>NC_134656.1:6975000-7643750 GCF_030463565.1 Pelecanus crispus
TTACCATGGTCTTTTCTGAAACAGAATGAACCACATGAGTCCTGAGGCTGGCTGAAGCCACAGTGATGACAGGGAGTGAGGTCACTTCTGTCCCACCATAGGACTGTGATCACATGCCACATTGAGCTTTGCTGGTGGGGAGACAAGTCCCTTCAGCTCCCCACTCAGTTCACACACTCTGATGCTGTAAACGCTGGGTGTGAACATCTCTCAGGATTGTGTTAAGGAAATAACAGAAACTGTAGTTATGAAAACTCAGTATACTCTTTTAGTTGGGTGCATGCAAGTGGAACGCTGGATATTCATGTACAGGGCCTCCTCCTCCATGTACCACTTCAAGCTGCAGTATTTGCCCTGACTCAGTCTTTAAATAAAACTCAAGGAAGAATCATAGAATCATAGCATCGTTTAGGTTGGAAAAGACCTTTAAGATCATCCAGTCCAACCATTAACCTACACTACCAAGTCCACACTAAACCAATCAAGGGTAGACTAGACTAAACTATGTCCCAAAGTGCCACATTTACCCATTTTTTGAACACTTCCGGGATGGTGACTCCACCACCTCTCTGGGCAGCCTGTTCCAATGCTTGACCACCCTTTCCATGAAGAATTTTTTCCTAATATCCAATCTAAACCTCCCCTGGCACAGCTTGAGCCCATCTCCTCTTGTCCTATCGCTAACCACATGGGAGAAGAGCCCAACACCCACCTCACTACACCCTCCTTTCAGGTAGTTGTAGAGAGCGATAAGGTCTCCCCTCAGCCTCCTCTTCTCCAGACTAAACAACCCCAGCTCCCTCAGCCGCTCCTCATAAGGCCTGTGCTCCAGACCCTTCACCAGCCTTGTTGCCCGTCTCTGAACACGCTCCAGCACCTCAATGTCTTTCTTGTATTGAGGAGCCCAAAACTGGACACAGTATTCCAGGTGCGGCCTCACCAGCGCCAAGTACAGGGGAACAATCACCTCCCTGCTCCTGCTGGCCACACTATTCCTGACACAAGCCAGGATGCTGTTGGCCCTCTTGGCCACCTGGGCACACTGCTGGCTCATGTTCAGCCAGCTGTCTACCAACACCCCCAGGTCCTTTTTGGCCAGGCAGCTTTCCAGCCACTCTTCCCCAAGCCTGTAGCGTTGCATGGGGTTGTTGTGACCCAAGTGCAGGACCCGGCACTTGGCCTTGTTGAACCTCATACAGTTGGCCTCGGCCCATCGATCCAGCCTGTCCAGGTCCCTCTGCAGGGCCATCCTACCCTCCAGCAGATCGACACTCCCACCCAGTTTGGTGTCATCTGCAAACTTACTGAGGGTGCACGCAATCCCCTCATCCAGATCATCGATAAAGATATGAAACAAGGCTGGCCCCAAAACAGAGCCCTGGGGAACACCGCTCGTGACCGGCTGCCAACTGGACTTAACTACATTTACCACAACCCTCTGGGCTCGGCCACCCAACCATAGCACAATAGCACATCTCCTAGTTTTTCTCAGCATTGTTGTGTTATTACTTCACCCAAATTCACCATCCTAATTAAACCTTTTACTGAAACTACCCTAGCTTTCAGCAAATCTCAGTCCAGCTATTTTTTGTGTGGCTTTCAAGCATTTTGAGCATTTCTAGGGCCTTAGAAGGAATGTGGTCCAGCTCTGGAGATACATGTCTCCATACATACCTCTTGCATTTGGGACCGAGGGTTCCCTACAGGGCACTCTTTTCAATATGCTATAGCATATAGCTGCACAGCTTCTTCCAATGTCTTCAAATTACATGCATGGTCTCCTCAATTGCACTCTAACACATACAGAAAAAATGCCAAGAGCATATCTTATTTTAGCTATCATTTTATTGCTATCTATGAGCTTCCACAACATCTATTGATGTTCTAAAAATTATTTTTGAAATGTAGAAACTGCTAACCAAACTTGCCTCAAAGGAATCCCTCCCCTTCAAAGAACAAATAGTAGTTACAGAACATGCAAACGAAGTGACCAAGATGCCTATTCAGGAACTGCTGGCATGGAGGATAATTATGACCTGTGAAAAGCTCTTTTGGAATCCTATACATTAGGATTATCCTACATGAAAGAAGAGTTTTCCAGTATGAAAAAGGACAGGTGTGTCCACACCACAACCGAGGTGCCACCTTCATTGTCTGAGCGACAGTTTCAGCACAACCTACTTATTACCATTTCCTCTTGTATCCAATCTTAACAAGATTAAAGTTTTCTGTTCAATAAGCACCTACTCTTCTTCACTGGCCAGATTGTATTAGCATGGTTGGCATTCCACCAAGGTTTAGCAACTCTTTCTAAATAGGTTTTAATAAAGGACTTTGCAAGGATCATATAACTAGACAGAAAGAGTGTAGATAATCAAATTACTGGCTTTTAGCACATACTTAGCCTTCCTTGCATCTAGCCAAACAAGATTTCACATCAATGGAAGGAAAAATCTATGCAAATAAGCTGCTAATGATTATTAGAAGATTCTCACTCTCATGAGAGGATGTCTTATGACAGGTACCCAACATTTGCTCAAGTGATTTGTCACCTTATTTTACAATAAATTTGAGGTGACACTTTTCATGTTTAAAGCATTCGTGGAGGTATTTCAGATTAATCACTCCTTATAGCACCTCTGAGCTTATAGACTAGTAAGTACTTAGAGATCAAGGTAATGGTGCTTGTCTATGGTCACCCATCAGTCCATCTACACCAATGTGTACACCATAAGAGCAAATCCGTATCTGTCCTCTAAGACCAAGCCATTGCACCACCTGTTCTGCACATTCCCAGATGCCCACTGGGCTGAGTTACAATCAGCATCTTCGTGTGAGCTTCCACTCTCACTCATTGTCTTGGGTGGATAAGACACAGCCTGGCATCCCCACATTCACTAGCAGATAGCCTGAGCTCAGGTCTCCTAGGCAGGGTGCATGATTTGAGCAGATATTACCTAGCTACCAGCTGACAACATGGACAGACAACATCCAGCATCTCCAATTTACTGTATGGCCAAGACCATTCTCTTTTCCCACATTGCACTGTAGACCTAACACAGAAGAGCCAGTACCAAAATGAGATTAAAAGTAAGGCTTCCCAGTCCCACTCTTCTTTCTTAACCCCTGTAACATATTTCATCTTTCTCATTGTTCATCCTTGACTGTACATATCTGTGGGATCCCATTTATGGCTGAGGCAGCTGGCAGGGTAGCTCTGGAGGAGATGATGCCAGGTCTGCCTGGGCTATGCATCAGTAAGCATTTGTCTTATGCCTAGACCTGCCAAAAGCCCAACATCAGGGTTTCACTGTACTCTCCCAGCATAGCAATGGTTAGATTCCTTTTATCTCTGATGTTAATTTTCATGGACCCCTGCCAGTTTCTTTATGTACTACACAGTTCCCCACTTCATTCAAAGAGAACTGTATTATTCTCTTCCCTATTCCCTCAAATATATTTCAAAAAAAATGGCTCTACAAAGAACAGGTTTTCCTGAACCTGGTGCTGGAAGCCATGGCTTCTGATAGCCTCTAAGCTGCACGGACATCATAAAGGTTTTTACAATCACAAGTTTTAACAAAGATAGACCTGGGCCAGGAGCTTGAATCAGACCATTGTTAGCTCTTCCTGTTTACAGACTCAGAATTAATGTATATAATTAATTAATTAATGTATATAATTAATTAATGCATATAATTACATTGGCTATCTATCTGACTCCAGGTCTGAACGCACCCCCAGCTTCATCAGTAAAGAAATCGGCTATTAGTTGGTGTCACCAAGAGGTTTATGTGTAAGTGGATGTCACCATTCACAAACAAAATAGAGAAAACCAGAGCGCACTGCCCACTTCCACAGCAGGATCACCAGCGGCACTGACATAGTAACGAGAGTTGGATCCATGTCAGGCTGAGGCAGATCTTCAACAGAGGAGAGCAGGGCTGAAGACAGACATACCATCCACTCGGAAGCCTCACAGTATTTCTGTAGGGCAACTCACCTGTATCAAAGCAATTCACCAAGCTTCCCCTCTGGAAGGGAACCCACTTTTTGGGGATAAGGTTGACAGTCTCGATCCCAGAGATCTGTGCAGGCAAGGAGGGGGATGTGGGCTGCAGGGTAGTGCCTATGCACAAATTTAGCTTTTTCTGAAGAAGGCAGAATTCCACTGCAAAATTGTACCTGCATTACCCTTTGTGTAAAATCAAACCCACTGGGCTCTGATGCACCAAACCTGCCCATGCTTTCTTGTTAACTTTAACCCTGACCTTATATCCCAAGTGGCAGGCTGGGTTTTGCATCTCAGCGCTTTTCCAGAGCTCCAGTCGCAGCCCAGGGTCCCACCACGTGAGGCCCTGTTCACTCAGCAGCACAGCACCCTCCCCAGAGGATTTGCAACACTCAAAATTTACTTAAATACACCTAAGCAGCCTATTAAATTCTGGAATCCTACACACACTCTGCTATTCAAATAAAACAACCAGAGCATTTTTCATATACAACTTGCCTCCTGGCAACTACACTTTATGACAAGACCTTGTATGTAAGCATAATAAAAAACATAAATGAAAGACAAGACAGCACGGTTCAGTGGATTTCAATAAAGAGTCTGAAAACAGAAATCCTCGAAGCCACACCTTACACAATAGCTATAACCACCTTCTCCATTGAACTCAAAGGAAGCAAAAGGCTGCAGCTCCCGGAGGCCCCGCGCTGCAGCGGGGCGATGCTCATGCGGGCAGCTGCCCGCTTCCAGCTGCAGGCAGCTCCCTCCTGCTGCCGCCTGCCCGCGCCCAGCCCCGCGCCGGTGCCGGCCCACCCACCCGAGGGGAGGGAAACGAGTTGGCCGTCGCCATCGCTAGGGAGATACTGTTCGTGAGATATCCTTGAGTTCCCTGGGAGAAGGAAAGAACACCTTAGATAATCATAAGCAAAAAGTCATCTCCTTTTAATTTTTTTTCCCCCACACTTTTAGGTCTCTTCTAGTCTAACGAGAAAAGCAGCTCTGTGCTTTTTTTCTCCTTTCCAGTTCCCATGCAGCAGCTGTGCTGATGCAGTATTTGGGTACTACAGGTGAAGGCTTATCTGCTTGAAATCACCGTGGCTGCTGACAGTTTTCTGTTCAGTGCCTAGAAATCTTTCTAGAGATTTTTAAGTTTCCTGAGGGAGGGCACAGTTCGAACTCTTCAGATTGCTTCCGTGTAATCCTCTTCATTTGTCTTCACCAGCAAACTCCAGCCTCCGCTGAGCCTGGTTTGAGAGAATTAAGGTTTAATCCAGACATCTTTTTACCTGCCATGCTTGCAGGCACAATTCCCATTGACCGAGCAATGCTGGGGTGCCTTTGCCATTCAATGCCCATTTCACAATGACTGGACTCCTCTGGTTATCAGAGAAATCAGCGACAGTGGAGGGCACTAGCATCTTGCAGGATGTAAGTTTTGTATAAACTTAAGACTGGCAAGCCACAAAAAATTCGTGAAGCGAAGAATATAGTTAGTTTGTGCGCTGGCAGCGGTCCTGGCCCCCGCTGGCTGTGCCTGGGGTACCGGCAGCGGCGATATTGCAGCCTGGCAATGCTGAACTGCTCTGCTTTTCCACTGGCTCTTCAGACGCCAGGTCTGTTCTGTGGAATTGGGCTTACACGGGCTGGAGGCAGAGCAGCCTGGGCCATTCTTTGCGGGAAGAGTCTATCAAAATCCATCTCCAGGGTCTCTCTGGCATGAACAACTCCCGTGTGCTGCAGCAGGGCTGTTTCTGGCATTATGGCACTTCTCACGATGCTCTGTGTGGGGAATTCACTTTACTGCTTGATCATTTGGTTCAAATCGGCTGCAATTTAGCTAATAAATATTTTGATTTAACTGACATGCGTTTCATGAAAAAGTATTCAGCAGATTCCTAAAACTGGTTTATTGGTATACTGCATTCAATCAAACAAACATTCCAGGGCCCTTAATTTACTGCAGATTAAATCTCCACCTGATATAAAGCACCTCTGACACAGTGTTTTCTATCATCCTTCTCCATTAATCTGATTTTACCTATTCTATTCTCACAAATATCTTTATGGTAGAATTTAATATTTGCTTTTAGGCCTAAACTACATTTTCTGATGGACAGCTTATCCCCCCAAAAATACAGCTACTAGTTGTCAAGGAAAAATTACAGTATTTTCTATTCACGAGAAACATTTCATTTTGAGTTTTGAAATGTTTTGACTTTTGTTTTCCAAATTATGTTTCATTTTGAAATTAAGTAAAATTTAAAGATTATAATTAAGATTGAAAACAATAATGCAACAAAGCCTTTCATTTAGATTAAACAAAGTTTTCCATGCATTGCAATATACCTTTTTTTCTTTTTCTTTTTTTTTTTTTTTTTGTTGCAATGGGAAAATGCTGCAAAGTAAAACATTTGGGAAGGAAACACAAGAAAAATGAAAAGTGATTTCAGACCAACCCATTTTCTTCCCAGTTTTTCCTCTACTTCAGAAAAGTATTTATATACACAGCTGTAACTGGAATTTTTGATTGTTTTACCTAAAAATTGAAGGTATCTTTAAGCACAATCAAATTCAGCAAGACTTTCCTTCTTGCAGCATAGAGAAAGTCTAAGAAATAACAAAGGGGGACCGAATCAACTTGAGCTGTAGGTTCTCCAACAAGTGTAAAAACGTATTACATCATTTTAAGCTAGCAAATATGTAAACCACTTAGGAGAAATAGGATCCAGACCCAGTGTTCTCATTTCTTGCTTTCAATTCCTGCTGTTATCATTACAGTAAGGAAATATTTGAATCTTGAGTTTTTTCACTTAATAGGATCTAATTAAGGACTTTCAAAATTACATAGAAGTTAAAGACTTTTCTTTCAGCTGCTTTTTTATTTTTCTCTTCTCCTCTTTGCTTGTACCCTTTCACAGTTGCTTTGCAGACTTGTTCTATTAAAAAATGAGAAATTGCACAGTCCATCAAATCAGTTAAATCACAATTGTATGCACTTGCATGGACCAAGCGTTGAATTTCACACACTATTTGGAAAGTATGGCAGTGTCATTGTTGATTTTCTTTAATACCTCAGGAGCAATACTCAATTATGAAAGGGAATATTACTATTTTGTTTTGGTTATAGATATTTTTCTACTCCATTATTAATCTTAATTGAATTCTCTTTATATGTACCACTGCCTATACATTTTATAGAGTAGAAGGGTTGATATTTAAACAATACTAGAAGTTTGCTTTGTTGTTTGTTTGTTTGTTTTTTTTTAACAGAGTTTGGAGCACAAATAGACAACAGACTGAAGATTAAGTTTTGTTTCAGATGCTTCTTTGCCAGAGACAACCAGGAATTGCTAGAACAGAGTCAATCAATTGCCTATCTTGTCTAGCACCCTAACTTCAACAGCGCTTAGCACTAGATGACTTAGAGGGATGTGTGAGATGACCTGAACCAGGAACTTAGGCATGAATTTGCCTCCAGGAAATCTCGCAATTTCCAAGAGCCAAAGGATGACACAGGGATTTACATCTCTCTTGATGCTCCTCAGTTTCACAGCATTTACTGCTAATAACTGTAGGAAGCTTGTTCTACATCCGAATGTCCTGGGTTGATTTATTTTTTTCTTTCTTTCATTTTTCTTTCTTAATGTAGTTCATCATCTCCTTTCCATGATCTTTTCTGGCCCAAGCTGTTTTGAAGAAATTTGTAACATTTTCTTTTCTGCCTTTCATGTCACCAAATCTCTTTTTCTCAAAAAAGCTCAGACTACTTTTTTTCAGTAGATGAGCACTTGAAAATATTCAGCTGGTTTAAAGACTGAGTATCCTTGCTCAACTCCTACTTGAAAAAGTTATAGGTCCTTAAAACTCAGTAGAATTAAGACTTCTTTTTTGTATTATCTTTTGGCTTCCTAACAATGACAAAAAATGTCTTGAAAGCATCATATTCTGCTCCCCACACATTGTAAACACTTTCACACTAATCCTAAGCACCAGGGGAATATCAGAATATTCCTTGTCAAAGGTACTCCTCTTCTTGTATCTTGTTTCAGCCCTATAACAGCTGCCTAGAAAAAGTCCTCGGATAGGGATGGCGTACAGTGATACTTGTCCCAGCATCTCCTCTCAACCAAAAAAATATAAGGTTGTAATTACACAAGGAAAAGCAGAATAAAATATCAGATATATTTATAAATCTTCTATTTCACCAGTTTTACTAGTGTCTAGACCTCACAAAGCCTGTTCACATGCGACACAAATTATTTTTTTGTATTCACTGAAATGCAAGTATGACATAAGTATACAAAATTACAGTATTGAATATAGGATATTTCTTGCCTGTCTTCCAAACATTGTTATTGGTGGCAATTCCCTGTGGACTTCTGCAGCTTTTTCTTTTTGAATTTTTGGAAGCGAAGGAATGAGATCTGCTGTATGTCAGCATGCATCAGGCTTGTTAGGGTAGATCCCCTAGTGCTGAGAGAATAGCATCTGGATGCCTGACTCCAAATGTAGGAGAGCGACAGTTAATTTTTCTAATGATACACAAAACTACCAGGAATGTTTCTGACATTTTCTTTTTAATTCTCTTCCCCTCTCCCTTCCCTTATAACCTTCCCCAAAAATCTACAAATCAAAACAATGAAGAGCTGAAGTACTGATGAGCACTTGGTTCTCTCTTCCTTGGAAATGTTTTGAATTTGCACTAGGAAGAAGTTGTTTCTTGCTGCAAATATTGCTAGACTCAGTTCTTCATCTATCAAACCTAACAATCAAGTCCCTTGGAACAAAGACTATTAAGTATCACTAAAAACAAATAATAAAGATTTTTTCATTTTCCCCCAGAAATTACTGTAAGGATTGTATAGCTAGCTGAAAAGGCACACACAAATATTTTTCTAATGGATGGTTGATTGAAATAAGCCTAGTTCAAAATAGCTTTTGTCATGACCATTCATTTATGATTGCTGCTATTAAAATGACTCACTCATCTTTTACACAAAACAAGATATATTTTATCCACAGATGTGGCATCATTTGTTACAGATGAAACACCCACAGACTGCACAATCCTCGAAAGATTCTGATGAGATCTAAATATCGCCAACCCAAACCCAATTTAAATAAATAGAAACCTTTCCATGATGTCAATACATAGAATCATGTTGGATCAGATCCTATTAGAGTTATTCCTACATGCTTGCTCATTGCTTTTCTACTTTGAACAAATTACCTCAAGACTTGGCCGCATTGGAACGTTGTTGTTAGGCACAAGTTTCTACTATTAATGCTAAACTGAAAAAAAAGATCAAAGAAACTTTCAACAGTGAAATTAAGGCATGTAAAGTTGAAATATGCATTTCTTGCAACATTGAACTCTTTTGATTGCAAGCTTTCACTCTTTAAAAGGAAGCGCCAGAGGAGATAGAAACATGGTCAAAAAATTTGCCAATTTTTTTGTTACTTATTCAGCACCCTCAAAGCACAACCCCTTGCAGTTCCCAAGGTCCATTTTGCAGCACCTTTCTGAGGCAGGTAAGTTGCTACTTTCTTTCAAACCATAGGAAGGGAAGTCAAGCCACCAACCCTATACCTAAACAGTGAATGAATGAGCAAAACCTGTTTTCATAGTTGTTTTAACAACAGTTAGTGCAAAAGGTATAGACAGAAAGTACTCTAATTGCTACTCTTTGTAACAAGTCCACCTTTCAGTCCCATGTCATCTGCAGATATACAGGTTTGTGGATTTTATTTTCTAAATCCCTAAACATGCTGTTTTCTTTTCCTAGAAAAGTGTGGTCTCATCTATGGTCCACTAAGAGCCCTGAACCAATCTCCTGGGCTCTTTGCACGAATAACACTCGTCTGAACAGTTATCCAGCTGCCTCCCACAGAGCAACTGTGAGTCCAGTCTGTAAAAAAGTTGTGTTTTCTTTCTAGCTGCCAAGAGCAAAAGAACTTTCCCCTCTCTCCATACTTGTCTAGCATCATCATGGCAATATACTAAATTCAACTGTCTGGCCCTCTCTGTGCCTAAAAGGCATGAAGGACATGGAGGAACTGTGGGCTCTATCACATGCAAAATTCCTTTTGCAGCACATCAGAATCAGACATGATCTCTTGTGACATGGCATCAAGAAACAGTTTTGTTTCTTTCTTTACCCCAAGCTAAAGGAAGGGTTTATATTCCGCTTGTGGTTAATGCCTATGTTCATAACCATGTATCTTTTTAAGCATCTCTACTGTATCATGCATCACTGCCTCTATAGCAGTGCAGCCCGTAACCCATTGATAACTTGGTTTTCAGAGGTGCTTATTTTGTACCTGTTAGGATTCTTTTCCTTTCCATTTATTTCATTATTATTCCCTTTGTCTGTCACTTGATTTTGGCAGCTTCGTGGTGCATTTCCTCAGGCTGAAAGAGCAGAATAGCAGCAGCAGGCTCAGCGGAGAGAGTGCTCCCAGCCATGCATGCAGTGTCGAGTTGTGGTGAGCCCACAGGTGGCAGATCGCCATTTCCACGACACTGCACGCAATTCACCTCAGCAACACTTGTCATCGGCACTGCTGAGCTGCCCCGAATTCCCCTCAAAAAAATCACTCTGCTTCCCTCCCTCGCCCATCAGATAGTCTCCTCGTTGGAGGAGCAGCTTTGGAAAAGATGAAAAACTAAATGGGAGCAGCAAGTAATACTTTGTTTCCATGGTTTCACCATTCCAGTGTGGTCTGTTCCTTGCCAGACTGGGGTTTTTCACACCTCGGACGTTTGTGCTGCTGGGTATTTGTGTAATGGTGGGAAAGACTGTGCCATTCCCATCACAGCAGGAAATGTCCACCGCACACATCCCTCATCATAGCTACAGAGTGCATGAATCTTAATTCTTTTGTAAAGATAAACTTGCTGGTAGATGTCTGTTGTATATTTTTTAAAAAGTGTGTGTGCAGCATGGGGGTTAGTTCACCTATCAGCAGACAACTATTATCAGAGCGCAAATGAAAGGAAAACTAGTAGGACATTTTAAAAAAAAAATATTTCTTGCAGAAATTAGTTCATTAGCACTCAAAACCACCACTGAACAAAGAGAAAATTTTACAGACAAATGGAGCTTTTCAGTCAAAAGTTCCACCTTTGCGAATAAACACAGTCCCAGACATCAGTAAAACCTGGAGTGCCGTCAGGGCAGGGAGCAACTAGACAAGAGGAGCCAACTGGAGGCTGCCAGTGGGAAAAGAGGCCAAAAAGAGAACAAACTTTTGAATAAAGGGCAAAGTTACCTTCAGCACATATAAAGAGATTTTAAAAGAATACTTAAAAATACAGTTAGTCTAAGTTTATACTTATGAGTCTTGGTTCTCATCAGCAGATGGAAATAAGTTCTTTACATCCAAAACCTTGTGTGAGTAATTGAGGTTGCCCACTTAGAAACTAGAGCAAAAGAACCCTAGCAAGCACGCACAAAACCAAAACCTTCCTAGCCAGGAGCAGTATTCGTATTGTCCATTAGTATTGTCCCTATTAGTCCATTCCTCTAAAACAAAGCTTTCCCAGCGCCTGAAGACAATTGACTGTTTTTATTTTCCACTCTCATTCCTGATAACAGACCATTGATTTCTGCAATACACTATCAAGTACAGTTGACCTTTCCTGTCCACTTTCTCACATCCCAAAAGACAAAAACATATGTATAGATGCTGTGTAAATATTCTCTAGCATCAGCATTGTTGGACAGGTATCATGTAATTTTTCTATCTTCTTAATATTGAAGCCCTTTTTTTTTTTTTTCCTCATGAGCTAAGTGGATTTATGCAGTACATTCATACGTACAGACATTCATACCAAGAGCTGTGTGTTTGTATTAATCAAAAACATGTGGAAACATGCTATACATGTAGATAAACAGCATGGTTAATTGAGAGAAATGTTCTGCTCAGCGTTTTGCTTTTTCTGGTGTGTCTGTTGCGTTAGTTTGCATTTAGTAAGAACAACTAAACAGAAAAAAATCATGTGTCTTATAACTTCCCATTGAAAAGCTACAATTTTTAAAAATTAATTTTCTGATCCCTACCTTGAGCAGTAACTATAGTACACAAAGTTATTTACTCTAGACAAACACCAGAATTTCTTCCATATGCCAAATTCTTTAAGCTATATTACTCTGAAATTGAAATTGATGGAGGACATCTGATCTAAAAGATTCTTTTCTTTAAGTTTAATATGCCATATCACATAATCTTGTCAGGTGGGATCATGTCAATTATATTTATGCCATAATGTGAATCAGCCATGTATAAGTTGGCTGTACCAATACAGAAAAAGGAGAGAGATTTTTTTGGGCAGTATCTTAGATGAATTTTCCCTTTTCTTACCTTCTTTTTAAAGAAGAAAGAATTCTGAGTTACAAGCAGCAGCTAAATCCCAAAGAACCTTCTACCAAGCCCAAATTCCTGATCCTGTGTTTTGTGGGGGTGGATTAGAGCACCAATAATAGGAAAGCCATTAGATGAAAATGAAAGTGAGCTTTCCTACCATTTTCTTTGGGCTCAGCTGTTGCTATAGCATTTTTCTTCTACAAAATTCAGACCTCAGTTTGTGGGGATCTCCTTTCTCCAACTGGTTTTCCCTTTTCATTATTACCATTAAAACACAACAAGAGGAACAGTATCTGAGATCATCTTTCACCTGAAGACTAAGAAAAAAAAAACTGAAAATACATGGGATCTTTCACAGATTCCCTGACATGTGACAAGCCTCCTGGCAACTCAAACCACCACGGTTGGTGACAGAAATGTCTGCTGTGCACTGGGGAAGGACATGGGGCCAGATTCTGCTTCCACTTACACCCCTCTCGCTCTGCTGAATAACTCAGTGATTAAATTTGGCCACATGCAGCCAATTCTATACCCTGGCTGTTGCCATCGACTCAGAGGTAAGAGCATATGGCACTACTGACACCCAAAAACTGTAATCCCGCGTGGCTTTTCAGTGCTATTTGCTAAGAGGGGTGGCCCTGTAAGAGGAAAAAGGCCCACCATGAGTGGAATGTGCTACAAAACATTAATTCTTGTTTATCATGCAGACATTTTTTTTTTGTTCTTCAGGAAAAAAAGCGTCACTCATGATGCAGGTCTCTGGTACTGGTAACCATGAAATAGAACCAGGCAGAGGTTTCTGCCAAGAACCTGTTCTAGCAGAGCTTCAAATAGTCTTTTTAGGGTCTCTTTCCTGTGCCCCTTCCATCACATTGTTTTTTTCACTTGTTCTGGTGAGACTGCCCCAGCTATCCCTTTGGTCCATGATGCTTTTCACAAGACCCAACTTTTCACAATGAACTCAAACAGAAAATAACTTGCTGAGAAAAATTGAATATACACTCACGGCTTCAAAATTCAGCTTGATCACATGAGCCCGTAACTCAAAGACCAAGCTCACTTACCAGGTACAAAGCGTGCAAAAACCAGATGCCTGCGTTGTTTGTGGTTCTAGATTAGCATAATTTACCCTTAACTGTGAAGCTTATTTAAAATACAGAAAAGCAGCTTTGCCAGTTCTCATCTTATCCCACACAGAAAGCTGTCTTAATTTGCAGTCAGTGGGGAAGTCAGCTGTTACACCTGTGCCATGACAGGCTGCGTGCTACTTGTACTTCTGCTATCCTGGTGTGTCTGAGGGAATGTTTCTGTGGGAATAAAGCTGTGTACTAAAAATAGAAGAGGGAAAAAATCAAGTTGCTTCTAAATTTTGCAACCAGTTTTCAAGTATGCAAACTGAGAGCGTCCCAGAAATGTAATCTCAGAAGGCCGTGCAGCTAATCCCTGCTGCAAACAGAGCCAGCACACAAATATTGCCTTGCCAGCCCCAAAACAGTGAAGGCTCTCCAGCTCCAGCCCAGGAATGTCTCTGCACACAGGATGAGAGAAGATGCTAAGTCTAAGTCAGACATATTTAGACTGCCCATTAAGTATCAGCTCATGGATGGTTAAATTAATACTATCAGAAGTATTAACTCCTTGTTAATAATAATTAATGCATTGTCTCATTTTGGTTTTCAGCAGATATAGGAGAATGACAATGTTCTTCAGAAGTTAGGAAGCTTTCAGCCTTGCGAGAAAACATCTTTATCCAGGAAAAGGAACTACCTGCAGGTAGCTAATGTAGCCCCAAGAGGAGAGTAAAACAGAAATAGATAATGTTATGCTATGATTCATTTGGCTTTCAGAGTTGCAGCAGAAGTGCTGTAATAAATAGAGATCTCCCATTATCTATTAATTTGTGCCTTTATGGAACTGTTCAATAAAAACCTGATTTCCAGATCCTTAATGGTGCTACATGGAAAAAAAAAACCAATCTGTTGCACTCCATGATAAGGAATAGGTATTATAAATAGAAGACATACCATCTTTTTCCTACTCTAATTATTTAAGGAAGACGCTTTTACAGCTGCATAAGCAGACAAAATCTGCAACAAACTTCTCCATAGATTCATGAAAACAAGGTGCCACTGAACACAAATAACATATTCCAACTGACAGAGAAAGATGTGTTACATTAGTTTATATTTCTGGAGATGATCTAAGCCCTTAGTTATCTGTTACATCAAATGTCTCAGTTTTCCTTCTGTAATCTAATATCCACCTTCAAGCTTGCCCTACATTTAAAATTTATACAAGTTTTTTCAGATGCTGCCATTTTGCCTCAGGCTTTTTAGGTGTTAAGCTCCAGTAATAATCTACACTGTTTCTTTAAGAAAGTTCATCCATTCACTTTAATTACATTTTCAGCCCTGGTTATTGTCCCTGTGCCTGCAAAGAATGTTTCCAGCCATAAAAAAACATTATCTGCCACAATTATGGATAACCAGAGCATGGCCAGAGGGCAGAAATGCCATGGTGAAAGATTGTACCGCAATTCAGCGCAGAATTTATAACTTTCCTCAGGGCTAACTGTCAGCCTGATCACAATGCCTGACAAAAAGATCCAGTAAAGCAAATGCAGATACTTCTTCTTGCCTGCATGGTTGCTCTTTTTAATTTTTTTTTTCTTTTTTTTAAGGTGCAGTTTGTTATAATACATTAAGTTGCAGCCACTATAGATGCAACACTACAGAGAAGACACTGTGCCTGATTCAGTTTGCTGGAGGACAGATTTAGACCATACAAATCCAGCACCATGGCTTTAAACACGCATTGTTCTCTGTGCAACCAGGGCATTTCAAAGGTATACATAAGATACTACTGTTTATTTGCACCGATCGCAGAAGCTGCAGGCCCAGTTTCTGCTGTGTCGTGCCCTCTTTGCCTGTTACGGATGCCAGATGGAGACAGAGATGATTTTCCATAGCTGCCCATGTTACTGCTCTTGCAACATTAGATCTTTCCATCTCTAATTCTTGTGGTTATTAACATGCAGAGGAATGCCAAACTGGAAGAAAGATTAACTTCTTGACATTGTATTCGAGTATATCTAATTATTTCTCTTGTTCCATCTGGACATCTTTGTCCTAATGGAAGTCAGGTTTGTATTACGCTTTATGATGTGCAGGATTTCCACAGAAGAGGGCAAGAAGATCATGAGTCCCATCAAGATATTTCTTCATGACAATAATAATATAAATCCTTCTATAGTTTTTTTTCCAGCTGGGAGTCTCAAAGCACAATAAAAACATGACTCAGAATTATCCTTTTTGGATTTGTGGTGAAAGAAAACTGCGCAGGTATGAGAGGGGCTTGGGTGATGTTCCTGGCATCCCTGATGCCTATGCAACCCCCAGCACAGCAGCAGCAGCTGCCATCCCCACCCATACACACAGGAGCCATGTTTTTGGACCCTTGCAAAGGGTAATGTGGGTTGAAGTTCCTCCCCTCCCCTCAACATGCTCCAGGCTTGCTTTAGCTGCGCCCGGGTGCTAGTCTGCATTCCCACAGAGCAGACGAGACCCAAAGTTGGACTTCACACTTAATCTCAGACAGACCTTCACAGTGATAATGGAGGAAAGACCAGAATCTGTCATCCTTTGCTTTCAAGCAAGAAGGCAGCTGCTCAGAAGTAAATGCAGAATAAAGACCTTGAAAAGATATTTCATTTCTACCCCAGTCTCTCCCTGGGATTTCCAAAAATACCGTGCTTCTCAATGGGACGATAATGCCTGTGGGCACCTATTTGCACTGTTAGGCATTCAAAGGCCTTTGAAAGTTGGCCCTAAGTGTCCGCAGATCAGACTGAGAGAATTCATAGCAGTTTCAGTGTGGATCAGCCCAGTTTCTCCTCCCTTCAGTTTTAATTACAGGAATTCAAAATATGGTTAAAGGTTAAAAATTTCCGATAAGATGACAGAGCTGTTTTTTCCTTGGTTCTAGGCAATGCAGTGAGATAGCTTAGCAGGTAGGTTTTGCTTAGCAAAAACCCTTTGAATTTTGTTCTAAACTCTTTGGGCTGCTTTCTTTGAGTCCGACCAGTTCCAACTCAGATGCAGCAGAGTTCTTTGCAAAGGGAGTATTCCTCACAATCTTTGAGATGGCAAATCTTCCACAATTCCCACCACCCTAACCCTACTCTGGCACGAACAGGTCATAAGATTTGGCGCCTCTGATTCAGCTTCAAACCCAGCTTCTATTCTAAACATAATCCAAGGCAGAACTCCACCTCTTGGCGTATCTTCAATAAAACATCATTCTACCTGAACCTCAGAAAAGATAAACTATTAAGTAATAAGAGGATAATTTTACCTCTTTAATCAGATAATCCTCCAGCACATTGGACATTTATTTGCACGGTATATTCTACAGTAATGAGTTTGCAGCTCAGATTTAAACAATTCCCCACCCTCAGAAAAAAGCTGAAGGAAGTGGTTGAGACATTCCATATCTCAGGTGCCATTATGTGAATGTGAAAACAAATGAGTTTAATTGGGGAGAAATTCATCCCAGACAGAGGGCTTGCCCAAGGCCCTTGTCTGAGAAACCCCACTTAACTCCACTCTAGTACAGAATAGCTACACAGGCACTAGATACCAATTAAGCCCTACTTATCTTTTTAATGAAGGACTGAATCTGAAAATGAATTATTGTTTTGATGTGTAAATTATGTTGGTTTGGTAAGGTAGTGAAAGTATTCTATCTGGGGGGACAAGCAAAAATAAAGTGATAAACTGTTTGCATGAACATACATGAAAATGCTACTGAGCTTTCTATGGCTTTCCAACAGCGAGGAAGATTCTCCACAGTATTCAGACTAAAACTGCAAATTCAGCAAACTTGAAACACTCTGTGTCTTTGTGCCAGTTTCAGCCAAGCATTCCTTTCAGACACCAAAACAAACAGAAATACTTCCCTGAAAAGTAGAACTTCTCATTTCAGCTCTTGCTAAAATAATTGATTTCTTTTCTAAGCAGTTGTTCATTCTCATATGTCCCTCAATTTCATATATATGTGTTAAGTGTTCAAAAATAAACAAACTGTTTTACTTTCGGTCAAACCAAACATTTCTTTTCAATTTTCCATAACTTTTCGATTGAGGAAGATGTTCTAGAATTTTTTATTTATTTATTTATTTATTATTTTATTTAATTGTTTTCCTAAATCTAAAATTGTACAGGAGAAATCAAACCACCAATTAATACAGGTCAATCTATGGTCCAAGACCCTGCAATGAATTTAAAAAAAAAAAAATCAATTTTAATCTCATTTAAAATTCAGTTTAGGCAATAATTGTCATGATTTCTTTAGTTTTTGCTGAGCTGTGGCTTTACCTTAAATGGTGTACATCTTCCAGGTGGCTGCAGTAATGAACAGTGCTTTCTGGAAGACAATTTCCCTGATACAGATCTTTGGAAATGAAAACAGTTTTCCTGCTATGAAACAAAAGCGAAATACGGTGCTTCCTCCTAACTCAAGTGCCAAAGACCTGTGAGCTAGCTTGGATCCCACAAATAAAGTCACTGAAGTTCATCAGGTTTTAAAACCCCTGGCATCCATGAATGGGTGAATGGTGAAAATACAGTGTGCAAGACTATAAAACTCTATAGATGAGCTGTTCCAACCAGTGATTTTCAGCTTGTGGTCTACAGACCTGAAGGAGTGCAGGGACTTGGATTGATAACTTTAAAAAAGCAAGCCTATAATGAGAAAGCTTAAATATTTTATAAAGAAGTGCACCCAGCCCATTGGAAGAGGTTGAAAAAATCACCAATCTAGAGAAAAACTCATTCAAAACCGTGGGAGATTTGTATGGTTTTTCCAGTGGGGTTTTAGACTTCTCCTTAACAACCATAAATAGTGGGACACATCTATTTGAAGACAATAAAGCAGAAATTGTTTCAATGTGCTAGTAGTCAGAACTTCATTTTAGGAAGTAGAACAGTGATTAATTAATTAATCAGACACATTGATATCTCACTTGCAAGACTGTCACCTTCCTAGGACAGATTGCATCACGTAGTTAGACTTCAGAGAATAGCTAAAATGGTCTAAAGTAACCAGTTTTTAAAGGACAGAGAAGTCATGGTCACCAGCAACGAATGGTGGAGGGACTCACTGGTCTTTCTCACCTGTGAAATATGCTGGTTTTCTGAGACATGAACAAGTGCCACGATTAAGGTGTGAATAATGTAAATTAATCTATACCAGTAGGCCTCTGGTTTTTGAAAATTCATTGGGATGTCATTGGAAACCCACACTCATGCACTGCAACAGTCATATATCCATTTACAGGTTTGGGGTCTATGGTTAGATATGTTAAATTCCAGTTTATAGTTTAAAAAAGACAAAATGCCATCCTACTGCTAACTTAAATCATCCTCGTTTCTGCTCCACCTTCATTACACAAAAAAATTCCCTTTGCATGACTGCATGATCAAATCCCTCATCCCAGATTGTAATTACAGAGTAGTCAGGGAATAGGTGCCACCTTCCCTTTTCAGGGTCACACAACTCATTAGTCAATCATATTATTAAGACATTTTCAGTTGTAATAAACGAAGGTGGTGTTCATCTCATGGCTGAGAATGGATATTTTTATGGAAATAAATATCTGATGCATATCTTCACAGCATCTCTTTAAGAAAACCATTATCACTTCAAAATAGTTCCTCCGAGCAAAAAGTGCAATTATGTAATTCTTGTCCAAGCCAAGTAACAATGAGACACTAAGTTGTGTTTATGTTTTTGCCATGTTTCAGACCCAAAAAACCAGCCATGGAATAAGCTGGTGAAATGTCAATAATAGAGAGAAATGCAGTGCTTCAGCCACCTGGAGTAGCCACCTGCAAATGCCTCTCACAAGCTCCATTCAAGTGGACTCACAAATGAAAAACAGGTTTTGAACCTCCAGTTAGTAAGAGCTTGTTGCACAAGTAGGTCCAGTGAGCAACTGGCTAACAGAATCCAATTCTTTGCTTAGATGCTAAAAACCATCCACTTAATGGAAGCAATTACCACTGATCCATCATGCTAGCTCCTTAACATTTAATATCTTACACCTTAAAATCTGAAAATAAGTTATTTTAACCTCCTAAAGTAGATTTGAAGAGTCTCCGAAAAATTCTCAGGACCAGTCTCATTTAAAAGCGGGTGGGATTATGTTCAGAAGTTACTCAGATGCTTTTAAAAATTCCTACTTCATATTTAAAATACATAGCCCTGAAGTAATTTTCCATTCAGTACCTCTTGAAATCAAGCTTTAAAAATGGATTTTGGAGCCAACACACATCTTTGTATCTGCGTTTTCTGTTGGCTGGTTTTCCTGCTGTAACACAATGCTGCAGTGCTTCACTCACAGTCATATCCAAAATATTAACACAAGACCCAAACTGCTTTTCTGATCTGGGGCTACGGAGTGCTTTGAAAAGAGCCTGTGTTGTAATGGGCACACATCAATTGCGTCAAGATCAAGTGTGCTTGAAAATATTGTCTTTGGTAAATAAAATGGTTTAAAAACTTGTCCATTTGCAATAGATTTTGCAAAATACTTTCCTTTGGAAGAATTAAACTGCCAAAACTAATCTTCTTTACCACATCCTGCAGAGATTAAGACCGGTGGCAAAATGAACTCCATAGATGTCTTCGGAAATAATGTCTCCTAATACTCTAGCTAAGCATCATTTGTTAACTTAAAAGTATGATGCTTGGAATGCATATTTCGTATTTAGTCCTTGCAGTGTACAGGAATGCAGATTTCACAGTTTTTCATTAATGCGAACATTTAGAAATCAAACAGAAGACTAATTTATTATTACTGTTATTACTACTAAATATTTATATTATGGAAGCACACAAAATTCCCAGTCAGGATAGTGACACTGTAACATTTACTTTTAAATAATGCATATTTCAATTTAGAGTAATTGCGTCTCACAAAATAAGGAAATGAAATGCTGCTTCTGCAGCTGCATGTACAGAACTGCACCGGGGACCTCCCTCCTGTGGCATTGCCTTCGCAGCCATGCAGCTCCCCGCCAGTGGGCTGAAGTGCAAAGATTACAGTAGTGTCGGGACGGAGGATCATCTTTGTGAAATGCAATTACCATAAATGGAATTTTCAAATTATTTTAATATTTGGTTACACTTGACACTGTGGTACTCAGGGAAATCTTACTCACTGGAAAAAATAATGGTAAGCTTTTCTTTTGTCACCTGCACCACTCTGCAATACTCGCAGAGCACGTCCTTTAATGGAATTGCTCCTGATTTGCATTAGCAGGAGAAGGAACCTACAAGTTTCTGAAGGGTATTTAACTTGTCAATGAATAGGTAGTCTCAGGGACATATTGATGGGCCACACCAGCTTTCACCAGCTCAGTACAAGCCTGGTAAACCCCTTAAGCATGATGTTACTACCTGGTTTCCCTTTCCGCTCCTAAGCAAATGCCCGCTGAACCAAGAGGCACTGACATTTAAGTCCTATCGTTTCCAGTGAAAATGAAAAGACTTAGCACTATGGAAAATTCCCCTAGCAGGCTTTGGGGAAAAAAAAAAAAAAAAAAAAAAAACCTGTAATTACCGAACACATGAGCATTGTGAAACTTTAATTATGAGCTCTCCTGAGCCCCTCCGCTGGCTCCGCTGGCCGCGGACATTGGCGCAGGAGGCTGAGGCCGGCGCATTCGCCGCCGTGCCGCCCCGGCTGGCGGGTGCTGGGGAGGGAACGCTTGCTTTTGCAAAACCCGTCCGCCAGCAGCTGGAGCTAGGGCTGCTCACACCCTGTTGCTGCAGACAGCAAGGAAACCATCCAGTGTCCCAAATAAATTAAGGAATTATTCTCCTCCTCCCAGCAGACTCAATGTTTGAGCCAGGAGCTGTAATCGCGCTCTTGCTGCCTCTGAGTCACTGTCAGACGGAGCCCAGCACAGAGCAGTCTGCAGAGTCAGCAGAGGCGGTATGCTGCGTTATGTCTGCAATTCAGTCAAACCAGTTTAAAAATAAACTCATCTTCCCTTGGCCCCTCCACAGGCCCCCCCGCTGCACACACGAACGCCGCAGTTTCCCACCATACTCGCAGCTCTTTGGAAGAGAGTGCCTGACGTGCATGAAGGAGCTCTCGCCCCTTGGGTTAAACCCTGTTAGCCAAGCCCCTAAGCAGGCAGATGAACCAAAGCTGAGGTTTGCAGAGAAGCCTGAAGGAGTCAAGCATTCAAAACCCATTAAAATTCAATGGGAGTGGAGCACTTGCGCTCTCAGGTGCCTCTGAAAATCCCAGCCTCTGTCTTGGGGTTAAATCAAGATGAGGACAGGAGCTTTCACCTTGTTGCTGTGTTTTCTAAGGACAAAGGAGGGTCCATAACTGCAAAGACAGGCATTGCGAGACCCTTCTGCTCATCCCCACAACTGCAGAAAACTTTCACGCTCCCCCAAAGCCCCATCTGTGATTTTTCCCCCATATGCCAGAGTCATTGCGCAGCTGGAGTGGATAAATGGTCACTGTCACAAAGTAGTGACACTGTGGAAAGCATAAATACCTTTTTCATTTCTTCTTCAAACTTTCATTTCTTATCTAACTGCACAGAAATGGGAATTTTTCATAATGAACCATTTTACATCTGTCTCTGACAAAAGAAAATAATGGCAAAACATATTAATTCCCCTCTCCCCCGATACAGCATTTGAAATCAATTGCCAGATAAGTTCTGGGAGATATGAAAGGTCTGTAAATAAATTTTGAATATTTTAATATTCAAAATTCAAACCGTGTTGATTACACACAACAGGCTGCATAGCTTGTTTCTGCTCCCTGACTGTATCGAAATGCTATGAATAGTTTTCTGGTAAGAAAGTGTATGTATCCAATGTTTTTATGGCTATTTGCTGATACTTGCTTAATATCAGTATTTTAGGTGAGCGTTTCTGCCACAAGGTTCAGCTGTATGTTTGATCAAAAAAGTCAAAAGCCGAAACACCCCAACAAAGCAAGTGTCATGATTAAAAATGTGGGGAGCTCAGTTAAATTTGTATTAATTTTAACTCACATAAAATTGTTGTTAATCCATGTATTCTCCTTCATTCTTCTACTATTCCAGTGGAAAGAAAATGGATTTTTTTTTTTAACAATAAGAAGAAAAGAGGCTATTCTCATTAAAGCTACTAAAACATTTCAAAGCTTGATTTTTCAGAATAATCATGTCTAATTTTTCTAATAGAAAGAACTAAACTGCAAAAACTATTTGCATTTAATCATTTTACTCTATGAATATTCTCCAAAATAAGTGATTTTTCAAATACATTTTACATAAATAAAAAAAAACCCCAAAAGGTAATATTTCATCAAATCATGCAGACATGTTTGTATCGTTTGCCTAGTTTCAGTAGCACAAAATAGCATTGTTTAAGAAACAGATTAGCACTTATACACAGGTTGTGTATCCTAATAATCTCCAATGTCCATATAAAATAGCACGAGATTCTGTGACCAACTAAGAGCAAATCTGATCCTAATTCCCACTTTGCAAGTTGTAAACAGCAATAACCCCTGAAAGTTTTTAGAAGAGATCATCCTGAAAAGAGCAAAGATAAACATACAACTCTTCCCTTCATGCTCTAATAGGAACATTCCTAGAATAGGATGTCTTTAATTATTCTACCCCAGGATAACACAACAGCACCGCAAACTGCTGATCCTCAAGGCTCTTGTTTTCATTGTAAATGCAAAGTAAAAGTTTCAGATATTTTCCCCGGAAATAATTAACAGCCACTGAATAGAAGCTGCAGATGCTCAATGCTTGGTCATGTTTTTGCGCCTGCTGCAGCTAAGGAGTACGACCAGGAAAAGAGGTCCTAACACCCAGGTCCCCAGAACTATTGCTCCTGATTCATACTCAGATTACCAGAAGTTATATGCTGAAACATCATTGTTGATCTGACCCCAAGGCAATTGCCTTTCCAACTGATCCCAGGGCAGTTATTGCAGCCAGTCAAGCGGTATCTATAAATTTTCAGTGCATGACACTTTCCAGTAAATCTCTCCACGCTGTGTGATGAACACCAGCACTGCAACGTTACGTTGATGTTTACAAATACAGATTCATCTTAGGTCATGCTGCAATAGACCTACAAGCTGGTGCTTTGGGGGATGGAGGAGAAAAAGGAACCTTGCCAGAATAAGAGTTCGCCTTATCAGGAGCCCTCCAGGAAATCATCCTCTGTAAGCCACGGAGCACAAGACATCAAAGACAAGAAAGACAGGGCAGCATTAGGATGGCAAATGAGAACCCAGCTTCAGGAATGCTACAGGATATGAGACAGCGCCATGGCCAACCACCATAACTTGGCCCACTGGAATCAATAGGACTTGAGGTGTTGAGGATGTAGGCCACAGGAAATGTCTGCAACAGTGCTTCAAACAGACTTCAAATTAACAGAGAGATATGTAAGGGCTAGTTTAGGTATCAAAAGCAACCTTGCTACACTAGCATGGGGTCTGGGACTATTTTTCCAGCTGCGAACCCCCGTATTTGGTGCTAATGCAGGCATCTCTGCTGCACTACACTACAGCCACCTCTCATCTCTCCGTGCACTAGGTTCCACTGATATAAATAGAGATTTATGGGTGTTACATGATGGTTGTGAGAATGGAAATCATTATACACAGTGGGGACTACTTGAGTACCTATGCCAAGCCAAAAGTCAGGAGAGCAATGGAGGTAGAACCCCAGACCCAACACCCGCTTTGCACCGGCTCCCAGCATTGCATCAGTCTGTTGATACGTAACCTGCGCACCCCAAGAGCATTTCAGGGAGATCCAGGAGGGACTGTGCCTACTTGCACAGGGAATTCAAACGGCTTATTACCAAAGCCATTTTTTTTTATTATTATTACTTTCTTCAAACAAAGCTAATAAATCAAATCACCCAAGATGCACATTATGCAAAGCTTAATTAGATTTGGCACACATCTCGCTAGGAGTAGCACCCATCTGACTTTAGATCAGAGAACTCAGGTTTGATGGGTGGAACCAAATCGCCCACTTTGGAGTTGCTAAATCTACTTTTAAATGCAGTGTGTTTGCATTTTTTCACTCTGGGACCTGGAGGAGGTTAGCTTTGTTTGGCTTTTGGGCAATGGGAGCAGTAGAAGAGAATTCAGAAATAGAAGGATACACGTTTATGAAGAACATAAATCTCTTATTCTGCAGGCATGGAAGAATCACAGAGAGTTGGCAGCAATCATTTCATGGGGCTACATTTCACAGAGCTACTGCGAACTTGTGGAGCTTCCTCCTTGACTACTTACTCTTCTAAGACATTCTGGGGGATTTTTAACAAACATATATAAAACTAATGCAAAAATACTATTTTAACAGCATACTATTTGGCAGAGTAACCTTCACTGCTGATACGTCTCTTGATTTTATTGTCAATCTCTTGTTTTTCTTAAGACCACAGCTCCTCAAGAAACAAGATCTGGTGAAAAATTTCAGCTATTTTTTTTTAAAAATACATTTATAACCTTAACAGAGAAGAAAACATTAAAAGAAAAGAAGTTTTCCTAACTCTATTCAAGAAAAGGTGGATAAAAAGATTTTTAAAAAGTAAAAATGCTGCCCCCCCCTTATCCCTTTTCTGCTGAGAGGGAACAGTAATGACCAGCAGGGTATAGGAAAAACTTGCACGGAAGAGTAACATCTCTGCAGCATGCTCCTGCTCCCCACAGCAACCTCCTGGTTCCCTAATGCCCCTTTCATGGAACGGTATGAGTGAGGGAGGCAGAGGGGAGGGGAAGAGGCTGATCATCTCCGGTGATTTTAGGCACATGTATGTAAGCACAGTGCTCAGAGTTGCATTGGGAGTCCTGTGCTCCAGATAACATAACAAACCACAGCCTGTGCAGAAATGCAGACAACACGATGTTTTCTGCACTATGGATGGCTTGTGACCAGGCTGTACCTCAGCTGTCCATGGTCTGCTTGCAAAGGAGGAAACTGGTGTCAGCTCATCACTGCTGGGATACACCAGAAAGTGGAACTCTCCCTGTTAAACAGCCCAGCTGGTTGGACTAAATGGCGTTTGATTTCACAGAGATCCCTGTGCACTGCCTGCGCTGGTTGAAACGAGCACAGGCTGAAGCCTACCTTCGTGCCCTGCCTGCCTGCCAGGTGACAGCTCCCACACCCCGTCGTCTGCATTGCCATACCCTCACCCACCACCACGGCTGCATTAGCTTAGTGCCGGAGTGCCAGCATGGGCCGCAGTCAGACCTCCATTGCACTGGAGAGACATACTCTGAGCTTCACGCTCGTCCAGACCCGGCCACAGAATGGACCACAAGGCTTGCGTGCCCAAACAACGCCAACCAAAGCAAGGCAAATTTTAAATAGCAAGTGCCTGCAACAGGCAGCTTACATACAGTCTTCCAATTACAACTTGATTAAGAAAAAATTTAAAGATATTCAGCAAATTATTTGATGCAACAATTATTTAATCGAGAAAATCCTAGGTCACTTCCAGACAACAACAACAACAAAAAATAGTTTCAAATTCATTCTCTGGAGTGACACACACACACTCAGGATCTGCCTTTACAAAGGATGCCGGACACCACTGTTGAAGCCTGAGTTTTGTAACCTAAACATTTTTCTATCTACTAGATGGGAGCCTCACATTTGCCTTATTCACAAATACAGAAACGGGAAGAAATAATTAAATAAAGAGAACCCAGTTCATGCTCCACTGCACCATGTATGAGAAGTTGCGGCTGACAATGACATTGAAAACCAGTTGTCAGTCTAATGTAATCAAAGAGACAATTGGCTCTGCTGGCAAGAGCTGAATTAGTGTTTTCTGTCTGAATCAGTGTCATCTTCTAGGGAGCAGTGAAGCTTATGCAATGGTAACAAAACTCCCCAGAAGCTGCATTTGTTACTGAAATATGGTGGTGCTTTGGTGCTGTGTAACCTCATTCTGTAATACAATATACCTCATGGTCATGCTGCTGTTCTCCTGTTTCTTGTAATGATACAATTCAATGACCAGATACTAGATCAAACTAGACAACCATGATATTAAAACTTTAAAATCTCTCTTTGAGAGCTAATACAGTTTATTCTCAAATGCGTTCTCTGCTCTCTCACACACTGTACACATATGCAGAGCATGGAATCAGGGCAGAGAGTCCAGGCCTAGGTGCAGATTCAAATGCCTGTCCCTTGGGGAAGACAGAAGGGTGAATGGTGCTGGGCTTCATTTCCCTAATGAGGACAGCGGGTAAAATTCAAACCAAGGTCAGATATGAATGAATCTCACTTTTCAAGTAGGACCCATTGCTGATGCACACATGCGTTTTGCCATGAGAAACCGAGAGTCAGTCTTTAAAAATAAACATATGCATTGTTGGTATTGTGACAACACCTAGTAGCTTCACCTTTATTTTTGTTTCAGTTCATAGCATGAGCTGCTGTTGAGTGCTGAGTGTATTGGTTTTTTTCATTTTTTCATTTTCACTGTGGTAGAAGCTTACACTGCATCTGCTGCCTCTTACCTGCAGAGCCACCCCACTGGCCTCTACAGGAGATGTGAGCAGTTTGCAGAGGACTCCTTTCATGTGGTCCAAGAGGGTGGAAGGACATACAGGTACAGAGCAGAAAGCCTACCTCAGGAAAGCCACTTGTTTTCAAAGAAATACTACTTCAGCGCAAGGAACTTCAAAGATTTTTACATTTACACATAGTAATATTGTTGTAATAATTGTGTTTATGTAACAAACAGCTGGCACTCAGAAATTTCTGATTCCTACTCTATTTATTTAATAACTATCTTTTCTTGTGTTCAGCAATATTGATCAATAGAAAATTTAAGTATTAATCAAAGTGATAAAGGCAGATGGCTCATATCATTTCAGTTTTAAACATATTTTCTCTTTCATCTATAACACCTGTTTCTTTAAAGAGGTACTGCTATAATGGGAGGATACTCTCACTGGATTGATATACATCTGTAATTAGCAAGCTGATGGTCCTCCTCAGGCCAAGGAGACACTAGGTGATCTGTCACTTAAAGGCAGAACATCAAAATACATACCCTCTTTTTTATAATTAACGTTCCACATTAAATATTCATTAAGACTTATATAAATTATTTCCTTGTTCAAGGTTCAACTTTTCTGTCCTTGTTCAGACAAAGCTCTCATTGAATCAGAATGTGTTTACCCAACTAAGACAGAATATGACCACACTTTAAATCTGTTGTACTGCCCTTAGTCTTTGTAAGCCTCTGGTCTTGCTCAGAGAGAGCAAGGGACAAATCAAATCCTGAAGCCCTTTGTATGTGATTCCCTCTTCATTTGTACCAAAGCCACCTGAAAACAAAACAAAACAACAACAACAACAACAAAACCCCAAAGGAAAAAAAAAACCAAACAAAACAAAACTCAAAACACAAAAACCCACCTCTCCCGAAACAAAACCATTCAAGTACAGGAATTTTGCAAAAACAACAGAAGGGACTCACGGGAGCAGGAAGCGTTGGTACGTCACATCTGCCAGACTGGTGCTTTGGACCAAGGCCTTGCTGGAGCTCCCCACTGAAAGACAGAGCAAGTGAGATGAAGAGAGAAGAGGAATGGTTTATGCCTTACATCTACTGTTTGTCAAGCCAAAGCCCCAAACAGGAAATGTTTCACTAAAAAAGTTTTGTAACAACGTGTGTTTTTCACATGTACAGGGCGAATTTTGTAGGTCACTTCAACAACTGTTTTGATTTACTGAAATAAGGCAAAGAAGAAAAAAGCCCAGTAAGGGCAAGACAGATGATCACATCCCTTTGGCACACACCTTCTAGTCCAGCTCTGCCCTCTGAAGGCATGTACACTCTCCAGTAGTGCTTATTTATATGTCACATTGTAGTGATGAATGTTACTGTTGCTCTTGAAAACATATGCTCAGAAGTTTATTATGGCACTAAATATGGGCCGGGTACGAATCTGGATTGTTTAAGTGTCAAACAGTGACAACATGTGTACAATACAACACAGACATCAAGGGAGAACCAACTCAGCTAATATGTGGTATTCATATAAGCCTTTAAGAACAAAGACCACCCATAAAGCAAAACCAAAGCTGCCACAAGAATAGGTGGTACTGCTTCCGTCATTGCATACTGTGTGCCAACTGGTTTCCTAATTAGATTTGCAAGCTAATAAAAGGCATAAAACACAGTAAAGGAACAATATGTTATAACTTTTCCTATGACAGATATTGCTGTAAATTCAGCAGATTTCTGATCATGGTAGGTACCCAGTGCATGTTTGTTTTTCTTATAGCTGGGTTTGTTTTCTTTACATGTGTATGGTTTGTACCTTTTTTCATGAGAATGAATACTTCCCTAACAAGGACAGTCCTGAGCATGACAGTTCTCAAATATTCACTAAATAACAGTCAACATAAATAACTCTCATACTTCTCAGCATCTTCCTTCAAATAATGGCGTTTTGTTCTATTTCATATTGTATTTTGTGAAAACATATGGTAAATTGGCTAGTACAAACCAGAACGGTTTAAAAAATTAATTAAACCCCAAGGAAAACACTATAAATTACATCTCCTTAAAGACTTGAATTAGAAGTTAGGCATCTTGGGTAAAGCAGCACCACATGAGAACCGATGGAGCTCTATTCTTGCACTACAGGACTGAAGAGTTCAACCAGAACTGGAGCACTGCTTGACAACACTTCAGAAGGATTGAACAGAAAAGGAATAAAAAGAAAGACCGACAAAATAAAAAAAAAACTAGGAGAGAAGGTAAGAATAGATTGAAGAGAGAAAACAATAGGAAAAAAAGAAAAGATTGATGGGGAATTTAGACTGAAATCTAATGCATCTTCATCATGTGCACATATCAGAGAGTCATAAAAGAATTTCTTCCCTTGATATATCAAACCCTTAATATACAACTTTTCTTTCTCAGCAACAGTTACTAACAGAATGACCAAAGGAAAAAATGAGCCCAATATGAGAAAACTGCAGTGCCATACTGACAACTCTTGCTCATGTGAATTAATACTTAGACCTGAAAAAAACACTGTCCAGACTCTGTGGTCAGCCGTGCAAGGGTCTCGAAATATAAGAACAATTCTGAGAGGTCCTTAGACTCTCAAACTACATAGCGCAAGTCCCAAAAGATGCCACCATACCTTAATATGCAATCTCCCGTACGCACTAGGGAAAGCTATTCTAAGAACATGAGCGGTACCACCTACACCACAAATTCAGCAGCAATGGTCCCGGTCCCCACACACTTGCACCAACTACAAGCTTCACGGCAGACAGGACCCTGCTAACAAGCCAACAGCTGGAACCTCTACTTTGATTATAATTGTAAAGGGTTTCCTTGCTGGTACCATTTCATGTTCAGATGGTCCCTTTGTCCAACACAGCCTTACTCCCCAGCCTTTTGGAGCATGGTATAAAGTCTTTTCCGCAGGCTTTCTCAGAGGACGTGGGTTGAGTGAGGTGTGGGTGTTGGAAAGAAAGATATATTGGCTCAAAGTTAAATAGCTTTTTGTATGCACAACCTGAGGCACAAACAAGTCAGGATTTGCGTACTGGACCTTTGCATATACAACCTGTGTGCTTTGGAAAAATCGTTCATTAGTCCTTCTATTTCATGGGTGTGAAAACACTGGGTCAGCTTCTTTATATTTTAAACAGCATAGAAATGAGTGTGAAATAAGGAAATCCACAAACATCTTTCTAGAGCACATGGACTATCTGAACAGGCAGTTCTGGCCCTGACCGAGGAACAGAGAGACAAAATTATATGGCCTGTGTCACGGAGAAAACCAGGCTGGATGATCAAAATGCTCCACACAAGCCATGGATGCCTTGGGTAGACCCCAGACAGGCAATAACTCATATCTGGCCCAAGCAGACTTCAGTGACACTGAAGCTAGAGCAAAGATTTAAGCAAAGAGCAATAATGGTATGGGGACAACACGTCATATGGGTCTTGAGGTGCTGTTTACATTTTTGTTCGTTTCCATTGTTTGGAAAGAGTTCTTCAAAGGGGAGGACCCCAGCTAGCAGGCCTGTTGGAAGAAAAGCATTTTCAGAAGCAACTCGAAAGAAAAGAGGGTGGGGGAAATCTGATTTAATAAATGATATATAGGAGTATAATTATATGGTTTTAAACACAGTTCCAGTTCACTTGTCTCAGCAAGAAATGCTGGTGTGTGAGAGAAATCATTTATATTGCTTACTACGGTTTTTCAATCTTGGCAAGCACTTTTTCCATTCTAAGATGTGGGAACACCCACATCAGTAATTATATAAGTTAGCAAAAATACAAGATAACTTATATTCTGAATAGGGGGGTTTTCCCCATTTCTCAGTGAACTCTTAGGGCAGTAAAGGGGAAGACTTATATTCTACAAGCTTCATAACTGTAAAAAATTATTGCTGAAAATCCGAGGTTGTCTCTACGTATTGAAAGAGCTCCATTATCCAAAACATCTATCATACATTACACCTCTGTGACAAAACTAACAATTTAGTATTTTTCAGTTCTGGAGACCTTATTCAGTGTGAAGAGGATTAATAGTCCACGTAGTTTGGTGCAAATTGGCAGAGCCGGTGGTGAGATTTTACACGTTTGTAAGTGCAGGTAGGGCACATTCATGTATGCATACCAGTAAAACCCGGTGTTAAAATACGAAAGCCGGTCTTTCTGAGCCTGAACCACTTGCTGAGATTTTCATAGGGGCGGGAGTTATGGTGGTGAGCTAGAGGGAGATGGAGCTGCAGACTCCCACAGCTCCCACTGGTGCCCATGGGATGAGGCTGATCATGTGCTCCAGCCACAGCCTGAACCACTTGTGAACTGCACGAGCCTCCCGAACCACAGCTTGGCTATCCTCAAATACATCGGTAAGAAATAAGCTAGAAAGCTCATCCAGTTGGAACCAGGTAATGTCCACTGAAAATGCCCTGAAAAAGTCCCAGGTTATCCAAACAAAATTTAGCTCCATTAATTTTCTCTTCTCATTCTCACAGTGGCTGAAGGCGACTTGGAATATACAGGCTTTAATTTTGCAGGTATGTATGTCTAAACTACATAGCAGAGAAATCTTACTGTATGTAAGGGAACTATTCACTTCCATAATCCTTCCACATGCATTAATATTTGCAGGACAGGCCTGTGGGATAGTTGGAATTGTTTACCTGATCTTATACATGACAGACTGTACATTTTCTTTCTATGTGCAGATTTATCCCAAATATGTGTCTAGATATAAAGATATGATCACTCCTGGTTTTGTTTTGGGGTTTTTTGGGGGTTGTGTTTTGTTTTGTTTTCTTTTTTTCCTTTTGTGGTTGCACAGCTCTCAAATCTCAATGAAGATTTAATTACATAATGCATTAAAAGAGAATCAGGTTACCTTTCTTTATGGTTTCTTAAATATTCTTTTTATTAAAGCAGATGCAGATCATCAAGAAGAGCAATGATAAATAATGGTCCACAGGCAAAATTATAATCTGTCCGTCTTTTGTACATTTTGGCCTTAGAGAGCCACTAGACCTGGAGACATCGCACTAATAGTGCAATACAAGAGCAGGAAAATCATGTTTTTGTGACCCTGGATACCCCAACTTGCTACTTGACACCAAGTGTCCCAAGCTAACTTGCATTATAGTCGAAAACCATATACATTTTTCAGACAGAAATAAAATAATCTTCTTCCGGAGTTTCTTTTATGTCAGTGTAAGCAGACGTGTGCTAGGACCCACATTTTGAAATACCAGCTTTCCAGAGCTCACTTCAACGTTACAGGAGAGATTCCCACCACCTCCTCAGAGCACTCGGCTGGATGAGAGCTAAAGACAAAGCTGACGGGAAGAGACTGTGGCCAAACTAAGTGGCACGTGAGAAGGATGGAAGTAAAGCAAAGGACCTATAGGCCTAAAAATGAAAAATTAGGAACGCCATGAGTTTCCACAGGCTTTATACCAAGTTGTAGGTTTTAAAATTTCCAAAAAAACCAAGCCATGCAAATCCTCAATTTTAGTATTCTAAGATGAAAAAAAAAAAAAAAATTACCTTGCATATTTCTTTGATTTTAAAATATTCATCTCCTCACTCCCAATTCTTATCATCCATGTCATCCACATCTAACATTGGTGTAAGGCATCTTGCAAGCTTTCTTTAAGTCATCATCCTTAACTGGAGCTGAATTATTATGTCAGATGGTTGAGAGCATTGCATGTTTCACAATAGTTTTGCATTTGTTTAAACAGCATTGGGCACAACAAGCACAGAAAAAAACCAGATTTCTGCTTGGTATGACAGCTTTTTTAATATCTTAAGCGACACAGCTAGATAGATAATTTAAAAATCAGATTATTATAATGCAATATTCTTAAGTAGCTCTTAAAAAAACAAACCCAAACACATTCCCTCCTTTCTGCGCCCCCCCCCCAAGAAAACCCAGATGCACACAGAAAAAGCTGTCAAGCTCAGTCTTGTCCAAAGCAGATCTGCCAATGTTCTGACAATGTTTGCACTTGCTTGTCAAAATGGTCACTTCAGCTGAGCGTCATTTACACTTTGGCTTACAAATTAGTTATGTAAATTACCTATAAATTTAACATGAGAAAAATCCACCTACCTTTAAAGTTATATATAAAAATATACACGCTTTCTATATATATTATAAAATGTGGCATTTTAGGACCAACATTTCCTGGCTGAAGCATGATGTTGCAGATGGACTATACAGAAGAGACCGGAGGCTGGAGCATATGGCTCCCGGCCAGTGCACATGGGTTTCACTCCCTCCTCTGCCACCAGTTCACTGTCGGAGCTTGAAGAAAGTCACCTCCCTGCGCCTCACTTTCTCGATCTGCAAAGTGGACAGGACTGGCTGAATTAGTCCTTGTTGTATCTAGCAAATGTAGAGATTTTCTTCTTTTTGAAAGCCATTTCACAAGCTGTTCTAGCAAATGGTCTGCTCTCTGAAATTGCTTAGAAAGCCATTTTCAGCAAGAAGTAGAATCTGCAGGATTTTTACCAACTGGTCTATTGATCCATGCAGCTCATTTTCGGTAGCAGTGTTCATTACATAACGTGCTACATAATGCTGCTAACGTACAGGGGCTGGATAATGCCTTTGCTGTTTACGTGAATGTCTTTAATTGTTCAGCAGATTTTAAAGATAATTAACCATACTGTTATTAAAAATAAAAAAAGAGTACTGAGAGCGCTTCGTCATGGATTCTTTCCTTCTTTTATAGAAAGAGTTCAGTTGAATATGTACGCAAAGACAAGTAGGACCAGTTACAATAGGAAGAGAAGAAAATCTTTGACAGGAGAGAGGATCCTGCACCTGGGATTACTCTGTTTGAAATTGAGACATGCATCACAACAGTGAGAGCTTGTGCAGGAGGGAATTTTAAAGCTTCTTGAGCTCTCACACTGCATCCGTATGTGGAATAAATAAATCTTATTATTAGAGTGTTGCAAGGACAGAGATTGCCAGAGACAGGCTCTAATCTGTTAATAACCTGAGTCCTTCAGAAACTAACACTGAGAAGCATCTCTTAAAACTGGGATAGATAATGGTATTCTATACTTAGGATTTGAAACCCCTATTAGTGGCTTTGTTCTCCTCACCTCTTCCTTTCCTCTCCAACATCTTGGATACCAAGACAAAAATAGCAATGATTTTTCTAACATGTCAAGCAAACACCCTGTTGAACATTTATTCTAAATTACTTTAACTTATTCTTTTTATCCTCTGATGATTTTTCTAATCAAAACTTGCTTGGTTAACACCTGTTAATAAAAGAGTTTTGACCATTAATGAAAATGGTCAGTGGCTGACCCCTCATGAAATGCATGCACAAAAGCTTTGTATATTTAGTCATCACTATAACTGGGCATAGGGTTATTACCTACCTCACAGGACATGCTGACATTCCACTAATTACTAATGGGGTAGGAGATCCCAGAATTCATGTGAATGGGTAATGCCCAGAGCATGAATACTGTGCTTCACAGCATCACTATCACAGTCATCTTCAGAGCCTCAACCATTCTTTTCTGGTTAAGATTTTCCTAAAGTATCATGACACTGAAAGGACGGTGAGACACCAGATGCGTAAACTTGCTTCCTCAGTCAAATGGACACTGCTACTAGTTCTAGTCAGAAACCCTCAAAGGAGCTGCAGCAACAGCTTTTTGTCCTTTCAGTGGAGGCTTTGTGGAAATCTTCCTGCAACAATTAAACATAACACAAATGGAAAGATGCTATTATAGCAGCAGATACTGCTGGTTTTATGGCTCTGAATATCAAAACTCTCAATCCATTTCAACTGTCAATTACATATACGTGGCAGAAAAATATTACTAGCTTTTTAATTCTATTAAGGGTTCATTGTATTTCTCAATTTCCACCCAAGAATCACAAAGAGCTAGACAAAGGTTTATGCATCCTACTTTACAAAATACCACTTACATTTTATTCCTAATCCACAAACGAAGAAATGAAAGACTGGGGGAATATAGTGATTTACCCAGAAATGTTTCAAATGGCAAGACCTTTCTCTACAGGCATCAATACATGGACTTAGCAGCTGGTCAGCCCACAAAGGACAGGAGTAGAAAGTTAAGTCAAACCATGGCTCGTGTCTCAGGATGCTGATGTATATACCAAAGAGCCAAAAAAATCAACTTCCATTTCACATTCATGTGATATGTCCTATGCCCTAAAAATTCTACCTATGCATAAAGCTACAACGTAAACAGAACAGAAACCTGAGCCAACGAGACTATCCTAGAAACACCTAGCACCTTGTCAGCCCACATAACCATGCTGCTTGAAGGAAGGCAAAACTTCCAGAGGGTAAAATAACTGGTGCATGGGTTGCAGCTAGTCTCTTGAGTCACAACTTAATTATATGATAAGAGATCAATGCTGTACATGTGCAACGCGAATTTAGCCTGGTGGTGTCCTCTTTTCCAATAAGCAGCCCTACAGAAAAATAAATAAATCCCTGAAGAATTTGCAGAGAGCTGGAAACAGAGTGAGACAGCTCAAGTGATCCACACTTACACTTATTATTAGAACTGAGAGAAAGCTGTGAATAAGTCTGTGAATATTCTGTTTCACTGCATTCAAGTTGCTTTCCAACCTGATTCTTCAAGTGAGTTCCTACACATCAATCTTTGTGCAAATACCAGAGCAAAAACCTGCATGTCACTTAAGACTCTGGTATGTTGCTTGATCAGGACATAGGAAGGGAACAGGTTTTGAGATTGTTGCACTGAGGTGAATTTTGCCTAGAGAGAATGTATTTTAAAAGTGTTTTAAAGTGTGAATTTCAAATTCATATACATTTTTAGTATTTGCACCAACTCTTCTCCCAACCCATTTTTCCAATCGGGAAAAAGAAGTACATCACGTGACTTGGATACCCATTACAAAGAGCTTAAACTTTAAATGTTGGAAACCCACAATGAACTGCTGGCAACTGATCTACTGACAAAGAATGAATCAGGAAGTCAGTTCAAATAACGAATACATTGAGAACATCATAATAAAGTCAATTATGATTCATACACAGAAAACAGACACCATTCATTCTCTATCATCCGGTGAATAAATCATTGAATTCCTCCTTATCTGAATATGTTTCTCTAACAAAGCTGGATCTTATAATGGCTTTCTAATTTAGCGTTTTCTGACAGTAAGGAAGAGGGAGAACCTATGTGAAACATGCAAAGAGTCAGTCTTTCTAAGGCCCAGATTCAGCAATGCCTCTTGGCCATCCTACTGATGGAAATCAATCCACAATATCATCTGGGTTATGGACACATCCCACCAAGCAGAGGAGTCGGACCTTTGTCAAATATCCATTTGCACCTGAGGTGAAATCCTGGCCACAGAGAGAGAAGTTTTGCATTTGGCTTCAACAGACCCAGATTCTAGTTTGTCTTGTTGGCAATCAAGGGACAGGAGGTAAAAGCACGTTTTCCCTGTAGGTGCTCCTTTGTATTCTTCAACCACTTTCATCCACTCCCGTGTGCTTCAAAAATCTTTAGCCAGACAGCTAGTTTGCATATGTTTTTGAGATACTAATTAAACACGTACAAACAAAGAAAAACCTTGAAGCAAAAGAGAAAATACAAAGAAATTAAGGAACAAGTCTTCAGAAGTCTTGGGTAAGCCAGTCAATTGGGTTTTCCCCACAGATTCCCCTACTGCATTGACTTCCCCAATCCACACACTCCACTAATTCCAACAGTAAATCTATATATTCACAATCAAGTGAAATAACTTACAGACATTAACCGCAAAGCTACATGAGCATAACTGCACACAAGCACATGCTTGTTTTAAAGAGGGAATCTGATCCACCTTGAGAAATGCGTACAACACACTTTGTTAATCTTCTAGTTGCTTGAATTATTCTGTCCACAACAATGCAGTAATTAAAAAAAACCCCAACCAACAAAAAGACCCCCAAACCCAAACCAAAAATAGGAAAAAAACCCAAAAACAAAAAACCCAAACCCAACATTTAGATCATTGCACCAGTAAAATAAACCTGGAAAATCTATATGACTTCTAGCAAAGAAATAACACTAAGGGAAAAATGAAAAATCTGAAAAAAACAAGGTGCTTTCAGTCAAAACTTGAAATTGTAGCAGTGAAACTGGACTTTTAGATGAACAGTTCAGGTGTATTCCCTCTCTAACTCCACATTTCAGCATGATAAATGTGTCATGCTTGCTTTAATATAATCTTTTTCCACCAAGAAGGCTGTCCAGCCAGAAAATCTCAAACTGCACCCTCCAAATAATAATAAAACTAAGAAAATTTTTTTACACTTTGCCACAAAAGCACAAGGTTTCCTCAGGTCTACCCAGGGAACAGATTATTTGGGGTTCAAATAATACCTGACATGTAATAATGGCTTATCTCATTAATTTTGCTCTTGGGAAAACGGCAAGAGGTGATCAACTTCTGCTCCTGTTTTGTGTGTTTATTTCCTATCAAAGATTTTTTTATTTCACAATGAAATGCAGATAAGAAATTCACCTCAACAAGATAAAGAGTGAGATGGGTGCAATTAACTCTATGGAGTAATTTGTTTTCTACAAGACCCATGACTTCAATAACATAACATCTAAAATGCTTGAGGTATCAAAAAACTGGAAACAAAACCAATAAGAGTAAGATGAAATGTCAGCAGATGGATTAACATCATCGAGAACGTGCCAGATTCTTAAGGCTATATTAAGAAACAATTTTTTTCCAAAGCAAATTCTATGATAATTTTAATAACTTTACCATGGAACTTGGTTTCCTTTTTAACATTAATTTCCTATTTTCCTGCTGTTCCTCATCACTGCTCCTGCAGGGGAGGAGGCTTTTCCCAAACTGCTGTCAATGCTCCAGTGTCTCGGCTGGGCTATGGACTCCTCACCTCAAAGGCTTAGGTGCAAAGTTGTTCGTTGTTGTCACAAACACTTATAATGTCACATAATCATCATTCCAACATAATGACCTCTTGATATTTTTTTTTTAATTTGCACATTCTTTTTCCCCAAAAAAGTGTGGCTCCCTTCGAGCTGATTTGCTGTGCTCGTCAGCCATCATCTATGTGCTATTAGCTGTCCAAGGGTCTGAATACAACACACCCTCAGGGGATGACTATATATAAAATGTGAGACTCAATAGACAGCTGATTTAATATGACCTTATCAGCTTATGGCACAGTGTCTCCTACCATTTTTCTCTTGCAAAATTGAGGTGCTTTTGGCAGAAGGCAATAGATACACACCATATCATATTTAGCTCCATTCCCAGAAATTTAACAAGACTGATGCAGCCTTTCCTGTCATTTTTCCTCTTAAAACGGGTTTTTCAAGAACATTGAAAAAAATGGCACATCACTGCCTAAATGCCTAGCTTTACTGTCAAGAAAACAAAGGCTCTATGGGGCAGTTTGTTTGTTTACTTAAGGACTCTTTCATTTGTTTTGGGGGTGTTTATTTTCTAATGACCCTGATAAGAGCAACACAAGCCAGTAGAAAGAACAGAAATTCCTACACATGGGAGGACTCAGCCAATTGAACTGATGATAGAAATTGCAGTCATGTGTAGTATAAACGCACAAGGGAAACAACCTGCAAAGCTGATTGTAGAGGGTATCTGGGCAGTTGCTGTCACTTGGCAAACGCTGTGTTTCTAGGCACAGCAGCAGAGTAGATACATAACCTGTTACCTTTCACGTCTCTGCTTTATCTTTTCCAGGGCAAAAGAAGGTTGATAAACGTAACCCTGACACAGCTGTCCTGCTTCTTGCTCGCACCAGCGCAGCCATCGGTGGCCTACAGTCTTCTCACCCCCTGCGCTTTCCCAGTGTGGACGTAGTCATAACAACTCCATTTGCAACAAGCACAAAACACATTGGTAAGTGAATCTAAACGTGTGCCATTGCTCCCTGTGGCCTTCTTCACCACTGTGGTCTAGATTTTCAATTAAATCCTATTAAAACAATCAGCTCCCTTTAGAAATCACTTTTGATTCTGTGTAAGTTTGTTCTAATTAGCGCTGAATAACGAACGTATAACAGCAGCACCTATTCTACCAACATTTTTAACAAGCTGTCAGAGAAGCAACAGTGTGAATAACATCTGAGTTTAATATGCTACTTTGCCTTTTTTTTTTTTTTCTTCATTGAATTGAGTTGCTTTTAATATTTCTGGGTGACCAAAGCAACCAATTTTGAGGTCAACTGAATACACACAAATTCTTAGAGTTCCTTGACACAAAGAGTTTAATCTCAATAAAAAATAAACTCATGAAGAAATCTCCTCAAATGACTCAGGGATGCGTCATCTGACACATTTACTGCTCAGGGTCCCTGCCAAAGCCCTTCAATATATAATTATCTCAGCTGTGCAACAAGCCTTATTTCTATGCATTTAAATTCTTCAGATTTCTCCAGGAGAATTTTAATGGAAATCTTTTCCAACATCAAAATAATAGTGTGTTATTGGATGTCTGAAGTGTTTTTCCTTTATCAGAGATCTGATCTACAGATGATAAAAATGGCAACTTACTCTCAGCACTGATAAAAATTACCTGTCTGAGAACTTTGGGGATGTGTGCTCTCATCCTGCCATGTTCCTGCAAGTCCTGAAAGCTCCTATAGACTCCAACAGAATCAGAGAGCACTTGGAGGGGTGAAAGAGGCATTTGCAATTAATTTTTCATGTTACTAAAGAAGAGATGTAGTATGGAGAAGGCAGGGGGAGACACACAATGACATTGATTGCTTCTTGATATAAATGACCTTGAAAATGTGCCTCACCCTACTTCCACACAACGGTGCTTTTTCCATGAAAAGCCACAGAATGTGTCCAACCTTGTTTGAACATCTTCAGGTGACTAGGTAAGCATGTTCCAGATGTTTCCTCAGACTGGGCCAAACTTTCAAATGTTAAGAATGGGAGTAATTCCCTTCAAGTCATAGGGATTCTTCCAATTTCTGCCACCCGAGAATGCTGCCCACTGCGCAAACCCAATTCACCTACCCACTGCAAACATTTACATAGAAAACAGGTTTAGGGAAGGAGAGATTGACAACATAGTTCCTGATATTCTATTTGTGGGCTGGACAGCAATTTATCTTGTCTCTGATCAAACCTACCAGCTATGAACAAAGTTTCACAACTGCAGGAGGCTGTGTGTTGCAACTTGCAACAAAAAAATGTGGCATCATGCATTACGGCTTAAGTGTTCAATGCATACAGATCTGTTCTCGTAGGCTAACAGAACTTTTATTATAGGATTTTTGTTGTTGTTGTTGAATTGAAGAGATGTAGCTCTAGTCTTTGAAGTTTAAGACTAGTTGTAAATTCCTTGAAGTCAGCCCTATTTCCTTTTATATTAGCATGTTAACAAGCTTTGGAAGACTGACAGACCTTACAGGAAGACACAGCTGGGTGCTCCTCTAGTCTGGGCTTAATGAAAACCAGAGCATGAAGGCTGAACTCTGTGGCTTGTCTGCTGTTTACAGACTCGGCAGGAAGAATCTACTGCCCCAGTGATGAAGGCATAATGTCCTCATCAAATACTGATACTTTCTGTACTACCAAGGAAAACAGTTGGGATTAATTAAGAAAGGAAATGCCACAATATTTTAAATTAGTTCTGTAGTTTAAACCTTTGTACCAGATGAAGTCCAACAATAAATAAAAAAACCCAACCCACCCTGTGAAATACTGTGAAAGATGGGATTTTGCAAACAGGGACTGATTAAAGGGTGAGGCCCTAACCGTGAATGTGATCCAGATTTGGATTGAGAGAGAGATTACCTTTCAACTCCGCCAGCGTGGAGAGCTCCATGTTACCGTGGGCCAAGTGAAAATGTGAAGGATGCAGAAGAACAAAATGTTATGTTCCCCAAATCCTAAGTCAGAAGCAAAGTATAGAGCAATCCCCAACATACATTGGGAATCAGTATTTACCAAGATGACTGTGATTTCAAAGAATGCTGAAGGGATGCCTATACCATGGACAACGTCCTCACAGAACAATGCCCAAAGAGAAGATTTTGTACCCCATCTCTGGAGAACTGAGCCCACAATAAAGGGCGGCAGGCAAAGGCAGCTTTGACTAGCACTTTCATCCCCTGGTCTTGGGCAGCAGCGCTCTTTCACACCTCTGCACTGAAGAAAGCCTTCAGCCCCAGCACTGGCTCAGTATGGCCATTTGCTGTACCTCACCTCTACTTAGACCAGGGCTATCTCTGTTGCACCTGCCTCGTGCCTCCACGTCCCTATTTAGCATGCATGGGAGTGTAACACAAGCCTTCTGGAGGCAGTTTCATGGTCACCTTTTGCCGTACTTGGAAGAATCCTCCCCTTCCTGGGATTCCCTTCTGCTACTCTGGCCTTTTTACACTGCATGAGTTGAGAAGTAGGTCTTTCCTCCCATTTCTGCTTCTCCAAGACCTGATGGTTGGAAGACAAGTTTTAGAATGCTGAGAGGGAGATCAAGCTCCGATGCTGCATTCCAGAGCTCTCATATCTCTGGAGAACATCTAGGAATATTCTCTCAACCCTGAATTTTAACAGCAGATTTTACTATGGCATTTATTTACATACACTTCTTTGATTTAGTGAAATATATGCTCCAACACACTTGTAGTACATGTCTAATTTCCACATGTATAAAAGACAAATATGCATATAAATCAAATAACTGCAGGCACAACCGGCCAATTCTAGTCGATGACATACACAGTTTCTATGACAGCTGCATTTTTCCCACCTATCTATAATGCTCATGAAAGTCTATACTCAAGTGGGTGGAAAGAAAGAACATTCACAGGTTGAATAAAAAACACTTTTGCGTTACTATTTTACATCCTTTTAAACAAAATGTGGTTATCAAAAGCCATGACAAATCCAGTTTCTTGGACTACAGTTTTCAAGTCAATCAGGCTGTTTTGCTTTTGCTGTTATTACAACATCATCATTAAAAATCTCAAATGTTGACTACAAAGATAACCTCTAAATATTGTCCAATCTCAACAATCATATGTTGCATTTTCACGCACGCTTAGAGGTTTTTGCTGGATGCCAGATTTCCATGTGCACCTGGTTATGCAACTAAAATATCCAGCCAGAAACATAAATAATGTGAAGTCTGAACCTTATTTAAGCCGTATCATTAAACATTAAAAGTGTAAGTTTGGAATCTGTTTTGATGAGCACTTAAAATAAATCATTTCTTGTGCAATGAAGACAGTTCCTGTGATCCACAGCAGAAAGGAAGGGGGAGCTTAAGGAGCCCACGCAAGAACTTTCTTTTGCAATGTTGTGGCTTACGGACAGTAAGGTTGTATAGCAGCTTGATGGAATCCAGTCAGATGTATTATTGTTCCAGGTTTTCTTAAAGCTTAGTGATATTTGGTGGGTGGGCTTTTTTATTGTTGTTCTCTTTTTGAAAACTGTTTAGCTGTAACATTTCTATAGGTGCTGTTAAGTTTCTGGACCTCTATGCCAAGTAGCTGAGATTTGTGTTGCTCCTCAGCCTTCTTCCAGTAACGGTAACTGCCTGTGCCAGCCTGAGCATACACACTAGCGACAAATAAAACCACATACAGCAACAGCAAAGGTGTACTACTTGCAAATTTCTCTCTTTTCCTTTTGATTTAGATTCTCTGCTCCTGAAATGAAAATAGTACAAACATAGTATTTCTTCTCAGGGAAAAGCAGCCAGCCTGGTGGATATTCCTCCCAGGCCCTACTGAGGAAAAACCAGTGACTGACTGGCAACATACTGGGTCTAGATCTGTTGCACACTTAACAAGACCAATGAGTTGCATTCACAAACAGGCAAAAAACAACAAACTCAGTGTGGGACAGAGATGGCAAGATACTACAGATCAAAACCATAAGCACTTACTTGAAGCAACAACATCCAAGTCCTTTACTGAGTGCATGAAAACTGGTGAATCTAGCAGAAGCAATAATGCTTTCACCGCCAAGGGGATTTAAACAGATGATTTCAAAATGCAAATGTAAAATATTCAGGAAGTCTGCATCCTGTTACATTATAGACCATAAAGCTTTTGTGTAGCTGAGTTTGCCTCAACTTTGCTGGACTAACTCAGTGTGGTTTCTGAATAGGCTTTTTATAAGACAGAACATGTCAGTTAAAAAAAAAAAAAAAAAGGAAAACATAACCCAATAATCTACGATCAGGACAGAAGCCAAAACTTGCAGGTTTATAAATGAAAAAAATGCTTTTTATGTGCCTCATGCACTGTTTATTCTCATGGGTCAGTTGGTGATGATAACATTCACATTAAAGATCTTTCTCTAACTTTATTAATGTATGCTGTACCCTTCACTTAGCTAGTGTAGCCACTCTCTAGAAGTTCATACAATGCTTCATTGGTGCTTATTCACTTGGGATAGCAGTGTTCCATCTAACCTGAAATATTACTATGGATTTTTATTTCTTCCACAGCCTTACTTCCCAGTTACAACTGTAAGTCATCCTATTAAAAATTTTGCGATTTCATCAAATAGGCTCAATTACTGGAATTACCTTCCTGCTTCTGTTCTTATCCTAACATTTCATCTTAAATCTGTGCTTCTGACTCTGAGAATTCACAACATAGGAATTGGTCTATAAATAATATAAAGAAAGTTTTGACTAATATGGATTGAATGTGCTCCTCTCACAATCTCCATATAACCTCCATAATGTCAAGCCCCTGAGTGATTTTGTTGATTATGTACAGAAATCTGACATGCAAACTCACAATTTAGCCTGAAGACATTTGCAATTAATTAATTAATCCCAACAGAAATTATCAAAACTCATTCACCGGGCACTGCACAGCCAGCAGCAAGCAAGAAGAGACTTTTTAACCATGAAGGAGAAGAACTCTTCAAGCAGAAATAAAGCCTACTGCAGACAACAAAATACAAATCTTAGAACAAAGAAAGCTTCCTATTAAAGCATGGATGCACAATGAGTTGCCCAAGGGTTGCACGAGGTCCTCCAAGACTTACTTTGATGCCCATCACGCTTTCCTCAAGGCTTTGTGAGTTGTGTCTGACCTCCGACATGGATAACTGCAACGTCTCAACTTACCACAGCAACATTAACTTGAGAAATAAGCAGAAGGTGCCTCAAAATATGGGGGAGGTACCCCAGATGTTTGGTGTGATTTTTCTCTTAAATGGGCAAGAATTACATGTTCCTCTTGCACGACAAACGAATAGAAATGATAATGCGTTTCAGGAGTTTGTTGAAAATTCTTAATTTGGAGGTACCTTTTAAAAATTAGACAAACCTTTGTTAAAAGCACAGATGATGTTTGCAGTACATGCACTCCCCAACCCAGCTACAGTATAGCTCCAGCCACTTTGATAGAAGCTGTGACTGATTACAGGTGATTGCATAAGTCTGACATTTCTGCTGGATGTTACCTGCTTGAGTAATCCTTTGCTCACGGTAAGTTGGCTGGGGGAATAAGATATCAATCAATGCTGAGCTGGGGGAAGGGGAAGGAGGAAACCCCATGGAAAATACAACTAAATACAGTTGCTTACAGCTGGTGGACAAGACTGGATATTAACTGTCAATCCTAGGTTACACCACCGGCAGAAAGTAAGTGCAACTATAAGCACTAACGCTCTACATCAGCGTTAGAGACAGCACCCCACTGCAGCCCTTAAGATCCCTCTTATAAAAGATAGATGAAACCGATTCCTGTCATGCCTTCAGTCCCATTCTGGACCATTTCAGAAACGCATGTTTGGAAACTGCTGTGCTAAGAGATCTGAGAGAGGGAAAACAAAGGAGTAAATTCAAGAACAGCCTTACACGTGCATTGCTGACAGGTACTGCCTCAACTGTGCTGGACCAATTCAGTACAGCTTCTGAACAGGGCTTGTTGATAAATAGCTTTTTATAAGGTAAAACACGTAAGTTAAATAAAATAATAATAATCTAGCATCAGGACAAAAAGACAAAATATCAACAGGAACAGAACTTGAAATAGGGGATATCTCAGGGCAAAATTTCAGTTTAGTCAATCAAAATATTTTGTTTCAATGGAGTAAGAATGCTTTGTTTCTATGTTAACTGTTTTACCTTTTTTTAATACAAATTTTCTAAGGAAAAAGCTACTTTGAAATTAAAAACCATTCACTATTTTAATTTTTTTTAAATAAAATTTCACCAAAATCCTCACCATTTTGCAAGGGGAAAAAAAACTTGTTTCGACCATCCCAAGGTTTGGTTAAAACCATGTTTTTCTGCAGAAAATTCTTTTCACAAAAGTTTTCCTTCATCCAGTTTGGTTTTCTTTGTTGTATGCCAAATTCACAGCAGGAGGGGTTTTTTAAAAATTTTTATTTTCTTTCTCTCCAATTTCCTCCTCCCCCTTAAAGAAGCTCCTATGTTTGCTCGCTGGTGAGACTGCATGCGCAACTCTGAACCACCTCAAAGACGATCCGCTTTGCTGGGCCAACCTGTCATTTCTGGATCATGTTGTTCTTTCCTTCCCTGAGATGCTCTAGGGCAAATTATGCATCTTCCTGGTCCAGTCCAATTCTAAAACTTAGCTGCTGGAGTGGTATGAATGTGGCAGCCACAAATCAGGGCTTTCCAAGTAGATTTCCTCTGTGCAAAATTTCTAGATATTTAGTAACTTCTCTTACCCACGTGCAATCTGTGCACTCGAGGTCAGACACGTGGGGAGTGGCTGCAGGGTAGCGGACGTCTGTGTGTTTGCAATATAGCACACGCACACAGAGGAAGGGAACATTAACACTAATAATCTGACCCAATCTAACACATATCCTTTCTTCCCCTTTGCAACTATTTACACCACTAGCTGTTAACCTTCTAGTTTTACTCTTGAAGGTCCATCCGAAATGTGTAAGTTCCATCTGAGGCTTTTTACTTAATGACTAGAGAACATTAAATCTGTCTCCATAGAGAGATTTTAGGAGTTTGTTCTCATCAGTAACAAGTCTTCTTCTGAAAATTTAACATAGAATTTCAACTCTAAGCTCTTTACAGCAGAGGCAATGTTTAGTTAATAGCTTCTTCAGCAGGGTACCCATCTCCTTTCACATGTGTAGGAGCTATCATGATATGATCAATATTCAAGACTATTTCTACACAGGCTCTACACAAATTCCACCACAGATTAAATGCATGATTTTCTTTTTTTTTCTTTTGCACTCCCAGTAATGGTTTTGCAAGGCTTCTCATAACTTTTACATTAACTTTCTTCTTCGGGTCTTAGCCACTTTACTGAATTGATTAAAATAATAACTTCCTGGTTATGTGACTCGTATACTATACAGCTTTAAATTTTAAGTTAATTCCTGGTGGTTAAGACTTCCTCTGCATCTCACATGGCACTTTCCCAGTTGCCTAAATTACTTTTCAAGCAGTTTGTATATAATAAGGAATAAAGGAGTAGATGATTGGACAACCGAGCACAGCACAAGGAATAATTTGCCGAGTTTTGTTTATACTGGATGTTGAGAACCCATTGTAAAAATTAAAGGGAGGAGGTTTAACCCCTGAGCCTGCTGGGCATTTGCACATCCACACTTCCTGCTCTGTTCGCTAACCAAACACAAACCAGTTATTCATTTGCATTTTTATTTCTTCTAAATATGTTTATGTTTAGGACAGAAGAATCTAAACATGTGTAAGATAAAAAAAAAAAAAGCATGAATGGCATAAATGTGTCCACAGCAGCTCCTTAGAAATACACATGGATAATACAATAACGCCGTCTACAAAATCCAGACCTTGGTTTGCAGGTGTCCATCACCAACAGGCATTAATTAGCATTAAGCAGACTTTCACACTGAGCAGATGACAAAGACACTCTGCAGTTCCCAATGCTTATATGAGGGTGACCTGTAAAAGACACCTTCCTTTAAAAGAAAGCCTGAGAGGGTTTTACCCTTCCAGCTCAGTTCTGACACAGGGAAGACTTTCCTTTGTTTTTCTTCTTTTAAAATATCAGAAAGATCAACGTTCATCTTCTCCATTTTTGATGGGTACCTCAGAGGTACCTGATGGGTGAAAAACTTTGTCATGATTTCTAAAACAGTGGCTAGCCGGTGGCAGTGAATAAGGGTTAACTGCATGTGAAACCCAGTGCAGTTCAGGGGACCGAAAATCCCCATCATTTCGCAAAGCTCCTTTTTTCCTCTACTACCATTTCACTTATCTTTTCAAGATTCCAGATGCTTAAAAACTAAGTGAGATTTGACTGTGTATACTATAAAACAAACAAAACACAGCCAAAAAAAACCCTACCCTAAAAAAATGTCTGGTTGTGCTCAACCGGAGCCGGCACTGCGGAGCTTCTCTGCCTGGACCCGATGCACAGCTGAGCCGTTCCCATGCCCGCTCCCAGCAATCACCACCAACACATCCCCTGTAGCATCTGGCAAAGCATCTTCACGACAGCCTTGCTATGACCAGAGTCATTGTCACCAGCATATTTCCCTGATCTAGACACCTATCTCTTATTCCACAGCAAGTATTTAGTGCCAAATTCTCACTACGCAAAGCCCCACACAAGTATCTGTAACTACATAAAGCAAAAAGCAACAACGACCCTTACAAACCTGCACATGCACCAAGGAAGCAACACCAAGCTAATGAGTGCGTATGTTGAAAACTGAGCAACTACCTATTTTGCACTTAGCGTCACAGAGAAAACATTGTTTCTCCCGGAGCCCCAAGAAAGGAAGTACTAAAAGATCATTCTTAAGTATCATAACAATTTTCACACAGCAGCTTCTGTGAGAAGGGGTTCCAGTTATTTAATCATGTGAATGCAAGCAATCCCGCAATGAATCAATTACGTGATTTCCAAAAATTGAAACAAGAGGCACAGTTCAGGACCAAAAAAGACTGTAATTTACCTCCCCAATCCAGTAGCTGGAGGCTTCAAAGAGAAAGTACAGCTGACAAGAAAGAAAAACACAGTGGAACAAATTATCCACCTAAATGATGTAAACGGACTGGAATCTGGCCACAACTGCTAGATTTAGATTTCTTAAAATATACAGGAAAGTGTAAAATCTGGTGTGACATGTTTGATAAACTAAAGGCACAGGACTGCCTTCCCACCCTCAAAATATAGATGTCTTTACAGAGATTGTATGAGTCAGAGTGGGCAAAGGAAGAGAGTCAGAGGTCTGCTATTCCAATTCGACATGTCTCTAATTTATTTAAGACCATAACCAATTTAGGAAAGCCACAGATAGCTATACTGGGCCATCAGGCCACCCCTGAATTTTAAGCTATTCCCCCTTATCTGTTGTAATCTGGTTTAAGTCCAATCATCTGCGTTTGAATAAAGTGCTTCTTTTAGAATGACGTTCTCGTGACCAAGATGAGAAACTATTATTTCACTTAATAACTCTTTTTCTTCCTCAAGGTTAAATGCCCTTTTACTCAATGCTTTAACTCCAAGGTGAACTCAACTGGCTTCACTTCCAGTCTTTGGTTCTTCCTATGTCTTTCTTCACTAGATTAGAAACATATATTTTATACCTTGCCCTGGAGGCATTTATACCAGGTCACCTCTCTTTTTGAAAAATTTAACAGACTGAGCCATTCTTCACAAATACAGTAATACTTGCGAGCTTTTTGCTCTTCTCCAAAAAACAACAACAAAAAAATCTCATTCACCTTTGCTCTCTTCTCTCCATACTGTGACACAAGGAAGACCCCTTCCTTGCAGGCAAAGAAGCTCACATAAAAAGCAGCCACAATTTTAACATGGGTTCAGCTGGTGGCGGGGGGAGCATTTCAGCTGCTACTTTGCACATCACGAGTGCCCTCCTCCAGTACAACTAAAGAGATTGTCACATGGTGCTAGTTCTTCAATTTAAATTTTCAATCATAGTTTTGTAAAATGGAGCCAAAATGACGATGAGAGCTGTTGAGCAGTGTTTAGTGCAGGTCAAAAGAGCAAGGAGTGCACGCAGCGCTCCGTACAAATCCTCTGCAAGTCACTACCATCCCACCTTCCTATCAGCTCCCTTCTCATGCAGGTTTCCGCATTTCCAGTACAAAGTCCTTATTTCTATCTCGTGTTTCTCTCCTTTTACCTTTCCCAACAATTCTTTGGCCCTTTCTTGAAGGCTATTTGCCTACATGCCAGTCACATTAAATTAAAAAACCGTGTTCAAATATGAAGGAAAGATGAGTTAATCGATTATGATAGTAATTGGGCAAAGGAAGATTCAAAGAAGTGATTGTCTGTAAAACTTTTTTTCTAAATTTACAAGGCAGTGGTCAGAGCCAAGGAGAGCTGTTCCTCTTTATGGGATGCATGCAAGCACTGAATGGCTCTTTCCTGTGCCTTTATTTTACTAAACTTGTCGCACCAGATTTTACACTTCCTTCTAAATTATGAGTAAAAAGAACCCTTTGTTTGTCATTTTTCCACTTTGATGGATATGGATCATAATCAAACAGTGCAGCCAAGTTCCTGTCTCCTGCTCACAGCAGTCTCGGGGACATTTCCACATCTCCAGGAGCTAACAGGTAGCTCAGGGCACCTGGATTTCCCCAGCCTGCCAGGTATCACGCCCTGCCCTGCTCTGTGCTGCTCATCTCGCTTCCCACTGCCATTGCTAAATCATCCACCGATGCCTGGGGGAAGTGAACAGTTTAGTGATAAATGCTGGCCACTCATAGACCTCGGCTGTGTCCCTGCGAACAGAAAACACCCGGTATTGGCTACCTTCTCCTCTCTACGCTGTATTTCAGAGAGAGGGTGCTATGCAAGGACACATGCTTTTTTCTTTTTTTCCCACAAACCACCTGTTACCTGTCAGCACTGCCTGTAATGTACAGAGCCTTTATTTGGATTACTTCACCCCTCTGGCATGCGCCTTCCTCTTCACAAGCACTTTATATCGTCACCGGTAATTGTGTGTTTGCGATGGCAGCGTGAGGAACACTGGTCACCAGCAGCGTACTCCTTTTCCTACCTCAAGGCATGGAAAGCTGGTGGGTGGTTTGAACAACCAGGGAAGGAAATAATGCTGTGAGCATTGCTTGGTCTCAGTTCCTGTCCTGAAGGCTTGTTCTATTATTCACAGAGCAGCAGCAAATAAATCAGGAAAACGGAGCAATAACCTCCCAGCTCAATCAGAAAAAGAGAGAGACTCATTTTTCCCTTTAGTGTAAGTAGCATGCCCAGTTTTATGACTGAAGAGGGACAGGTATGGGCTGAATATCCTAAACAGTAGCAGAATCAAAACAAACTGAGCATCACAGGGAATTGGGCGTGATGAGAGAGAAAAGGACCGCAAGAGCAGGGACAGTAAAACAAGACAGTCTTAACAGTGAGGTCCTTGATGCAGACCCAAGACCTGCACAAGGCTTTTAGCTATAAAGATGCAGAATGCAAGTTACCCGTGCACTGCAGAGTACGGCCGCCCTAGAAGCCTCTCCCAGGACGGTGCTTGCTCATGCAAACAGCCCTCATGTATATGTATTACACACCTGCACGCACATACATGCAATTTCTAGGTGCAGAGCGGCCCAGAGCAGCGGGTGACCTGCCTAGGCAAGGCTGCGGCAGAGCGGGCCGTGGCCAGGCGCTCCCAGCCCCTCTGCCAGCTGCTTGTCCCAGCACGGCCCCTCCTGTGCCCAGCTTGGCGGGGGCACCCAGCAGGGAGAGCCCGCGCAGGCCCCAGCACATCCCTCCGCTCTGCCCGCACGGACGCCTGGCTCCGAGTCACCGCCTCGCCGCTCCCCGCGGCCACGCAGGTCCCCAGGGTGCAGGGCAGCCCCAGAGCTCCCCGGTCCTGGAGCTGTGTGCGCCCTGGGCTGGCTTTAGAGAGTGGCCCTAAGCTGCATGGGAAGAGCAAAGTACCTGCAGCCCATCGGGTTCCGAGGGGCCCCCGCAGTCCTTGGGCCCAAGCTGGGACTAGGGACACCCCAGGGAAGGGGGCTGCATGCACAGGGCGGGAGGATCAGGCAAGGGGTGATACCAGGACCCTCTGTACCCTCCTGCAGCACCCTGCAGCTGAGCACGGTCCCCTTGTGACAGGAATGGCTGCAAAGCACAAGGCGAGGCACTGCCTCCTTGTCCCCGCTGCAGGGGGTCGCTCCCCAGCGCTGCACCATCGCGCTGCAGAACACCACCGTTACAAGAAGCGTTTTTCAGTAGTACTGGGGAAATCTTCTTGCTGATCTCTTTCAACTCAAATCTCCACACCCTGCAAGCAAAGTGCTTTGGAAACCACATTAGATTATGTGGGGACTATTGCTATATATGGGGACTATTGAAATACATATATATTGCTATATATGGGGACTATTGAAATCTTTTTCTTTTCCCCTTCCTCTCTCTCTTTAAATTTGCTCCAATGGTTTCCATTTGTTGCAATGTGGTAAAGTTTTGGTGATCTTTTGGACAGGCACATGCCACGCAAGTCCTCAAATGTAAAAGTACAAAACCAATTTACTGGAAACTACTGTATAATTACTGAATTGAAGAACATTTAAATAAATGTGATTTTACTGTGACTTCTCCCCTCAGGGAACTACAGGAAGATTCCTCAAATGATTTTCATTTGTCATTGAAAATATGTTATTCAAGTAATTTTCTGAAGTATTTCTCATATTTTTTTGTTTCAGAATAGTGGTAACTTTAACACGCTAATAAATCTTAATGCAAGACAGTGTTTCCAACATAATTGTAATAGCTGTAGGCTAGATTACAGGTGTCCTTTTAGATACTTTAACTTCTTGTATTTACATCTTGCTGCATCAATTGTATGGCTATTGTAAACTTTATATTATGCAAGGTGTGTAATTACACAGCGTTTCAAACTCCCATCACAAGTGCACACCTGGCCTGCTTCTAACAAGCACATTCCTTCTCAGAATGACTACGTAATTAGAAAATTCCACTTCTTGGACACAGCACTGCGCTTAGCACACGTATATTTTACTGTGAAATGCGTTACCATTTCTCTTACAGGGTCACTAGACACGCTGTGAGCTGTTCATTGTTTTTAATCCTAACATGACCTTTATACTAAATACAAAAAACAACCTTGAGATTGAAAAGCATGGCATGATGTCATGAGCACAGAGAATGATTTCAATGAATCCAGCGCTGTTTGATCAGGGACCAGTCCTCCCAAGGTGCTGAGTCCTCATTTCCTGCAGGTCCCAAACTGTAGTTTGTAGTGCCTGAAAACTAGCTGTCCCAATTAAAATTGGAAAATGAGGCATTTAAATCTGCAGCCACTTAGAGAACACTCACTTTGAGAGTTTCCAACTTTAGATGCTCTAACACACTTACGCATCTTATATAGAAAAAGCTCCAAAACTTTGTTTTCATGCATTCACACACACGCACACAAAAAAAAAAAAAACATTGACTGCCAAAAGTGCAGACCAGTAGAAACACAGTAATAATTCGAACACTAATTTACTCAACCAGGATTGATTACAGATCTGTGTAAGCAGGATCTCTGCAGTGCCCCCTCCCACCTTGAGCAAACAGAGATATATGATGGTAAATATGTTAACAAGCATTTGCTGCGAACAATGGGGAGCACACTGCGGTTCCTTCTTTGCTAGAAGGGAGAGGACTAGGAAACACAGCGAAATTTGCAGGAAGGTTTCAGGATCAGGAACTGTTAGAAGCGACAGGTCTTTTCACACATATTGTTGAGGATGGAAGGGAGATAATTGTAAATCATTACGCAAGGAAAAAAGAGCACCAGATCCCAAGCCCACAGAAATCCTTTGAAAAAAAACAAATGCGTAGATGCTTTCCCACACTCCTTTAATCAGAATTTCAGATTCAACCTATGTGATCTGTAAACTAGCAGTTATCAGATTAAACCCCAACTTCTCAGCTAAGCAACACAATCCCATGAATTCAGATGAATAAAGGGGCCAGATTTATACCCAGATATTTTAATTCTTAAACAGTTAACATAACAGTCAAAGAGATACTTGGTTACCTACACAAAGGGAAGGCTATAATTGTAACATCTTTGCTCTAAGGTGAATAATTAAGTAGATTCCACTGACAAAAGGATGAGAAGACTGTGCCTCAGGACATTTAGTCAGCAGAACTAAGCAACAGGTTACAGGCAAGCAAACAAGGCTATATTTAAACACAAACCTATTGACTAGATTATTTTCAATACAGAAAAAAAATTTTGATTCCTAGAAGTGCTCATATACTTCTGAGTCATCCTTGGGCAATTTAACAGCAAGTGGCAGAATGAAAGGATTCAAGGTCACAGATATTATTGTTGCAAATTTTTATGTCAGGATATCCTTTCACTCACTCATCTATCTTTTTCCCCTTGACTCTCAGCTTCTTCACAACAAACAACAGTGGTAAAAGTTAGAAAAAAAATTTTATCCTATTCTTTATTTAATGAAGTCCTTCAATAAAGCTCAACCATATTCATGAATACCTTTTGCAGTTTTGGTCCCTTGTGCTTGAAACAGTAAGAACCACGCTACATATTTGCATTCAAAAGTATTTTTCTTCATTCTATCAGAGAATTTAAGTATTCATAAATGTAATTTTTAAGTTCCATTGCAAGAAAAATAGACAACTCCTGTATAGTTACTGGGTGATACAACCAGAAGCTGGAACTTTAAGGAACTGTAGCAGCTAAGGTTGGAAATCATCTTTCAGTGGGGGATTTTAGCACATGCTCTGTTCTGTTGGTGCAGCCAGACCAGCGATTAGAGCACAAGTGATCCTGCCCTTTCCCAAAAGAAGTGAAAAAAAGTCTTAATGTATTCTTAACATTTACCCCCAGACTAAGGTTGGAATCAACCCTTCTCTTCCCAACAGCAAGGGTGAGATTCCCTCCTGTACATCCTCGCTCTTCTACCTGGGGGCTTGGGTCACCCTGTGACAGCATCATAGCGAGTCCATCTGAGGCTACGGTGATCGACAGTAACTAAAAAGTGATACAGCACCGTGACGCAAAAACTACTACCAAGAATCAGCCCCGGGTTGTTTGATGTCTCGGCAAATCCAGCCAACAGCGAGGCAGGTTTCCAGCTGCTAAAGCCTATGCAGAGCCGCTGGGAACAGTGCACTCTGAGCACTCACTCTGGAAACCCAGCCATTCGGCACTCAAAAATAATTTTAAGCCAATATGACGTCTTTCTTGTCTTGTTTTTCTCCCATCTGGAAGAGGGGGCAGGAGGTGGCTTTTTGGATCAGAGTCAGTAAACAGTTCTAATGAGGTCTGGACAGCAGATCAGGTCAGCACACACACAGAAACACCCTAGAAAAGGATTAGTAAATAAGCTCAGAAGATCTAGACAGCATAGGATCCTGGGGACATAAAAGGCAGTAAGTCAAGAGAAGGACTGGATTGGCTGGCCCAACTAGTTGTCCATCCAGCAGGACTATCATCTTAAAAGAATGATTTTTAAGCTTTTCTCTTCTGTCTCTTAGTAATTTGTTTGACATGACCTTATCAGGACTCTGCTAGTTATGTTCTGCTTTCCTTATGCAGTGGTTTTCAACAAAGTGAAACTGCATATAGTTGTCTCCTTCTGTTACGCATTCAATTCTGCTGTGCTGAAACATTAAAACAATTTGAAAGATATGACAACGAAGTTCCTCAGTACAGTGAGCATGTGGATTGATATGTTTTGATTTTTTTCTTTAGAGAACAAGACTTGTCAGTGCTCAACTAGAAAAGCTGCCAAATACATCATCATCTCTCATTCACTATGACCCAGGTGCTGTCAGCCCAAACTGACTGTTTTCAGTAAAAAGAAAAAAATCGTGTTGGGTGAGTTCAAAACGTATCCCAAGAGGTGCCAATTAGGGAGCATTTTAAGTGCAAATTCTAATGTTAATTTTCTGAGTTCATTTGCTCTATGTCCGTTACTAAATCTCCAGTTTAAAATGCACTTTATAGCCTAATCTTGTACTATACAATCTGTTTCTTTCCTGCTCAACATACTCTTACAGTTGCACGTAGGACTAACAAACGCATTTAAATATTTGATTCACTGCCATTAGCGAGAGAGGGAAAAGAAAAACTTAATGACGGATGATATGATACGCTGTGCACAGAATGCCTTCATGCTATTCACAGCACATTATTATCAACATACCTCTTCCCATCGTGTGCATTTTTTAGGGAAGTAAAACAAACAATGCCACTGAAGTCAGAAAAGATTTGCTAGTAAGAGGGATTAAAGTCTATGGATCATATAGATGCTGTGTTGAGTGATCAGTTTTGTTCAAACCTTACCTGTTTATTTTGGTCCTGATTTTTCTCCAGTAAACATCTGTACGCTGAAATGTGGGGGTTTACCACCTTAAAAGGAGCAAAATGTATAAAACATCTAAAACCTGCTTTTATATATATTTTCATCTCAAAACCAGTTACCCAGATCCCCAATCTAACTATTGCAATCATCAGGGTAGCAACTTAATGCATTTAATCCTGGGAGAAATCCAAATGGAAGAGTTGAAAAATTTTTTTAAACCCAGCTGTATTTTGAAATATACCATTGCTAATGCAAGGCAAGGGCTAGTTGAGAGGATGTGAACATCCCCTTATCTGCTAGAAATAAAAAAGTCTTTGCAAGTGTAGTACTTCTCTCTTGCATGTTCTGAAGGCTTCTGGGCAATTTCCGCTCAGTGTTGCCACCTGACAGAGGAAGAACGCAGCCACGCAACAGGCTGTACTCATGGGCCCAGTGCCACTGTCGCCTCAAAGGGTACAGCACGGTCATTCCCCTGGGGAACCTGCTCAGCGGTGAGGAGAGCTGCTGTCTTCGCACCTTCCTGTATTTCCAGCTGCCCGTTTCAGGAGGGGAACGACCCCAGCCTGGAGCTGCCACCGATGCTGATGGATGTCCTGTGCATGGAGCAGTGGAGCTGAATTTATAAATTATCCTGAAAGTGGTGTTGATATTAGGAGTAAGCTTAGCGCTTACATCATCTGACCTAAAGGTGCTACCCCTTCTACCTAGGTTTTGAAGCCAGAGGTTTCATTCAGTTGACTTGGGCCTCCGTATATTTTCTTTTGTATGGCTTATTTTGGCCAAAATGCCATGAGAAAAAGTTAGATTTTGATACCCGAGTTGTTCTGATTTCTAATGAATTTCTAAGTCCAGTCATGCACCTCCGAAGGAGATTTATATTTGATGGCAATGGGATTATTCACATGCTTAAAAATAAGCACATGCATAAATGACTGCAGCTTTGAAATGTGTTGATACTAAATATATTACGGTTGATTGCTTGCACAGGGATCCAGAGGGTCCCTGCCCTCTGCTCTTCGTAATACAGGAACTTGGCAGGGGGGGAACATCTCCCTTAAGAATTCATCTCAGAAAACTCACAATCCAAATAAAGGAACCTCCCCTTCTCCACTGCCATTTTATTGTACAATTATTCACCACATCCATCACTTTAAAGTTTAGCAAACAATTTGGTTTACTTGCTTTGAGAGGCAACACGGGGTTACGGGGATGGTGCAGTGTAGTCCTTTGTCTCCAATTGCTCTTCCTGATTTTTCAGATTAAAAGATGCCTAACCTGGTGACTGAACTTGTTGAGAAAATGCCATGCTGAGTCCCTGGGAATTCGAGTTGGCAGCGCCTGCTCGCTGCCGGGGTGCGACATCGCCCACGGCAGCTGCACCACCCCCTGAGCCAGAACAGCCCTGGGACACAGATGAGCTACGACCAGGACTCAGAGCAGGAAACTAGCCAAAAGAATGAGAAACCTCTACATAACAAAATGAAAGTATACTATTACATCCATGGTATAGGCTGGACCAAACTTGAATTGCTTAATGCCTGTGTCTTTGGATATCTCTGCTTGCATGCATTGCTTCACATTAGGAGCTAATACACTCAAATGACAGGTAAATGAATTCGTTTTCCAGCGTTTGTGTGCGTCCTACACGAGCAGAATTTCCCAGCAAATGTAAGACCATTTGGTCAAACAACATTTTGCAATTTGCTTCTATATTTAGGACACTTGCCTGCAAAAGACCACATATATTTAATGAGGTCACTGGATAAATCTGGGCAAGTGGTATGCAACTTCTGCTGTGTTAAGATACAAACATGATGAATGAAAGCAGTTTATTTCTCTCATGTCTTAAAATGTAAAAACACGTACTACTGGGAAATACCTTGTGAATCTAATTCCCACTGTAGTGTTTTGTCAGCTGTTTATTAGCAAATAGTATCTTTTTCCACATTTTGGCAAAGGATACAGCAAGATCAAATTGGATCAAGATTTTGAATTTATAAAAGCTAAAAAGCCCCGGAAGTTTCTTCCAAAAGAAATTTTTTTTTTTTTTAATTCAGTTTCCACTTTTTTTTTTTTTTAGAAAAGCAACATCCCACAAAGAGAAAGCAAAGATAATAAACGAACCAAAGAAGTAGCAAAGATAATTGTTTTGGTCTAAACCTACATGTTGATCCTGATGGAAGAATGAAGTCTCATTGCATGCAAGATCCTAGGTAGCAGTTCAATTTTAATAGTCTAAACATCCCTAATTTTCCATTTCCTTGAATAAACTATATATTGGTACATACTGTTCCTGTAGCAATCAGCATCTGCTTTGCATAAGCATAACCATATTTACATTTTTCTTTCAGAGGTATAAGGGACTGTACAAAATGAGAGAATCAAAGATATGTTATTATCAGGAAATACCATTTTTTGAGTCCTTTGAAACTCAACTGAGTTTAAAGTGCCCTTTTTTTTTTTTTTTAAAGCACTTTCCCTTCTAAAGGTTAAAATCAAGGTTCAGAAGGGTCAAATCTTTTTCCTTTTTTAAAGGCAGTAAGTACTGACAGGAGCTCTAGTATTCAGGAGTCCTTTTCAAAGGGTCTCCAGACGCGGTACCCATTCTGCCTTGTCACGGATGGAGGCTCAGAGCACGCCACAAAATTCCAGAACTGAAACTTCATTGCTAAAAGACAGCTTTCTTCAGCACTACTCAGTGAAGTCAGTTTAGAAAGAAAATGTGTGTTGAAAAATTAATTCAGCGCAACCCCCTGCTGAGGGGTGGCGAGCAACGCGTTGGTACGTAGAACACGTAATGTTCCCAAGCACCGAGCAATGGAAAAGTGTCCTGAATTCAAAGTGCTCTATCTCGGCGCTCTATCTCCGCATGAGCTCTAGCCTGCAGAAACAGAATTCACTGTTCCGTGGACAGGTTCCAGAAGCTGTTTCCGTATGCGGTGCATGCCAAAACTGGGCCTAGTCGGCTGTTATTAAAATGTTGCTGTCAAGCTATTAAATGCTTGAAAAGCCGAGAATTAAAAGCAGCTTTATGCGTGTACTCCCCACGGTGTTTCTAATCATGCCATTGATGTCTGGAGATCCAGTTCCCTTCAAATTTAGTTACAGTTTGTGTTTATAAATCATTTCTTTTAAAGACCGCCACCAACCAACCAATCTCATTCCTTAATCTAATCTGCAGTTTGAACAGGAATAAGATTGTGCTCAAAGATTGCAAAGCATTCTTCAAAGGCACTGCTAAAAGCAGGTGCTTTAGGGGACTAGTCCTCCCAGAAATAGGGTGTTTTAAAAGCATCCATTCCTCCCGTTGGACCAGTTTGCACTGGGGAGAGAGACCGGGAGCCTGCAAGAAATTCCTCCTTCACCTGCATTGCCCCCAGTTCTACATCATTCCCTTAAATTCCCAGGATGATGCGTTTGGCCAGCTTACCATAATTCAGCTATCTAGCAACACCTGATCTACTGAAACGAATGACCGAAAGCACAGAACTTACTATATGTAAAAATCTATTATCTATCTTTTCATCTAAATGAAAAGATTTTTTACTATCTTTTCATTTACATGTTCAATACCAGACCTTTTGAAGAATAAAAAAAATTAAAGAATAAAATCAATGCCATTATTTTTTTTTCCCCCTATAGCTTTTATGAATTTAATTTAGGAAATCATTAAGGAGGGATTAAAAGAACTGGAAAAACTTTGGTTTAGAGGAATGAACTAATATTTCCTGTTCCTGCCTAGGATGCTTCATAACAGACAATATTCTTTATATCTAATTACACATTAATTTTGTGCTGATATATTTCATGTGCTATGTATGGAGAGGAAATCCTTAATTTGTAAATCCAGAATGAATTTATTTTCCTATATTATTATTTGTACTTCTAGAGAGCATTTAGGACTGCCAGTTAATCTACGCTTCAGTGGACTAGATGATACATAAACACAGGGGTAAAGAAACATACACTTTCCTCTAAACAAACACAATGTAAGACAAGAAGGGATGCCCGGCGACAGTGAAGGCGAGGTAGAGCCAGGCTGTAACAGATGCGGCACAGGGAGGCAGCGGGGGGGATGCCTACTGAGAACTGCTACAGTCAGAGCAACGTGTTGGGGACAAGAGTTCTCAACAGACTTCTGAACACAGCCACACTTTCTTAGACCTAAGGGGATTTGCAATAAAATTAACTCGGAGCCGGGACAAGACATAGTTAGGCACGAAAAGCCCTATGAAAGAGCTGCCATGCAGGAATTAGACAATTCCGTCACAGTCTGTGATCTGCAGAGACCTGAACAGAGGCAAACGATGCCTTTACCACAGAGCAGGTGACTTTCAGAGAGAACTACAGACACATCTACAAGGAAACACGTACAGGTTGAGCAATGCAACAATTGCGGGAGGGAAGCCATGGAAAGCAAAAATCCAAAGATTTCAAGACGAGAGACCTGGCTGGTTAGGTCAAAAGCATCGGACAAGTGAGGAGAGGTGAAGCTACGCGCACACTGGTGTCTACGAGGGGTATGAGCCGTGGCTGGAGCAGCCCCATATGGGATCGGTGCTGGTTGCATCGCCTTCTGCCCTGCCTCGTGGACGAAAGAAAAGCACCGCAGATGCAAATAGCCAAGTGCACAAGGTGGAAGGGAAAAATAATGATCCTGTAATTGACTGCTCGCTAATGGAATCTATTAATTTATGGCCACAGAAGAGCCAGCTAATTTGTGGTTAACGGTGTTTAAAAGATAAACAATCTAGACTGAATCAGACATGCATAATCCTTCCATATTGGTGCCATGCCTTCATTCTGGGGAGCCTTCAGCATTTTGAGGGAAAAGGGAATAATCCTAAGCATCCACCATTTCCAATGACACCAATTAGGGCTGAAGTCTCTTTGTCTTATTTAATCTGGAGCAAATGGCATTAAAGTACATCAAAACTTGCAGAGCTTCAGAAACACTGACATTCTTCACTGTCTGGGGTGTAAGAGGTGAGAAGTTTTAGGGAGACTGTTCTAAAAATACAGCAAGAGGCACACTTTCATTACTGAGGACTTAAATAACCCAGATCAGACAGAATCCCATTCAAGTATGGACTCTTGCCGAGGGTGAATTTTAAGCCTGTCCTTGTCTAATCCTGCATGGGGAAGGCGCCATTGGTAGGATGCTAAATACTCTGTTGTTCTTTTGTAATATCTGTGGGAGCATCCTTGAGAGGAAATCTCATGACGCTGAGGCAGATTTTGTTTAATTTAATACTCCTAATTCACAAGTATTTTGTTCAAGTGTTTGATACCAGATATAAAGGTTTTGATATCCAGAAAACCTTGCATGTAATGCCCTCCTGACAGATCATCACACGACTCTAACTGAATTTAGATCTTGAGATATGCCATTCAGAACTTGTTCGCATTTCACTAGAAATGAGACGATCATCACTTACCTTTACATAGAAATTGTGACGCGTATTTTCATGCGCATGAAACAAATACCAAAATATTCAGGTATTTGTGTGCTTTATTTGCATACAGTTGCTACCTCTGTGTAGAAACAAAGTAATTACTGTAACAGGTAATTATGTACTCACATGTAATTTGCACAAGAGGAGGAAAATATCCTACAGTTTACTCATTCTGTAGATATTGGAGGCAACAAAGCAAACAAAAAAGAGCTAGAAGAAAACCTGCATGTTTGACTAAGATGTCTTTCTGCCAAAAGGACAGCCCCTTTAAAGAAAAAAAAAACAACCCCAAACCCAAAAAGCTCCACTACCTTCTCATAAGCAATTTCCCCTTCTTCCAGAAAATTATTTATTTGCCTCTGTTACTAGGTTCTAAATAGCAGAATAAACTTATGTAGAAAGTCAAATCATTGCTACTGGTTTTTTTTAAGACCTTCTGTTATATATGAATCAACAGCCTCTTGAAAAAGCTCTCTAATTACTGCAATTTTTGGTTAGTGAAAGAAAAATTTGTACACACACACATGCGTATCATTGATTCAAATGGAAACTTTTTTACTCAAAAGGAACTATTTCTTTGATTTTTGCCAATTATTTAACAAAGAAAATTGTCATTCTGAAATAAAAATTAAAAACTTTATTTTTAAGAAGAAAACACTTTAGTATGCACCAACTCGTTCTCCTATTTTGGAGAATAAATTATCTGCCAAATCTATATTAATTCATGCACATTTTTTATTCCCTTCAAATTTCAGTATTTAGACACTTAACTGAGGGGAAAAATAAAAGTTTGGTTATGCATCCAATTCCTTTTCCAAAGCTTCATTTGTGGCTAAATAATTACTGAAACGTCTTGCCCCTGTGCTAGTCTCTAGTAGGTCACTGCAGCCTGCCTTCGTTGCAAGCATCTATAATTAATGGGATATCTGAGATTTGGATCCAGTGTACGGATGTTACAAAATACATCACGTCTTAGTTTTCATAAGCTTAATAAAGAGCTGCTTTGCTAGTCCTACAAGTCCTCCCTGAACTCCACCAAAATATGAATTAACTCCTGGGAAGTTAAGACAATTAAAGTTTCTGGTATCTGGCCATGACGTGATTGAAATTGGCTCAACAGTAACATGACAAACATAACCCCTGGTATCCTTCCCTTCCCCAGCCTCCCACCTTCCTGACATAGGAAGTGAATTTCCCTTCCTCAGTTTTTTCATATATTGTAGGGAAAACCCTCTTGTAACTCTTATTTTCCCACTAAACTCATTCTGTTCTAGGATTAACCTTTTGTACTAAAAAAAAAAAAAAGACTGTGTTTATTTTTCTTCTATCAAGCAGCACAATTTACCTTTGTTGTGAAAGCACCTTCTAATACAGCCCCCCTAAAGGAGTACGTATAGCCAGCATTTAGGAAACAGTACAGCTTCCTGGGCCATTGAACAGTTTAAATCACTTCTCCTCACTGTTTTAACAACAGTTGCAAAGATCTCACTGGAACAGCATCCCAGTGTAAAATTGTGCCGAGAACTCAGGTGTACAACCAGTAGATAAATAAATATAAACATAGGACCAGTGTTTGGGGGCTTTCCCTCTAGCGTTTTGGGCAGTCACTTGGACTTTTGTGAGCGTCCCCTCCATCCCCTGGTGTGGTTCCCAGCGCCGTACCCAAGTGCTGCTCCCACGGTGCTTTCCCAAGGGGACAGAACAGGGACTGCCTACCCCACTCCCTGCTCGCCGGTAACAACCCAGAGCAACAAACTGCACACCTGTACCAGAGTATGGGAACTAGTCCTTCAGTGCTTATGCTAAATTCCAGACATGCTTATTCTCTACTCCCAAGGTTGTATAACAGCAAACAGCTTGGAAGAGTCTTGATTAGTTGCTTGACAGGATAGGACAATCATCACACAGTGCTCTTCACACCTGCTTCCCTCTCCTTTTCTTTTTGGGAGGAATAATATTCAAGCTAGAAGAATATGGCCCTGCTCTACCATCTTAGCCATTTCCTTACATCTCAGACCTCACTTGATCTCCTTCTCCCCACTTATTTGACATTTTTCTCTGTTCATTTCCATGCTAATCAGATGATAAACCATGTAAAGTTTGGAGGAAATACTAAGGCTTCTGAATTACTCCCCAGAGAAATATCAGAAACACTGTATCCTTTCTCAGATATTACTTTTTTCTGATACACCTTTGCATAACGCACTTTAAATTTTGGGTTTGTTCCCTTAGTGCTTTTTGTTTGTTTATAAAGATCTTCCTCGGTATAAAGCACCCCAGACAACAGTTTGTCACATGAACGTACCAAGAAGCAAAACTCCTGCATGGGATCTTCAGCATTGCCAGACTTGCTTTGGGACCTTCAGCACGTATTTAGCCAGGCTGCGCCTCATTTTACTGAGCTCTAGCAAGCAGAATGAAAGGTGTAATCACAGAGTCTGCAGTTGCTTCCAGGCTCAGATGAAGTAGTTGTCTGTGCTCAGCTTTAAGCTGCTTTTTTTGGCAGAGTTTAAAAACACAGAAATAAGAATTTTGTATGTTGACATAGTATGTATAATTTTTTTAATAAGTACACACATGCATATCTGTCTGGAGCTCCGGACAGGAGAATTTTAAGTAAATGGAAATAAATGTGAAACAATGACACATAACTTTCATAAGGAAAGCTGTGAAACTGATGTCTAAGTCTCAAAATATCATACCCCATTCTACAATAAAGCTCTCTTTCTTTCCAATTACTTGCTCTGCAGCCCCTTGTCATATGGGGTCCTATGTCACTGTTGCTCCATGGCAGAGGTTTTCAGGCAAGGGATGGTCGGACAAATTGCTGGAAATCAGCTCTGCTGAAGCCAGTGGGAGCAAAAAGCGCCTGGCACCTCGCAGCGTGGAGACCAGGGAGGAAACAGACCCTGTACAGATAGCACGAAGGACAAACTTAGAACTGTGTCCTGTCTGGGTTTCAACCAGAAGACACAAATTTAAAGGCTTTCTTCTGCTACTTCCCCCATCAGTCTTCAGTTTGTTGTTGCCACTCATCGCGCTGACCTGTAAAGTCAAGGCTTGACCATTTTTTTTGAGTCCAAGTGAGAAAGCAGATGAGATACTGGGACAGAGGCAGACTTTTAGCCTCAGAGGCTGGCAAGGGAGGCAGAAGCGCTGCGCCTGAAATCTGTGTTGGGCCGTTACCAAGACATCGCTTATTCCACAGCCATCCACAGACTGTCACATCATTTCAGTACTAGAAATGAAGGGTGGTCTGACACATAAGTTATTTTTAAAAAAATTAAATCAATATTCCTAAGCCTCACAAGAAAAGAATGCATTTGAGAGTCAGATTTTTTTCAAGAAGAAAGTCAAGTCCAAACGCTAGTTAGGCCTGTCTGCAGATGTGAATTGTGCATGTAAAAATATACACAGAGACTTCTTTAAAGGTGAAGCCAATGTCATAAAGAACTAGATGTAATTTTCCAAACAAAAATGCTATGGTCCTTACCTTAAGCATTTAGCTAACTAGTTTGCATGCTCAGAAGATATTCACACTTGGGGGGGAAAAATATTTTTTAAATATATATAAAATTCCACCACTCCACACCCAGAAAAGGAGGGCTGTAACTTCCAAGGAAGAGAACGCATGCTTGAAAAGATCACCGTAAAATGACGACTGAAGCTTCACATTGATGCTACCGCTCTAAGCTTTCAATTAAGAGAGTAAACTATCAACATCAGAAAATTTAGGACCCAGCAATGGGTCTTTTGGAGACCCAGACAGTTCATGGATCCTGGGACTTATATGTCTGATTGTGGGAGGAATAGAGGTTATCAATCTATCAAATATTGTCAAGCTAATATCATACTGTTTCTACCAAAAACATTTTAATGTTTTCTCAGCAGACAAGGAACTCAACAGCCAGACCCTTCCACAGTCAGTGTTTGCTCTAAATTTACTCAGTCCCTCAGAATTACACCAGATGAAACACGCTAAATCAGCCTTTTTCCCTTTGTGTTTTTTCCACAGGTATGTTTAAAGATGGTGTCTCGATGGGTCATCTGCATCTTAATCAGGTGATCTTCAAGTTCCTGTAAGTCTTCCTCACAAAACAAATCTTTAGATTGCTGAAAACAGATTCTGGGGAAGGAAAAAAAAAAAAATCCTAATCCTTTAGCGCTCCTAAATTTCTCTCATGTGATCACCTGGGCTTACCCTGAAGCCTTTGTACAGAAAGGCTATGGCAAAAGGAAAGAAATAAAACAACTGGCGTCTAAGGCATTTGCTTTTAACAGGGCTTTGGGTTCCTGTTTTCCTTCCAAAGTATAAACATGATGCCCCAAAGTCTGCCAAACGCTAACATGAGTATTCTGCTTCAGATTATGACTGACTGTTAGTGACCTGCACAATGACAAAAATCATTGAACCAGTCAAGGCAATTTGTGGTGAAAAATTACAGGGACAGAACAGAACCATGCTCAGAGCGCTGAAGAACCCCAGAGTCATCCTGCCCGCCTCCAACCAGAATGGGCAAATCTTTCCCCAACAGCCACATCAAATCCTCTGCAAACTCGGCTAAAGAATTAAATATTTAAGCACCCTCACAAAACAAACATATCTGCATTTGAATCACCCTGCTCGGAAGATCGCAATATTTGGAGTTCTTAATGAAGCCGCATTTGGCAAAGTTACAAAACTACATTTTTAAAATCTACTTATTTTTCCGCCGTCAATGCCCCTTTATATGCACAATGACAAAACTGAATCCAGTTTAAAATGCACCTGTCAGAGCTGTCAGCCGTCAGCAGGACTCTTTTGTCGTTTGGTTATGCTGCGAGGCTATTCCAGCGTGTTTTCACTAAGAGGAGGAGGTGTCATCTGGATATGGCAAAACAAAACCGTGTGACTCACTCAGCAAAATCAGACAGATGTTACAGCTTGGAGTAAGGCACACAGGCTGCCTGAGCCTCCAGACTCTTCGAGACCGAGACTACCGTTCTGCTTGTGCAGCACCCAGCTCCCATCGCAGAGCTGATCCCGCTGCAGCAAAATAACGCGGCAAGGAGAGCAGCCCTTAGCCAGCAGCAGTTCAGAGCCCTGTGAACCAGCACTCGCTCCGTGCGCTGCCGCACCACGCACAGTTAGCACCCAGCTTATAGGACAGGGGTGGCAAAACAGCATCGGAGTTAATATGGTGTGGCAAATAAAGGAATACATAATTTCTATAGAGCAAATGAGGGAGCATGTAATTCCTTTGGATGCGTACACCAAAACTAAAGCTATTTAGGCATTCACTTATTTTTTTTCTTGCTTATAAATTTTTCCCACTGTGAATCCAGGCATTTTGTACCCTGTGGCACCTCCTGGAAGTTACAACAGTTGAACTAATGAGATCTGTGAAAGTGCTGCCTCTTTGAGAGAGGAAATGATTTTTAGTCAAACAGTCGAATGTTTTCCCTACCATCTGCACAACCTTTTGTTAAAACACCTTCTATACTCAAACACCTGATTAAACAGATGGAGGGAGGAAAAAAAGCCTTTGTTAAAGTTTTGGCATCCCGTTTCTTCAATTAGATTATTCCAATAAGTTTTCAGCAAAACCAGACTTAAGGTTCCACGTATTTTTAATCACAAAACTTCTGCCAAGAAGGGGTAAAAGGAAGTAATTCACCATGCCCTGCGGTATCTTTATAGGTCTGAAAATACAACTACTGCAAATCTCCTCCACAGGTCCCTTGCAATCTGCAGCAGCCGTTCCTTGAGTTTGAAGCACACCAAAGTACAAGGTCGAAGTACATGGGAAGTGTCAGATATGTACCACCTATGTACCCATCCTTATCTCTAAAGGCCTGGGCAAGCATCTGTTATTTTAAATGTTCAGTACAGCTGTCGGTCCCAGCCAGACAAAGACAACATTGCCATACTGCTTTGCTGGCCCAGCACAGAAAATGCAAATTAAAATACACAACCTCTTGACAGTCAATAGGATTAAGTGGTCAAAATTCAGGTAATCTAATAATTCACGATGTTGCAAAGGAGCATTTGTTCATAACTAAATGCATGAAATTGAATGCTGGCAATTTGCTTGCTGTAATTGGGATTAGGTGTATGCCGATTAACTCACGAAACAAAAAAAACAGTTCAGCTACACTCTTTCTCTCACCCTGGAAACGATCAGCACCTCTAAAAAAAATAAGTAAATGCCAGTTGCTTGCCAGCTAGACTGGCACAAGTGATAGCTCCTGTAACAGGATGGGCAGCCGTATCAGTCAGTATTGGCAAGTAAGGACTGACTGCCCCAGATGGCTGGCAGCATTTAAACAAGATGGGACCCAGATGTCAGTGAAGCAGCGAACAAATCAAAATCATATCACTGAAATGTTTAATTTCTCCAAACAGTTATGCTTTTAAAAATTAAACCAGAAGGAGTGTAAAACCAGGAACCCCTGAACTCTGGGAGGGTTGGAAAGGAAAGCCCATGAGCGAGGGCAGCTCCGGGCACATCACCCCGCCTCCTCCTCCTGGCTGCGGGGAGCTCATCCCCTTGGCCCCTTCCTCTCAGCACGCTCCCTTTTCTGGAGTGGTACACAGGGCCATTTATGGGGGAAAAGCCTGGCAGATGTAAGACCCAAGTGCCAAAAGTCTGGATGATTTTTATCATCAGTGCTGCCAGCAGTGGCATCTGCCTGCGTTGCTGGCTCCTTGCTCGGCACTGACGGGGGGGTCCGGACTCCGGGCCCGGCCAGCACTCTGCCGAGCTGCTGCAGGTCTGGTAGGCCAGTCAGTCTCTCTAAACAGCTCCCAAAAATCTTTTCTCACGACTAACCCTTTCAATCACAAAGGGGCGTAGGACAAAGACAGGATTTTCTCCAAACATACTTTCCAGACTTTATATGCTCTGCCTAGCACCTAGCAAAGCTGAAGCTCACTGTCAGGATGCATGTGTGGAGGCAGGACAGTTTAGCATAAAGTTTTCCTAATTAAATTCACTCTGGCTTCAGGTTGGACAGGAACGCAAACATTGTTGCATGTCAGGATGGAGACACCTTGCTAGCAGCCAGGGCAGAGCCAGGCACAGGGCTACGTTTTCAGTCACGTTTACCTCTGCCTTCACATCGTACACAAGCTGGGTCTACAGCTAGGTGTTTGTGTGGCTAACTATAAGCCTTATGTACATTTACACATTCATTTATGCTTCCAGATTTTGTATATTCACATGGTGCTACATTATAGTTCCTGACTATAGGGTATTTGGGACCTCACTGTTAGATCCAAAGAGACTCACTGACATTTCAGAACAAGAAACCGTATTGAAAACAGCACACGATTGTACTAAAAGTCTTGAAACCTGCATATTTTTTTCCTTCCCTCCACCTCCAACACAACATTTATCATAATATAAAGTCTAAACTGCTCTCCTCTTCATGACACATTATCGTTCAATTACCAATTATTGGGATTCACTCCACCACGCAGACAGCAAAGCTAGCGATTCACATTGGTTCCTCTAGCTTTGAAATGTGTTTGTGTTATAAAGGCATGTTTTGACTTCTGTGATATGAAGAAATTTATCCATTGGAAATAAATGTAGTTCTTAGCACACTTCCGTACCACATTTATTTTTGCAAATTTTAAGATATTACAGTTGTTCGTTGGCTTGATAGCTCAGTAATCTCACAGCAGGGTCTCTGTTGAACTGTCTATGCTGTTAGGCGATCTTCAAGAGCAAATGTAAGGGATAATGCTTAAATTGCAGTAAGCACAGAAGGGCTTGTACTTTAGCCCACGTAGATTCATGTGTGGGAATGATTATCCTCAACTTTTCAGCTCTTTGATGTATTGTGAAAGATACCCACAAATCTTAACCAAAACTTTCCTACATTAAAAGCGCAGCCAAGCAGAGGAGCCTGGTCTTCTGGCTGTGGAGTTTTGCCTGAATATATCCCCATGTGAATACGCTGCTTTGAATGATGTAACATGAAAGGACTGTCTGCATTGTGCAGAAATTTTCTGTTTTCCATTACTCATACTTGTAAATGTATCTGCTTTACAGCTCCCTAAGAAATGAACAAGTCTTAGCATCAGAAATATTCCTAACACATTTTAAGCAAAACAAAACCAGCTAGCCATTCCACAGTATTAAGTAATTCTTTCGTGCTTTGCAAAGGCTCACAGTCCTATGTAACATTTGGATGCATTTATGCAATTTCTTAGATTCCCCACACAGGTACAATTAGCTCTTTTCCCACTCTGACAAGAGCTTTTCCCTGGAAGCCCCATAAACTGCTGCTGACAGCAGTACAGTAGTGGAAAGACATGCGCAGTGCCTCAGATGTTGGAACAAGAAAGAGGTATTCCAGCATTTAGCACGCGGGACTCCTGCTTAGCAAACAATCCTCACCCCAGCTGTGCTACGGAAAAACTGCAATCTTCTTACATCTTTTACAAATTATAAAAGATGGACAAATAAAAAAAGTTAAAAAAACCCAAGAATAAAGGAATTGTACCAAGGTGTAACTTAGTTCTTAGACTCAGGTTTGATCTCTGAGCAGTGTCACTGTTGCCTGCAGAAGATTTTGATCTGATTGAGATGACTGCAGGACCCCAACTCTGATCACGGCTCCGGAGAAGAAATTCTATGCTCTAGATTTTGCCAAAACCCATTAGAAAAAAAACCAGCATGGTCCTGTGTGCAAGTTCATGTTTACAATAAAAGCTTTTGCTAGCTGAGGATGTCAAACAGAAGGTGATTTTTACATGACATTTTTATGCTTACCAAAGTACTACATGCACTTTTAACAGTAAGAAAGCTACAACAGCCACAAGAAACTGCCTTGTCTTAGACCTGATCTACTTCAAATATAGCTTTTAAAGAGGATTATAAGGAAGGAGTTTATAGTCGCAAATCTTCAAATTACTGTAGACTAAGCCAACTTCCTAAATGGCTTCGTTTGGGTCTTTCTGCTGAAAGCAGCAAGACTCCAGAGAGCTTCAGCTATCTGGTGTCCTGCAGACCTCCCACCTCCTTTCTTCCTCTCACAGCTGACAGGCAACCGGCACAAAAGATGGTGACAAAGTTATTCCCCAACAATGAGGTGTCCCTTACACACACACACAGGGCCCAGAATGCAAATGCAATGTGGCAATCTGGAAAAATCTAACAACAAAGGCAGCAATTTCTACACTTGACAAAAGATTTCAACACCAAGTTCACGTAAGTAAGGAAAGACAAATCTTTGACCTCCTCTCCTTTGGTAATGGCTCTGTACTGAAATCTCTAGATGTGATACCAGACTCCCTTTTATAAATACAGGATTTCACTTGCACCCTGCAGTACCTCACATGCACAGGATTATTTTTCCTTCTTTATCCATAGAAAAGTGTGAAGACTGAACCCTTCTCATCCTGTCCACTGTTTATCTCTCCAAGGTTCATTCCTCTCAGCAATTGGGCAAAAGCTCCCTACTTTCTTGATCAATAAAGCAATATCTGCTGTTTCCTGCCTGGGAGACAGTGCTATTTTGGAGCAGTTCCTGATTTCTCCTGCAACAACTTTCCTTCTTCCTGTCCATTGGAGACCAGACTCAAAATTATTTGTAATGAATCCTGGTAAATGGCTCCAGCCGCTTGTGATGAGATAACTCAAGAAGGGAAGCACAGTTTAAGGTGAAGTTTCATTGGAAAGTGTGATACATGTATTTCTCCCCTATACCATCTCACACCAATCAAAAGAACATTCCCCTTCATTCCCATGCTTTGTAAGCAGAGGTAAGGTGCTTCTGTGTATAACACGGCTTCCTAGACTTCATCAACCAAACAAGGAGAAGAAAAGGAGTCCTAAGCTCTGCAAGCCTGCCTCAAGGGGTACCCCACTGCCAACAGTTATCACCCGTGCCATAAACATCTCTCTCCTCTCTGCAGAGACCTCAGCCTTGCAGGGCTGAAGGGGAACAAGGAATACCAGGTGAAATTAGGGAGTGCTGGACTGGCAAACCCTCAAGAATGGAACCTTGCCCTCATCCCCATAAGAAGCACAGCCTGGGAGTGGCTCCTAGGGAGCCTTAGTGTGAATACGCCTCTCCAGGCATGCATCGCTGTGTGCAGATGGATCATTCATTCTCCACACATGACTCACTGCAAGACCTATGCTGAGCATCTGCTACCTCTGCCAGTAGATTGAGGAAGACAGCAGCAGACTGTACCCCACCAAGAGGCCTTCCAGGGAAAAAGCTGAACATATGGACTCTAGTAGCTACCAGGGTGGTCTGCCCTTACACCAGAAATTAAAAGCTGCACATCTCACAGCACAGTCTCGTTTGTTTATAACCTGCAAAGCTATAGCATATCATGGCAAACAAGATTAAAATAAGCCTTGGTGACTTTAAGACTCATTTTCATCATATGTAATATTGGAAGAGTGAAACAGAACTGCATAAAGGAAGTATGACCAAGAAGAGGAAAAAGATCTTGAGAAGCCAAGAACACCACTCTTCTGGCTATCAAATATGGTATGCAGCTTCTCCTGTTGATGCAGCTGAAAAGGACACACTCTGCATGGTTTCTAGGACCGAAGACAGTCACAGAGCCTTTAATACATTTAGGTCTGAACTGCATCAAAACCAATGAAGCCCAAATACTGGAATAAAACAAAAAGATGTGTCATCTCTCCCATGCTGCCCTTGTTAATTAACACACCATCTCTTAAGTTTATCTGCTGAATTTGATCTTTTATGTACTTTTCTAAAATTTTTTCCTTGTAGCTACTTTTCAGTAGCAGTGGTTTATCATGAAACATTGCTCACAACAGGGGCTGACAACTGTCTGGAGCTTGGTTTGATCTATGTTTTCTATGGCAGTTGTGTTTTTATTTCAAATGGAAGCAGTAAGATAGTTATAACCGGAACATCCACAGTAAAAGGGGGTCAACACTAAACGTGCCAGACCTGTCTGGGCAGGTCTAATTTAAACACCAGCCTTTTAAGAACGGGACTGTCTTTGAATGAGATTTCTTTGTACTTCTGAAGACAGCACACACCCTTTTCCTGCTGCTTGATTAAACAGCACTTGCCCAATGAATAGATCTTGATCAGGAATAGAAAATGCACGGAGCTGTCCTGGGGAAAATGTGCTCGATCCTTTCCCAGACTCACCTGTGGGAAGACACATACAGCTATATTGAACACGCTGACCTTTCAAATCAGTCCTCTCACATATGGACATCTGCTCTGTCAAATGTCTGTGCCTTTAAAGTATTTCTTTTATGCGTTTGAATGTAATAAAGCATTAATGGTAGTAGAAGCCTCTCACAGGAAAGCTGTACTTTAGATTTGGCTTTGCCCTGTGCCTTTTCTGGAGGGCAAACACAAACCAAGACAGGTCCTGTTTCATGAGCTATTGCAGCTTAAGATCCACCATTACAATCACAGCAGAAGACCTGAAGCGCATATATCACTACTCCGTCTTGCAGAAGTGGATTCTCCTTTGCTAAAAATAACACTGTCTTTGCTGTGTGAGTAATCATCCTTCGCCTTGTTCCCACTCACCCATAAGAGCACAAGTCAAAGCAGACAAGTGCTAAGGAGGAGCTGGTTTTCATATGCAACGTGAATATTAAAAGTTTACACTACTCTGCTTCAAGGGTTTTTTTTTTTCTATATCAGGAACTTCAGAAATACTGACTTCTACGGTGAACTGTTTGCAAATGCACTAAATTCATGTGCAGAAAGCATAAACTCCATAGCATAAATACATTCTCATTAGGTTTTGAGGCTAGGACTTTTATAATAACAAATGATAACCGAAAACTCAATTCCATCAAAAGCAAGGAAGTTTGCTGCCTAGGACACATATCTGGGTTAACTCTGCTCTCTGCTCTAGTTTTCCTGGATTACCTTGGGCAAATCATCTAGCTCCCATAGAAATCACTGTGAGCTGGAATTCTGTGGTGGGCTTGGGTATCTCAGCTCCCACTAATTTCAAGACTTAGCTGCTTCAACACATTTGAAAATTGCAGGCCTCAGCTCTGGTGCTATAAAATGGAACGAAGCGCATTTCCCTACCTCATAGTAATATCATGATAAATATATCATAGGTTGTAAAACACTTGAGCACAACAGCTATACATGTGCCCGTACATACTATACACGGACAACAGCGAGGTCAGGCTGGCCCCCATCCATCTCCAGGGGTGACTCATTTCCAGGAGAAGGTGCTAGCACTCATTTGGAAGGACAACAAGGCATGACTCAATGGATCAAAGCAATTTATCAGTACTGAAATCAGCACCTAATGGTAAATTCTGAACTCCTTTCTGCCAGTTCATTTACATATTAGAGCTTTACATGGCTAGTATTAGCTGAAACTAGACCCACTTGACAGTTAATTATGTAATTATGAAATTTCTGCAGTTGCTCTGGTAAACATTCTACAAAATGGAAGTCATTTTTACAACTAATTTCTTTTTTACTTTGTAGTGTATTTGTATTCTCTGTTTTTGGAAGGCCTAAAGAGATAATGTTGGGAGGATGGGAGGCACTCTTCCACCATGCTCCCTCCAGCCTGGCACTCAGCTCTCTAAGGGGTAGAGGACAGGAAGGTTGACCATGCTGTAAGAGAAAGGATTTTAACTAGTCCTTGAAAATGTGTATCCTGCTATATAAGCATCTGCCTGCCTCTTTGGATGGCAAGTAGGGATTGTTCTGCAAAAAGAATTCTTTACAGAACTTTATCCATCTAGGCCCTTGTCTCCTGGTGCTTAGACAAACACTTTTCGGTTTATGTAAACAGTTGGTGGATCAAATTTCCCCAGCTGCCACACCCAGCCAGCCTGAATCACCCAGCGAAACATAATGCGAGTCAACTTTTATGCATTGCTTTTTTACCAAAGTACACAAGAGTTGCTACATTACCCTTTTCCCACCAGCAAACAGATTTTTCATATTGAAAGAATTTTTCTGTGTATGAGCCCTCTGCATAATGCTTGTTAAATGCTTGATCTGATTAAGATGAGGGGCAGTGGGTGTGAAACAAAGCAAAATAAATGCTTAGTGTGCCTTTACTTCTGGTCTTCATGTTATTGCCCCTCTAAAGGAGCCAAGCTCCTACCACCAAGTGCTCCAGGGACACCTGCTCTTTCTGCAGCTGCCTTGCATGCCCTAAGTGCAGGACAGGAGGACAAAGCCAGCTACTTGCATGGGCAAATACAAAGGTCATTAAGAAAAATCTGTATGGATCCCATGAGGTCATCTACATGTACTTCCTGGCTGTCATTAGTTGGGCTTGCTTTTCTATAAAGAGCAATACAAGGCAAGGCCAACTAGATGAATTGTAATTACACCTCTACAGTGAAAAAACAAGCAGCAGCCTGATGGCCCTTCTCTATCCATGCTATCACTGGCCTGCACTGCAAGCCTCCCGACACCGCTGTTGTTAGTACAATACAGCCAAACATGCCTGGTGTTTGGCCACAGCTCTGTCCTGTCTGCTTCCCTCCCGCAGGAGCCAAGAGACCTGTCCTTCTCCCCGTTTTAAGCTAGAGGAAAACTCTCTCCTGAGGCTGTGGTCACTTGCAGCCCTGGTGGTGCAAGGATACGAACGCAGCAAGGCTTGCGAGGAGATGCAGACTTTCCAGTTGGCCAGCTGATACCCTGGGAAATCCAGAAACAATTTCTAAAGCAAAACCTTGTTTTCAGGCTCAAAGCAGAAACTAGGGAGAGATATGATTTTAGATGTTTCTTTTAGCATTGTGATGTCTCAGAAAGCCTCAGTTCAAGTCTTAATAATCACTCATTAGCGTCTGCATATCAGACTGCCATACTACTACTTCTAGCTACTGGCAAGCAAATCCAGACTGAGACTAGACAAGTGATCCTGGAGATCACCATTCTCTGGCCCAGTTCATCTGTGCCCCTGCCCACACCCCAACCATACCCTTAATCCTACTCCCAGCCCAACCTCTGCTTCGCAACTGCTGTAGAAATTCAAAAGAACTCTGAAAAACAAAGCACCGAAGTCTGAACTCTCTATGGAAACCTGAATGTAATCCCTGTTATGTCAGCAACTTACCTAAAGTTTCCAACTATCACATGCAAAACACTCGAAGAGTAAGACCAACCTACCGGTTTCATTGATGAAACAGAGGGAAATTTGATCTGGTAGAGTTATTCCTACTTATTGGCCATTAGAAAAAAAGTTATGTACGTTAATTACTTTGTAAGGGTTTGATTTATTGCAGGTGAACAAGTCTATTGTTGAGCCAGCTTACTTCATAGCATAGCATATATACTGAAATCTTTTCTGTTTGTTTAAACTCTTTATAGAAATTCTTACATAGTTTCAAATAGTTGTGGTTAAACAGTTGTAAATACATATGCATTTCCAACTGTGTTACTGTCTCTTTTCCATTGCTCTTCTAATGTTTTGGGTAACATTTATTTTTAATTTTTTTACATGAAGTATGATTATATCAATTTGTCTCAAGACCTCTCTGATTTTTTTTTTCATTCATTTTATTGTTATATTATTAAGACTGGGTTTGACCCTGTCTGATAAGCAATGTGGAGTATAAAATGTGTGGATCATAAATCACTGCAATATGTATTTTAGTCTTCGTTGAAGGTGCAAGCCCCAGCTTTTTCTACATGATTTCTAGGAAAGATCTTAGCACTATTATGCTTTGAAACATTGTGATAAGCAGAAAACAAAGCTTCTAAATCTCAACAAATAATAAAAAAGAAAAAAGTAGTAAAGCACAGTGTTCAGTCATTATCTTTTCTTAGTGTGAAGGACCACCCTCATTAAAAAGCTTAGATTTCAATTTCACAAAGCAGCAGCCATGACTAAAACATCCAGGAAGCTGCTTTTTTTTTTTGCTTTTTGTTTTGTGCTTTTTAAGAGTACCTCAGTTTTAGTGAAACATGCTTAATATAACAAAGACTGCTACAGGTGGCAACTAAATACACTTGCCAAACATTTTTTAAATGGGCGACCTATCTTGGGAAGCAGCACCATGGTGAAACATCACACACATTTTAAAGTCAGAAAGCCATGGCAAGATCCATACTGCAGGACAGACAAAAGATTGTGTTAGTGGATAAGTCCTCCATCTCTTGCCCTCTTTAGAGAAAGAGGCATGAAGTCCTTCAAAAACAAAGCGGGGGGGGGGGGGGGGGGGGGGGGGGGGGGGGAAGGAAGACAACATCTCTGGGTAGATCCTAACTGTAAAGCCGGTAGCGATCCATGCCTGGAATCACCTGGACTTTGGGGTATGCTTTGCACTTTTTGGGTAGGAGAAAGCTGACTTCCTCCGAGGGTCTTTCCCCACTGCAGGCTGAGAAATCAGGGAAGTAATCAGGGGAAATGGCGAGAGAAGGGAAGGGTGCACCAGGAGAAGAGGAGGTTTGTAACAAGAAAAGTGTAAAGAGAGAAGAAGGCATAGGGGAGGCAGGGGCCTGGACAAGTGCACGTGGCTGCTGGGTAGCTCATGACGGAGGCTGCTGGTGTGGTGCACGCTAAGGGAGTTGGCACAGGCTGTAAATTAACTGATGGGATACATAAATCCCCAGCAAAACTGATTGCACACACCCAGCTGAAAAATGTAAGTAAACAATAATTCCTGTCCTTTTTATATCTATTACTTCAAGCTCAAGCATGCTTTAATCCTTCATTTTATTTGATATCATTTACTTTATCCAACATATATAAAAGGATATGTTCTCCTCGTTAGACTGCTTTCAACTTTCTATGAAATTAGCTTTAAGGAGTAGGCCAATATTTGTATAGCAGATAATACCTAAAAGGAGGCTCTCCTGTCTAGGTAGGCAGAGAAAATTCCCATTTTAGGCCTTCAGTATAGAATAAAACATTGTATGCTTAGAGACGCGCAGTCTGGCTTCAGCCATGTATTTGATATTCCTTGCATGTGTCCCTTGTGTCTGAAAACTAAGGACTATATGCCAAAAGTCATTCACTTTTCAGATGTGACATGCCTAGAAACGCCCCCATCTTTGAACACAAACAATCAGGAGCATTGCACTCTTGTAGAGCTTTCAAACGGTTGTAAGAAATACAGGGTTATAAAGTCCCCTATGCTTCAAACAAGAATAGAGGGACTGACAGGAAACAGAAAAGAGGTGGAAAATAGGAAAACCAGTTAAACAAACAAGCCTGGAGAACTGGGTTCTGTGCCTGACTCCACCTCAGGTGCTTTTTGGCCTTTAGCTAGTTACTTATCTTTTCTGTCTCCATTTCCTTAATGTTTTTAAGGAAAACTCACAGATAAAACTAGGAGTCTGTAGAAGTTAGAGACCAGCACTGAGTAGTAAAAGCATCTTTGGGTTACTGTTTGGAAGAAAGAAAAGTGGAGAACGGAATGATGGGATCGACATTTAATGAGTAAAGTTTCAGCTCTTGCTCCTACCATTTGACATTGCTCCTTTATCACAAAGTCATCGAAGAAGCCTATATTGCTTTGCCTCTAAGGGCCTTATTTTATCTTCTCACCTGCTCTTCTTCTACGAGTATGACTTCTAGTCTCACGGCTTGCATAATCATGCATAATCACAATCAAAGTGTGACACACTGCTGAACTGGCACCTTTGCCTCTCTATCCAGTTATCACCACATCATCTCAACGTGTCCCTAATTTTCTGCTTTTACTTCCTGCAGGCTAAGTTGGGAGTGTGGACTGCATGTGTTTTAAATTAATATCCCTCTACTTACTATCTGAATATTGTTATTCTGGAGAAGTTTGTGCTGCATTTCAAGGTTCACTTCTGATTGCGATCTTTGTTAGCAATAGTGTTATATATATTCAAATAAAACTTACTTGTATAGCTGTAAGATGCACAGCAGATGTTTTAAGTACTTTAGTTAAGCCCTTTAACAAAGTCATACTTCATAAATATTTTCATGCCCTAGAATGAATCCATAATATCTGGTTTCTTTCATCACAGCAGCATTCAAGTTGCTGAAATAGTCACAGTCGCTTAGTTTTTTCTCCCATCTTATAAAAACACAAATACTTGTATACACCAGAAAAAACAGTTTCCTGTGGAATGGAAGAAGACTGTAGACTTCAACCAGCCTACTTTAAGATGATCTAAAATCCCAATGCAAATGACATTACAAAGTTTTCTATTTTAATGAAAGAAGCTATCTCTATGAATTTGTGTTGTGTACACAGTTGGAAAGCTACGTTGCCTCCTGAGTAGATATACTGGAGAAATAACTTTTAAGGTTAAATATTCCTGCAAAGGATCCAGTAATCTGCTTGGTTGAATTCCAGGAGGTATTACTCTAACTTCTCAGCATCCATTTGGCCAATAGTCCCAATGCTGTGATGAAGCAGAGTTTCTAATCTTTGCAGTGTTTCTGATGGGAGTATTGAAGGGTCATTTGGAGGGGAAAAAAGAAAAAAAACATCCTAATTCATTTTAAAATTACATTTTCTAGAGAAAACACACATGCAGCAGTACCTTCAAGATCAGAGGACTGAACACAGTGATCCATGATGCCCCTCATGTCCAACATCCAGATCTGACAAAATAGATACTGTCTTGTTACTAGTTGCTTTAACTTTAAATGCAGGAAGTCCTGACACTACAGGAAAGTCTAGATTAGAACTGAAGAACCGTATTACCAGAAATATGAAGATGTAGCCAAATTCTTTGTCTTCACCTGAACTAAGCCTCCTGCACCACTCCCTGACTTCCCAGTAATGTCTAACTCGGTGTTCTCCTATTTACGCTGAGTAGTGGAGCACAGATGGCAGTAAGTACCAGAAATAACAATTAATGAAAAGCAGGAAAGTGCCTTTTTGATGCCTAAAGCTCAAACGCTTATCAAAACTGCCTTCAGATGATCTAAACTCAGCGTTTCCTGAGGTATCCCAGAGAACACAGTTCTGGCCATAGAAAGTATGGGAGGGAGAAGGCAAGAGAGAAGTACCTTTCTGACGACGAGACAGTAACCATTACAAATTAAGTTTTAATACATGGACTGAGAGGACTCACAGCTGTCCAAAGAGGTGCCACAACCCTGCATTTTTATAACTATATCCAGTGAAAAGAATATACTGTCTTTCACAAGCGTTAACAGTGATTTGCAAAACCCTGGTGTGCAGGTAGGCATCACAAGCCTTGTTTTATAGATGGGGCCTTTTTTCATGATCCGTACGGGAGCCAGGTGCAGACCTCAAGGCCCTGGGTCCCTCTTTGTGTTTCAAGCGTAGCACAGCTCACCCACCTTTACAAACCTGTCCATACAGCTTCCTGCCCTTAGCACAGGTGACATAAAGGTATTTTATACACAAATTCCTATAAGTATTATATTGACATGGGGTGAAAAGTCTATTTGGTGGGAAAGTCTAGCATCCAATGTTTAAACTGGACAATGTATGGGCATAGGCACTGGAACCTCCTTGTGTTCATCTCATCAGCAGGGAGAGCAAACAATTTCCTACGAGAGCATTTTATGCTGTCTAACAATGTTTGTGTGTGCCTGCATACATTAAAAAAACCCCTTCATACTGCTGCTGAATGACTTTTCTCTCCCTCCCTATGTGGATTAGTTCCAAAGCCAGGATTATAACTGCTCTTTGCTAAGCAACAAATATTAACTATTGCTACTTATCAAAATCCTGCACCAATGCATTTAACCAGTTTATCAGCCAGGAAGATGATATTTTCATATTTGCTAGCCTGGAGCTTCACTAAAATTAAGATCAACTGAGTACAACTATAGCAATTATCAATTTTCATTCTTGGATAACAGCTTGAAATTGCCTTCAGGAAAAAGGAGGGTCCTGTGCTTTGGATGAAAAAAAAAAAAAAAAAATTAGGTATAAAATTAACTACTCTTTCTTCCTCAGGCTAAACATGCGGTTAAGCTCACTAATATTATTCAACAACTTTACAGGTTGCATCCCTATTTGCTTTAGCTTTTAGGTTGATAAATGAGTAAGTAAAAAAAAAAAATCTGTCAGGTATATTAAATTGCATTTGCAGCCCGCACTTCTACCTATCCTATACTAAATTACTTCCTGCAGCCAACTGAAACTGTACTGAGCGGGAGAAATTTGAAGTACCTTTGGAAAAAATGCCTTCAAAACTGCTGAGGCCAGTGTCACCCACTGGATATAATACATTTTGAATCCAGACTTAAGTACACGACTGGTCACAGTGGGAGATCCTCTTTGTCAAAGCAGTTTAATGTTAATTGAGGAGAAAATAGTTTTATTAAACAACATGATAAAGGTGGAAATATTATAACATCCATTACTGAATGCTTGGCGATCACAGAAATCAACAGTTTTGATCACATGAAATTACCGGCAAACTGAGAGGTGAGCAAACTGTCTCCTGTGAGCTTCTGGGCTCTGTTTCTTTCCATGGGCCTGACCCAAGTGTCAGGAAGATCTGGTGGCTCCATCCCTCAGCAAACTTCTGGCTGGGCATTTTCCCAATTCATCAAGCAAACAGAACAAAGCTTTTACGTACTCTTTTTAAGAGAGCTCCCAAAGGCAAAGAAAATTAGCTATTTAAGCGGTCAAAATAGATTTTTATGTCAAAATAGAAGAGTAAACAAAATAATAGAATTGCCCTTCCCCCACCCTTCCTTCTACCTATTTTTCTATTGAAAAAAGCCAGATAATTGTTTTATTTATTTATTTGGATGCAAAATGAGGTTTCTTATGTGATTGGAAAAAACAACACTTTTTTTTTTTAATTTATTTTTCCTTTTGAAGATTTTCCACTGAACACATACTTACCATTTTTTAATAGATCCTACCAACCACAGTGAAGCAAACACATGCAACTCAGTACTGAAATAATGTCATCCCTGGATTGCTTAAAGCTGTACAAAGATTAAAGCACACCAGTTCTACCTTGCTCAATCTGCAAGATTGCAAACTCCTACTTTAAGGCACGTGTGGTACTGCATTGCATGGGACTGTGTATCCCAGGAAAAGGTCAAAGGGACTGATATCCTGTTGAGCAACATTTTCTATGACTGAGACAAATGGAGCATCAGATCAAAAGGAAGTAAGCCGAGTAAAGGATCAGCTTGCTATCAATTTGAAGACACAAGAAAGACAAAGCAATTCCATCAAGAAAAATTAGCCCACATAGATAAGAGATAGATGGTGAAACTGTTTCAAGATATGTCAATAAAACTACTTCATCAAAGTGGTAAATTGCCTATAAAATTAAATCTCTTAGTGAATTTGGACAACTTTTTTCTTTTTTTTTTCCAGTGAAAACATTTCCACAATAAAGTGTACCATTTGTAATTTCCAGACCTAAAGTTTTACAGCTTTTTCTTTTTGTAACAGATTTTCTTTCTGAAGATTTTTTAACTGAGTTTGAAACAGTTGAAATTGAAGCAGTATCTCAAAGCATTTTAATTATGTCAAAATAACTGCTTTCAGGGTTTTAACTATTTCGCATTTTCCACTTTTCCCCCAATTGGGAAAAAAAAAACCAAAACCAAACAAACAAAAAAACCCAAATCAGAACCACCACCTAATTTAATTGTCTTCCACAGTCTTCCACGCTGCACTAATGGACAGACACTGCGGGCAGGCACGGGCATTGCTATTTTTCCTCTGTGCCCATGGAAGAGAGCGATGTGCACCTCTAAAGAACCTGACAGGAAAGCAGAATGCTTTCCCACAGGTTGGGGTGCACCATGTCAGCAACTGCATGAATCTGTGCCCTGAGTTTTCAGCTTACTTGGTTGAAAAGTGAGACACACTACATTTTGGAGGCAGGAGACATCTGAAAAGCAAAAATTCCAATTCTTTCTGATACTAAATTCTGGATACAGACAGCAACCCAAGGAGATGTCTAGATCTACAGACCTAACTGTTTATTTATCTTGGCGGCTATGCCCCAGCTAGTGCTCAGTGGCAGAGAGCAGTTTCCTTCCCAACAATATGCCAAATGCACTTCTTGCTGATTAAGCTGCATGGGTGAGAATAATTCCACCATGCTCGACTAGAAGAATGAGTGGCACCTTTGGGAAGATTATTCATAAGGGGAGCTGTTAAGCTGTAGCCCAGCAGGGCTTTCCCTCCCCTACTCTGCTTTAATCAAGAGTACAGGGCAGCAATTAGAGCCACCGTCAACAGCTGCTCCCGTACCATTGAGAAGCCACCATCCTGCTGGGGCTCTGAAACACAGCTCTGGGATTGCAATTAACACACCAGTAACAGCTCTCTTCCAGATCAACAAGCTATGACCGCGCTCAGAAGGACACTGGGCAGGTTCACTTGCAGTCACAAAGCTAAGTATCAGCAAGCCAAAACAATAGCATGGTGGCAAAGAATTGCTTGGGAATCTCTCTTTAAGGACAAGGATACTGGCTTTGCCTTCATGTGTCCCCACTGGTAGTTCGCTAATGTTTAGCAGTGGTGACAACGTTAAGGAACGATCTGGATAAAACTCGGGAAGTCATTACACCTGTTATGGTGTACCTGACACAACGATAAGATGTTCAGATACTAAATAATCCACAATTCGTTCCTTTGCTGGGGCAAAGTTGGCTTATTCTGCATATGTCATAGTGAGAGGTACCGTGCACCCATTGATTGATACCTTATTTAAGCTTCCCATCTCCAATTTTAGCAGGCATCCGTCAGCTGAATGTTTAGCTCCAGTGAACACATTGGCCATGGGAGATCAGGGCATAACTACAACAACGCTGTCTACAAAGGAGAGTCTTTCCATGACAGTAATTTCCCAGGAACTTTCAAATATTTATTTTGTCCTCAAGTCTTCTGTGTCTGGAAAAGACACACTCAGGCTTTTGGATTAACATAAACAGTGTATGAAATTGAGCACAGCATTAGGATTCAGGCCCCTCTAGCTACCTGCAAATGTAGAGGAAGTTCAGGATTACTAGCACATAATTGTGGAGTTGGGGGAGCCAGCCCAGCATTTGACTTTTCCCTTGGTTCAGATTTCCCTGCATATAGAAGGAGTGGGTGGATATGGCAAGACATACAGTATTTATATATCAGCTGATGTCACATCTGAAAGCAATTCTAGATTTACTATTACAACTCTTCCTTCATCTAGGCAATAACTACCTGCCTGCTAAAAGGCATCAGATTCTTTTATTGTTAAAATGAAACCGGACCTGGTACCCTGGGGCAACTGATTTCAATCTCCAAGTTCATATGGTTTTTCTTGCTGACAAGACTGGTTTGAAGGAGAGCCAAAATGCCAGTGGCAGTTGCCCTTGCTAAGAAGAACCTTGAAAGACGTTATGATGATTGTTAGTAGAGTACGCACACAATTTTCTACAATAAACTGGCAGATTATAACTGGTTCCCTCAATACTGCACATGGGATTGATGTGAGGAGGGTACAGGAGGCAGTTTGTGTTCTATTGCAGAACGGATAAGAAATCTTGAGTTTGCAGGAAGTCAAAGCGTCTCCCCGGTGTCGCGCTGCACTGCCAACTGGTCGTCCCCCAAATGCAGGAGGCGCTGACTGATCATTTACACGTGCAAATACCGGATTTTCATGTAGTCTAAGAGCCCTCTTACACAGAAGCAATAGTAACTTTGTGCATTTTGCTGGTATATGTGCCATTGCCTGATCAGTCTTTTTGAGTATCAGGCCTGATACTTTAGGGGTAGAAAGCATGCAGAAGATTCACCCATTCTGAAGTGACTGAAAAGCTAGAAACTGTTACTCAATAATTTTAGGAAATTTCAGAATAGTGATATTGCACTGTTGGTGTTCCTATAGCTGTTTCCACACGCTTGTGCTACGTTGCCATGTGATGCACTATAACACCACAAGCACCTGACTCTGCTGTGCAGGGCATGATTATAAACTTACCCGACAACACATGTGATCCTGGAGGAGCATCTCGCTTAGCTCATCTCCTCTGCTTTCCCTGCCTTCAATGGAACTGTGTTCTCTGCAAGGTCTCTGCAGTTTTCATAAAGAAACTGCATACCATGCTCACCTTAAAGTAGGCTGGTATTTGAGCTCTGGTTTCTCTTAAAGGAGGATGACAGTTATTAAGAAGAAATAATTTTTTTCTTACTATTCAATTGTTGCATTTGCAGCACTTTCTAGGCAGAGGTTTAATATGGTAGGTTTGTCTATGCTAAGCGGTTGCTCTGAATAAGTGCACCAAACAGTTCCAGTTTTTCTGGACCTGCTGCATTTTTCTACATTTTGCAAACACTTTAGAAAAAAAAGAAGAGGGGGGAAGGCAACAGCAGCTACTGAAACCCTTAGGCTGCTGGGCAGCTCAAGGAGCTCCTGGCCCATGGCACCTACCAGGGGCCTGTGCATCTCTACGATTGTCTGTCTGCTCTAAAATGCTTCAACCAACGTCCCCTTCTGCTGGGGCCAGGGACTCACACAGATACAACTTCCTTGGCTGCCCAAAGCAGTTACTAAGCTTAGCTGAAAGCAGTTTCAACCATTTTGACTCCAGGACGAAACCACCCTTATGAAAACTTAAGCGAAGAGCACTCTGTTGGTTTTCATTCACATCTTCTGCTACGTTGGTGCACATGTGCGTGTGCAGACTAGCTCTCCGCCAGGCAGAGGGACTCTGCCCAAACTAGCAATCGGAGGCAGGGAGACCAGCGCACTGCACACCGCTTGCAGCTCTCCTGGCCCTGAGCCAACGCCGCAGCCCGCAGGAGCCAGGAGCGCCAGGGCACGCTGCATGGGCAGAGGGGGGCCCGAGCTCTGCACCCAAGCACCCTCCAGGGCAAGGGAAAACCTGCGAGGGCAACGTCACCGCTGGGAATGGAACCAGCATTAGCTGAGTTTCCAATAGCAGCTTTTCCTGTATGAGCAAAAGGCTGCAATGATCTTCCTGGCCAAATGGTCCCAAGAGCTCTCCAGCAATTTGTTGCAGTGAGAAGTTACTATTCCCCAATCAGCTAACTGGAGAGAAATCTTGGTCCAAAGGTAGCCATGTACTCCGTGGCAGACAAGCATATTCCTTGGGAGTCTCCATACCCACTTCCAGAACTCAGTTCAACAGCCTATTTATTGTCGTTGTTATTATTTTTCTTTAAAATAGACTATAATTTTTGATACTGAAGCTTGGATCGACAAGATCTCATCTCGTGAACGAAATATTAAATTAGCCACTTTGGAGTGAGTGATGTATAAGAAGGGACCAGATCAAAAGGCAGATCACCCTTACCCAACGATCTACCATATCCGGAGAAAAATTTTGTATGCGATCGTTCCACAGGTACGGCTTCTGGTTCTTGATTTTAACATGTAACTGAGTATATTTAGTTTTCCCAGTATTATTAAACCATTGCAAATGGATGTTTGACGATTTTTAGCAGTGCATGTAACAGACATGGACTGCATGTCACTTCTGACTTCTCTTTTACTTTCTTCTATTTTGTTCTAACATTTCCTAGGCAGAAAAACTTAAGAGCCTTCCAGAAATTCTTTGTGTGAGATGCAGACCCCAGCCAGGAACCAGCATACCTACCAACAGCAGGCAATATCAGAGAAAGGCAATAGTCACAAGCATGCCCTGCACATTAGGGGTTTTTTGTGTTTCTGGATGATCAGGTTAAACATTTTGGTTGAATGCTGTTTCTTAGGCAGCCTTAGTTTCTTCAGCAATCTTAGAAGAACAAATATAGCTCTTGTGCCTATTCTTGCTAGAATTCATACGTCTTTTCACTCTATTGTTCCATAAACAAGACAAAAAAGCAATTTGTTAGATTCTGAGATTTAATGCAATCTATTCCAGCCCAGCACATGGTTTTCTCCCTGGTAACCACATTTTCATAACACACTCCCTTAGAACTCCCAGCCTCTGGAATATCTGCCCACCGAGTCAATGCAAACCAGGGGTTTAGCCCTCCCAGCTCACCAAAGAGCCTCTTTTCACCCTTCACTATGAGGATCTGGGAGGTGGAAAGAGCTGCTAAACAATGTGGGATTCTGAAAGAAAAGACAATTCCTGTTACCGGAGTATTTTGGATCTGTATATGTGTAAATAGTCTGTTAATAGATAGCAACAGATGGCTCTTAACTTAGCAACTGCATAAATATAGCAAGTTTTATTTGATGAGATCTGAGGTGGTTGATGGAGCTGTTTGTTTACTAGTGTATTTTTTTAAATAAGATCATCCGCAGTGCCCAGAGCATTGTCTGGGTGCTCTTCTATTACAGTTTGTAAAACTCCAAATAAAAATGAGGCAAGCCGATCGTTCTTTGGAGCTTTGCCTGTGCAATAATAGGGTTCTGCTTGCATCACTAAGTATTCAAAACAAAGCAAAAAGAATCAAAATAGCAAGTTTTTACAGCTATGAATTTGCAGTTGTGCTCATCCACACACGAAGATGACACAGCTTCCATGTGTTTTTACTACTGCTGTTCGCCTAACCGAGGTAAAGTGACAAGTAGACAGCTATGAGGATGCACGGGAGACATGCATTTTGGAGTAGTCTCACACTGTTACACCCACCTTCCTCTCAAGTACATTAAGGTCATGTCAAAAAGTCACAGTTTTATATGTGCTGGCAACCCTAGATGGCCTTATCTTATCTATTTCTCTCACCAGAACGGGATCATAAATAAGCAGTAAGTTTGTAATAGAACATTTTAAAAGAGGTGGAAGAGCATGAGTAGATGTCAAGGCTTCTTTCTCACAGCAATCTAAAACTACGTGGAATTGATTTACAGTTCTGACCTGTAAATTCCTCCCTCGCTTCTCCACTCACTCGCTGCGTTTGCGAGAGTCATGCAGAAGCACAGCCTCCTGCATCGTGGCATGCCGGCCCCATATGCACATGCACAGAGTCACTCTTTCCACTAACAGTTGTCACTACCACACACACTCAGACGCTGCCCCAGGGCACAGTGTAACTATCCTACTTCTAACAGACGCAGCCAGAGCAGACACAGAACAACTTGTGTACCCCCCGGTACAAATATGATAAACACAACACCCACAACAGTGGTTTGTGGAGCAAAGCAAGTAGATGGAGAACTAGTCTGGACTGCACTGGCATTCAGATATTGGTATATATGCTTCTCAGAAGATTAAAATAGAGATGAAATACAACTATAGCATAAGCAGACTTGCAAAAATAGCCTTCCTTCCCTACCACGTGCAACTTTTTAATCAAAACACTGCTAAGAGCATATACGTGCAGACAGCATAGGCGCCCAACTCACAAACTCCATTGCTGAAGCTACCATATGCAGTTAGCTTTGCAAGATAGGACTTTGCATGCACTGAAGACAGTTGTGCAAACAAATGAGGGCATCGAGTCACTGCAGCTGGAGGGGACACAGTCACAGCAGCCTCAGACGGGGGAGTTCAGCTCTTTAGTTTTGCTGGCGTCTCAAGCAGGTTTGGCAACACTGCTCTCCTCCCTCTGTCAGTGGCACTGTGGGCACCTGAGCAGCCCAACAAAGCTCCCTGCCAGCCTCTGCGCGGGTGTACTCCAAGCTACCAACTTGCTCACAATTTGTTAATTAGTCTAGTATGACCACCAAAAAAAAAAAAAAAAAAAAAAAAAATAGAAATCAGAGACCCCAGGACTCTAGAAATGCCCTTGGATTTTCTGTTTAGCAGCTATTATGAAGATATGTCAGCCAAGGGTTTTGGTCATCCCCATCACCTTTCAAATGATTTCTGCTTCAAAACATTTCCTTAATCTTTTTTTTTTTTTTTTTAAAGTTTGCTTCAATCTAAAATTCCATTCAACGAAGACTTGCAGAAAGAAAAGAAACCTCTATCTTTCCAATGTGGGAAGGAACCAAACCAAGATACTCTCATTTTTCTCTGAGGAGGAGTGCATTTGTGCTGCAGCATGGTCAGCTGATGGAGGAAGCTCTCCCAGACTTAGGTAGCACATTTAGAAGAGAAAAGATTTGTTTGAGCAAATTCACTCCTTTCTTCACGTATCTCTCAGCATCTTTCTGTTTATAATTTTGTCATTTCAAGCATGCAGGATAGGCTGGTTGGTTGACAAATCATATATACTTCAGTTTTGGTCAGTGTTGAGTGGTGCTCTAACTTCCTAACTTGATGTTTTCAAAGAAGCTTTCTTTTGCAATAGTTTATATTTCAAAAGGAAAAAAAATCCTCCTGCTTGCTTTGTTTAAGAGAAAGAGACAAGAAGCTAAAGTAAAATAAAAGGAAAATGTGTGGAGAGTTTTTTTACAAATTAAGCCTTCTAGTGACAGAAAATGATGTAAGCCTCTTAAAAGCAAACTGAAATGGGAGTTTGCCTTGTAACTTCAAAACCAATAATACTCACATTTCTTCTTTATGTTTTTAACACTGAAAATTCTGTCCAGTGAAATACTGAAAACATTGTTCCTCATCAAGACCCTTCTTTCCCATGCCTCTGTGGGTGCAGGCAGGACAGGAGAGTGCATCAACCAGCCCACCTCTGAATGGTGTGTCTGGTTTGCTCTTAGTCTGATTTCACATAGAAAATGGGTTTGTGAATATGTGGGGTGTAGGCGTGAGCTCCCCTTGCTGCCTCAACATCGTTTGAATCTATTGACCAAGTTAAACTAACTCAGAAAAACAAAGTGTCATCTCACACTTAAAAAGGTACCAGAAAATCAACAGAAAGAGGAACACCTGATAAATGTTCAGACACAAGAGAGCATCAGCTAGACCTTTCACTTTCTCCAACACCAAAGCTCATCAGCCACAGGACCCCTGTGGAGCCAAGCTTTTATTAGTGTCATGGAGGTACTTTTTTTAAAAAAAAAAAAAACAAACCAAAACAAAGTTTCTGTCTGGCTCCAGGATTATTTTACAGGAAAACACATGAAGATTGAAGCAGGAAAATACCAAGCCTTCATGCCGCACCCACTACAGCTTAAAAAAAAAAAAAAACATAGCAAAAATTTTTATCCTCTTTCATAAGACAGTGAAAGTTTTAATTAAAATTAAGAGGAAATATTCATCCTCTTAAAGTTAAGCTAGAAGCAGTATATAAGAGCTCCATCCACAGCCATGCAACATTAGTATGAACTTGAGCCCATTCCAAATGTCCCAACCTTAGTGCTGCAAGCAAATTCTTGTTCTTCACTCACTTTAAAGAAAGACCAAGCCACAGCTTCAGCCACTCTCCCACCTACTTCTCTCCCCTTAGTCCACTTTTCTGAAGATTATTCTTCAGAGGACGCATCTCAGAGCCATCTCTCCCTCCGTTTCAGCCTTGCACTTTTCATAGGCAACACCAAAACAACTGCGCGCTCCACCCCATACTCTGCTCCTTCGGTGCTCTCTGTCCTTGGCACAGTGACATTGACAGCTGTATTTCAGATGCCAGTGGGAACGGATGTCCTCTTACAGGAAGACAAATTGGAAGTGGCATGTGGAGGATGATTGACACCACATGTAAGTTCTTATTCTGTCAAAGCTTTACAATGTTGTTAGTTGTCAAACCCAACCACCCTGCCATTGCTTTGCCACAATCCTACATGATGCCCAATGTCTACCAGGCTTTTCATCTGCTCACAGTAATGTTCGCAAATTCCTTTCCCAGGGTTGTACATATACCTTCTGCATAGCCTAAAGTCATGAAGTCTTGTGAAAGTTCATTTGCTTTGTAGAGGATGCTGTGAAAATATTTTTGCTTACTAGACTTATAAGAGAGGAGGTTCTCTTAAATTCAGGGGTTTTTTTAAATTAAAGAAAAAAAATTAAAATACTAGCTCTAGAGCAAAAACTGCTCATGCACTACCAAACTCTGCATTTAATGGGTGAGACTTGGGGGGGGGGGGAGAATCATCAGACTTGGAATTCTCCCTTTGCAGCGTTCAGCAAATTCACCTCAAAGTTTAGCCAATACAGGAACTGCCAGACCAGTTCAGCTGACGATCACAACAGTCCTGAATCCTGACACCCACACAGCCCAACTCTGGCTACACACAGAAAGACACCTCGAAGTACTTGGCTACAGAATCACTTCTACACAAGGAGGGGGGGGTGTGGTGTGGATATCACTGTCATTCATCAGTTATGTAAAGTTTTACTTCTGCCCTGGAGCAGAAAGGAAAGTTTTACTTCCACCCTGGAGGAGAAAGATCTACATCCTTCCACAAAACCGACTGTTTTGTTAGGGGGAGGTTCCCTTTTTTTGGTTAATAACGTAGCAAATTTGAATGCTTACATTAACCAGAGAACCATTACAGAGATAAGGATTAAAGCATATTGGCAATCTTCTAGCTTACAAAAAAGTTTTCTTTATGATCTCACAAGGTTTGTTTCATTGCATTTAGCAGAGCCAGCTCCTACTATCGGTTCAACAGTCTTGTGAACCCAGTAAGTCAGATCCAAAGGTCATTTCCAGTAGTAAATATCTGCAGAGCCAGAAACTGCTAGGTACCCAAATCACTGATGAACTTGATAAAATTTTGTGTGCCAGATTGTCATAAAATGATAGAAAACAAGAACTAACAACGACAGAAATGACACATATGTATTGGAACATCTTGTCAATGAGCACTTTCCTGCTCATTCATTTTTGTACCATGTTGTCAGGAAACTATTTCAGTTTAAACAAGAGAGTTTTAAAATATTCACAGATTAATCTAACTCAATAAAAACATGCAATGTGGCTTTTTATTCAGATCTGAGAATCTGCTCAGGCATTAAAATGCAGAACAACTAAAAAAACAAAACATATTTTTACTAGAAAAATCAATATGCTTAGTACAGTAACAAAAGAGCAGAGACAGTTGAATGGAGATTTAGTTCCTTCCTTGGACTACCTGTATATTTACAGTTCCTGTCATGCCCATTGTGCTTGGATGCACCTCCCTGTTCTCACTGAGGGTTCAGTTCCAAGGGTTTGGTAAGTGTTGAATTTCTAAGCATTTTTCCAGCCATCATGTCACACTGCAGAGCAAACCTTTCTTCAGAGAAGCAAGCAAGATGATCTTCTACCAAAATAAGTGAAAGAAGCTAGGCCTTAAATGCTGTGCACTTGAGAGCTCAGTGCTTTTTTTTTTTTTTTCCCCCCTATTACAATTTCAAAAGCTGATCTACACCATATTTGAACCCTGGTAACCCAACCAATTCCATTGTAACTGTTAATAACTATATAGAATTAATCATAATTAAACAAAGGGAAATAAAGAGAAAATAAATCCAATGACATCAACCCTCCCCTCCCTTTTGTGTTACTGTCTTAGTTACAAAAGGATACTGGATATTTTGCTAAAAGGAAGATGAGAATTTTAGCTTCAAGAAAAGATGTCACCTTTAGACTTCTGTAACCCCTTTATTTACTCACAGACTTCATAGAAAGCTGCAAATCCTATGAATCTCAACCAGGAGAAGGGAAAACAAAAATCAAGGCAACAAAACAATGGTCAGACCTCATTTCAGCTCCCTGCAAGGGTCAATGGAAAGGAGGCTGAGGGGAGACCTTATCGCTCTCTACAACTACCTGAAAGGAGGTTGTAGTGAGGTGGGTGTTGGGCTCTTCTCCCAAGTAACTAGCAATAGGACAAGAGGAAATGGCCTCAAGTTGCATCAGGGGAGGTTTAGATTGGATATTAGGAAAAATTTCTTCACGGAAAGAGTGGTCAAGCATTGGAACAGGCTGCCCAGAGAGGTGGTGGAGTCCCCATCCCTGGAGGTGTTCAAAAAATGGGTAGACGTAGCATTTCAGGACATGGTTTACTAGGCATGGTGGTGTTGGGTTGACGGTTGGACTGATGATCTTAGCGGTCCTTTCCAACCTTATTGATCCTATCCTAGTTTTACTCATTAAAAAATAATCCAACCATCAAGCCAGGAAACATGAAATTAATTATTACTCTACCCTTAACTGGTTTAGTGGTGGACTTGGCAGTGTTAGGTTAATGGTTGGACTTGATGATCTTAAAGGTCTTTTCCAACCTAAATAATTCTGTGATTCTATAATTCACAGTTAAAAAGAGTCAGCTGAATCCTCAACTTGTTCTCAGGTCTGCAAAGTTGAAAAAGCATGTTTCATAACCCAAATGCCTTTTTCCCATGACATTCAGTTTAGGTTGGGGTAGAAGAGGGAGAACAGAGCCTTGGAGAGGCAATCACCAGTGGAGAGCTCCTGTATTGAGTTTTCTCCGCTGGAATCAAAATGCACATCTAGCAGACTGTCACTCAGGGGTGCCTCCTCTGTATGACAGCATGAACTGAACCATGCCTGTTCCGTGCTGCACAGTAAATGTTATGTAAACACCAAGGATGTCTTCATGCATGGATTAGAAGGATTGCACAAGTTTAAGGTGCTCTGTTGCTTAGTTTGGGAGAACTCATCAAGATGCAGGGCAAGCTGCATGTGGTACTGCCTTGCCAGTATCTGCTAAACTGTGAGTGATCGAGTGATATCATGGGGTTGTGGCATTTATCCACACCCCATTCACAACTGCACCCATCTAGCTTCCAGCATGGCAGCAAAGAAAAACAAACAACCCTGGGACATCACATTATGCAGGTTGGAAGAGTGTGTTTTGACTGATGGAGCAATTCCTAAAGAATCACAGGGTATTTAGCAGATGGTATTTTGAACTTGAGTAGCATTTTCTGCCTTTGGAGAAGTCAATCACTTGAGACCTATTAGCACAGTACTACATACTGACACACCAGCTCAGGCGAGTATAAGTAGTTCAAACAGAGTCCAGATTTCTCCCTGCAGAAAGGCCAGGCTGGACTGCTGCTGGGTCCAGTTAGTTCACCTGCACCTCTGTCCAGTACTGCTCACGGAGTGAGGGCAAAACTGGGGGTTTCCTTTCCCTGGGCTGCTGAAACACTCTGTTGCAAATGTTCACATATACTTTTTCTTTTTTTAGTTATAGTAATTCTATTAAGAGGATCAGAAGAACAAAAATAATGAAGTGAACGCAGAAGTCTTATCATTAGCAAAGGATTTCATCAGAAAAACACCTACAAGTCAGGGCAGGAACTACACTTTGCTTTGCGTTTGGAACACAGCTTGCGCGTCCTTGTACTACCACAGTGCAAATACTTAGTTATTTACTGAAAGAACGGGGGGGAAAAAAAAGAATGAGTTCTATGGTTGCATAATCAGGACCCTAGAAACTTGGAGGTGCTTGAATTAATACTTTTTTTAATTTTGAAAAGCTTGAGTGTGGAAATTCAGCCCACCACCACTTAAATACTGTTACTGTGTCCCCATGGGACCTTGCTGCTCAGTGCATTGGGCAGATGGTGCTTGTAGAACAGGAATCCTCTCCATACCTGGGATGCCTCAAGCTTTGTTTACCACCTGTCATCAAAAAAAAGGAAAAAAAAAAAAAAAAAAAAAAAAGGCAAAACAGACCAGCAAATTTATCTTTACTACAACTTGATAGGATGAGCTGCTTTTTGGGAATTTTGGTGATTTTGGGGCTTGTTGGGATTATTTTGTTGTGGTTGTTATTCTGGGGTCTTTTTGGTGGGTTTTTTTTTGTTTTGTTTTGTTTTTCCTATAGTAGCTGGAATACAAAGAAGACGACTAAAATTCTCAAGGATTAGCTATTTCTGGATGCCCTGCTGGAAACACCAAAACCTAATTTACTTAAAAAAGCATTCAGTATTTTTATGGCATGTAATATATCCAATGAGCAGTTCCCCAGGCTTCACTCAGAGCCATGGTTACACAATAATTCCCAAATGAGAAGTCAAGACCTCAAATGAGGCAGTTGCAAACAATTCTGGGTTAAACAAGAAGGGCAGATACTTGGTATGACAAATCCATCCCAATGTTTCAAGCCTGCCAAAATTATGAGCCATGAAATTTTTGGACAGAAATTGTTTCCTAACCTTCACACAGTGTCATCAGAAACAGCAGATTAAGTGGACCAAGAAACATATCTCTTACAAACATGTCTCCCTAATAGACAAACCAAGTATCACAAATTTGTCTATTAAAATTTGTCTATTAATATTTATGATTTATTTTATAAATGGTTTATCATTTGCACTGATCTGACACTAAAAATTGTGGGCCTTTACCAGCAACCCTTCACAGTACATCCATTTGACAAGTTCCGGTTGGTGATGAGACTAGGCTGGAAATGAAACTTGGAATGTTTCTAGGAATTAGTCCTAACATTAAATAGTCTAAATTGTTCGGTACCACCACCCCATCTAAAAATTACAAAGGCATCAACAACTGTTACACAAGCTTCTCCACAGGACCTTTCTGTACCTGAAGAGATGACTGAGTTTGCCCATTTCAGGATCAAATTAGGTTGCACTAGTCAATGGCACAAAACTTAACACCCCTTCACCCCATCTGGCTGCAGTGCCAAAGAATAATATCTACATGATTTTCATGATACCCAAAACCGTGCAAAAGGTAATCAGAGTTTTCATCTAGATGCTTCATTAGTGATGGCAGACAAGATTCAGTCAAAGCTTTATTTCCTGAGAATTTACTATTCCCAACACCTGTTAGTGCAGCCCCAATTACTAATCCTCTCGGCTAACAGGACCTGCATTTCTAATGAGGACAGATTCTCTCAAATAAGCATTCTTCTAATTGGGCACTGAATCTGTATGTGGCCCATATCAGTTTTAAGGACTTATTCAGCACCAACAGGGATGATTTATGTGATGTATTTAAACACCTCTGCACAAGCACAAGTGAGGCTATGGAGGAGAAAGGGCAAGTGGAAGAGCTATTCCCATCAACAGCTCCAGGCATCTAACTTCAGCGACAACAGAGCAACAGTTGGTGCAGAGAGTGGCTCCCCAGGAACGTAATTTCAGCACTTAACCTGGATACCCAAGGGACATGACATGAATAGCCCTACCTGCAAGCAAAATGCCCCAGGTTACCCAGCTTGTGTGGGGCAGGGCAGGAAACCAAATCCCAATTTCCCCACGCTCCCAATTAGCATCATCTTTGCTGGATGGGCCTTCCCTCACCAAACTGTTTGTGAGGAACGCTTTTACTTGCTGAGCAGGGATGGATTTCAAGAACCACAGTTCACTGTAGTGTTTTCTTCCCTCCTCCCCCATCCAGTGAGCAATGCTCTCCTGAACTAAAGCAAAAAACTTGCTGCAGGATTTGTTTGAGCAGAAAAATAATCCTCTTCTCTCCTTCAACAAGGGTGAGCAGGAGAGATGTTAAGAGTTCTCTTTTTGCTTTCAACTAAACTTCTTTTTTTGGACAAGAAAAAGCTGGCATTTTTGTTCTGTAACTGTGAGCATCCTTCCTTCAGTTTCAGAAGAAGGAGAAAATGGTGATGTTTTATGCTTTTAAAAAACAAAAACCAAAAAAACCCAAGGAGAATTACAGAAGTTGCAGTTGCACTGTGGTATATTGCATCAGTCAAACACAGAATATACAGAGATCCTTTTCCTTAATATTTTCAGAAAAACAGATCAGTACATGCAGAAGTCTCCCTTGCAGTACCTGTCTGAGGTGGAAATCAGGCTGTGTTTGATCCCTCCTTGCTGCTCCAAATAGACAGCCAAACCCAAAACGTGCTGAACACTCAGACTCCAGTCACTACAGCGCAGGTGGAATCAGGCTCCCCCTTCTCAGGACTTCAGCAATTCTCTTTACTCTCGCTAACAAGTACCACTGATATATCTTTTCCTGCTATCTGTGCATTTTTCCCTGGATCCTGACAGGTGAGCTACAGGAAATAGCACCTGCAAGGAGAAAATACTAAATAGCTCATTCTCATATACGAGGTCAGCATCTCTCTCCTCTTGGCCTGTTGGATAGCTTCAGGTTAAATTCAGACAACAAAATAAAACTCAACTTTTTTCACTGTGCTGTCCTCCATTTATAGGAACTTTAACAATTTGCTGGTAAATCCAACTCTTAAGAGTTGTAGTGATGACTAATCACTAACAGACATGTAGTCACAGCTGCTCAGATACTTATTTCTTGTCTAAACCCAACTCTGAATAACTTAAGCACCTTAATAGAAGTAGAATAATAAATACAGTCCAAATATAGGCAGCAATCCAACACAACCATCACAGCTCTCTCTTAAATCCCCCATCTTTCAACAGTGCTCACTGCAATAGCTCTTACTATTGTATAACAAGAATGTAACAGAAAAGCAGACTAGGAGAGACTAGCATAGTTACCATGTTTACCGCTTTCACCTAGTTCTTTTTTTTTTTTTTTTTTTTTAAACTAAGCACATTCAGGTTTGTTGCAAATTCTTTCCCCATGCAAAGCAATAACCTCCCTCTGCTCTAACAGACTTGGGCAGAGATAAATCAAACATGCATGAGTCTCCTGGACAGGATGAGGGAAGGGGAACTATACTGATGATCTGAGCTTGGGGTTTCACCTCGCTTTGAACAGGAGGAGAATCCCCCCGATGGCTGCGTTACTCCGGTTAGGACATGCTATCCAAGGTCTCCCAGGTGAGACAGAGCCTAGCCAATGTGCTCCCTGCGAGCAAAAAGCATTGGAGCCAAGTAACTCGCCCAAGAAACACCCAGTACAGGCACCTGGGCTTCCTATTCCCAAGGGAATTGCAACCAGGTAAGGGGCAGGAGGAGGGAAGGGGGGGGGCAGGAAAAAAAACCCACACAAAACTGTTAAGCAAACAGCTTTGGTTTAATTGGCAGGGTGACTGCTTCATTAATGACAACCCCAAGCACCAAAAATAAATCTTGGTTGTGTGTTCTGAGGATCCCATGAATTACCCATAGGGAAATGAAAACAAAACCAATGTATTTCTAAGCTACATTTTGGCGTTTCTTATAGGCATTTCCCACATACTTAGTTTGATTTTTTCCTGCAACTACAACATAAACTCTTTTGAATGAAAACTTTTTTTTTTTTATATAATCATGTGATTACAACTTTACAAAGATGAAAATCTACAAAATATCAATCTCCCAGTAAAAATCAAACAAGTTGACAGGCTATTGATTTCATCTTATGTAGCACCAAGTTTATTTGCTTAGGTTGAGTTTGCAAAGAATGAACTCAAGAGAAACTAAATTATTTTGTCTCAATAGCAACATATATGTAGCAATTCAAGTAGCTATCACTGCTTTGAAGGTTTTCTTCACAAGGCTTATGGAGTCCCAAAATGCAGAGCAGCACTTAAGTAAAATTTGCAAACTTTTTGGGGAAAAAAATGTATAGTGCTATGTACAAACACATGGAGACATCTAGCTATATATATCAGTTCTGACTTCATTTAGAAGTTAGGAATGAACTAAAAACCTGTCTTTTAGGGTTTTCCCACTCTTCAGTTTACTTCAACAGACAAAACCCTTCGTTCTTGACCTAGCCTCTGTCATAAAGGTTGGCTCTTTTCACTGACATACAGTGAAGGTAAATCCTGCTGTTGCAGTCCATCAAATAAGTTTCTGTCTCCTCTAACCTATAATTGAGGTTGTAACAGATGGCTTTGCATTTTGCAAGACCAAAGGTTGTGCAACAGCAGCAGCTTCATTTAAAGGAAAAGATCTGTCAGAGCACAGAGCAAGGTAGAAGTTTGTGGAAGACGAAAAGATTTCTCACTTTGAAGGAAGACTCAGTGTAACAGCGTTTAAAAGCTCATCTGCCTGCATCATCTCCATTCTTGTTAGTGCTTTTAGTGGAAATAAAACACCCATGCCTCCCTGTGTGATTAAGGACTTCTATCTTCTATCATAATACTGTCAATATCTCTGCTGCCAATGCCACAGGGTTTATTGTACTGAGGTCAGGTGGGAGGGCTGTACAACCACTCAAGGTGAGGGCTGCTCTGATAGTCTCAAAACTTGGTCAGGAGAAACAAGGTTTTGTGGGTGATGCTCCTGGCTTGTTGTGCAAATTCTTTGTGCAGGAGCAGAATACTTGGAGGCAAGGCAACAGGAGGGCTCAGCAAGAGAGCTTCCAGTGACCACCACTCACTCTGGTACAAAACCCAGTCTTTAGGTCACAGAGCTCCTTCAAATCAGTGACAACCTGTGCTTTCCAGAGGGGTCTCAGCTGTCAGTAGGCTCAAGCCCAACTATATTGGGATCACACCCAACTATTTCTCTGGGGACAGCTTCCTGAACCAGTCACTTGCCAAGGTTTTGTTTGTTTGGTAACAGGAATGGGGAAGAGTCCCTTATGGCCCTAAGAGAAGTCATTTCAGCACTGCACCTGGGCACTCAGTCTCAGAGCAGCTCTTCTGTACCACTCACCCAGAACGTTTCTCCCTGTTTTACATAGCTCCCTCGTTTTAAGCCTGTTAAGCCAGTCCAGCCCCCCAGGCAGAAGGGTGGTACCCTCCAACTTTCTGGCTTGCCATGGTCTGTTTATCAGATCTAATGGAGATATTTATGGGTTGATGGTCTGACAGATGCTCAATTTTCTGACTGGATGAGGAAGTCAAACTGTTATATAAGAAGCCAATAACTACCATTAATTCCTAAAGCAATAAAACACTGCCGCATTTCCAAGTTAATTGGCACAACTGAGCCAGTTTGCTGGGAGTGTATTTAATCAAATTTAATCTTTAGTTAGGGGCTTCTGTAGCACCCTGCACTATACTATCTGAGGATCTAGAACAGTAATGATTGCTATTACAATGCACTGTTTTCCGTAGCTGTATCCAGGATCAAAACATATTGCTAACACAGCAGAACATTCTTGGAGACATTTACGCTTTTCACCATTTGCATACAGGGTGGGGGTTAACACGGAGGTTTCCTGACAAGTTAAAGTTCAGAAGGTTGTTCTCCTTTACCCAGAACACTGTAGTATCCTTAAAAATTCTGAAAATAGTTGAAGATTTCCCTAATAAAAAAACACATCCCCTAGTAAGGTTGTCTCAGCACCAGCTATCCTCCATGTTTACTAGAGGCACCACTTCGCCATCCACCATACATTAAATTCAGGAGTGTTTTGTGCTAAAGCACTAAGGCTTGATGGGGCACGTTTTATGGGTTCATTACAGTGTGCCTCTGGAGTATTGCGAGGCACGAGACCAAAGGCTATGTCCCATTGGCTGCCTGAGTCATTTATTAATGGCCCCATTAAACACTCCCTCAAGCTTTCGATTGCAGTTATTCAGTTTTCTTCTGAATTATTTTTTTCCTTTTGACTTCTGCTTCCACAGCTGAAGGGTATCCTTAGGGAGTCACAGCACGGCACCCAGGTCTGGCGTCTGAAAAGCCCTAAGCCCAGGATCATGGTGTGGAGGTGCCAGCTCCACTGCTGGGCTGGAGTCCTCCAGCCGCCTGCTCTCCTGCCACCCGTCCCGGGGTGCACCAGCCACAAGAGGGGGACAGAGGCTCACCCTGCCTTGCCCAAACACCGTGTGTGGGTCAGGCAGGGGAGAGCTAGGCCACCCTCCTCCCTCCAGGGCTCCAAAACCTCTCCATTCAAAGACCAAGGACCTCCTTTTCTGTTGCTCAGCATCGGCACTTGCACTCCCATGCACAGCAGGAATAAAGCATTAATAGTAATTGCTTTAAGTGAGCGTATAGGCAATCCAGTTCAGGAGTAATTCGCCTTTCTTGCTGCCATGAACCAGTGATGCTGTCAGATGCACAGACAACAAGCCATACAAACTCCCTCATGTTGACCTTCAAGGGCCACCTTCCTTTCCGGAAGATTCCCATCCCCTCTGCCACTGGATTAATTGCATTCAACAGACAAGAATTAATAGCAGTACTGAGCTTTGTGCTACCTCAGGAGATAAACGTCACTACTTGGAAGTGACAGAATGAAGGGAAAACTCATAGACCCCTAAATCACTCTCCCATCATTTACCCTGTTGCTGCTGTATTAGGAAATGTCAAGCTGCATCTTTAAGAGTGGACCTGTCTCTGCAGCAAAAGCACAGAAAGCTGGCAGTTGAGAAAGCAGAACGGATGACAGTTTTTGGCAGCGGTTTCAGCTGTCTTGTTGGGTTTTTCAGATTAATCAGCCCCTTTGGAACACTGAACAGATCATCAGGACAATCCCTCAATCCAAGATCTTTTGCAGTGTGTGTGGGGGGGAAGTCATAAACTGGGACAGCAGCAGAACAGAGGCAGCTTTCTGAAAGGGACTCAGTCTTGGCTCTGAGAAAGGTCCTTATCAAGGCAATGTCTAAAGCCTATGGCATGTCTGCACCATCATCCCTCCGCATGTGCTCACACATGGTGTGGGGTTTTTTTCGATTGATTTTTTCAGGAAGTCATGAACTGAAAAAAAGTTTCTCTCCATGCCCCCCAATCCCACCATTTCAAACTTTGCTAAATACATCTTCTTCCTGTCAGATGCCAAAAATATTGACTGTTTTCTTTCAAGGAAAATCTTCCTTGCCCAATATCTAACAATACATGCATATGCTCAACGCACTTTGTTTGAAACATTCAGTTTTACTTTATATAGGAGACAAATAATCGAGAACCTTGTAGTCTCTTAAAAAATCCACCTGCAACTGTAAAAAACCAACATCTTAGTTTTCCCCCATGAATTCTGAATTCAAGATAGTTACACACCTAACCCCCCTGCCCAAAAAAAAAACCAAACCCAAAACCAAAAAACCCCAATTGGAGTTATTCTCCCCATTTCACATTTTTACTTCTTCAGCACTACTGTTGCTGTTTAAACAGATTGCAGCTCTCCTCTCTCCTCAAAAGGCATCTGCATTTCAAACAAGGAGCATATATTGGCCTTAGTCCTACTATTTACTTGTGCAAGTAGTCCTTTGCACCTGGAGTATCTACCAAAGTCAGTGGGTGTTAAGGGCTGGCTGTTCTAACCTGGATGCAGAACAAGGTCTACATTTTATGGATCAGAAAAGTATATGCAATTAATAATCACATAAGCTATTTATTAGATCATGCAACCAATGGTTTCTTGTTGCCCTTGCTGGCAGGAAGAGAATTCTGTAGTGTAAGAGCAGCAGAGTTTATTATATCAGTTTAAGCACTTGATAATTTGGCATAGCTCTTTAGAGCACTTCATAGCATTGGTCCACAGTATTTGAAATTTAGGCAAAAACCATACAATAAGCAAATTTGCCAAGGAGTTTCACCTTTCCTTCATTACACAACAAACTAACAATTAGCTGTTATGCAAGTTTCTGCTCACCATGAAGTGTGCACTGCTTTCAGTTTGCCTAAGATAGCAAGCATGCAGGAGCCAAAACTGAAATTATATTAATGTGTTGTGCTCTTGACCTGAAGGCTGAGCTCCCTGTACTGATCACTGTTGCTTTCAACAAGGATTTCGTATCATCCGTGACACTGCTGTACACCTGAAGATAACACTTCGCTTTACCCCTGCATCTCTCGGCGGCTTTCACTTCCACATCCCACCAGTCAAGCGCCTTAGCTCAGGATGGAGCTGGCGGGGTCTGAGCCGTGGCACCTGCAGCAGGCTCTGCCTGCGCCCCGGCCCTGCACGGCTGCTCACCGCGCTACTGGGACAGGGGCGCTCGGGGCCAAAGCTTCAGCTGGTCTCAAACCACGCTGGCATGCCACGTGTAGAGCTGATCACCCCCCAGACATGGATCCCCAAGCACAACTGTATAGTCAAGCTCTTTCACTGGAATGAGGGGTTTATTTCCAGCAGGAACGGGCACAACTGACTTACGGGCCAGCCCAATGAACCAGAACTACCAAACCGCCTTATGCTCTCTCAGACTCCCATGGTGCAGCCATAACTTCATTGCTCCCACCAGCTCCAGCCAAATGTGCCCTCCGTTGAGCGCCCCAGTCCCCGCACAACGCGGTAGCTCACCAGCAGCAGGCTAAGCCACACAGGTGCTATTCCTACGCTACTGCGATTCCGCCGTCTCCGTCTAATCAGCGTGAGCATGGCCTGCACGCAGCTGCCCTGCTAGCCCACGGTGGTGGCTTAGCTCCTGCTTTTGCCCGATGATCTCGTTCGCTGTGTCCGGTCACCCACCTGCAGTCTGTGATGAGCTGTGACCGTCGCCAGGGAGCTAGGTGGTTCAAATAGGATGTGCCAGGGTTGCAAAACACATTACCAGGGAGATGTTCTTATCACAAGCAGTTTTTACAGCAATAGCCCTGAGAAATCCCATCAGAGAAGAAGAGATGACTCAGTCTCATACAAACACTTTACACATCCAGACATTCCTGCGTATGAGAATCTACTGCATATAAAAAAAATGACCTCTGACTTTTTGTGCCTCTCCTCTACACTGTCATAAACAAGAATATCACTGCAAGAGATGCTGTCAACTTATATTTAGCCCAGTTTTCTATTTTGTTTTAAAATAAAAGTCTTCTGTAAAGCATAAGACGAACAGAATTAAGAAAACAGTTCTTTAAAACAAAACAAAAAATTGTGCTGTTGCCTGTCAAACCCTCACCCTGTAGCACTGAAAACTTGGAATTGTCCACAAACGAATATGAGACTGACATGATATTTATTATCCAAGCTTAAAATAGCACAGAACAAACAGAATACAAATCATGGCAAGTAAAAATTAATTTTAAAAATTCAATTTAATAATCTAACAGTTTAGGGGCAATATGTGGTTTATATTGGCAGTGGCCTTTTCATCTTGCAAATCATATAATTAAGAAAACTTAATTAGCAAAAGCAGTGTTTGAATATTAGAGCTGTGAAAATATCTCAGAAAAAATTGCAAGTATTGGCTTGAACTTTTTTTAAGCCTCAGTTCTGTGTCTGCATGCACTTCTATTAATATAAATACAAGGCAGGAATAAATAAAAGGCAGAAGTATTCAGGAAATTGTGAAGTTAGAATATTCACAAAACCCAAAATTGTAACTGCTTGCACAAGGGCCTGAGGCACAGCCCAGCAATGAGAAGCAGCAGCAAAGTGTGTCCTGCTTCTTCACAAAATCTCCCCATCACAGCCAGGCCAGCAACGAGAACGGACGATTCCTTGAGCGAGCACAGGCCTCCTCTCTCCTCCGTTCCCACCACCCATCTCAAAAAGCATGCAAACTACTCAGCCATGAAGAGAAACTAAATAAAACAAAGACAGCTGCCTGATTGAGAAAAGTTGCATGCATATCTACTTGGAGAGAGCCCTAACTTGTTTCATACGCCCAAAGGAGAACAACAACAAAAAAAAAAAAAAAAAAAAAAGCTTCTGGCAATTTTCAATCTTAGAAATCTTAGAAACCCAAGTTAGCTTCAGAACTGCGTTTGAGCTAAAAGGCACCAACACGCCATCATGTCTCCCTCTCAGGAGGGATGCATGAGATTCTCACAAGCTGCAAGTCCTCAGAGCCAAGACATTTATCTCCAGCCCAGCCAGCTTTTAAAAATACAAAAACTATTAAACTCACATTTCCTTTCTCGGCCAGGTAGTCAAGGAGAATCTATAGAACATGGAAACTCCAAAGACTTTGTGCATGCAAATGAGACAGGCACTGAAAGAACGACATCCACAGGCAATATTCACACTCTCCTTGCAGCTTTAGACAGAAGGGGAAAAAAACCAAAACAAAAAAATCATAGTGCTGTTCAGTGCCAAAACATTCTCATCTATAAAATCCCACGGAGACATTTCTCTGCCTCAGAAAACCAGAAGTCTGGTTCACTTACTACTGGGCCACTCTAATATTGCAGAAAAGTTACAGTTTGCAGCAAAACATCTTAAACAGATAGAGAGGGCTTGGCTACATTTAAAGTTTCTTTTGCAATATTTGCTCAAGAGAGCCTTTATTGTTGCTGTTCTGCTTTGGGACATGTACTGTATTTTTCTAAAGAGATGATTTATCATTGCCTTCAAAAAATAAAGAATCTTTGTTATTATTCTTAAATTGATCCGATTGCTTTGTTTCTGGGGGACAACTCAGTGATTTTCATTTGCTTTATGGACAATTTCCAGTGTGGGCATGAAGTCAGGAACCCAAAGCAGATCCAATTTTTCCCCGCCAAGCCCCAGGACCTTCAAGTGTTTCAAGTCTTTCTTCTACCCTTCAAGTTGTGTCCTACTTAATTTGCACAGAACAAGGGCCCTCAAAACCCACATGTAATCCAGGGCTTCACCCTGCATCTATCCTTCCCCATCCAAGTTCTTTTTATCCTGCACCTTTGGAAGGAAATCAGCAGCAACTACAATAAACGGTAGGTTGGAGGTTTTTTTAAATAAAGACACAGAATAGTGTTCTTGGAGCCCTGATCTTTGTTCTGGTAAGACAGAGGTCATTCCAAGTAAATGTAGCAGAGACAGACTTCTGCTGCTGTAAGTCATACCACTGGGTTATTCATTCGAGCAGGAACCAAGAGTGACCGCAAGGCACCATTAGACGTATTTACTGTACAAGTCACGTGGCATTTTGAGACCTCTAACAGCAGTGGGACGTTCGCGTATCGGTGGTTAAACCGGCACAGAGAAGCCCTTAGTTTTGCCGCTCGCTCAGCCCCACGTCCCCTCGCAGCGTGGGCTCATGTCGGGGCTTTCCCATGTATCTGAAAACCCTCCCGCCTAAGGAGCTCGTGGGCAGCAGTTATTCTGTACGTCAAACATGCCTTTCCAACGCGCTCCTTTTTTTGACTCGTTATCCGAAGAGTGCGGTGGTGCTTGGCAGTTGACATCCGGCCTGAAATAATGGCATATTAAAGGTTTTAATCTCCTGTAATTGGGAAAGGTTTCCAAAGAAAACAGAGGTGTACAAATAGCACCTCCCCATCTTGAATGTGTATTACCCAAACAGATGTCACCAAGTTAATCCATGCGAGCGCTCCGTTCGGCAGTCAGAAAGCAGGGCAAAGTTGACTGCTTCTCAGCCAGACCCTGCTCTGTCTATCTGCGCAGACATCTGTGCTGAGAGCGGATCCTGTTCATTTAACCTTCTTCTCTTCCTACAAGCACACAAAGCAAACAAAACAAAAAAGATCCGGGGAGTTTTTAGTCTTTGCACACGCGCAAAAACGCCCCGGTATTAGCTGAAGGCTGAACGCTGGGTATATGCACAAAACTAGTAAGAATTAATCGTGGATTTATTCTTTCAGCTGCAAGACTATCGGCATGCCAGGGAACACCAAAGAAAGGAGAAACAAAGATCTGGTCCTTATTTGTACCTGTCAGAGGACTCAAGGAACAAGGCTGCCCAACCAAGAAAATTAATATTTGTTTCCGACAGGGATCTATGCAAAGGAACAGGGTTTTAATTTAGGGCTCTTTTCATCAGAATGATAACAGCTGTCATCTACTGTGTGAGTGCAGTAATTACTGAATCTCAGATGCGGAAAATGAATACCTGATGTTTCATTTACACAATAATATCTCAATCCGCAGTCCCAGAGACAGCCAGCGACATTCCCACCAAATGACTAACACGTACCCCACCTCCAAATTCCTGCAATTTTACAGCCAGCTCCCCCCAAAACCCCAATAGTTATCATGTTCCTTCCAACAAAAAGCAAAAGAGTCTGTGATAACATTTATGACCTTAAAGTTTCAAAATCCAGCCCAATTTATCCTAGTCTTTCACTGGCTACTTAAAATAAATCAAGTTTTATTAAGTAGCATGAATATCCTGTCTCACCTACAAGTTTAACCTATTATTTCCAGTCTTGCCTGCCACACACATGGAAAAGATATTTTCATTCACCATTACCACACCAGCACAAGAAAATAAATAGGAAGCCACAGACTCAGGATTCAGGTATCTTTTTGGTTTGTTTTAAACAGAAAGATTTGTATATATTTATCAATCAAATTGTAACTGACCTGAAAACAGAGGTTGGTTATAGATCTAATTTCTCTGAAGTTGAGGAACATTTTTTTTCTTCTTTTTTTTTTTTTTTTTTTTTTAAAAAAAAAGCAGTTCTGATCCGGTTTCTCAATAGAAACAAAATTGGATTTGAAAGCTAAGCAACCTGACTAAAGAATGCAATGCTTTTGCTTACTAATAGAACAGTCTAGCTAGTGTCATTATGGGAATGAAACTAATTAAAAAAAAAAGTATTTCCATCAAAACACATGTAATTGCACAGTAGAGATCAGTTTAAAAGTATACGTTTCCTGATCATTAAAACAAGTGAAGTTGAAATTATATGTTTTGCAGAACTGCTTGTACCAGCCTGGGCTGTATTATGAGGCAGGGGGCCAAGAGCTAAGTGCTTCCAACCACTGAAAAGTACCAGTAATTCCTGCATAACCTCACACCTTGGAGAGCAAAATGGTTTCAGTGCATTGTGTTGTTTTTTCATCAATTGAAGAGGATGTGGAAAAAAACTTTGGATTAGATAAATCACTTGGAAACCTATTTCAATCAATCATTTCCCCCTCTCTAGCCATGCCCTGAAGATGTTTTGCCTGCAACTGGTTTGCATTCAAATGAGTAAGCATGTATCCCTTTTGCATACACTACCATGCAGCAGCATGCTTCAGTTTGACAAAAGGTGCCTACCACTCCAAACTCCCTTCATACAACTGCTTTCCTGCTCAAGACTGTCATGTAGCAGTTTCTAATTTTAGAGCTTGATTAATTGTCAGGACAAAAGCAGGGAGGTTGGAGCCTGGATGATCTTGTTTTGATAAAATCTAATGAGTTTCATGTCAGGCAGCAGATAAATATGAAGTGCCTAATTTATCTAAATATTTTAAGTCGTGTTTAAATCCTATCAATTCCAATGCCTTTTCAGCCAGCTCTTGATTGTCTTGATTAATATACAGCCTGGGTTTTCAGAGAAGCAAAGGAATTGGGGTATGCGTATCCTTCAGAAATCAGATGAAGCCTGAATGTACAGAAAAAAAGACTTTCTATGAAGAAAACAACCAAAAGTCAGCATGAAGGAGATGTTTGAAACAGATGGCCAGAAACAGGTTTTCTATTTGCAAAATAAAGTTTGAATGAGAGTGAGTGAGAGAGAGAGACAATATGATTCTTTTCTATATCAGCCTAATTCAAGATTTTTTTTTTTTTTTCTTCTTTCCTTTTTGTTTCACCAATAGGTGGTTTTCTGGAGAGCTTGGCAGGGAACTGTCAAAGAATTCCTTGACCATGTTTCATTTAAAGGAAGACGCTTCTGTAGAAGAAAAGTTTGCAATCCAGGACAGGAAAATTAAGCTGACAGGCTTGCTTGGAATAAGGAATGATTTTTCAGTAACTGAAGTTACAACCTTTTAAAATTACCTATTCTAACTCATGGTGCAAGAGTGCTTACAGCTGTTATTAAAAATATATATAAAATAATAAAATCAGAAGAACAGGGCTGGAAGGGATCTCAAGCAATCTTCCAGCTATTCCATTTCTCATTACAGACTGATGTTTGTCTAATTTCTCAGCTGAAACTCACAATCTGTTACAAATATCCTCTTACTGCTAAAAATGTTTTTCTGATGTCTAGCTTTATATTCAAGAAATTGCTGCTTGTGGACAAATGGATACAGAGAACAAATTCTCTTCCTTCTTTCTGAAGGTGTCTAATGCCTTCCTGGCCTTGCCTGCAAGCAAAGCAACCCAAGTTCAAGCTTTCTTTGTAAACACTTTTTCCCAAATTTCTTGTGTTTTTTCCTTCCTCTCTAGGCACTCTTCATCTGGTCCATATCTTTCCCAAAGTGCAGTGCCTAAATCTGGATATAATCTTCCTACTGATGCTTTGCCAGTACCAAGAAGAGTGAAAGATTACTTCTGATGTCTTCTGCATGGTTTAGTCCGTTGCTAACATTTAACTTTTGCTTTTGGTAACAGCATAACATCAATTCATGTTCACCAGGTGCAGGTACAGCCACTGCATCCCTTTTTCAAAACGCAGACACAGACAGGTTTTCCTGCTGGGATGCCCTAAGAATAAGATTTGTACTTCAGAGAGCCTCGTCTCCAAAAATTGAGCTGAAAACCTGAATGGATGGTGAATATCTTTATTAGTAAACATAAAACTGTGCATCTGCACTTAGAAGATGGTTTCCAAGTGTTCTGTAGAGATGCAGTTAAGGGGGTTTGTTTGTTTTAAATACAGCACATAACTATTAACATTTTGTTCCTCATTACTCAAGTTAAAGTGAGCAACAACCAGGTAAAACACATGGTCAGAGTACTACTAATTATCAGTCACTGCTCGTTGATTAAAGACTGGATTTGGGTCTCAAACTCGAAAAACCCCAGTAACACAAGGGGGATATGATTTTCTAGATTAATTTTCAATGTTACAAACAATATATTTGCTATTACAAAACAGTGATTTCAGCAATTAAACTAATTTTAGACCACCATCTATGTGCAAATTTGCCTCTGAAAGCACACCTTAAATACTAGTCATCCTTCAATTTGGAGACTCAGAGAATTATTTCATCAGCAAATGGTTTTGTTAGGAGCACCACTGAGTAATTGCAGGGCCTTCGTGATGCTTGTGATACTTGTATCTTGTCATGCAATTTACTATCACACCTAGGTGGTCTTTGAGATGGACATCTCAAAAGCAGAACTTGCGGCCTTTCTACCACTATGCTCAACATCGTCAATTCTTTCTCATTCACTCGAGATGTAAGATTAGGAAGACAGATGGTAAAGAGTGCAGAGTAATCAGAACAAATAAGCATGTTTGTCAGCTGCATGAGGAGTTACATACTCCACTTACTGACTATTTTGAAACCCAAGACAAAGGGCGTCCTGTGTACTGCTGCATTGTCCATGCTGTGCATCTCCAAAGCCTAGAGTTAAGTTTAAAGAAGAAAAAATTGACTTGAGGTCACATAAGCAAACTTCAACAGCAAGTTTAAACACGGTTACTCCTTCAGTTCTCCAAAACAGGAATTTTCATCAATGCAGATTCCTGAAGTTTAGAAAATGACACAGCCCTGCTTTGACACCCATCCTCCCACACTACCAGTCACAGTACAGCACACAAGGGACATTCCCATGTACTGTTGCCAAATCCACCCCTGCAAACACATCTACAAGCAAAAAAATCTTCAAAATAAACCAGTGTTTGACAGGTTGGTTCATTTGCTTAGGAAATGTCAATTTTCCTATTTGACATACAGTTGAGGAGTGAACCCACTCGCAAAGGGAAGGCAATTGCTCAACTGAGCACACACTGTGGCAATTTTTGCATAATTAGCAGAATACATTTAGTCTTAACCTTCTTCTGATGAATTCAGTCACACCTGTTTATGTGAAATCAATTAAGAGACCTTAATCTTCTTAGACAGTTTCCAGCACTCCATCCACAGGTTCAGGCCTGTTTCTTGTATTGCAAACTTTAAATTACATTAAAAAAGAAACAATTACCCTATAAACATGAAAACCTAAATTATGCCTTAATAATTAAAGCCAGTTATACTTTTAGTCTGCAGCCTCTTGGTGGCCAGACATATAGCAAACAGTGCTGTCCACTTTGGCTCTGATGAGCAGAGAGCTGAACAGAATAACCCCAAAGCAAGGTCAGCGTGAGCATGTCTACATGCCTGCCCCGCGCAGGTGTGTGCCGGAACACACATTCCTCTGCCTGGATCTGCTGAGGACTTGTGGAGTGAAGGGTAAAGTCTGGTAACAGGATCATCCAAGGAAAGGGAGCCCAGACTGCCTCCCCACAGCATCCAAAATCCCCCTTCTTACAGAAGAATTTCTGCGGAAGGACTTAATTTCACCTTACTTTAGTTCACAGGCATTGACAGCAGGTCAGATGAATCATACTTCAGAAGTGCCTGCATTTCTTCACTACGAATGGAGCCTCCACAAGAAGCTCGGGTTGGACATCTAGAGGTTGATGAGATAAATCCCACCATTAGTGGGGATGTGCAAACAGCACCGACATCTAGTGAAAGAACGAGGTGTATGAATCCCTGCTCACCTGTGAAGTCAGAAGCTACCCGATTAGTTGAAGCTAAAAAAAGAATAGCGTTACTAGTCTCCATTGAGCATAGTTTGTGGTTTATAGCATGAAGAGTCCTGGCAGTGTTTTATGCCAAAGGAGAATTTAAATCTCACATCTGTGTTTGTTTCTTGGATCTACTATGCTGGCAAGCGAGTCATCCTAAGAAACCTTAAATTACTTTTCATCATACATCAAACATTATAAAAAGCCTTGAATTAGTGTCCAGGAATAGTTCAAACTGAAGTATGGTCTTGGGACACTCACAAAACTATCTAGTTAGACATACATGAAATGTGCTTGGAGTACCTTGAAGATTTTGGAGCCAAACCTCTGTTTAACCTATAGAGCTGCACAAGACTGCATTGAGGTGAAACAAAAACCACAAAAATCAATGGCTTTAACTGAGGAAACCCTGCTATTTAGTACATGTCATGTGTGAAAACCTACCCACTCCACTAGGCCTCCTTGGAAGCTGAGATCCCGCTCAGTGTAAATAAGGAGTTTCTCTTGCAGTAGCATACATGCTGTTTTTCAAGCCATGTTCTTTACGCTGGTTTTAGAAGATGGGTGAAAGAAAGGGGGAAGAAGAAAAAAAAAAAGATAACTTCCCCACCCCCATGCCTCTAGAAAGGGAAAATATCAAGTAGCAGCTAAAATCTGTTTGAGATCAACTTTTGTTTTATAAACTTTGGGTTTCGTTCTAATTGTTAGGGAGACACATAATAACTGGCTTTAACATAATTTTCTTTGGACTATCTCCCCAAAGCCACAATTAATGTAAATACCAGTGTCTTGTTAGTAATTTCCTTTCATTGGTAAACGCTGAAATGCAATGATCTGACCACAAATCACAAAGCAAATAAGCTTGCACTGCTTTTCAAGCTACATTGTTATTATGCAGTTTGTACATGAGAAAGTTGATAAGGGAGATGTTTTGTGGACAGGAGAAATCTCTGACTACTTGGAAGAGTTTCATTACATGAGAAAGCAGTAACTTTCATACCCTTCCAAGCAACGGAGACAGCAGTTTCTAAGGGCACTTACACATAAACCCGCTTGAAGGGGTAAAAGCGGAGTCAGGTCTCAGGAAGTCAAGAGAAACCTGGCGTAGATGAGGGATCAGAGACCAGACTACAGTCTCTCTTCTCCGTTCACAAACCTGAAGAGACTTACTCTCACTCACACGTTTTCTTCAGTTTCTTTTGAGGGGCCTCTAGAATGGACAATGTACACCCGCAGCAGGAGGTGACTACCAGCCTCTCCGTGTCTCTTCTGTGTGCTACAAGACCGACGGTGGAGGAAGAAGCACCCCCGGCATGCACGAGTCCCAGTCTTTCTAGTTTTGCTATCACTATGCATCTTGTGTTTTAGTATTCATGTGCTGGTATGCAAAAACACAGGTATTTAACACCCTATTTTCACTTTATAACTGAATATACGTTTCACAGCCAAAAATACACATCTCCAGTCAAACAAACAGAAGACTGAACATCCAAATAACTGAAGCAGATCTCAGTCTCCCATCAGCCAAGATCCCTCTTTGCCAAATCACCTCTTCTCTGCCAAACACTCAGTCACAGACAGAGACACAGAGAAAGATGCTACTAAAATATGCAACAGTAGAAAATGCTTTCCAGGGAAAAAATGAAAATCTTTGCCTGAAATATAATTGGCACACACAGAGCAAAACAAAATCTGACTCCATGACCAGCCTGCCATACTTGGTGTGGCAGGACCATTCACTGCAATACGCACCAGGGAGACGTTTCCATCACAGAGGCTTGCCGTCATACACTGCAGCCAGTATCACTCTGACCAAGTAGAAATCCTTGGGTTTAACTTAGCATTTTATAAAGTGAACAGTTCCATCCCTGTTCTTCCATGCTGCTCTATCAATTATTCTCTCAAGAGTGGCTACAGAGCCATCACTTACTGGCAGGGCAGAGCTGTCATTCTCCCAACAAGGCCTCAAGAGTCTGTTCCCAGGCAGTAAGAGCTGTCACTAATAGCTGTGAGGAAGAAGATGGAAAGATAATGAAATTAATCCCTTTGCCTTTCTAAGCAACCTAAGTAATATCCTTCCATATCTGAGCACCTTGCAGTTCAGAGTCCACCTCTCTTCAGGGTGAGCATGCAAAATAGGCACAATACCTTGTTTTCAGTGATAAGATGGTACATGTCAAGAGGAGAAGTAACTCGCTTGTAGACATGCAAGGCATTGGGACATGAGGAAATGAGGTGCACAGCTGTATTACAGGCTACAGTTTTCTGCCAAGTTACTTTCTGGACTCTCTAGCATTGATCTCTGCATGGGTTAACTTACTCTGCTGGTGGAAGGGAAATTTGCTTCCCATACCCCAAAGAGCAGAGCTAGGTTATTCTGCCAAATAAGCTAGTCACAACCAGCTCAGGTATCTCTGTGCTGCATTACAGCCTGCACTGTAGACATTCATTGCATCTTCTCAGTTCAGAGACTAGCACCTAATCCCTTTGCCGTGTTTCCCTGTAGGAACTTCACAGTACTAGGGCTTTGCTCGTCTCTACAACTGACGGTTTTGCAAGGCCCAAACCACTTTGCAAGGATTGCAAAACATGTTTGAACTTGTACATTTTCCCAGTCACGAAGGGTGGCTCAGCCCCTCCCCCAGTCCCACAGCATGTTGGCACAAGGGCTGGAAAATAAGCCAACCCCCCACCCCCACCATCCTAGACACCAATAGTGTCTCAAAAACTGATCGGATACGTGTGGATGCAGACACACAGAACATGAATTTATCATCCTTGTGTATTCTTACATTCCCTTTCCCCTGTCATTTTTTCCTCTAGGCTATTTGTATATTCTAACTCCAGCTCTAATTTCTACTCTCTTTGGGTTTTCATTATGCTCATGGTGTAAGAGCCACACATCTCTTTCTATCTTGTTCTTGCCATGTAGTTAGAAGTGCCTATAGATGATTCACAGAGGCTTGTGACCTCGCTGCAGTACATTTCTCAACATTAAGCTCCTCCAGCTCCCTGTTGATCCAAATCACTCTGAATTTTATTACCCTCCTTTGTATTGCCTGACTCCCTGACCCTGTAGTTTATGGCTAGTCCAACCCTCGTGTTTCCATCAGAAGACACTTCTCAGCTAACATTAGATTCAAGCCTTTTAGAGCCGCTGATACAAGAAAAACCCTTAAGAAATCCTGAAGAGTGGAACTGGGGATACTAACAGCACAGGAGCAATAAGTTTGTTCCCTAGGAAGCATGACCGAAATGATGGATCTTGCCAAAAGTGTCAGTTGCCCAATTTTTGTTCTTACCAAAGCTATAGGATTTCCTTCACATTTCCTTTTACGACTCAAACCTTACTTAAGGAACGTGGTTCAAACAAACAAACATAAAAAAAAAAAAGTTACAACAACGTAGCATGATCTTGACATACAAGATGCCAGAACCATTATAAACCCCTTTATTCCAGAATGATGTCTTTTGTGCTTAGAGGCATGCTTGCTATTCATAGATCTACTGCTCAGCTGTTCCAGTTTTTAGTTCTGCATAAATGCCCACTCATTATGTCCAGAGGGTTTTGCCTGTAGCTTTGTGTTTGTAGCCTTAAGGCAAATGTCTTGATGGCTTAGGGAACTCGTAGCGAATGACCAAATAACATCGGATTTTCCACAGCAACGAAGCCATTATGGGACAGCATTTCTATGTAACAGCACCCTTCAGTGTGCAATCATTATAACTAAGGATTTAACCAGGCTCTGGGGACATAACAAAATCACTTTGAAGCCAAAAATCCACAGTGAAATCTTAAGCATTAGATTTCTGAAATGCTTCTCAGAACTGCTTGAGTCAGGCAGCTTTGTCAGTTACAGTAAAACCAAGCGAAGGGGAAGCAGTTTTATGCACATCTTAAGAATGAATCCAAGTATTCAGACCTGTGCATGCAGAGCTGAAGGTGCAGTGTGCATTCGTTGCACACACAGCTTTTTGCAGTCGCATATGGAGCCATCATAAGCACACACACAAGTCCTAGTTAATGTTATTTTTAAGCACAGAATTTTAGCTATTGCTAAAATTTCTAAATACGTTGCTCACAATTTTGAGGAAAATCTGTAGTTAGGCTGTAAGGGATTACAAGGAGCCTTTATAATCCTCATAAACCCAGGGAATCCAGAGCCTGAAACCTGGCCCATTTCAGCTGTAATATTCCCCACTGACTGGCTAAACGATTGACCTGGTGGGTTCCTGCCAAATTGGAGGTCTGTGCAGATCAGGTTTACAACAGAGAAAGAAGGGAAGTTTGTGATAAAAAGGACCAAGGATATAGCATAAGTACTGGGTGAAAAGCGTTGTGCAAGTATGCTCGGTTGACCTTGGACTGCAGCCCGGCAGCCACCCACCCACCCAGCCGCTCTCTCACACACACCCCCAACAGGAGAGAAAAAATTAAAAAGCTCATGGGTCAAGACAAAAAACAGGGAGATCCCTTACCAATTACCGTCATGAGCAAAACAGACTTGATTTGGGGAAAACCAATTCAATGTACTACCAATTCAAGGAGATTTGGATGGCGACAAAGAGAAAATTAAAACACCACCTCACTCCCTGCTGCTTTCCAGGCTCAACCTCACTCCTTCATTCCCAGCTCCTCTACCTCCCACCCACTGCCCTGAGTGGCACGGAGGGCATGGGGAACAGGGGTTCCTCCCTGCAGCTCCGTCCCCCTCACACTTTTCCTCTGCTCCAGCCCAAGGTCTCCGTGGATCGCGGGGGGATCTCTGCTCCAGCACCTTGAGCACCTCCCCGGGGACGGGCAGGGCTGTTTCTCACACTTCTCCCCCTCACGCCTGGGCGACATTTTGCCCTTTTCACACCCGTTTTCACAGGGATGCCGCCAGCACTGCTGACAGGCTCCGCTGTGGCTGCCGCGGGGATGCTGAGGAGCCAGCACAGGGCAGCTCCTCACTGCCCAGAGAGGCCCCCGCAGCCCCACCACCGGCGCCTGCGCACAGACACCCCGGGCAGCAAGCGAAATACAGACTCGGAGAAGCCATAAAGCAAACCTGGGCGTCTCCAATGAGAGACTCTCTCAAACTGGAAGGGAAATTACAGCTGAAACCTACCAAAACTGCCTCCCCACTCTTTGTGAGGCCAGGCTGCCCCTACACAGCTCTATATACTTGCAGACCTGGAACAGGAGAGTCCCCCCGCACCCGTCCCAGCTGCCCTTGGTGCTGAGAGCTGGAAGAGGAGCTCATGCAGAAAGAGCGGCTGTTTTGATGGGGAGCGTGTGGAAATAATCATATGCAGAGCAATCTGTGCAAGGCAGCCCGCACCCCGCGCCCGCAGACCTCACGTGGGGCCATCGTTAATGAGCTCCCTGTCGTGGCACATGAGAAACTCCGCCGGTGCTTCGAGGAGAGGAGGCAGGACACCTGCCTGCTGCACATATGGCTGCTTTCTCCCAACAAAGGCAGGGAATGAAATTCAGCCGAGGACAGAGCATGGAGTGGCGTGGTTCAGAGAGCACGGTGCCCCGGTTCCACCATTACTGGGAGAGCAAGAACAAGACACAAGCTTCCAGCTGATTCCTTCTACCCCTTAACACAAAGCACCCCAAGAAAGCCAGCATTTTATCCACATCTCCGAGAATGACAAACTGTGCTTTGGTAAATCTGCAGAGATGCTAAGGTTTGGATAAGGGCCGCATTGATGAGGCAGGAAGTTGAAGCATGGATCAGAAATGCATGACTGCATGGAAAAATCGGAGGTGTACTGAGACAAGCGACCCTCTTGTATAATAAGGTGATGCGATCCAGCACTGGAATGTGATGGAAAAGGGGCTCCTAGTCACATCCCTCCCCAGTTTGTAGCCCTTGCACACAAGAGCTATCGTATTTTGACATGACTCAGAACAGCTAACTACAGAGCGGGAATTAATCTGACTGCGCATCTCACCCCAGATACAGCATGATTTTTGCATCTCCAAGAAGGCTGGATTAATAGCAGCAGCCAGCAACATCACTGTCACAACAAGTTAGCGCTGCCAAGAGAAGTAACAGGAAGAATAACCTCTATACTACAGAGGCTTACAAAATGGCTCAACCCAGCGGCATCGCTGGGTGTTTTAGCCCGGCAGTGACTCACCATAAATGCTCACATGCCTCTCATGCTCTGGGAAACGCTGTGGAAGTCTCGCCTCGGCAAGCCCTGCAACAGCCCCTCTGCGGCCAGGCTGCAGTCGGCACAGCCTGGGAGAGCAGTTGTGCGTTTTATCCTCAGCTTCTTCTGTCCCCAGGGATGCAGTTTCCTACCTGCCCTGGTAATTCTGGATTTTAACCAGAATGGAAGAAAGAGGCTGGGCCTTGGGGTTTTTTTTAGGTACACGTTTTTGAGAAGGGTGTACATTCTTTGACACCTTTCCCTTGTATTGTAAAGGTCAGCTACCACACGCTAGAGGGAATACGCTCCTTTCGTAGGGATTAAAAAAAAAAAAAAAAGAGAGAACTAAGTTTAGTTCTTTCCATTATTTGCCCAGTTCAGGCTTCATAAGTTTTCAGGTTTCTTCCTCAGACACAAGAACCTTCTTTCCTTCAAACAGCTCTTTTGGATAAACTGGGAACCACAGCTTTTGTTGTCTACGAAGTACTTGGGACACGGTCTCAAAGTTGTCTGCATACAACAGTCTTTCAAGCCTCAGAAATAAGTACAGGACACAAGAGTCAACTAAAGAGATTTTCAGCAGCCAGACATCAAATCACCAGCTCCAGGAATCAGCTCTCACACCCACCAGCAGCAGCAGAGACTGGTTTGCTTGTCTTGTTATTGTAATGCAGCTCATTAAACTCCCAAGAGAGGATATTCCACAACATCCCAGCTCCAGCGCATCATGTAATAACCATTTCCACCTTTCTGAGTGGAAGGTGTGTTGACACCCCTAAACATACACTGATCCAGGCCATATTTAGGGTTCAGGGAACTGCATGTAGGAACCACAAGAAGAGTCGTCTTTCCTTGCGTCATCCTGGTATCAACAGTACAATCACACAGCCCATCCTGGATCTGTGCAGGGACACAATTTACAAGGCAGGGGTATAAACCCCAGGGAAGAAGGGAGGAGAAGAATGGGAGCAAAGAAGCAGCAAAACATACAGAGTGTTGCAAGTTAAATGAGCCATATTAGCACAGACACGGAGCTATTCCTCCATACAATCCTCTCTTCCAACATGTTTGTCTCTTTTTTTTTTTTTTTTTTTTTTCCCCCCCTGTTTTTAAGTTTGCACCCTGGTACAAGGCAGGATTTCCCCCTCCCCAACTAGTAATTTTATGAGGCTTATCTCATAAGAGATGTGAAAGGGGAGGGAGGAAGAGAGGAGACATAATAAAAATATAAAAGAGTTAATTTTTTTTCACTAGACACAAGTCCAGTTCCTTGTCCAACCACTTTATATCGGGCATACTGACAGTACAGATTTCCTGTCCATGACACTTTTCATCCCAGGACCACAGTGCGGGCCCATTCACACCCCTCACAACTCTCCCATGGCAAGCAGCTATTTGCCTTTTTAGACATGTCTTCTTCCCCTGCAAAGTGCTCAGGTACTTCACCGCTATTTATTTCAGTGATAATTAGAGGCCCTAAGTATGTGCCTGATCTGCCCATAGGTACTTCAGGTGTAGCTCACCGTAACAAGACGCAAACTGCCATCTGCATCCAGAGCAAGCAGCTGCCGCTGCCTTTCCCTCTGCACAAACAGATGAATACATCCACGTACATGGGCATAGCCATGGACACCATTGCCAAGTCCCAGGGAAAAGCTGAAGACCACAACTTTGGGAGTCCTGCAGGGAGTGGTTGAGTGAGGGATTAGTAAGCCAAACCCTGCTAAAACAAAGCCTCTCAGGAAATCCAATACTGCCTCTCATTCAAGTCTTTTCATCACCTACAAGCACAGGGCTGTGCTAGAAGCAGTTGGGTTGGTTCAGTTAAACCAGCTATTAAAATCGTAGCCAGTTCCTTAAGCAAGAGCTGAAAATAACTTCCGACCAGCTCTGCTGCCCAGCCTGGCCACCCCATTCCCAGAGAGGGAGCTGGGCACCTGCCCTACCGCAGCCCAGGAGCCCCATGTGCCCCCAAGTGTCACCCTTCTTGGGGAGCAGATGACTGAATTTCCAAAGCCCACATTCACATCCAGCCAGCAGGGGCATTTTTTGCCTTCTGCCCTCCCCAAGGTGACCAATTTCTCTGCTCTTGTTTTTGGATGCAGCAGCTGTAGCTGATGAGGTCCATGGCCATAGCTACACTCTGGGATATTTATCAGACTTTCACAAGCACCAGCCACTATTTCCTAATGCATCGCAGCAGAGACAATGTCCAAGCTTTGCAGTTTCCTGGAATTTTTTCCCCTCACCTCCACATATTTTTCCACTAAAGAACTTGTGCAGGATTAGCCCCTATGGGAAGCAGTAAGCCCAGCGCAGGAGGCACGTACAGCTGAGCAACAAGTCACCAGCAGACTGATCCACGTGGCAGCCTTTGCGTGAAAGCCACTCACTCCCAGCAAGCCAGCACCGGCCAAGTCTGCGAGTAAGGTGCGTTTCTGGAGATCATCGGCCATTTACTGACCTCTGCATTAGCGTCCGAGTCACCCGCTGTAATTAAGCAAAGTAAGAACGCCTTGGTTTTGTGACTCGACAAGCTTTGGCAACCCCTTCCACGCCACACGCCTGCTGCGGAAGGAGAGTTTTCTCCTACGTGCAGCATCCAACAGGTTTGGAGAAACAGCTCCTTCAAAGGGGACGCGTTTCCCCATCACTGGTCCAATATTTGCTTTCTGTTTATGGTCCTACCTCTGGGTTGTTGTTTTCCCCAAGAACACTATGACAGATTTCCAAATGAGACAGTCACCCTTGAAATTGTTTCAAACCCAATTACCGACATGGTCATTTTGGAAACCACAGGTTTCTGATTTTTTTTTTCTTTTTTTTAAAGCTCTTTCACCTATTTTCTTCCCTTTTATGCAAAAAGGAAAAAAAAAAAAAGTTTCCTCAGTTTTAATCTTGTAAAACACATTACGCAAATTTATGGGTTTTATGTAAGATGATGGCCTGCGGCCATATCACCCCTGGCCCCAGCTGTGATCTGTCAGATCTTCCAGCCCAAACACGCTGGGGCCTGCTCGGCGCTGGCTGCGAGACCTCCGGAGCGAGCCAGGTGCTGCCGAGCGGTGATTCAGTAGGTGGACCCCGCCGCTGTGCGTCAGCACCCATGGGTGCCTGAGCGCGACCCACCCGTGGCGGCGCACGCAGGGGCGGCGGGAGAGCCCAGGTCCCCGCGCGCAGAGGCCTGGGAGCATCCCCGCATCCGCGGCTGCCCGCGCGTCGCAGCTCAGAGGGCAAAGCGCTTCCAAGGTGAAGACCTGGAGGTTTTCAAGAAAGCGGCAAGGGAGAACGTTTGCCGTGTCCTGAACGACCCAGGCGAACAGTGCTGTTTGAAGCGATCCAAACAGCTGATCGTGCTTTTTTTTTTTTTTTCCCCCGTCATGTCTTGAGCTACATGAGAAAAAATGAATGGAAAGGAAATCCCATAATTGATTTAACATATTTCTCTCACCTTTTCAGCTAGCACCCAAAGACTCATTCTCATCTTTACTTTTCTGATGCAATTTGCTACACCATGCCTTGCCAGCAAATATGAAGGAGAAAGAAAAAAAAAAAAAAGGATTTATTTTAGCTACACTTATGTTGCTTTTTAACACCGTAATCACACAAATCCCGAAACATAGCAGACAGGGATCATTTTTACTTTCAACGTTAACAAAGACCAGTGATCACTCGGAATCCTTCTCCCAGTCTAGCAGTTTTTCTGGAGTGAATCCCTGGCAACACTCTGCAGGGAAGTTAACAGGAGTGCCTCACAACAGCCTGACCAGGAGCTTATCAACTTCTATCTCCCAGCAGACAAAGCCGCTAAATACAGGCGTTTATTTGCGAGGACAATACAGAGATTTCCTCCAATTGGAGCTAGAAAACAGTACTTGAGGCTCTGAAGGGGAGACCCTACCGTTCACCTAGAAGCATGCATAGTTTTCCTCCTCCTTTAACGCCCTCGTACAAGCTCATACAGATGCAGATGTGCCCTGTCCGCAGCCGCTGTCACGCCGGCCGGAGCAGCCTTACCTTTGCTGAAGCCACGGTGCGGGCAGGTGCCCGGGAAGGAGCTCGGCCCCCCGGTGCTCAGAACGCAGCGTTCCAGGCTCAGGTCTGCTGCACCGCTGAAGTCAATCAGCCCCAAACCCAGCTGATCCCCACCACTTAATCAGATGACCTCATAGCCTAATTCCTGAATGTGCTGTAGCCTGGGCTTCTAGGAACTTGCGTGTGAGGTCTGGAAAACAGGAACCTCTGCAGTGAGGCAAAAATGATAGCTCTAAGTAATGCCTCCGTCCACATTACATCTTTGCCTGAGTCACATTAACTGGTTACAGCCTAGTTAAAAGCTATAAATTTTTAACTTAATATAATAAGACCTCAGCTGTGAAAGGGCTTTTTCCTCTTACGAGGGCAGGGCCAGAACCCGTCTGCACGGGTGTTTTCAATAATATCCCCACTGGGGTTTCTTGTTCGAGGTTGTAAGAAACCAGACCCTCATCCAACGTGCTTCTGGTATAGAAAATACCCGGAGTTGAGCTTAAATCCCAATTACTTGGCTTTTGGCTCTCCAGTGTAAGAACCCCCTGCTGAGCTGTTTGGTGGTCACTGCTTTCTTAGGACACCCAAGGAGAGATGTCCACATCCTGGACAGTGACTGCTGGCCCTTGAAGACCTTGCCCTAGGTCTCGCTGACACATCGAGCCATCTGGCTTCCTTTGCACCTACATGCACCTGGGTCTCTGAAAACGCACGGTCTCCCGGCATCTCCAGCTCTGAACATCCTCCAGATTCTCTCATGTTTTCTCTGGATTTCACCACACCTTAGCCTTAAATATAGAGCACCATTTTGGGGTAATTAGAGATTCTTAATTAATTAGAGTTATAGATTTAAGGATTCAAAGCTTGACAAATGAGCTCAGGTAAATTTTGCTGCAAGAGCTAGAGAAAATTACTGGTCCCAGGTACCTGCCCTACTCCTCTGATGGAGGTTAATTACTGTTTCTCTTGCACAGCCAAAACCACGTGTGCCTCCATCCCAGCCGCTCCAGCTCACAGTCCAGCACCCAGCTCAGCTCCAGCAGCACCCAGCTGCCAGGCTGCACCACGGCAGGGGCTGCGCTCTGCCCCTGCCCCTCATTCCTCCAGCAGATGCGGTGGAGGATGACCCCACACCTGCAGCCCTGGCAGCAGGGCTTATGGAGCTGCAGGTCTTTTCCTTCGCCCCTTGGGGCTTTTTCAGGTCCGTGGTCTTCAAGCAACAAGCAGGGGTGCAACAGCCTGACACAAGGTAAAGGACATCTTATTGCCTTATAAAGGTAAAATAATGCATTTCACTCAATATGCCTCAAAACCTGCACTGTTGATGTGATTTGCATTTTTTTTTTCTTTCTCCTTCTCTTTGGAGTCGATGGGACGCAAAGGAGGAAGGACAGGATGAGGACCTGGCAGAAGTGGTTTCTGCTCCCAGATAAGACACCGTCCTACCACAGGACTGCAATTGAACATTTTCCCTTCTCTCTGCTTTAGCATTCTTGTCTAAAACAAGGGAGCTGGCATCATTTTAGACCACTTTCTGTTGTTACTGAAGAGCTCTTTCAATTAACTAGAAAACAGCTTTTTATTGCAGTGATCAGCTGAAGAACACCACCTTTCAGATCCTCTTAAGCGACTACTTTTCCCTCAGTTTTATGAGGATTGACCTGGAAGTAAAAGTCTAAAGCTCACCTAGAAGATTACTTCTGTTACTTTGTTCATTGTAGAGCTCTGAACTTTCTGCTATATTAATAAACAGGTATTTGAGTTTTGTGGCAGCAAGCACAAGTGTCTGTATGATTATAAGTTTTTAATTTTAAATTATAGGTAAAACTGTAGGTCAAATGGAATATTTGGAGAATGTGTCATGGAACAGTAGCAGCTTGTGCGCAAGGCCTTCACAAGAACCGGTTAAAAAGGGCTGTTTAGCCAAAAGAGAGGAAAAATGGAATACTTGTGGCCAGCCCTTACACAACAATGGCCCATGGAAACCAGCTGGAACATCCTTGTAAGACATGCAAGAACATCCCATGAATGCAAAATGGCATCTGAAACTGGGAGAAAGCTTATTTATATAGCCTATAAAAGTGAAAGTGAAAGGAGAAGGCAGAAAAATTATACAGAACTGGATTTAATGATTTGCTAAAAATATGGTTCCAGCGCAGGCCCCGTGTCATTTTGACAGGGATGGTCATCCATGCAGCTACATGCGTACTGTGATGTTAGGCAACAGGCAGCAGCAATAGCCAGGCACCATAGAAATGTTATGACAGACCACAACTGGTTTGGATAACGCACAGATTTTTGCAAAGGCACGGTGTATCTGGCTGTGGCCAGCGTTTAGGAACAAATTCTCTTTTGCATGGTTCCATATGCGTTTCTTGTGGCTCACCACCAGGCCTTGGGTCACAATCCCAAGGGACCCCAGAGTGCTCAGCAAAACTGGCTCCAGGTTCCCCGTACAAAAACCTGCAAACATCAATGAACAGGAACATGTTATACTTTAGAGATTTTCTTTAGTGAGAGGGAAGCGTCTTTGTCCCTAACCCCATAATGTTCTTTTAGTGAAGTAACAGTTTTGGGACAAGATCTTAACAGCACCCTATTTTTTTTCTTTAAAAAAAAATAAAATAAATTAAGCTCTTATTGCAGAACATGTCCTGGAAGGCATCCGAAGCCCACTGCCAGGACCAAGGCTGCACACCATTAGGCCAAAATAACTACAAGGATGTACATAAACATCACACGCGGGGGAAAAATAGGGAAGAAAGGGCTGCAACAAATAAGCACAGCAGGCTATCACAGCAAGTTAGACCCATTTCAAGATGCATTGCTGGGTTTATTCGTATTGCAAAAGTCTGAGGGAGCAGAGGAACAGGCAGCAGTAGGACCGCAGCCAAGAGACAGGGTGAGACGAACCATTTGTGAACAACTGTGAAACAAGCAAAGAGTAGAGCAAAAACTGAGAGTCAAGAATGAAGTTAACTGAAATCAGTTACTGAATTAAGGCAGAAGTTCATTCTTTTTCCTTGTTTTCCTATATATTACTAGTTTTGCATCGTGAAGGCGTGAAACAAAAAAATTCTTTTTAAACTGAAAGCAACACTGCCATGAAGTCAGATGATTTCATGAGCTGGGGCTTTGAATAATCATCAGGTTTGCAATTAATAACGTGTAACAATCCGGTTGCCAGTCAGGTGATAGAGTTGCAAGGGCCGTGGCCTCAGCTGCCGCAGGTGGAAGGGAGCGGCAGCGCTGCCTGCCGCGGCTCCGCGCTGCCTGGGAAGACTCCGACATCCCCCGATGCCCAGCTGCTGCCGACGGCCAAGCGAGAGCTGGCTGAAATATTTTCTTTTTCCACAAGCCGTTTTTATACCGAGTGACATGAATTCAACTATTTTGTGGGTAGGTATCAAATAACAGTTTTGCAGAAGGCCAGTACTTAAAATGGTCCATTTCAACTTCAGAATGTTTACTTTTAAACCCTAATAGTTTAAAGTCATTTTCCCTTACATGAAGACCAAACCCATTATCTTTCTGGGACAAGGGCAAGGGACAGGATTGGACAGAGTCATTTTGAATATTCCATTTTCAAAGGAAATGAAAAGTGGAACTTCAGGAGTCTTACATTAGAACTTTTTCTTTTAGCGAGCCTGGGAATAGCCTACGTAAAAGCAGTAAAAAGCATGAAATTTTGAGGATCAGGAAAAAGCAAATACTTTCCTGTGTGTTCAGATAACTGTGCTTTTTAGATTTCCCAAGAAGTTACTAACCTATTAACATTTTCCTTAAGTTTAATAATTTCGGAAGACAGACAAGTTCATGTCAGAGTTTAACTGTTCGGTGAATGGAGCAGAAGATATTGTTCTTGTTTCGTACTACTGGCACAGCTTATAAGGTAGTTGAGCCTCAAAATAACGTACCATCTAAAACATACAGTAGAGGAAAAGCATTAAGGTAATGGAAACTCAACATTTCTAATGTTCCAAACATATAAATAGAACCCGAGTCAGTACATTAGACAATTGACTGGCTTTGCTTGAATGCACGCAGGAATAAATGGAAACATCCTTATTTCCTATCCCAAGGGGCAATTATTTCAGAGCCTGGTTTTGTGCATTAATAAAAAGCAAGATTCCATTGTCTGGTAGCTAAAATATCTTACTATATATGCTGCATAAGCAGTCCGGCAGCAGAAAGGGAAGAAAAACCCAGAACTCTAGCATCACTTTCTCTAAATGAGCCTACCACACCTAGCCTATTTCTGTGTGTATATATAAATATAATAAATAAAAATATATTAGCAGAATGGTATATTGTCTATATATTTTAGAAGTTCTTTTAGTCGTCACGTGTCCTGGCTGCGCTTATGTCTACAGATGGTCCAAAATGCTTATTTCTCAAATGGTACCACGAGTCTAACAAATGCAAAGACTGGAATTTCACACCTCTTCAGAAGAGAAGGGGACTGGACTGCAACTCAAAAAACCAGCTTTCTCCCAGCTCACCACTGACACATTCATTCATTTCTTTGAGCTTCCCTTTCCTTTCTTCTCCCTGCACACCTTCAGTAGTTTGCCTTTACCCTTCAGAGGAAAAATAATGAGAACACAAAAAGGACTTATAAACAAAGTATTCAGAAATTGTACATATCGCCTCTTCTCCACATCTGTGAAAAAACCCACTGCCACGTGAACCGAATTCTTGCTCGCAGTTATGCCCAGCATCACCATTCATCATGTCTGCCCTAGCCACGCGCCTGATGGAGCGATCAGGTGTTGAAATGCCAAGGTCAGAATAAAGCCCAGGCTCATGTTGTTCCTGTTTTATTAAGCACTGAAAAGGTGGGGGTTTTTTCAGGAAGGTTTGGTTGGTTATTTTGCATCTGAGACGCTGAGTGCCACTGAAAGCCTCAGATCCTGCCTAACCACTACTGCACAGAGTACTTTGGGGACTTTCTGCAAAATGCTGTAAACTTCCTCAAATCAGTAAAATTGGGCTGAAACCAGATGGGAGACCTATCAAGTTTCACATCCCAGGATTTTGCAAATATTTGTCATTAGAGACAGCTTATTCTAATAAAGTCAGATTCACTAGAAGACAAAGCTGGTACGATTGATTTTTATTTAGAGGAAGTCTTGTAGTTTGTGTTTAAACTGCCTATTTAAATAGGCAGCTAGCATGATAATGACATCTTCAGAAGAAAAAAAAAAAGATTCTTGAAGATACATAATGTGTTTAATTGAAACCATTAGTTTTACTGGCAAACAGCTTCGTATTTCTGTTCTATTAATCCGAACAAAGTGCTGCAATTATGACTCAATACATAATGTCCTCTAGTGCTACTCACCCCACACTCCCAAAGTATAGAAAGAAAACAAAACTGTTTTCAGTTAACAAAACATTCCATGTTTCTATCCAGAATACTTTTATTATATGGTTATCATATACATCAGAATTATATTGGGAAAATTTACAAATATGTAAAGATAGTTCAGAACCTCCATTATTCACATACACACTCACACACTCCGTTTGCATGTCTAGTCAGTTAGCAGGTGAATGATGCACAAAATTATTGCTTTGTGAACATACACCTCAGATTAGATTTAATCTTCAGTGGCAAGAATTGAGATATTTAAAAAAAACAAGTCTTAAATACCCTGTATAACATACCTGTGCATAAACCTAAAGATATGTTTAGCTTACCCATTACCTTTGAAATACTTACCAAAATTAAAATTTGAAACCCATTTATAAAAAAAAGAGTATTAAAAAGTTCACCATTATTTACAAATCCGATTAAATTACACATAAATAAATATTTACATTCAACACACTGCTTCCCTTAATACACATAAAGCCTCCCTGGAAATATTTTTTGGCCTTAATAGGCAAAAAAAATAATTTTTTTTTCAAAAAAAAGTTATGTGCCTATTCTTTCAAGTTTCCCCCCCCCAATTTAAAAACAAGACATTATAAATATGTGAATAAAGCTGCAATATCCTTAGACAGAAAATGAATTTCCTAAAAGCATTTTCATTTTGAACTATTCCTTGTTAAAAAAAAAATCAAGATAATATCTCCTGCAGCCAACATTACTGCAGTTTTTAAAAGCCTGAATATTTCCATAAAAATAAGCACATCTAATGCCATCAGATAACTTCTAAGACTAGCAGGATTTTAGTACTCTCCTATGGTAATCTGAAAATAAAGGGGTGGGGGTGGGGGGGGAGGAATAAAGCAAAACAAAAAAACTAACCCACAGAATAATCTTACTATTTTTGGGTGTTTATAAAAAATTTTAATGTACATAAATCTATATACCATTGTTTAATACTGCTTTATTGTTCCTGTTGCATTTAGAGAGAATAAAACCCTGAAACTGTATCAGATAACAAATAGGCTTCCATCTAAAATCCGTATCTTAAAAACTATACATGAAGCTGGTCACCACTAGGTACTTAGATGTGGAAAAGAAATCTAAATATATCTCTTTGTGTATTTCCATCGAAACCCCTTTATAGCACCACTTTTACAGCAAAGGATTTCAATACGCTTGTACCAAGTACTTATCCTCTGGTAATTGCTTCCACAGATAAGGGATACTGCAGCTTTTAGAGACTTGTCTCATGGATCCAGGGGGAGTGAAGATCCTGAATAAGATGATTTTTTTTTTCCTTTTTCCCCCTCCTTTCTTAAAAAAAAAAAAAAAACAACAACAACAAAAAAAACCCAACCAAACACAAAACAAAAAAAAAAAAACCCAAATCTCTACGTTCCCCCCGGCAAGGAGATCCCAGTCTGTGTTTAGGAGGAAGAGTTTAAAGTCTGGTTTCTCTCCTTTCACTTCCTGTGCTTATCCATTTTATCAATGGTTTTGTTGGTTTCTGCAGGGCTCTGGTCGCCAGCGTTCATGTATGTTTTGTCTGCTATTTTTAATGCTTCGTTTAGGTAGTTCTGGACGGATGTCATGGCAGCGCAGATGGCAGCACTCCCAAAGCCATGTGTGATCAGGCTAAAATGAGTCAAACAGCCCTGGATGCCAGGGTCCAAGATGGGACTAGGCCTCGTGTTTCCAAGAGGAGTTCTGTCCTGAGTGAGGAGGTCTGTGAATTCCTTACAAATCTGCCTGCAAGACACAAAGTGATCACACTTTACACCTTGGTGGGAATTTATGCAAAAGCAAGTAAATAAATACAAAGAACAGAGAAAATCCATATCTAATATTTGGCAGTTATGTGGGAATTAGTTTCCAGAAATCCATTGCTCCCTCAGCAGCGCTGTCTGAAATTAAAGCCTATTTATTAGCGCCAGTTTCTGATGAACCTTCTGCGATATCGATGCCACAGAAACACATACACAATCCGCAAAATACTCTCTGCACCTCTGCTGGCTGGCTGGCTCTGCATCATTTGCTCTCGATTTTAAGGGGGGAGTGGGAATTTGGGGCTAGTTTCTATGAGAACCTCCACAGCTGCAGTTAAGTCATTTAGAAAGACTAAAGCAGCTGAATAGGAGATTCGATTTAGTTGTGCATATTACGCGTATACGCCCTCTTTAACAGAGACCTAGGCCCTGATCCTGCAAACACTAACACATATGCCTGGCAAAACATGAATGGTTAATAATGCTCAAGCATATGTTGTTTGCTGCTTGTAAATCTGTCCCCTTGATGGGATTTCACAGGAGCTGAGCAATCTTAACAGAATCGTCACTTTATCAGAATTTCTCAATCACAAAAGATCTTCCAAAAGATTGTTATGGGTGCTAGTAACAATACCAATAATGATAATACTGAAGAGCGAAAGGGGTAGTGCTCAGTCAAAAGCATAATTTTCAAGCTATAGGAAAGAGAGAGACTGTATTATCCAAGAGATATTTTTGTAAAAGAAGGGCTCTCTTTCAGGGAAGGGTGTATTAATTCAGCAACAGGAGTGTGGTTTGCATGCCTGATCTGAGCCCAAAGTCAGGGCAACTCTCCTCAGCAGTTTAAGCAGGCTTTTCTCAGATCCTCTGCAGAGCGAGGGTGCCTTCAAAAGCAAGGAATTGCACCAACCCCAAACCAGAAAACGTCCCGGACCAGGGCGGATCATGAAGTGAGAGCTTTGTTAAACCTCAGCCTGGGAAGGCCGCGGGGGGAAGGGGCAGCGAGCGCTCCGGCCACTGCTTTAAGCTAAGCCCAACTCAGCACAGGTATTTCCTACCGGAGACCTGTTCAGTACGTGGTTTGCTTACAGGTAAGTGTCTGCAGAACAGCATAACAAAGCTCCTCTCCTTTACCCCTCCTTCCCTGCTCATCAAGCTCTGCAATGGGAATTTAGTTAAGTGCAGGGACTTTTCACATTTACCAAAGGTTGGCTTTCACTAAACTAAGAAAAATCTTCAGCTGTAACGGTGAAAAGGGACTATCCACAGTTCTTGACTCCTAGCATCCCATGGGCGCTGCTTTTGCCAAAAGCAGTTACGAGGGCACGCAAGCGGAGCTTCCCCTGCGCCCAGCCCACCCACCAGTAACTCTCCTTGGAGTGCCCCTCCGGGCTGCACGTAGGCAGAGGAGGGTGAACCATCTCCTGCTCCCGGTCCCGGCAGCGGTTCACATGCCCGGGCCACATCTGCCCTCCAGGTCCTCAACCCTGTCAGAGCTGGGGACGTCTTTTTCTTAGAGATACAGTCATCCTGGTATAGGGCTTTTTCTTAAGTTTCTACTATAGTTAAAAGAAAAAAGGACAGAACTGGTCCAAGCTGCTTTAGAGTTATCGTACAGGGTTGTTGTTATTATTGGTTCAAACTAAAATAACTGCTGCCATAGCTGAATTCAAACCAAAACCAAATAAAAAGAATTGCTTCATCTCCCTGATTAAAATTACACATGAAAATGTACCAAACTGTCCACGGTCACAGATACTCATGGTCAGACAAAAGCATCTTTAAAAAGAAGAGGGGGGAAAAAAAAAATCTAAGCCCAAAACTTACTTTGCAGCAAGAAGCATATTCTTCCTGTTTGCCATTTCATTGCGGCCCATGTGTGGTCTAGTTAAATATTCAGCCACTGCTTTGGAAGGAAACTCTGTCTCACAAACATAACCAAAGTCACGGGCAAGATGTACAGCTTCACCTGGCGTGGATGAAAGGGAAGGCTTATTAAACGTAGTTACGTCTGTTTATTATAAGGAGATCAGGGGAATTAAGCAAAGTACTGTGAATTTTTGAAGTGTATTTCTATTTTAGAAAGGGACACTGCTATGTTACCACCATACCACTCGTTACCATTTTCTAATTAATAGATCAGTGTTTCTTTGTAAGTTTGCATCGAGGAAAAAACACCTCCATGGTGACTGCTACAAAAAATAATTCTCTTGCCTTTATACTGGAAAGAAAAATTCCCATCTCTATCCAGATTAACAGCGCAGCAAAGACTAGAATTCAGTCTAGATGAAATTGTCCACCGATATTTAAAAAAAAAACCTGGCAACTAAATTTTACTTATATAATAGAGGGTTTATCAATTTAGTGTATTTTCTAAGTACTGTCTAATAAGCATTTTCATATAGAAAATAATGTTGTAAGCTGTATAGCTAGACCACTTGTTTTTCATTAAGGCAATTTGATCAAGCTTAAAAAAAAATGGATTGGCACGATCAGTGCGTTACCTGTAACGTACACGTGGGCATGTACACACACATAAACTCTCTTTATTAAACCCAACTTCCAAAGAAAGGTTTTAAATGGAAGTTGCTGTATTATTTGAGCTGATGTAGAAGTGAAATAGCAGTAAGGTATTGTTAGATCATTTTTCACTTTTCAATTGCTGCTTCTATTCCCATTAAATTGTACCACTACCAGGAGCTGCTTTAAAGAGAAACACAAAACATAACCACACACATACATATCTATACACCCTTCAAGTCAGCTTAACTGATAGAGGGTCCACATAACATGTTACAGATTAAAGGGGCTCCAGTTTCCTATCAGGAAGTCAAAAGCTATAAATCTCGCTTTATATGCTTGTTTATTAGAAAAGCTTCTGAGGATACCGCTGAGGTAGGGCCAGGCACTGGAGTCAGCTGCCCCGGACTTTTTAAGTTTCCCAATAGGGAACCAAACCCAGTAATGCGATGAGGTTTTTTGCCTTCCCTGCCTGTCCCTGCACACACCCTTACAAAACCCCAAACAACCCAGCCCCCTCAAGAAACACAGGCTGGACAAACATGCATTTTGAACAGCTTGGCATGTAGGAGTTACTGCATCCCTGCTAGCATCCTTGCGATGCAGCCGTGAGGAAGAGGAGCGTTAGCTGGGTTTGTGCGGGTAGGGCTCTGAGGCCAAGGGCTTAGACACCAGATCTGAAGGGAGAAGAAGGGGAGAGGAGCCCCCCAAAGGCAACACAGCTGCTACTTGCTGCAATGTTCCCATCATGCTCACTTTAAAATAAACAAAAAACTCTCTATTACATTCATTGAATTTCTAGTCTTTCCATGCTTTGGCTAGAGTATAAAAGCTGTACACAGGGGGAAAAAAGTTTATTTTTAAGACCCGTTCAAGACTGACCTTCCACCAAAGATGTCAATAGTGTCACATTTGCAGCTTTCCTTCTACCAGCGGGAAGATTCAAGCCAATTTTATCCAGTTTTTCCCTTAATGATCTGCCACCATTTTTAGATTTGGCTCTGTAATTAAAGAGGAAAAAAAATTGCCTTATTTATCTTCAGGGAACACTTCTTTTTAAAGATGAGAAATTCCAGTTACTGACATTCAATAGGGTTCTTCTACTGGGGGGAAAGTAAAAAACCGGATCCTTTCAAGTGACCTACTTTTTAAATGCTCTACTACAAACCAGGCAGGATGAAACACAGCAGAAGTCAAGATCAAAATGTTTCAAACTGCACCATCAAAACCAACAGCTGTAGAACGATCACAAGCCGAATAAAGTGTATGCGAAAAAGGACATAGAAAGCGTCCTTGTAATGATTAATCAAGACGACGAGATTTAATCCAAAAACCATTCCATGGGGAAATAGTTTGTCACAGGAATAAGAAAGCTCCATGAGCCGTTTTTGAGATAAAAATCCAGCTTTAAACAGAGAATGAGAATTGCTGTCAGAGCTGTTAATAGCACTTCTCGAGAAGTAGCAGAAGTGCAAAGAAGTTTTATTTCCAAAGCCTATTAGGATTCAGTGTTGTGGGGCTTCTTAAAAATCAGAAGTTTGCTTAAAGGCTTTCTTAGCTCCTCGTTGTGCTAATCTGGCTGCTCTCTCACACACACACAAGCAGGAAAAAAAGAAAAAAAAAAAGAAAAAATGACAACAGACACGATGGGGATGGCTGTAAGGGGGTCGCAGCCTACCTTCTGAGTACTCCTCCTAGCAAGGAGGCATTGAGACACTCAGGGGGCGAGAGCCGTCTCTGCACCTCTGCTACCGTCACTTTGTATTTCGACGTGGAGCTCAGGAGGGAAAGCCTCCCCGGAACAGAACAAAATACTTCATTGGGGTTTATGACCACTCCAATTAATCCATCCTTTTGGCAGGGCAGGCTCAGAGCACTGTTTTTCGTTAAGGAAATGGGACCTGCGGGAGGAGGAGGGAAAGCAGGTATTTTATAGAAGGGAAAAATAAATAGGAAGCGGCAAGTGAATTTCCTTTCTACAAAACCAGAGCAGAAGACAGGATTTCGTTTTGCTCTAAATGCTCACACCACTGACCCCTGTCCCCAGCACCCATCTGCAGCACCGAGCTCGCCTGCGACCGAAAGCCCCCACAACTATTCCCGAGCGACTGTATTGTGCCACAGGAAATTTCAAGGAGCTGCCGAACACGACTACGAACGCTTTTCAAAAAAACGCACAAAGAACACCTCTCCGAAGCAGCACGCTGCAAGTTAGCAAATCCGTACTTAGAAAAAGCCCGATACAACTACAGACTCCAAATTAGCATCCTTCAGCTGCTGCAAAAAACTCTTTCCGAGCCGGGGCAGGGAGAAGCCTCCCAGCTCCTGCTGGGGTTCCTCTTCCACCTCGCACACGCGGATTTAAGAAACCGCCTTTGGAATTTAATGCCAACAAATTCGTAACAGACCGTGCGCCAGGGAGCGGGACGCAGCCCAGAAGAGAACTGAAAGTAAAACACCGCTCGCTACTGGCTTCAGCCTTTAGGTGAATGGGGGAAACAAAGGCTTCGCACGGAGCAAGCCACAGACCCGGCTCTCCCATCCCCTCGCGAATCCACCCAGTTAACCCCCGGTGGTGCGCTGCCGGCCCGCGGCACCGACCGCAAAGGGTTAAAGAGCCGAGGTCGGCCCCGCTCCCCGGAGGGGGAAAGATTTTTCAGTGGTGCATCTGACAGCGAAATTATTCTCCCATGAGCTGAAGGCAGCAATCAGCGCTCCGACAAACACTTCTGCTTTTCCTCAGTTAGGTATTTGTTTGAAGTCTTCAGAGGAAACTTCCACTGATTTTTTTTTTTAAGCACAAATTTGTTTAAAAACAAAAGCGGGGGGGGGGACGGGACATGGCGCTCGGTGACAGTAAATTGAGTCAATACGTCTTTCTCCTTCCTTAAAACCTCAGCTACAAACCCATTTCCATTAAGATAAAGCCGAGCAGGCTTATGCCAGCGAACCCACTCCCTTCTCAAGTCTTGTCAAAAAGTTGAAGGGGGGGGGGGGGGGACACACCAACCGAAAAGCCCTCCGACTGTCTCCGAGTGCTAGCAACAGCAAAACCAACCCCAGCAAACCACCGCCGCCCCGTGCCCGTTACAGGCGGGCCGGGGTCCTGCTTTCGCTGGAGGCAACGCAAGAGCCCCCTCCCCCCCCCCCGAGCGGGGCAGCCCCGGGGTCCGTCCCCGCGGCACGGGGGGAGCCCCCGCCGCCACCTCCCCTCGGGTGGCGCTGGGGAAATCCAGGACGGACGGGGAGGGTGCCGTAAACCCGCCCCCCCGCTCCCAGAGGATCTGCCTTTTCTTAAAAGATAAGGCCGGTGCGTCTTTAAACTTGAACTATTGGCAAGGGAAAGCCAGCTGCGGTGCCACCGTACTGACCTTTTCTAATGACTGTCTGGTCATGCATTAGTAAGTGTTGATCTTCCACATTCTGGAAAGAGAAAGGGGAGAAAGTTTCGCACCTCGAGAAGCTGAGAGGGAACGAGCCGGGGGCTTTCGGGAAGCGCCCCCCCGCCCCGCGCCCCCCCGTTTTAGGGCCGGAAAGGGAGGAAAGGAGCCTTTCGCTCCGAGGAGGGATGGGGCAAGCAGTGCTGGGCTGCGCAGACGGGGACGGGGACGGTGCCCGGCTCCGCAGAAGGGGACGGTGCCGGTGCCCGGCTCCGCAGCGGAGCGCTCGGGCCCCTCCGCCCCCCGCGATGGCGGGGCGGCCGGGGGGGCGGGGGGGGGGCTTACCTGCACCTCCTCCATCTGATGGGCCATGTCGTGCAGGCCCAGGTTGTCGGCCAGCGCGGAGGCGTCCAGCCCGTGCCCGTGCGGCAGGAGGAGCTCGGAGCGCCGGTACGTTTCCCTGCGGCCGGCGGCGGAGCCGCTCTCCAGCGCCGAGAGGTGGGGGACGAGGCCGGGGCGGCCGTGGGGGGCGAGGCCGGCGGGGTCCTGGCTCTGCCGGTTGGGCCAGGCGCTCTGCTGCTGGCTGGGGGGCGGCGGCGGCGGCTGGTGCAGCGGGTTGATGGAGAAGGGGTCCCCGAGGTGGGAGTAGGGGTCGCTGGACTGGGAGTAAGGCAGCGGCTGGTACGGCGGGGGGAAGTAGGGGGGCTGGAAGTCGGAGGCGCCCGAGTGGGAGAGCGGCGGGGCCGGGCTGTACAGGTGCTGGCTGACGGCCGAGAGGTGCGGGAGCCGCGGGTTCCCGTTGCTGCTCCCATCGTGCCGGTCCTGGAAAGCACAGGGAGCGGGGAGAAGGGAGGCGGCCGTCAGCGGGGGGCTGCGGCGGCGGCCCAGGCTCGGGGGCGCAGGCCGGGGGCAGCGGCTGCCGAGGGGCGAGGGGAGGGGGGCAGCGGCTGCCGAGGGGCGAGGGGAGGGGGCAGCGGCTGCCGAGGGGCGAGGGGAGGGGAGGGGAGGGGAGGCAGAGCCGCCGCGCTCCTGCCCGGGGGCTCCTCTCCTCCTAAGGCACCTCGCGTGAGAAACCAGCCCCGCTCCCAGGGCAGAGATTGCCAGCCAGCTCGCACTGCTCCCTCATCGCGACGCCAGCAGAGGAACCCCCCCGCTTGCGCGGGTCATTGGGGGAATCGTTAAAATAAGGCAAATTCAAAGCGGCGACGCAGCCCGATTGCCGCCGTGCTGCCCGGCCTGGGGAGGGGACTCCGAGGCCGGGGGCTGCGGAGCCGCTGCCCTTGGAGAGAAGGCGCTGGGCAGAGCAGGCCGGGCCCCCCGCCCCCCGTCCCTCCCTCCCGGGGCCCCCGCACCCCGTCCCTCCCGCCCGGGCCCCCCGGCTCTCCCCGACGCGGCGGGGCCGGACGGCGCGTCCCCCCCCAGCCGCCCCAGCTCTGCTTCTCCCCCGGCTTCAAATCTCAGCCGTCAAAGCTTAAAATGTCTGCATTGAGCTGATGCAGGGATTTAGCAGCTTCTGGCTCCGCGGTCATTAAAATAAGAGGGCTAGCTAATAGGAGAATGGGGTCCCAACGGAGCGTGGAGCGCGGCCCGCAGCTAATCTGCGGAGCCCAGCATGCGGACCGCCATCAGCGGAGGGGCGGGGGGCAGGGGACAGGGGACAGAGCCGCTTTTGGAGAGATCAAAACGCGGGAGCACCTCACGGGGGGCGGGAGACGCTCCCGCGGAGGAGGGGGACGTGGGAAGGAAGGGGCGCTGGGGGGGGGGGGAGCAGTGCCCGGCTCATCCCCGCGGCAGCAGCGGCGGCTCCCGGCCGGCTCCTCCGCACCTCCCGGCCCTCTCCCAGCCGGCTCGGCGCCTCGCAGCCCAGACCGGGCCGGCGGGCCGGGGCACCGGGCACCGGGCACCGCGGGGGCTGCCCCTGGCCCCGGCCGCTGCCCCCCCCGCCCGCCCCGCGGGGGGACCCCCGCACGGCGCGGGTCCGCGGGGTCGTTTCGCCCAGCCGGGGCTTTCACCCGAGTTCTATTTAAGAGTTCAGAAGACTCGGGGGGGAAAAAAAAAAAAAAAAAAAAAAAAAAAAAAGAAAAAAATCGTACCTCCAAAAGGAAAAAAAAAAAAAAGGGAAAAAAAGCAAACGGGGGCTCCTCGGGAAGGGACAAACCCCGCCGGGCGGGGAGGCAGGAGAGGCGGGCGGGGCGGGGGGGCAGCGCGGCTCGGGGGGCGGCGGGGGCTCGGCGCTGCCCCACGCCGGACCCCCCCTTCCCCACTCCCGACCCCTCCCGGCGCTTCTCACCTCGCAGTCCTCTTCATACTTGACGTTATCTGCTAGTTTCCACAACATGGCGTCCAGCGTCCAAACCAGGTGTGCGGTGCCGAAAACAGCCGAGAGCTCAGCCCCCCCCCACGGGCGGTAAATCCACGTCGGCGCTGGGGAAGAGGAGCTGCCCCCCGGACGGAGCTCAGTTGGCAGGCATGAAGGCAGATGAGGGACTAAACCTCCGCGCTAATGGTCACTCGGGTTTTTTTCCCTGCCCAGGCGCCCTTAATGGCAATAGGATTATCATAACTCCTCCCCAGGGATGGCTTGGGAGCCGCGGCCGCCAGCCACTCAGGAGGGAGCGCGCAGCCCCAAGCCACTCCTTCCGCGCCCCGCTCCGCGCCCGCGGAGGCCTGGGGAGGCAGCGCGGAGCCGGGCCCCCCCCCAGCGGCCCCGGAGCGCTCGGGACGGCCCCGGCCCGCGGGGAAGGGGTCGTGCGTGGACATCCCCCCCGCAGCCACGCTGCAAGGGGGCTGCCCCAAAAGCCCCCCCACGTGTTGGGTTTGGGTTGGTTTGGTTGGGGTTTTTTTTTTTTTGGGGGGGGGGGGGAGCGGTGCCAGGTGTTTCCCCACACACACGCGCGGAAGGGCTTGGCTTAAATCCGCGTGGGGAGGCGCAGCGCCGGTGCCCCCACGCTCGGCGGGGCCGACGGCTTCTGGGCGAAATAAACTCGGAAAAAAATCCTCGTTGCAAAAGCGAGAAAGTCCGAGCGCCAGCCTGAGCTCAATTTGCATAATTGTCAAGAGTTTGAATTACTGATTACAACTTGTAAGCTACCAATGTTTAAGGTATAATTTACGTAATTATCCAACAAGATTATGGCAGTTGTGTCGAATCCCTGGTAGGTAAAGCAGCACTGATTCAGCGTCCCCGAGTCGGGGCTGTGTGAATCGTGCCACTCGTTCCTCGCATCTTTTTTTTTTTTTTTTTTTTTTTAAACGAAAATCCCGCCTGTCTAATCTTTTCGCGCAAACTTGGGGCTGGGGAAGCAGGTGGGAGGTGAGACGGGCATTTTCGGACGCCGTGAGCACACTTTCATCTAAGCTTAGAAAATACTTCCCTGCCAAATTGCTACCTTTCTGCAGCCATTTGATCTACGCAGTTATGTGTGTCAGACAAAATGAACATCGTTTTCAAAAGCAACGACTTCTCCCAGTGTTTTAAGGTGCATCCGGATCGCTGCTCATTCACATGAGAGGAGCAAGTGTTTGTTTATTGTGGCAGGGACAAAGGATGACCCTGGCCGGTGCTGGCTGCGGGGATCCCGGCTATCTCCGTGCCCGGGACGAGCCGCCCGAGAGCTGTTATTAAAGGCCCGGGATAGACCCACGTCTCGAGATCTAAACCAGTTCACACTTCCCTCGCTTCCCCCCCCCCCCCCCCCAAGGATCAGGGAAGAAAAATACTAAGAATAATAATTTAAAAAAAAAAAAAAAAGCCCCCCCAAAACCCCACCTCCATCCAACGAAATGAATGGTCTAAAAATAAAGCCGAGGAGGAGGGGGGTGCTGGAAGGATCCGCTGGAGGTGTTATCCGCCTTATCTAGCGCGCAGGTGCTGGTTTGCAGCACTTGCATTAAGCCCATCATCAGCAGGGACTCCGCATTATCATTTTTGGTGGAGTCTCTATTTATTTTTTTTAAACGACGGTGTTTTTCTTCCAGGGATGTTTCTTTGAAATGCAGTTCGCGACGATTATTAGCGAGTGTGCTTGCGCTGCTCCTGGCGTCATTAAGACTAGGAATCTAAATAATAAAAGACAGGGGGAGCTTAAAGTTCATTTGTATTAAAGGGACAAGATGGATTTAGAGAGAAACGAGGCAGGGAAGCGTCGAGCTTCCCAGGTTTGGGATCAGCTCTTTTTCCTTCCAAAGAGACACCGCGCTGTAGCAGCGTCGGTCGTTTTTATCATAACCTCAGAAGCCAGATTTTCTTCCTGCTCAGAAATGTCACACTGAGAGGCGACCGTGAATTTCTCATTCTTTAGAATTGTCAAGGTCCGAACGCCTTCGTTTTGTTTCTTTTGGCGGCCAAAATCACGAGGGTGAACTCAGTTTCTTATTATTTGTTATGTGTATATAATAATATTTTTAAATAGGGGCGTGGAAGAGGATGAGGGATTTGTAAGAAATCACCTACACAAGGCGACCAAAACAGGCAAGCGGCTTCCTAGAAACCCAGCCGGGAAAGCCGAGAAGGGGCTGAGCACCGGGAAGTCTGTCTCAGACTCTCCCGCGCAGCCACTTGCTCCGCGCTCCGGGCTGGCAGCACCGGCGGCCGCCCGGGGCCGGCTGCGGGCTCCGGGCTGCGGGGGAGCGGGCGGGCGGGCGGGGGCAGGCGCTGCCGCCGGCTGCCGGCCCCGGGGCGGCCCCCCCGGGCAGGGGACGCCGGCCCGGCCCGGGCGAGGCTCCCGCCCCGGCTGCTGCGGGCAGAGAAGCGGCCCCGCACCGGGCGGCGCGGCGGCTCGGGCCCTTCTCCGGGGGTGCGGACGGGGGGGGTAACGCCTTTGGACCCCCCCCCCCCTCCGCGCAGCGCCGCTTCCCGCAATCCTGCACGTCTCTGCGCCAACCGGCGGCGAAGCGGGCTGCGCCGGGGCCGCCCGCAAAGCTGCACCGGCGGCGGCGGCCGGCTGTGCCCTCCCACGCCCGGCGACACTCTCCCTTTCCAGGGAACTCCCGGGCACAGCACAGGAGGCGGCTGGAAGGACACGCTGCCTCCCGGCACCCTCCCTGCGAGACACGGGGCAGCGCTGCGCGGGAGCCGGGGAGCAGCCGCGGAGGTGGCTCCGGACAGGTGGCAGCTTTATTTACTTATTAAAAAAAAAAAAACCAAACCCGATTGGTGCCCTTACTTTGGGGACATCCCCGGCCTCCAAGGCGAAGCGGGTTCTTGCTTCGTGGGGGCTGAGCCCCCCCGCACACCCCTCTTTTTACGAGGACGCGGTTTCCCGGGGGGGACCATAAAGCACCCCCAGGTGTGAACACGCTCTCGGGAGGGGAGTCGGAGCCCACCGCTGAGCCCCTGTCACATTCGGCAGTTTTCCTATTCGGCAGCAATTAAAGCAGAGCGTGGGGATGCTAATTAGTTACATCCCTCTTCCTCTAAAAATTATTTAAACGCACACGCATCCGTATTACCGATGAGACTGCAGCAACCTGTCCGGATCGTCGCCTCGGCTCCTGCCCCGCTTCACAAAAGGAGCTGCTGCCCCGCGGCCCCGGGAGATTTGCCGTGTAACTTCCACGCCGAGTCCGCGGGGAGGGGCGGAAAGCGGGCTGTCGTGTGGCCCCCCCGCCCCACGCGGCGGAGCCCGCCCGGAGCGGCAGGGACCCCCCCCCAGCCCAAAGCCGGGCGGCAGAGCCGCCCCTCGCCCCGGCCGCGCTGCGGGGGGGCTCCCTGGGGGTGCGGGGGTCCCGGGGGGACCGGGACAAGTGCATGGGTACGTACTTGCCAGCCGATCCTCCCCCGCAGAGCCGCGGGGCGTGCGGCGCCGGCAGCAGCCTCCGTGCGGAGCCGCGGACACCTGGGCGCGGAGCAGCGCGGAGCAGCGCGGAGCAGCGCGCCTGCGCCCCGCATCCGCGCCCCCCCCCCCCCCCCCCCCGCCTGTCCTCCCCCATCCCAAACCCCGGCCCCGGCACCCCCAGCCCCGGGGGGACACACGAGGGGCCGGGCCCGCCGCGGCTCTTCCCCCGCCGCCCGAGCCGGGCCATTTTCGGGAGGTTTTGGCTGCCTCGCACGGTGCTGCCCCGCTGCTGCACGGGTCCCACCGCGCCGCGGCCGAGCCGGGCCATTTTCGGGAGGTTTTCCCGCTGATCCGCCGTTTCTCCTCCCTTTGGGGCGCCCCGGGGGATTGGGGGGAGTGGTGTGTGCGTGTGTTTGCCGCTGGCCGCTCGCAGCCGGAGCATCCCTGACCGACGGGACCCGCTCCCTCCCCTCGCCCCCCCGGGCGGGCAGCTCGGGGGGCGCCGGCTCCGCTGCACCGCCCCGGCCGCGGCCCCGCATCCCCGGGGGCTGGCAACGTCGGCCTGGAGCAGGGCTCCGGGCACCCACACCGCTGTTGCAGCAGCATTACAGCCGTATTTGGGGTGCGGCGGGGGAGCCCCGTCGGGGGCGGTGAGCGTGCCGGCCCTCGGCCCCTCCGCGGTTTGCCCCCCCGCAGAGAAAGCGCAGGCGATGGGGAGCGGCGAGGGGATGCCCCGCCGAGCACCCACCGCCTGCCCAGCTCCCTGCCTCAGCTCCCAGCCCCCCTTCTGCAGGAGGCGAGAAGAAAACGTGCCCACTCCGCGGCTAGTTTTTTCCCCAACCTATTAGTTTGCTTAATAAACACGATTCCAGCTAGGTTTTCTTCCTGCTCCTTCCCGATGGAGCTGGAGGAGCAGAGTCCCCTGGCCATAGCGTGCTGTGAGCCTGCAGCGGGGAGGTTGTGTTAGCAATTCACGGGCAGAAGTGGCAGACCTTGACACCAGGCACTTTAGGCCCTAGGTTAGATGCTGCGTGGCATGTGGCAGAGGTTCAGCAGCGATGCGCAGCTGCCTCGGGCTCCTGCAAGGAGTTTCTCTGGCTTTTGTACACAAGACGTTTTGTTGAGCTGGATGCTTCACGGCAGGAGATGGATATCTGAGAGGGAGGGAGCTCACACGAGCCTGCCTGCAGCCACTGCATGGGACAGGGGTGAGGAAGACCCACATTCCCAGCCTGTCCCTGCCCTTGAGGCAGGGGCTGACCACAAATGTGACTGCAGCTGCGTTTACCTCGGTCTCCTCATTCATAAAACAAGGGTAGTAATCCCAGGGCTGGCGACAGCTGGATTCTTATCAGGTGGGACCAAGGGAGAAGTGGGAGCCATGGTCCCCAAGACCCTTGCCTCTCTGCCCAATGATCCCGAGATACCTCCTCAGGGCTCTGACATTTTGCCTGCGGTGTGTGATCACTCCGTGCTGGAGAGAGACTCCGATTTTTTTTTATTCCCTCCATTTTATATCCATTAGGAGTAGCAGTGCCATGAACTTCACTGCTGTTAGCCAGAGTGTTGCTCCAAAGGACGACATTGCTGGACTGCGTGTAATTGAACTTGGTTCGTTAGTGCAGGAAGCAGACTCCACATAAAAAAAAAAAAAATCAAAACCCAAAAACAGTCAAAACACCACAATGCTAAATATGAAATCAGGATTCATATATTTAGTTAGGCTCTTTCCTGAAAGCAAAAAGATAAACAGGCTCTTGACACAATATGCATAATTCATACTTTAAAAAAGAAAGCCTTGGTGGAGCATACATTCCTACAGCTAATTGCTTATACTACAATAAGAAGAAAAAGGCCCAGTACCACAAAAAGAAAGAATCCCATAGGCTAAAACAGCAGAAAAGCAAGTTTTTTCAAATACAGACACAGAAATGAGCTGAAAAAACATTGCTCAGCCCAATTCAGGCTGTAGCTAATACAAATCCTTCCATACGAGCCTCCCATTCCTTTTGCCCTTTTAGAAAAAGGAGCGGGCATTGTCACTGAGCTATATTTGCACTGTAAAAACGTCTGCCATGAGATGCTCTCTTTATCCTTTCCTCTGCTTTCAGGGTATATGCAGCCTATATGATAACTGAAATGATGCATCATCTTTTAAGAAAACAACTGCTGGGGCACAACGGTGATGGTTTGGGGAAGGTTCCTCCAGTGACAGAGATGGGTACCAGGTACAAAAGATCTTCTCCGTCCCCAGCTGTGAGGGGTCCTGCAGCCTGTGCACCTTCAGGGAGTCAATCAAGTGTGTTAAGTGTCTTTTTTAAAATATCCATTTCTGCATGTACATACGTACTTACACACACACAGACACACACAAGTTTAAAATCCTAATAGATAAATAATCTAAACACTTTCAAAGATGATTTTGAACACAACATAAAGGAGTTCAGCAGAGATGCAGGCAGTACCTGTACAGTAGGAATGGAATTTACGGAGCAGTCAGATGCGTTATTTTTAGTTACCTTTCACTCTTCAGTCCTCTTAAAGGAGTCGTGAAATCAGTAAACTGACCTCAATGTCAGGGAAATGGGTCATGAGAGTTGAAGCTGAGGATTTTCCCTGTAGGCAATTTAAATAAGTAAAGAAAAAAAATTCAGTTACTCTTTTACTTCCACAGTCCAGTTTCTTGAAACCTCCTAATCCCTCTAAATGGCCAGTCTTCCCCGGAGTCCTCCATCAAAGCTCAGTTGGACAAAATCTGAAACGTATCATGTATGGGGGAAAAGCTCGGAGGGACAAAAGATTTAGAGACAAATACAAAACTCCCAAACTCTTCGGTCTTTTTATCACTTAGCAGCAAAGAAGAGCACAAGGACACTCTCCTCCCTTCCGTGTCCCTGTTAACAGATTACCACGGGTGTTCGCTCAATTGCGATGCGTTGGAAAATACAGAGGGTTTGGTGGCACCACGTTTCCTCCTTCGCGGTGCTTCTCTATTGCTGGTGCGCTGGGGAGCTGCAACTCTGTTACAAGGCAAGATGAAGCAGAGGCAGCAGGGGGGAATGAACTGCTGGCAAAAATTACATCAGTCAAAACTCTACACATAATGCACTCTGTCATTTATAATCACGCTAATAAGGCACCAGTGAAGGGCTGTCAGCATTATAAAATATCAGGTGCCAGCAAATACCTCCAAATTCTTCCAAACCTGCTCCAAGCTGAGTTCTCAAGGACTTGATTTTGCAGGTGTATCTGCAGAGACAGGAGTCCAGGATGATGTTGCATGGTTACTGTAGCAAATATATGCAGGCTCTGATTTTTTTATATAGAGAGAGCTCTATTTTTTCCATGCAAAATTATTTGCAAAACTTCATGCAGCACTGCTGCTAAGGCACAAAGGAGATACTCCATGGTGTAAGAATTCACACTACTTAGAAACCTCTTATCTATGTTCAGCTAGGAATAAAATGGAGGCAATATGATTCAGGGTGCTTCAGTTCAAATCTGAATTCAGGTGGCCTTTCAGGCATCTTAACTTTTGGTCTTCTAACTTTTCTTCTGTCATCCATTTCCCCCTCTACACGATTTCCTGTCATTGCTGTCGTTAGCAGAGTTTTGCACAGGAACACTGCTGTGATCAGACAGCCATGGCTCTCCATGCCTGATCCCTAGCTCTTTCTTTTTGCCTATGCTACATCTCTACCTGCTGGAGTAGTGAAAAGTGCCCAGAATGTATCAGTCCAGAGAAGCTGAAGTGCTGTATCAAAGGTATTCGGTGGATTTCCAACCTCTGACATAGCTGTTTCAGGAAAGAGCCAAGAGTTCCTGTCCCATGGGATTTAGGAGCCACAGTCCAGACCCCACTGGCCAACACAGTTCAAGCAGCTTTAAAGCTTCTCCTCCTACTACTACAAAAATCTGTCTCCGGAAAGCACTAAGTCAGTGTAAGTTCACTCTACCAATGCAAATGTATTAAAAAAGAGGCTGACATAACTTGGTAGCAGCAGTTCTGTGCTGCATAAGATGTCTTTTGCCCACACCACTGCACTAGATGTGGCCCATCATCCTGTCACCAAAACAGGTTTACAAAAACTCCAAAGCTGACTCTACCCATGTGCTTTGACTAACTCAGCAGAAGGGGAGCTGTCGGTCCACACCTGATCCGGATCAAATTTACAGCTAGAGGAGTTGGTGGTCCAGAGAGCTGAGACGAATGACCCTGGCAGCACAGTCTTGGACAGCAGCTGAGGGAAGCCTGGGAGGGGACATGAGGAGAGCTGCTCCCTCCCTCTGGGGCATGGGGAAGTTCTGCTTTGTGGAGCCATAGGCAAGGGTCTGTCAAGGAACAAGAGGGAACCTGGAGGGCAGGGAAGGCAGTTTTTACAACTGAGAGTTGTATCCGTGCGAGACGGACGGTTGCCTTTGGAAGACAGCCCTGATGCTGAGAGGAGAGGAACGAGGCCACCACTTCCTTGTGCTGGGCTGCGTTAGAATTGAAAACAATCACAGCAGCGAAACAAAACCAGCTCAGCTGAACAGATGCAAATCCAGCAGCAGACACGGGCTCAAACCAGGTCAAGCTGCACCCATGCAAATTATGGGTTACCCCAGAGCGCACCATGTCCACACCAAGGGTGTGTGCCTGTGTGCTGCCAGAATGACTTGAGCTCCAGCCTGGGTCCAGGCTGTCGGGCAATGCTTGCCCCGGGGGGGAGCCTGGCAAACTGCCCCGTGCAGGCACAGCAAGGCTCTCCTGCAAGTCCCCTCACTGAGTGCCAGATGCATCGCTCCTTGGAGACTGCCCATACAGCTACGCAGCAGAGCTGCAGAGAGAAGACTAGCTAGCCCGAGGGGAGATTTACCAGTATAGCTAGACCGATAAAGCACTCCTCTTGTGTAAACACAGAATACACCAGCTAAAGTGCTCTTCTGTCAGCATAGCTTATCCCAGCATAGTTTTGCCAAAGGAATCCTCGCTCGCATTTCAGCGAGACTGTAAATCTGTTGTAGCATGGTTAGGAACCGCTCAGAGCAACATCACCGCAAATAGCACAAATCTCTTCACCAGTTCAACATTGTTCCCAGGTTCCCAAGGCACACTGTTGTTGTCTGGTGTAGGGCAGGTATCATCTGCTCTTTCTCAGCCAGCATATAAAGCCACTGTGGCCACCACGGTGGCCAGCAAAACATGGCCACGAGGCCAAAGCCCCCCAGAGCCCCCAGCGTCCTGGGAGCATCCAGGCTCCTGTCCATGCCCAGGGCACCAGTTGCCACTTATGCCTGTGGCTTGTTCCAGCAAAGGCAGGCAAACCTCATCAAGCCCGCAGTGCCTTCTGGAGCCCAAACCTGGCCCTGCTTAATAATGGTGGCATGTAAATAGTCACAGGGAGGCTTTGCAATGAATGGGAGCGAGGGATGAGTTCATGCTTCTGCTGCCACAGCTCTTGGCCAGTGGTGGCTTCCTGGAAGACTGGGAGAAAGAGCCCCAGCCTGTTGACTTGTCTATATAAAACTCTTTGCACTAACTGGGGAGGGCAAGTACTTGCTTTTTTAAATGCTGAGCCTTTCCTTCCTGAAAGCAATGCCCTAGCTTCTCTGGAGAGTGTGTTGTGCCCATGAGCCTGGTCAGTAGCGAGGACCATGTCTGCACACAAGCAGGGGAGAATTTACATCTTCAGCAGTCTCAGACCGGCTGAACATTTGCCACACTCCGCTGGTCTTCGCCAGCTCTGCACTACCTACACACGTAGGCAGCATGCTGTCTTCCTGTCCCAAAAGTTGAGGGATGTGGTATTTCTTTGTTTATAGTGGGGAAGCAGGAAACACGGAAATGTAAAGCATATCTACAAGCTACAAACACCTCCAGCTCACCCTGCCCCTGCCCCAAGCTGGCCAGATGCGAGCTGGGAGCTCCAGGAGCCCTTGCAGCGCCCGAGACACGAATTCCCTACTGGAGCACGCACACTGGCTCCGGCAGGGCAATGGCTGGCGGCCTCCCAAACCCGCTGACACATCAAGCCAGTTCAGAGCAGGCACAAAGAAAGCTTCGGTCTCTGCAGACATGCCCAAAGGGTCTTGCTCAACACAGAAAGGCTGTGACGGCAAAGAGATGATGCCGGCTCTGCCGAGACCTGGGCTGCGACCACAGCCTCATCTCGTTCCTCGGACACGGAAAGACCCTGGGCGGAGGCTGCAGGCTGCATCACCCTGGTTAAGCTCTGCAAGTGGGTTGTGGCACATGGCTCTCCACGCACACACCTCGCCGGCGGGACTGGACCATGCCAAGAGACCTTTAGGCTCCAGTCTCAGGACAGTCTACCTGAAGCATGCAATTGATGCTCCTTGTAATTTCACCAGAGCTGGTGCCATTGCAAATGCCATTCTTATCTACCTAAGTACAGATCCTCTCTTGAATTGTTAACAACGTCATGTAGCAATTTGTTACATAAGCTCATTAAGTTTTTACATGTATCTATGTTAATAGGAACATAAATATGGAAATCTTAATTTCAAACCTGTTTCTGAAAGCATTAGCTGGGAAACTAGTCTGAGAAAAAGCAAACATGACCCAGGAATACCCAGGGCTTTATTCAGGGTTTAGGTATCACTGTGATGAATAGAGCAGGAACGGGGCTGCCGGGATGCCCGACTTATGCTTCTCGCTGACCGGCTCTGTGACCCTTTAAAAGCACACTCTTACTTTGCACTGTTCTTCCTATCCTTAGCTGTGCTACGGTGACAGGTTACTTTTATTTCTATTATTTTTTTCTCTTCTGCAGGTGCATGATTAACACAAACAAAAGGACTCTGGTTCTCCAAAGGAAACAGTGACATAGACTGCAGCCCAAGTATCCCCAAAGAACACATGTAAATAGCAAAATGCATTAAAAAAGGGTTCAGCTGTATTTCATCCATATTAATTTTTAGCATCATTTATGGTAGCAAACACTTTTTCAGGTGAATTCGTGTTTGGCTTGACCTCTTTAATTTGGTGCTGTAACATGGGAGAACATTCACACACCTCATGATGCTGCCCTGAAAGGAACCGGCCAGTTACGGAGCTCTCAGACCAGGCTCATCTGCTCTGGTCCCTCCACCACAGCTTCACCAGGAGCAGCTGTATAAGCTGTATTCGTCGTATAGGCGCGTGAGATACAGTTATACTGCTATCGATACATCACCACAATGCTCTCCGTGCCTGCAGATGGAAGTCAATGTTACATTACAATGGTATGAAGTTAGCTGCTCCATATTAATTCTCTGTGTAAGGCTGTGCTGTGAGAAGATGCCAAATCCAGTCTGAAGGTATCTCGGTGCCAGATTATGCCCACATTGAAGCAAATCCCTCTGTTGGTTCAATTTTACTATATTTTTTAAGGGGTGGATTGGCTGGGGTACTGGCAAAGTCCATACTAGAGCAGGACAAAGCATCGTGGTACACCATGTGCTCCGTCCCAGCAGAGATAAACGCATCCTTGCACTCTTCATGCCCATGGGATGCGCGATGCTGCACACTGCGACAGTGCCCGGATTCACTTGTAGCAAATGTGGCCTCAGGCTGCTCTTCTGTGGGCAGCTGCACCACCGCGGCTCACCAGTGCCAAAGGTGGGGGGGACACAGGACTTTCTCTTTCATCTCTCCCTTCTCCCTTTTTTGGGCTCCCAGCCGCCAGATCCAGCTCTTGGCACTTGTTGGACCCCTCCATGCATTGCTTTTGTTGTGTGAATTTTCTGCCAGCTCAGTGACTTAAAGAGGCCCATGGGGGACTCCTGTGGAGACCAGACACCCAGCAGCTAGCTCCAGCCCTCAAACCCTCTTACTCTACAGCGGTTTCTGCATTGTTTTTCCATGCCACCCACCCAGGACATTAAAATGCACTTCCCTCTCCCATTGCATTCCTCATCAGGTGGAGAGGGAGGCTGTTTTCTAAAACCCAGCTTTTTTAACAAACCTTTCAACTTGCCGCAAACACTGTAGAACTCCTTGGATAGGGAGTGTCCCTCATGAAAGATATGTCTGTATTTTTATATATATAGGCCACATCATTGGTGGCAGACTGCCCTGACGGGTAGATGAGGTTGGGTGAAGGGCTGGGAATTGTTCCTGCTCTCTCACAGCCCCTGCCAAGCCAAGAAGACAGCTTGGCTCAGCCCAGCCTGGTGTTGATTCAAGCCAAGGATTCATTGTCTGAGACCAGAAACGGTATCAAGGAGGGAATGGGCTGTTCAAGCCCTTTTCATCATTCCCAGCTTTTGTAAGCTCTTTCTGACACCGTGGCATTGGTTGGAAATACCTGTCCTTAAACCCAGCCATTTCTAGGCATTGTATTTGTGAAAAACTTTCTTCTGAGTGGAGGAGAGACTGGAGGCACCGCTCCTGAGCCCGCAGCCCAGAGGGAGACAGCAGCAGCAGCCCAGGCACGCCCTCAGCCGCTGCACCTCACTGCGGGGCTTTCACATGCAAACGTGGCCAAGTGCTCTGCAGCCCCCACACCCCAAAGTGGCCATCTTGTGTCATTGGCGTCGATTGTGAAATATTTCAAGTTGTTAATTAGGCAATAATGACCAATGGGAAGGGCATTTCCTGGCTGTTAACTGGAGACTCCTGACCTCGAGGTCAGTATCAGTCACCCAGGAATTATTGAAGCATGGAGGAGGAGAAAGGCAGGCCAAGAAGAGCAAAACCCCTCACCTTTTAAGGTGGCGAGTGCTTCTCCGTTGCACAAGCCAGCAGGGAAAGGGCAGGTGCCTGTGCCTGACCTGCGCCCGGCTCGGGCCGCAGCTCCCTGTCGTGTGCTGGTCTCTGCCCCTCTCTTCCAGTTACTTTCATTTCCCAATTAATCTCTGCGGTCATGAAGAAATGGGACATTAAATAATCAAGGAGTATTTTTTTTTTTTTTAATACGGCTAAAATGTGAAGACAGAATTAGCAATAGACTGGGCTCCTGCTGGGCCTGTATGTACTAATCCCTCCCCACTTCTAAGGGGAAGATTTACACCTACTCTTCTGGTTTAAAATTGGGACCTTTCTCCCATTTAACCATGGTGCTTGCTCTGCTCTCCCTTACAGGTGGCTGCATTTCAGTACAATGGCTTCTCCGGGTTAATTAAACTAATGTGAATTACTGTATTTCCTAAGGGGTGACCATATGAAATACCGTGTTTGTGTTTCTACAGAGAGAAGCACCCAAGTGCAAACTACCTCTGGTTAGAGGTTGCCAGCAACGCATTCACCTCTTCAGCCTGGCCCTGGGCCAGAACTCGTGGGCCATGTCTGAAGGACAAGTAGCAACAAAAATTAACATCCCCATGCCCTACTTACCCACACAGATTTGGCGAATGAACACCACTCCAAATACACTTACAAGCGAATGAAGAGCCAGAAGGGAGCAAAGAACCAGTCAAACTGACATGGGGTGGCACCCCCCGTCTTTTCCTTGCAGGGAGGATGCTCTTGCTGCCGGGTGGTGCCCAGTCACTTGTATTGATGCCGGAGTAACCAGCTCATACAAAAGCAAAGGGCCAGAAGCCTGCCACTACGGCTGGGGGACTCGCGCTCTCTCCTCCAAATCCTGCACATATTTCTTCAAACCTTTCTAGGCAAATCCCCTTATGATTTTACCTTGGTAAATGCAGACAATAAAAATAAAAGAAATAAGAACAGTTTATGAGAATGTGTGCAATTGTTAAAGGCAGAGCTGCTGCAGCTGTTTGCTCATGTATGGAGTTGTCCAGAAAGGTTTGCCAGTTCCTGAGGACCTCCATGGGTGACTGCTCTGAGACCTCTTCAGACTAGCAGTAGTAAGGGGTCATACACAGACTATTAAGGACCAGATAGAATGTTTTAAATTCATATCCTTAACCCAAAGTAGCTTTCATGGTCAAGATTAGCTTTTGGCTAAAGAAACAGTGGTAAGATAATAATATAGAGGAAATTGCCAGGTTCAGAGCTTTGAACATTCAGACTTTTGGATAACATAAAATTACCTAAAAGCTCGACCCAAAGTTCGCAGTCTTTTTTTGTTGACTTACCTTTGGCAGATCTGCAGATAGGCAAGGATTACTGCACCTTGCTAGAAGCAGGTAGAGCTGGGCAGCACAGAAACGCCATCCTCGGCAGCCTTGGTGAGAAGATGACAACCCATGGATCCTGCAGCACTGTCAGCTTCGGCCTGCAGCCTTAGCTGCAACATTCCTGAACTTTATCCATGCTCCCAAACCAAGCAACAATCTTGGACAAAGAAAGAGATACGAACACAGAGAAAGTCTCACCTCCATTACAAAACAACTGGGTACTGCAGCTGCTCCCGACCTGTGGACAATTGGACAACTCTCCCTAGAATGTTTCCCATGAACCACTAGCCAAAAATAATATTGAAAAATCAACCCATTCAAGCAAACAGATTTTTTTTTTTTTTACATAGTATTTCCTATTCCCTTTCGCCTGAGGGATGCTCTGAACAGCCCTGTTTAATACTCACGGTATCCAAATCATCTGTCAGATCATCTCACCTGGATGCGGGCGCGAGTCAGGATGTTCCTCTCCTTTCCTGTCCAGCGTCATCTCCCATTCCCAGAAAAAGCAGGTAAGTCCTGTTACCCTGTCTGGTGAACTCTGATTATTTTTCAAGCCAATCATGATGGCCCCAGGAGTACTAGAATATGAGTGGCTTTTCTGGAACACTTCTTGGGGATCAAAATTCACTCACTTTTTTTCCCCGGGTGATATTATTCCCTTGGGTGGGTGTGTTAAACCAGCAACACCAGCAGGAGAATGAAAGGACCTGTTATACTCTGGTGCAAGGAGGTTTTCCCATTCTTCATGAGGAGCACAAAGCCCTTGAAACTTATTAGGAATCATACAAAGCAGGATTTATATGCAGCCTAGATTGATGAGCTATGTTATGCTACCTTTTAAAAAAATCACAAAGCGATCCACACCCAGCACAAATCAGGGGAATAAAGGCTTTTAACAGACAGTTGCTGCTTGTGAATTCTTTAAAAAATATTCCATCCTGTCTCTACAAAAGGTTGGTGAGGAATTTACAAACGTCCTAATCCCCCTCTAATCCTTTAAAATGCTGAGCTGTGATCGCACATGCTGTTTTGTGATTATGTGTCTTCAAGGCCTTGTTTAGATACTTTTTAAGAGACACCAACTCACTTTTGTCATAGAAAGCCAAAGTTGCTTGATGTGTTTTTGTTGCACTTTACATTCTTATGAAAAGAAACATCAGGTCTGCTTGAAGAGGCGAGCCATCCCCATCCTGTCTCATGCCACTGCCACAGCTTTTGGGGACAACCAGGAGCTCTTCTCCATGGGGGAGGCCGTGTACTTCAAGTTTGTTGAAGATGCGAGCAGAGAACTCCTCCTCTCCTTGCTCTCTGCCTCAGCTTCTCCTCTTTTGCAAGTGGGGATAGCAATGGCTCACCTAAATTTTTAAAACATTTTAGGACCTACATAGAAAAAGCTCTAGAGAAGGGCACAGCGTATTATTACGTTGTTTGGTGGTGCCTTTAGCAAGCACTTCATGGAGACGATGGCTGGTTTAAGTTGTGTGTGATATTTCTATGTGCACAGATAACCAGGGCAGCGCCGACTCTTAACTGCTCATGTGTTTAATTAGAGCTGCATTTTTAATCCTTTTAATTTGTATCTCTTTCTTAATAACCTCAGCTTGGCAAAGGTTGAAAAGGAATAAGTTTCATTTGAATATTGGGTAAAACCTGGTAACAGCAGAGCAGATTGTTTAGCAAAAAGGTTACAGCATGTTCTTTAAAGACTACGGGTAACAGTTTGGCTCCATTAAACTCTGTAGCTAGCTAAGCCTAGGTTTTCATCCTTTGAAAATCATTTCAGAGAAGCTTAATAAAAATATACTGGAACTCAGTATATCATGCAAGCTTGCTATGGGAAGTTTAACTATATCAATGGGGTGTTATTTGCCTGTAATCTCAAGGCAAGTAAGATCACAGCAACATCGATTAGTTTTTGCAGCACAGTTCTGAAATCTTAATGCTAAGATTATAAATTCATATTTAACTTTTGCCCAAAAGGAGACAAAGTCATTGCAGACTATTGCAATACCTGCTGATGAAACATCCTCAGAGATTAAAAAAACCTACAGGAATGCTCCAAGCTGAGTTAGTGAAAACTGTTTCAATAATCTCCAAATCTTGAACCCAGAGCTAATGGAGAACGACGAACCTATTTCACAAGAACTAGCTGCTTTGTTTCAGATAAATTTGAAACTTAATTTCAGAAAAAAGACATGACATTAAATACAGTGTAACTTTAAAAGAAGAGCAGATAAAACCAGCAAGTTTTAGTTGTAAATACTATCCAGAATTTTACCCAACGTACTGGTGGACCTCAGCCCCTGCCAATATCAGAGGAAGGCAGACCAGATTCCTCAGCCGGACAGCTTCTCGTTTAGAAGAAATAAGGCAAAGAGATCACATAAAAACACAGTGACTTTCAAAGTGACATTTCAGATGTATTGTGTGGCATAATCTGTTTCTCGACAGTTTTGCTGTGCCATCAAAATCCAACATTTTGATGTTAAAAATGACCACACTGGAGAATTGTCTGTGGCCTTCAGACAACAACCGTTCAAACTCCATCTAAAACACACACATAGATATTTGTTGGTTTTGGTGTATCTGACTAACTACTAATGGAAGCCAGTTCTCAGCACGTTTAATTTTGGTGATCTCCAGACTCTTTCCAGCGGATGCTAGGGATCACTATATAGTGAATAAAAGTTATTTTTCTTTGTTATCATGCACAGGTCACTTGGAAATAGCCCAGGAATCCCCAGAGGCTGCTGTAGCTGGCTGGAAAGCAGCAGTGCAGATTAAAAAAAGGCCAAGTGTAAAAGCAATGGCTTAATTTGTGCTCTGACAAATCACAGCATCCTTATCCTCAGGACAACTATCAAGCCAGCAGCAGCAACGCAAGCTTACAAATAACCTCATTTTTAATTTCTGAAGATGCAAGGAGATAGCCCAGTTCATAGACAATCCTCAACCCAAGCGGCTGCACTGAGGCAGCTCACCACTCCTTCATTTTTGATGTGATTCAGTATGAATTCTTGTTCCGGATGCAGAAGGCTCACTATTACTTTCAGACAGCATTCCTTCCCCTGCAAGTGCTGCTGCCTATACTTAAATTAAATATAAAGGCATGTCTCTGCATGAAACTTGTTGCAGCTGTTGCATATCTGCATTAAGTGATCTTCAACAGTCCTTGTGTGAGCAGCGTCTTTGCACCACTTTGATTCTCTCTGACTACTCCAATTTTGTCTCGGATTGTTGTGGCCACATAGCACTGGGATGTTTTGAAACCAATAATCGGTGCTCTGGTCAAACTTCTTGCTCAACATTGCTCCATGTCTGTGCTGTCCGTGTTTGATGGGATATTTCACGCTGGGTATTATATAATACTTCCCAGAAGGCAGCAGAGTTCTCAGATGAAATTATATAGTTTTCATAATTCCTTTTGTTCGTCCCATCACTCAGTTGTTTTCACATGGACCATTTTCTGACATTGTGGAAGAACAAGGATAATCCTTGTGATCATGAAATGCCACCTTCCTAGAAAAGCACACAAAGCTTACCACACCAGTGGAGGGTGGCAACGTGTGTGCAGAGGGATACAGGGCTACTGATACTTGCAACTACCCTGCTTCCACTTCTACTAGAAAAAAGCTAACTAATGCGATACTGAGAGTTCAGCTGCCAAGGAGAACCTTTTATCAGGGACAAACCTCAGAGGGGGATTTCACGATAAGACATACTGCTCCAACGTGGATAGGGGCTGGGCCAATGAATGTACTTTCTTGGGAGGTAGCAGGTGGTATAATCCCATCTGATGTCCTTGCATTGGGGTGCAAAATAGTGTGTGACAGACACAGCACCTTCAAAATTACACATTTGCATGCGCAGGGGGCTCAGAGTTGTGTTCTACCTTTCTAAGTCCAGGTGGTGGTCATTTGTCTGATCCTTCTGGAGAGAAACAGCAAAGGGTTTCCTTATCCTGGCTGGCTGGCAGTGGAGAAGTAGTCCATCTCCAGCACAGCTGCACTGACAACTGTATCCAGAAGGATCCAGTGCAGAGGTAAACTGAGAGCAGCATGGGCATGGTCCCTCCATCACACCAGCAGTTGCTCCTAAGGACCTGCCTACGTCCTTTCTGCTGTTCACCTTTTCCACTGTACTTCCAAAATCTGTACTGCAGCTATCTATCCTTGTTAGTGATACAAATTCTTTGAATACCTGCCTACCTTGAATTCCTTTTCTAGCAATATTATTTAGACTAGCATTCAAACCAACGTTATCAGCTACACCTGAATCAGAGCACAATGGCAGCTATTAGGGAAGAAACATGAGAGGATGACACCTACTCACTTGCCCAGCCAACAGTGCTAAAACACTGTCTTTTCTTAGTTTTTAATTTTTTTTTTTTTTTAAAGTAACTCAGTGCAGATCTCTGGAATCTCTCACAGACACAGCCCGGCTTCTGGTAACAGCAAATCTGCAAACTTCCCAAAGTTTGATCTGGAACTGCCCTGACTGTGCAGCACCTCTACCAGAGCTGCAAGTGCTCCTCATCAATGAGACGCACATGCTCCTACTTTACTGCTAAATCAGTGCCACCGAAGCCCATTTCCAAAGCAGACTGATAACATGTACTCAAATACAAGAGGGTTCACATCAAGCGTTGCTTCCAGATGCAAATGTCTTTAGTTTGAGTGAACACAAAACCTACAAGGGTGGGAATGGAAGCTGATCACCACTGGCTGTGAGAGGTATGGGCAGTCCCAGCAAAAATGCAACCTTTCAGCGGCACCGTGACTTCCACCAGCACAGCACACGGCCAGATCCAGGATCGCGCTGTGCCGCCGCTTAGCAGAAGGCCGTTTGCTCAGACGTCTAAGGCCAAGGGAAGAGAGAAGCAAAATTTACCAGACTGTACCATGACCAGTTGTATCGCATGTGGTCAAGACAAAGGAACGTGATAAAAGCAGAGCAAGTGCCTCCCTAATGCCCTGCTGTCTGAAATGGTCTGAAACCATAGGCTGATGCCAACAGCTTTAGTAGGATGTCAACCTTGCCAGCAAGCCAGATCGTTGTGCCATCTTCTCAAAAAATCCTTCTCTGCCTTTGATATGTTAATCCTGCATGAGGCAAATTCTCCCATTAGAATATAGTCCATTCTGGTCTCCATGCAATCTGCATTATCCAGTTCAAAGTTAAATTAAAAATCCCAACCTGTGTGAATGTTGCAATCGCATTATGAAATCTGTAAATCTATTTTTAATGTCTTAATGCTGCTCTAGTTGAACAAGGCAAATAGACTGCTGCGTTGCATTTGCTTTACACTTTTTTAGATTCTCATGCACTAGTTAAATATTCACTCTGCAGTATTTGCATTTCCAGTACTGCAAGACCCTAAAATAGAAGACAAGTTTTTCTTTCCCTCTTTTGTTTTTAAAATTCCAGCTATGGGCAACTTGACTTGGGGATCTCTCCAAATCAAATGTTGACTACTAAACATTGCAAGGAAAGCTGCTGAAAAGGTTTCAGTGTAATACAGATGCCAGGAAATAGGATTTAAATCCCAAACGCGCAGCTATTTGCAGTGTTTTTAGGGGGTGACGGAAGAAAATATTTTATTTCACTTCAAATTTAAGATACACTAAATGTTAATTCTGTGAGTAGCTTGTTTTTAAGAAAGAAAATATTTGAACATACTCAAGCAGTGGGCCCAGCTCAACTATCCCAAATCAGTATTTCACTGAACATTACTTCGGGGAGTAGGTTGTGCTTTTCATTCTGATGTGGAATGGAAAGAAGCTCTGAAGCACTGGGATTTTCTGCGGAACAAACCCTCTATTTTCTGACCAACTCTCTTTGAAAAATCGGTGTATTAAACAGTCAAATAAATCCCGCTGTTTTCACTTGAGAGTCATCCATTAAAAGATGGGCACCGCCTGTCCCTCTGCAGACGTTCTCCCCGTTTCTGCAGCCCGTCTCTTCGTTACTCTTCGTGCTTCTTCACCCCCAACTGCGGTGCGTCCCCTGATGCAACAGCCGCCAAACCTCATAGTCCGAAAAGGCCGGAGAAGGAAGGAAAGGAGAAGGGAGGCAAGGGCTTCACCCGCCATGCCAGCTCTGCGGGGAGACGCTAGAGCAGACTTCCACGCTCCCGCGGTCCCCGACCGCAGCGCTCCCTGCTCCCCGGGCCACAGCATCGCCTGCTTTTGGCTACCAGGAGGCGCGGGCAAGCAGCGCACACGGCGGAGGTGCCAGCGGGAAAGCTTCGCGGCGCCCGCGGTGCCTGCAGCCGGTTGTTGAGCTTGAGAAACGGAGACGACTTACGGCGCAGCTAGGGGCTTTCGGGAACTCCGGGCAGCGGGGAAAGCGATCGAGAAGGTGGCGAAGGGAAGCAGCCCCGCTGCGGGCTGGCGAGGGCGGCCCGGCGGGCCCGGCCCGGCTCCGCGCTCGCCGCCGCTCCCGGGGCTCCCTCGGCCGCTGCGGCGGCGCCGGCGGGGCCCGGCCCGGCCCGAGCTTGGGCTGCCACCGCCTGGCCGCCGCCCGCGCAGCGCCGCTCGGCCGGGGCAGGGCAGCCGCGGGGAGCCGCCGGGGACCGCTGCCCGCCCCGCTGCCCGCTGCCCCGGCCCGGTGCCCGGCCCGCTGCCCGCTGCCCGCTGCCCGTCCCGCTGCCCCGGCCCGGTGCCCGCCCCGCTGCCCGCTGCCCCGGCCCGGTGCCCGCCGCCCGCCCCGCTGCCCCGGCCCGGTGCCCGCCCCGCTGCCCGCTGCCCCGGCCCGGTGCCCGCTGCCCCGGCCCGGTGCCCGCCCCCCGCCCCGCTGCCCCGGCCCGGTGCCCGCCCCGCTGCCCGCTGCCCCGGCCCGGTGCCCGCCGCCCGCCCCGCTGCCCGCTGCCCGCCCCCCGCGGGGAGAGGCGCTGCCGCCCGGGGACGCCGCGGAGGCAGCGGGGCCCGCTCGCTGCCCGGGCGGCTGCGCTCAGCGGGGGCGCAGCCCACAGGCGCCCACGGGCGCCGGTTCTCGGGTGTTCGGGGCGTGCGTGACCGGGCTTCCACCCACTCGGCCAAATCCCGGCTCTTCCCCGCGGTTTTTAAACGCGGGAGCGCCAGGATGGCTCTGCCTATCGACCGTGCCCCCGCGGCTGGCGGCAGCCGCTGCAGCCAGTCCGACGGGTGTGTTTGAGACTGTTTAATGATTCCTTAAAGAATGGAAACATGCAAACCAAATGAGCTATGAGTAGCTTAAATCTCAATGGGGAAGTAAATGGCTACAGCTTAAGAGATCCAACCAGCCCAGCACGCCCGCTGCTGACCACAATTCAAATGCAAGCAGATTCTGTTTCACCGGACTAAACAAGAGTGCTTGTTCAAATATTAGGAAAGCCAAGAAAAAGCGTTCTTGGAGAAACAAATCCTGCTGTGCTGCGTCAGCTCCGTGGACTAATCCGGGATTCTGTCCTAGGAGTCACCAGCACCAGATAACTCCGAGAAAGGTGCGAGATACGGACACCTCATGTCGTCTCCAAACAGTAGGGATGTTAATACTTAAGGGAAACGTTTACAATAAATATGTAAGAACTAGGTAGTCTTAAGTGGACACCACGAAAGACTAGACTTCAACTTCGCAAGCTTGAACAGACAATGCAGTTTTGATGACTGAGTTTTCATCTTTGTTAGTGTAATTTATTGGTCTCGGTCAGATCCCAGCAGGGAAGAGGAGAGCCAGCTTCAAAGGACAGTCACGGGCTTACTAAAAATACATGTAGTCACATTAGGAATGCCATCTTCTCACAAGCAACACACAACGCAAAGCCTGACTGGCAGCTGGTGCTTTTGGGCAGGCTGGGAGCTGGGCCATGGCACTCGCCGCACTGGCCGTGGAAGGGAATCGCTGGGGTGAGAAGAGCGTATGCAGGTCTTGTGGTTGGCCTGGCCAGTGCTAACAATCATTTCCATTCATAAGCATAAAAGAGTCAAGTATTCCCACCCCCCACCCCCCATTGCCATTTAAAAAGTATCTGACCTAATTATTACTATCCCTGTTGTGTAAATTCAGCACTTTGACAGTCTGAATAAATGTACATTAGCCTTAACATGAGTTAAACAAGTTTAAACAATGAAGGAAGCTTTGCAAAGCTCCCTTGCTTTTTAACTTATTTGACACCACACTAAAGAGCCCATTTAGACTAAAGAGTTCAGCACATTTTGGGACCCATTAAATACCCAGGTCGAGACTAGATATTCCCTTTTTCTTTTTTTAATTTGTCCTACCTAGTTGCTAAAGTCAGCATAATTGAGCAATAAGCTGCTTTGCATTTCTTTAGCTTTGTAGGCAGGTTGAAGAAAGCTACACCCATCCCATTCAATGCAGCCCTTTCAACGCTAATTCGGCAAACGGCAAACCCCACTTATCGCTGCGAACTGGATGCTAAGTGATTCCTCAGAATTACGTTTAATTAAAAAAGAGGAAACTCATGGCATAAAAATGTGACATTCATGACTGAGGAAAACTTACACTGTCAAATCGTTTCTATTTTAGGCCAACAATGTACCTCTTTCCAGAGTCAAGTCAACCTTTGACAGCCCACGGAAAAGCACGCCTTGTCTTCTGTTTACAAATTACACTGTACCCTGATACGGACATCTTCCATCCTCCAAACGTAGTAATGAAGTCTTAAGACATCCTCATACAGTGGGGCAATAGCTTACACGGGAGAGAAGGGAGTGAAAGATTGGACACCCATCCAAGATCACAGAAGGAAGAAGGAAACTCCTTCTGACCAGTAACATGGGAAGGAAAGAGACCGAACATCTTGATGTTCTCCACTGTGGACACAAGCCTGCCCTTTAAAAACTGCCACACACGGAGCAAAATAAGGAATCCATACAGTGGCAAACGACAAGCCTATCCTGACTCAAACTGCTGTCAAATTCAGGACGTGGCCTGGAAAATGGAGAAAGTCCAGCTGGGTGAGGCAGCCTGTCCGGCTGCGTAACAAAGGCAAATCGGCCCCAAAGAGCAAACAGGGCTGCAAAACCAGAGCGTCCATCACCCCGATCATTCCCTATTCCCTGCTCTCCTGATCAGCATCAAGCAAAGCACTGCCCGATTTCTGTTGGCAGCAGAAATGAAGGAGGCAAATGAGAAGGAACAAGGGAAAAAGTGGGTGAAAAAAAGTAGCGGTGCAGTCTGACAGATGAATGCTTCTACAAGGGGAAGGGGTTGTTTTTCACCAACTCACTCCTTAACTTTTGAGAAAACCTCTTAGAGATGTCACAAACACTACACAAAGGTTGAGTTCTGCTGGACATGTTACAAAGAGCTGGTAGGGCAATATTTTAAAAAGAAAATTTCATTTTATTCAATGTCATACTACAATTGGTTCTTCCCCCAAAAAGATCTGTGGTCAATTTGCAAATTGAATTCTGTCACTGACCTGTAAGAGATATTTTAATCCACACGAAGTTAAATGCTTGACAAAACCACAGCTATGAAATGGTTAGCAGTACCTCCACAGTAACCGGGCAGTTGGATGGATATTTAGATTAAAATCCTGGCTTACAGGCAGAATTCCCATCAATTGCAGATGGATTAGGATTCCATCCCTCTTGCTCATTCTGAAGGTGGGTAAAGTTTAAAAATGCAGAAAAAACCCAACTCAATTATAATTTCTAGCTGTCAGGAAGGAATTATATCAGTTCCATCTTACAGAAGGAAATCTGTGCTGTCTAGCAGTAATCAGTTCCATATTTGTGAAGCCCTCCAACAAAACACTTTTTGTCTATGATTTGTATTCATCTTAGGACATACTGATTTCAGACCCTTTGTGGATTGTAATGTATAAACAGCCCTTTTATTTTTAAATGCAACTAAAAACTATTTGGCAGGGCCACCGCGGTTCTGAATCTTGAGCAAAATATACCAACTGCAACTGGCGGCTAGGCTGCAAAGCAAGCAAGACAGAACACTCAAAGACAATTGTGTTCGTTCACTTTAGCTAAGAATAGGACATTAATAAGAAATATTTTAATCTAACGAGCATCATGTTTTAAGGGAACTTTAAGCTTTTTTTGGTCAATTTGACAGGCATGTGATGATCTCATGGCATGGAAGTTGGAGACCGAAGCAGAGAGGTTCCGAGATTCCAAGATTCCAATAAAATCTCCCAACCATCTTAGCAAACCACATGCATTTTCTCACTGTACGCCTCTCAAGCTTTATTCCCATTAGAGAGAAGATAGTTCTACGATTACTTCTAAAAAAAACAGTCATGGGAAATAAAATTTAACATATCCTTACAGAATTAACTCTGTCCCTTGAAGCTTACCAGTCACTAACTACAGTTTTATCAGAAGGGTGTCACTAAATTCTGTCCTTCCAGAACAGATACTACCTGTTCCTCCTCTTCAACTCTGCCTTCCTGATGGCTGTTGGGGGTACTGCTTTTTGTCTGAAGGACTTTAGTCTAATTTTCTAGAGATTCAGGGCTACTACACCCTCACTTGTATCCGCGACATTATAAACCAACATTTAATTTCAGCTAAGATTCACAGAAACAAAAAAGCCTTGAAGACATGCTGTTCTTAGAGGTCTTGCGGAAAAAGATGGCTGGAGAGACCAGACCTGCAACAGCAATGCCCTCACAGAGGGACAGGCTGCAGAGCTCGGCCGCTACCTGCCAGCAGGCTGATCAGCACCCACCTCCAGCCTAACTGCTAGTAGAAACACAAGGGAAGGAGCCGATGGCACCAGCAATACGGTGAGGTCAGGAGATGCGCAAAGAATGGAGGTACTAGAGGTTAGGGAGTGAAGGAGGAACGTCATATTTTACTGTGGTGCGCAGGAACCAGGAAAGAGCAATCCACGCAAACCCACCTTTGTCAGCTCCAGGACGTTAGGCATGCAAGGTTCGAGGTGTGCAAGGTTCGCTGTCCTCCACAAAGACAAAAAGCCACCGCGTCAGCACCTCCAGTTGTCTTTGCGGGTCAGCGCACGGCGCAGGCGAGCACAAGTCGGTTTATCAGCCGCAGTAGGGCATCATGGCTGCTCCACAGCGTCTGAGGCTACGGGCAGCCTCACCAGGCCACATGCTGTTACGAATCGTCGGGGGCGAGGCGAAAAGGTAGTTTGTGGATATCCTGCGAAACGGCATGGAATATCACATCCGATTTGGTACGACTAGGGAGCTAAACTGCAGCACTGAATACTGACACCAGGCTGATCTCCGCTGAGTCAGAGTGTGAACGCCCCCAGGTTTTCAGTTTCAGAAGTACCAATATCGAAAGGACGGAATGCTCTGCAAGTGGGCAGAAAGACAGACGGTTCACAGGACTGTAAATCAGGATACAGAGCTTTACGGTCCCTTTTCACTAGTGCATATCTGGGCCAGGTTTCACAACCAAGATTTGATTATTGGGCTATGTGAAGGAAGTCATCGAATTTCAGTCCAGTTCCCAGTGGGCAGGTTCCACATTAAAAAAAAAAAATCCCCCTATTATACAACTGATACTAATTGGATCCTTTTTAAGCTCTTCAGAAGAGAGGCCAAGGCTTGAACATCACGGAAACAGAACTAACTGTTCCGTGAACTCCCCAGAACAGAGACACATGGATGCAATGCTGTGGGACACTTACGTGGCATCTCAAAAAATACAGGTTTCAGATTCTAAGACTTCTGCAGTCTTCAACTTTCACCAACATTCAAATTCACCTACGTTAAAAGAAAATTAAATTGCCCTCCCCCACAAAAAGCAAGCCACAACAAAGCAAACATCCTCCAGCAAACTATTCGCTTGAATCTATTAAAACTTGCCAAGTCAACGTTCCAGTCTCAACAGCCTAACCCAGCCTGCCAACAACAGAAGTGTCAGTTTTTGTTCCTCTATTTTACATTAACAAAAGTCAATTGTGGCAATGAATTGCATCACATGCCAACAATATATCAGATTCCTTCACAGCTGTTTTTTGTAAAGGGAAGGAAAAGACCTCATCAGTCACTGACAACAGTTCTATAAACCATACACATTTTCAGAACTCCATCCACAAAGTCAGGATGGTAAACTACCACACAAAATCCTAAAAAAGTGGCATAGCACGAACTATCAATTCCAGATAATAAACCCAAGTGTATATGAAGAATCGGTACCTTAACTGAATCACAGCAGTCATGAACTTATTTTAATAGATGAGCAGGTCAGATTGAAAAGAGAAGGCACTGTTACGCCCCAGTGAGCAGGAAAGCTTGTTACCAAGTCGGCAGGCTGGACTTTGCCTAACATATTATCAAGAAAGGGAAGCAAAACTGCGTATTATGTTTTCTTGTATTCTTTAGCAAAGTAATAGCTAAATCAAGAGCATTAAGTTAATTCCCCTTAGGATTTATAACCAATTTAAATACAAGAAAAATGCACTCCTATAAAACACTAATAGGACTTTAACATGTACTGTCAAAACAGAATTAGACTGCAAATAAAGGGCCTACTACACTATATCTTTTAGTGCAGTAATTTCATTATCTGTAACTAACAAATAATAAAGGATAATAATGAAGAGGAAAAGAATACAGAACACGGAGAACAAAGCTGATTACTACACATGCATACAAAATGTGGCTGAGTACTTCCTGGAAGCTCAAGTAAACCTCAAACTGTTTGATGTGATGTATATATGCATTCACATCTTTGGAAAACAAAAATGCTTACCACCATATAAATTCTACAACAAGCCAATTTTTAATTATACCTATCAAAATAATAATAAAATCCTAGCAGTTTCATTCAACAGGCTTGAATCATGGAGACCACCTACGCAAATATAAACACAGCATTTGAATCTCCAATTAACTATTGCCAATTATAAATGGGGACACTTTTAAAAATAAGTTATGAGGATAATTAATCATTTTCGCACATAAAGGTAACAATGTAACATCACGCAGTGGTTTTAAAAGCCTCCTACTTTCTGCATTTCTATTCTGGTTAGTTCGTGCCAAGATTATAAAAGCATATTTTAATTTTAAAAGAGGAAGAGAGGAAGGTGAAAAGCTTCCATCCCTCCCTCTGGTCATTTCATGTAGGTATTATTGGATTCAAATATTCAGCCACTAAATCATTGCTATGGAACATTAACATTTTAAAAGGATTCCCATGCTTGGAGAAAAGCTAAGAATAACAGGGCCAAAGGAAAGCCCATAAAAAGTTATTCTGTTCTAACACTGCCAAAATAAGCACTTGTATATCTGTTCAACTGAACACGGTGTTATGGTCATATGACAAGAGCAAGTTTTATTTAAATCAATGTCACAGGGATAAAAAGCATAAATATAAAAGCAAAACTGAGTGACATTCTATGCTTAACAACTTTCTGTAACAAGTAGTTAACAGTCAAATAGTTATTTGCTGTTAAGAATTTTATGTCAGAAAAGACAACGATGTGTACTACAGATGTTGTGAAAGCAGCACATTTCAGTTGCCTGCAATGTGAAAGAGAAATGTTCTCAGAAGCTCACTCCAGCCTTGCAGGGTTCCCTCCATCAGCCACCAAGGAGTTTGACTCCCATGCCACTGGTGCCCAATTGTTTCTCCCTAAAAAGCCAGCTAAGATCTGCCTGCTCCTACTCTGTCACCACCCGTTTTTCTCTCATCCTGTGCAAATGCTCGTATTTTCATGTAAGCTGTTGAACTCAAAATGGCAAATTGCTCCTCAGAGATGTACACAGAGCCTTACTGTTTCAGCAGAAAAGGGAACTCGTACTTTTTGTTCCACTGTATTCTGATCCTCTGACAAAAGAAAGCAAGCTCAGACCTGATACTTCTAACATTAAAACACACACCCACAAAGCAAACCCCCAAAACCTTTTTGGGAAAAAAACCAGTCTTACTATTACAGGCTCATCTTTATAGATAATGATTTACAAGTGAATACTCTGTTACTACAAACAGGCTACAACAATATGTACAAGAAGAACGTTGTAGAAACGTTTTCATGATTATGCTTTCGTATATTCAATCAAAAGGTAAAAAGTAAATTACTTGAAAATACCTACAGAACCTTTAAGAAACATACTAGTTCTACGGAGGGTCCAGTCAGCTAGTACAAAAGAAATGCATTATTGCTCTTTTTACTGTCAGAAAGTTTCAGAAAGTTTGAATTCCTGTACTAATATGTTGAAAACTATAATTACAGTTGTGGCAAGTATCAGTAGAAGAGGACAGCAGGCAGATCCTTCCACCCTCACTCCTACTACTGAGGACACTAGCTAGTGTGACTAAGAACGACAGCATCCAACTGGGAGAAGAAAAGAAAAATCTTTGTGCAAATAATCCATCATTTTAGAATGAGTTCTGCTGATACGACATGGATTCTCGTGATCTGTTTCTTACTTAACAGAAGTTGCAACTAACACAAGTTCATTAGTTATTCACAGGTTTATAAACAACTTACAAACTGAGTAATTCCAGATAACATCAGATTACAGCAAAAGTTCTGTATCAGAGTTGTACAGAAAAAGCCTTAGGGAAGGAAAGCAGTAATGAATGTTACAATCAGGCTCATCATTGTTTCAGAAATAGTATGCTGTGTGAGTAATCCAATTGGAACACTCTTCCTTTGAACGTTTTGCTGAGCTGTGTGATGTAAAAATAGATTTGTATGCCTCAGATTTCTCTTCGCTGTCTGCAATGGATCTCTTCGTAGTAGTAGAAGAAGCCTTATTGACTTTTCCTGGTATAAATGAATTTCCATTATCTGATAGAGAAAAAGGAATAGAATGAAGCATCCATAACAGATTACAGTTGATAAAAGCATATTTAAATAAAGATGGAAAAAAGTATTTAAAAAATAACGTGTACAGAGATGAAGTATATACATTTTTTCAGGGCTATTGCAAATATATCCCATAATTGTACTCAACAGCAAACATGTTCCTAACGGCAAACATGTTCCTAGCTTTTAGAATTTATGCTCAAAACGCATTTAGAAATCTTGGTGAGAGAGGAATTCTTTCCTACTTGTGTAAATCCCTTGCACTATAATTCAGTATTGACAACATTTATTTCTCTGAGTGAAAAATGGCTCTGAAGTCTGGTCTTAAGAAAGAAACATAAAAGAATTCTACCACCCTGAAGTATTGTTTAGAAATTAGCTATCAAATGACCAAAGCTAAACTTGTGACATACTGTCCCCAGGGAATCTATCTCCTCCCTTTATTCTTTGCAAAGTCATTTATGACCAATAACAATGGTCTGCACCACTTTATATTTGGGATAGGAAAATGCCCATCCCTCTGTTTCTGATACCATCTCTCTCAGTGTATTGTATCTACTGCCACATACCCCGCCCTCTCTTTCTTAACAGCTGCTTAGTCTTCTCCAAAGTTGAAGGACAGTACTTTAAAAAGCATGTGCCAAGTCTCTTGTGCAAAGCAATGACTACATGGAAGTCTACAAAAACTCTACATGCGTAGGTTAACTTAGGCATAATGGCATGTAAATAGCTAATAGGGACCCTGTCTGAAAATGCGCTTAACTGATTTCTGCATGTAGTCATAGGAATTACACGTGCAATCCTAAATCATCATAGATCAGAACCTTTTTATATTTGGAGAATGCTGCTTTTAATGCCACCAATAGTTGTCTGGAAAGAATTACCAAACACTGGATTTGAAAGAATGAATATGTATGCTGCAAGTCCAGAAACCTTAGGGTGCCATGTTCACAAATTAATTCCTATGCTACTGGCATTCCTCGGTCCATGGATTTTCCTTTGTTTCCTCTCTCTCCTCTTAATCTCTTGCCTGTCAATATGACTGCTGCCAGAAACATAAACCAATGACCTGAGATTTCAAAAGGCGTATTTTTTCTTTTACACTCTTAGAAAAGAAAAAATACATAAAACATTATTAGAACTACTAGGTTCCTAAACATCCAAGAGCAATTATAATGATCTGGAATGAAGTATTTTTAAAAGTTTATCCTTTATAAAAACAGACAGTAGGGGGCAGGTAAGGCATTTCTGATGGAAATTCTCCCAGCTTCTCACATAGTTTATCTACAGTTCATCATTTAACTATTCTCAGATTCTTCAAACAAATTATATTGACTTCTTCTGTGGCTGTAATGTACACGATCGAATCCTTCACACAGAAACCTCAGACTGACTTTAAAAGCGTACCCATTCTTATAGTTCTGTATGAAAACATCAGTATGAATTGGAGACATTAAATAACATCATATAGATTACATAAAGAGAGGGCACCATCCTTTGGACTAAAGGACTGCCAAGTTTACTCATAGCTGCATGACTACTGTAGGTACATCGGTACATCCTGAAGTTATAATCCGCTGCTCCCAGTGACACACAGCAAATTAGCAGCTAAAATGGAGGACTAAAAGTCAAGTTGTCAGCTTGGGACATTTTAATACACTTCATTGAAATAAACTGCCATAACAGATTTTTTTGACCACTTGTACTTCAGGAAAACAACTAATTCTCCTCACACTACCTCCTAGCCAATAAAACAGATAGACCAAACCCTCGACTATATCACTGTGTGAATAAGAATCTCTAATCTCATTCATTCAAGTTAGTTCCCACCAACTTAAAGCACAGCAATATTGGAATGCCATAAACAAGCAAATCTGGCTTGCTTCTCAGTGAAAAAAAAAATGCAATATGGTGAAAAGTGTTTATTATTTTTATTAGTTACCTGCATCACTACAGCACTTGCCAGTCACAAGCGTGAGCAGTGGCCCTGCTGTTTTAGGTATTTTGTGAAAGTATAACAAGAAGTCAGTGCCTACTCTATGGACTATTTACTCAAATTATAGGATGATGGACAGCACATGGGACAAAGGCAAACTGGGCAGAATAAGGAAAAATGGATAAACAGAAGCCCTTGCACACTTTCTGCAGAGTCAGTTTTGTAGATTTTTGCAGATCTTAAAACAGAGCTGTTTTAAGAAAAAGTTAAATTGACTACAATTTCTATTGAACAAGGAGCTTTGTGCGTGTTCATACGGCAGCCTCCTATTCCAGCTTGGAAAGGCAGCCTTCTAGGACAGACTTTTGAAAGAGGGGGTTCTTTGAGAAAATGAGCCACGACATTATGGCTCCCTTTGTCCTGGTTTCAGCTGGGATAGAGTTAATTTTCTTCCCAGTAGCTGGTATAGTGCTGTGTTTTGGATTTAGTATGAGAATAATGTTGATAGCAACAACTAAAACATCGGTGTGTTAAATAGTGTTTATACTAGTCAAGAACTTTCCAGCTTCCCATGCTCTGCCAGGTGCACAAGAAGCTAGGAGGGAGCACAGCCAGGACAGGTGACCCAACCTGGCCAAAGGGCCATTCCATACCATATGGCGTCATGCTCAGTACATAAAGTGGGGGGAGTTGGCCGGGGGGGCAGCAATCGCTGCTGGGGACTGGCTTGGCGTCGGTCAGCGGGTGGTGAGCAATTGCACTGTGCATCACTTGTTTTGTATATTCTTTTATCATTATTATTTTCTCTTCCTCTACTGTCCTATTAAACTGCCTTTATCTCAACCCACAGGTTTTACTTTTTTTTTTCTGATTCTCTCCCCCATCCCACCGGGGGTGGGAAGGGTGAGTCAGCGGCTGTGTGGTGCTTAGTTGCCGACTGGGGTTGAACCATGACACCCCTGAAGACAGGATTTTTATTACTGAGAATTTTATTACTGAGAAAGATAAAAAAAAAAGGAAGTGAGAGAGTAGCTTCTGAAAGCTATGGTACAAAATAGCCAGAGAAGGATCCCCCCTACAATATTTTTTAAAGCAGAACTATTTGTTGATATTTTTCACATTTAGGTTAAAGAATAAACACCAACCTGAACTTTTGGTGAAGATAATCTGCCTCTTTTCCCCAGAACTGGAATTGATACAAGCCTTTCCATTCTTAGTCTTTGACGGACCTGGAGAATCTATGAAAGAAAAAAAAAAAGAAATAATGAATCTGCTTCATGACTCAGAAGGCTATACATAATTTGAGGCTGTGACATTACCTTCAGCGGTATCTTGCTGAGAAGCTGATTCTGCTGACTTACATTTCTTTGATTTCTGAAACAACACAAGCAGAAATCTGGTAACGTACTGAAAGGATATACAATTCCTAACTTGTATTTGATAGACACACAATTCCATTTAGTAGGTTTTTATGTCTTACACAATGGAACTCTTTCTTTCACAATACCGCTCCGTACTTTTGCTATTATTTCTATATGGAAAAATAATAACCTTGACAACCTTGAAGGCACCTTAAAGAAGACCGCGCAGGCCAAAACTAAACTGTCTGGATATGGTATTTTGGTTTGTGTACTTTGCAGGCGGTGTGTGTGTGTTACCATCATTAAGGTAATCTGATACTCTGAACCTACATGGCAGGACAGTAAATTGCACAACATTAAACAGGACACAGTTAACTGTAATTGATAAAGACGTTTTTCAATAAAAAATTCAGAATAATCCTGCATCTCATATCCACTTAATTTTATTTAGTTAATAAAAAATCCCTCCTGGGTAACTTTCAATAACTGGGCCCTTTATTGCAGGATTGTTTTGGAAGAAAAGATGCAAATAGTTAATCTAAATTTTTTAAAAGCATCTGTGGACCAGATTTTCCAAGTTAATTTATGTTTGTCCAGATTAAAAACCACAAAAAACCAAACAACTGCAGCAAGAATCCCATTACTGGCTATGATTATATAAATGCCAAGCTGAAAAAGGAAGATGTATTAGAAGACTCATTGGTGTTATTATCACAAAAGGTGATTCTGTATACATTCAGAATGGTGTATGCATTTCAAGCAAGCTACACAAACTCAAAGAAAATAAATATACTTAAATGTGTCATAAAAATTAGGAGAACCCATGCTGTCAAGCATATGATTAACACTTGAGGAAAAAAATGCCATAGCACGTGTTGCTGCAAAGCTTAGCCAGAAGGTGGTGGCAGAGGGTTACTAGTCTAAAACTCGGCTCTCCTGGTGTCCTTCAGTGTACAGGAAAAACCTCTTTCCAAGGTGCTTCCACCTTTGTTGTTACGGGTGGATTTACAAAGAAAAGTTACCTCCCAGCATCTGGCCTCTGAATTATGAGATGTTTGTAAATATACGTATGCATATATATTATACATAAGGAATACATATTATACATATTTCATCATGGGCACATATGACGTAGTTGAGCTTGAATTTTTTTTTATACTAGTGCTAGCTGCATCTTCCTTATGTTTTGTCTCATGGGTATAAAGAAAAGGAGTTTGTGCTTCCTGCTCCAAATACAGTAGGTCCACTTAGACTGCTTCCCTAGCTGAAAGAAGGAACTGAAGAAGAGGTTTGAACAGCAGTGCCAACAAACCCCAAACTAGAAACTGTTTTCTGACACTGGGACTGGAGCTCACAGATCTCAGATTAGAGCGAATGGTGCCAGTGACAGCAGAGAAGGCTGGCTCTAGCTGCAAAAAGATCAGCTGGTGCAGCAAAGCAAGGTTGTATTGCAAAAAAACCATCAGAACTTGAGGATGAAATGCAAGAGGCCTGCTGAGAGATTTGCGAGTACTGTACCTGCCTGTAACATCACTCTCCACTAAACAAACAAAAAATATTTGCATATTCATCTAAGGCATACAAAGCCCAAAGACCAAAGCATGACTTCACTTCCTTTCATCTGCCACCACAAGTGACTGTGCTGACACCAAAAGAGACAGAAGTCCTCAGCACACTTACGTACTTCTTCATTGTGGAGAAACTGGGGACAGCACCAGCTTTCAGACTATTCCAAATTATTTGAACAAAAGCTATAGGTGCTTTGTTAGGGACACCTTCCTAATGAAAACTGAGTGCAAACGACCACTATTTTTGGGGTTGTTTACTCATCTACTGAGATCCGCAATGTTCTATCATCAAATTATCTTTAAAATTCTTTCAAACATTTAATTACAAAGTAATTACAAAGTAATTACAAAGTATCGGAAGAGACAGCATAAGATTTACAGTATTGCTCTTATGCCAGAAGCTACAGGACACTAAGTGCAGAGGCTACGAACAGAAAGGAAACAGAACAGTAGGATTTCTATGGGTAACCATCCTTTTCTTTTATTGCCCAGACCCAGTGATGCTGTATTGGTGCAGATGAATAAAGACCCTACAATGAGGAGGAATCACATGCTCGCTGGTAAGTTAACTAGTATTTGTTTCAAAGCAATCTACGAAAACATTTGTGCGCCATCTAATCCTACAGGCAGACAAAATCAGGTGCAGTAATGGGGATGAGATGGTCGACCTCCATCTAAAGTCTCAGTTGCCGAAAATGTCAATGATGATTCACACCCTCGAGATTTCAACTAAATTTAACTGCACTCTGGACTGAGTCAACACGAAAGTTTTTGCTTGCTTTGTCATCCTCCAGAGCAGCAATGCCAGTTCAGAGAAAAATAGCAATGCTGAAAAAAGTCCCATGTGCAGAACTGTCACTTGACAGTACAGCACCACAGAACAACTACTACTTCATAGAGTAGTAGTATACAGTAGAATACACAGTAGAGCTGCAACGACTTTATTTTCATGGCATTTTGCCTGGTCAGATTAAAAAAAAAAAAAAAAAAAAAAAGAAATGCAAAAGACCTCCAACAGTATTGTGGGAATTAGCATCGCCAGTAATCACTCAGGACTGTAAGAACTGCAGAACATGACAATTTCCAAACAACAGTCTTGCAGAATCAGACCAGGAATCTACATATTCCAGTATTGTGTTTCTGACTGTGGCCAGTAGAGGATGCTTGGAGATCAAAAGAACTAATAACCTACCATCACAATAAAGCAGGAACTACCATATGAAATACAGAGAAGATTTTGCTCATTACTAGAATTACCTAATACAAGGTGTTTGTTTCAAGAAAAACCTAAAGTATAGCTGGCACACTGTCCATTTTACCTATAGCATTAAATTCTGTGATTTTCAGAGTACTATGCACTGCCTGTTAGTCAAGACAGTTTCAGTACATACAACTTCAATATGCTATTAGCAAAATACACGTGCAGTCTCATTACTTTTAAAAGTAGCACTGAAGTACAACACAGTTTACCAAGTAAATCCTCCAGTCTGCAGAAAAAGCTATGCGATCTAAGAACAGATTGCATTACAGACAAGAACTCTTTCAGTTTTGTTTTAAACAAGGTATAAAAAGATTACCTTTTCTAATTTACTTTTAAGTCTTCTATCCTCCATTCTTTTCTTCAATACTTCCACATCTTCTTTATTACCATTAAGGATAATCACATCTTCCTCTTGAAAGGGAACACCACACTTCAAGGAAAAAAAAAACAAGAAAAAGGACAAAACTAGTATTTTTTTCAAGACCTTTATGCTGTTGAACCCTTGTTAGAATTAACACTGTGTTTAAGCTGTCCAAGGAGCTCTCCAATCCTTCCCCTGGCCGCTGTGTCTTTCCCAATAGTTATTCCTCTTTCAATAGTCTGATACGTCTTCTCACCTTAAATGTCAAAGGGAGAATCTCAGTTGTTTTTACCACTGAGCAAAATAATACTGATTGACAGCATCCCTCTTCACAAAAAGGAGAATAAATACTCATCTTACTAGTGAACTGTGAACTTTTGATAACCACACTTAAAAGCAGCTCGCATGTCAATCTGCACAGCAAATTATAAAAGAATTTCAGAAATATGAAAACATTTTATTCTTCTTCAAAGCCCTATTCCATGTAATATGGCTATGGAAATTGTGTATTTATTTCACTACCAGTCCCTTATAAACACTCTTAATGAATTCTGGTTTTTCTTTAAAGAAAAGGTCTCGTGTATTTTCTGTTCATGGGTTCCTTGTTCTACTAGCATAAAATGTACAGTGACTATATTAAACAAAGTAGTCCTAACTAGAATCTACTCAATTTTCTGAACCCCATAGCTAAAAAAACAAACCACTAAGGTACTTTCTGATTTTTTTTAGTTATAAATGCATTTGATTAAGATCTAAGCATTATGCAACTCTGCTCTAGAATTTGTCGTTCAACTCAGTAATACAAGAAGCAACAACTGATAGGAGCAGTTCCTTTACACTGACTAGGAACAACACCAAAGATGTTATTACTCTACATGTAGAACAGACAGCACCAGGGAATTTTTCTCCCCAACAGCTAGACAGGAAAACCTGCTCTGTTTGGGTTTTTTTGTGTTGGTTTTTTTTTTTAATTATTATTATTTTTATTTTTTTTAATTATTATTATTTTTATTTTTTAAATGACTATGGGGATAAAAAGGGGTCATAAAAGCAGCATTATTCATTAACCCAGCCTTGCCTTCTCATTGTCCTTCTTCTGATTTATTAAACACTACCAAGTTTCAAAGTACATTTATAAATCAATCTGGATAATGCATGTAATGTGCTTCATGTAATTCCACATTTGTTTTCTGGTTGAAGACACAGATGTTTCACTGTGCACATCAATCATCTGGTGAAGCCAGCACATTAACTACAATGTTTTCTTTTCTAAGATCTCAATTTCCGTTTGGGTTTTTTTTTTTTGTTGTTGTTGTTATTTTGTTAAATCCAGAAGCTTTCTGTTAATCTGCAAGATTAGTTTATAATCCTGCTTTTGTCATTACTATTCTGTTTTCTAAACAAAGGTTTAGAAAGGTTAGTCACATATTTGGAGTAGGAATTAAATAAAGAAAGGACATATGGACAGTACTTTGACTACAGTCTGTGCAAGTGATGAACACAGTTTAAAAATGAATCTGAACACAAGTGATCACAGAGATTATGAAGGAGAAGCAAGGGTTATAGAGATGCATATTAAATAAATCAGAATTAAATAAGGCAGAATAGTAAGTCACACACAAGAAATGGGTGAGTAGTCCAAATTTTTCCATTGCTACTCAATGAGCTAGTGTTAGAAATACCAGCTTGGTATGATCTCAGACACTTGCGAGTGAGAAGTCTAGAAAATCAAGACAGACAGTCAGTCTTCATACTGAGGCAGGAGCAACTGGCAGCTGTCTTGATTCTAAAGAAGTCCTACACGTTTGTTTCTAGTGGGGTCTTTTCCAAATACAGCATGAAAGTCGGGCACCCTCCTACAGGCTAGCGATTTAAAAAGTAATTTCTACAATAATGTAAAAAAAAATATTCTATTAAGCATACAAAGATAAGTGGAAATTTCCTCCAAGTAGAAGTTTATGCCAAAGGACTCCAATTTCAGTAAATGTTGCATTTTGAAAAAGCAAGCAAATCCAGGTTCCCATCTGGAAAACACAGGTGGAACTGTTCTAAAATGAAAAGTATTTAGAAGAATCAGGGAAATAAAGACGGTGTCCTCTTTCCATTCACTGAAACAGATGATTTTTTGCCATGACAACAGCCAGATTATATTACAGAGACCAAACCTTTCTAAAGGTTGACAGAACAAGGAATAACGGATTTAAACTAAAGAAGAATAGATTTAGAATAGACATTAGAAAGAAATTTTTTACAATGAGGGTGGTGAAGCACTGGCGCAGGTTGCCCAGAGAGGTGGTGGATGCCCCATCCCTGGAAACATCCCAGGTCAGGTTGGACGGGGCTCTGAGCACCCTGATCTGGTTAAAGCTGTCCCTGCTCCCTGCAGGGGGTTGGGCTGGATGACCTCTGAAGGTCCCTTCCAACCCAAAGCATTCTATGATTCTATTCTATACAGCAAGTTACAGGCATAGAACCAACTCCACCTTCCCAGGTTTCACTAACTCCAGTAGGCACCATTTGTTGCATCATACACGTGCAAACATTTTTTAATTGTTGGTACTGCTGGATGCAAAGCTTTAATTCTGATTTTTTAAAAAGCTCACTATCCCTTCATGCAAAAAAGGAAAGATTTTTATCTCAACATTTTGAAATGCTGAGATAAAAAAGCAGAAAGAAATTTCAGTTTTGCAAATTCAGAAAGATCGTTCCTTCAGATTAAGGTCTTCTGGGGCAGATTTTTGTTTTATGATTATCGCAAGGTGTCCCTTGCTGTACCTTGTTTATATTGGGCCTTTAAATACATATGAAGGTAATTCATAGTAGTAGTGCTGTAGTTCCTTGATGTTTTTGCAGCACCTTGAATAGAAGACATTCCTAAATGAGACTGAACTTGAAAACTCTTCTGAAACAGACAAAAGCATTAGAACAGCAGCTTGCAGATCTAAATGCAAGTTCAATCTGTAATTGAAGAAGAGTGGGACGTTAACTGAAGGGGATGCTGGACAAGCAGCTTGATTTTCATCTAAAAGCCCTTTCAGGGTCCAATTATAAAAGCGTGTTCAAAGCTGTTTATATCTAAATGGCTTAGCATTCTTGCATGAAGGAATTATTTAAAGGGTGTGCAGATATGATCAAAAAGTCTTCAGAGTCTGATACTCATAAATTTATGTACCCTACAGATCTGACGTGCACATACACACACACAAAAACCGCCCAACTTTACAAAAAACCAAAACCAACTGGAAGATTTAAAACCATTAGAACAATAAAGGTATTATGAGCTGTAAAAGACATATTACCTTAGGCATAAATAGAATCTTTTAAACTTAAACTAGTAAAATAAATAGTGAAACTACCTTTTCAAATAATGAAGACCTTTTAAATTTCAAGTAATTTTAATACAGGATAGCTTCTTAACTTTCTTAGAGAATAAAATACATGAGGTTTTTTTAGTAATAATGAAATCTTAGGTTAAGATGATTTCCTGAATTCCGCAGGTTGCAGTGTCTTCCTGTAAGACAATGGTTGTACCATATTTCTTGCCATAAACTACTTCTGACTTTTTTTTTGTTTTGTACAGCATCGAAGATGTAGTTCCTTCCATGACTACATCCAGTCTTAATATAATACAAATAAACAGGTAACTGTTTTCATATCTAAATGTTTACATCAGTGTTAGCAGTTTAATGTCTTATGAGAAACCTGAAACCTCCTTCCCAAATTATAAACAGGAACTCCTGCAGTCCTCCTAAATATGACCATTACTAGGAAATGCATAAAGACATGAATACTTTTCCAAAACAATTCCCACCAGATTACGGAACATGCATGACCACAACCTGACTGTCCCTCTTAAAGCAGGGTAGTGTTTAGAAAGAGGATTTAGCAGACATCCTATTCAACCAAGGACTGTAACACCCCGTTCGTTTACCAGCCACACAAGCTCATGAATTAAAGATTATTGTCTCTTGTAACCGTTACCTAAAAACATATTTTGAGAGATACTCTTCCAGAGGTTTATTCATTAGAAGTTCAGTAGTGCAAGATTTCATGAACACAGTTTTTGACATTGCGACCCTACTCAGATATACAATGGGGCAGAGAATATATGATAACCTAGCAAGAGCAGAAAGTCTCCTACCTACTAATTCACAGAATGTGAACTTTCACTCAGAAGTTGTAACACCTACTAAAAAAATACTGTCCAAGCAGAAGCCTCTACTTACAGAGCTTCCCTTAAAGTCAATCATAATTTTGTATCTGCCATACCTGCAGCGGTGCCTTAATGGACTTTGAGGTTTTTTCTCTGTTTCTTTCTGAACAACATGCTATTTTTATTGGAATGTGTCCAAAATACACCAGCCTCCTTACTCTTTTCTAGAACCCCAAAGCTTCCTAATTCCAGTAAATTTAAGCTGTTAACTTCACTTATTAAAAATCCCAAGAACCTTTATAAAATAGTAACACAGTAAACACTGAGTTTCAGAAGGAGATACTTCATTTATTCTCTTTTAAGCTTCCAGTTACTAGAAACGAGCAGAGGCAATTCTTTGCTATAATTATTTGCTGCAAATTGGAAAGTTTCAGCAGGCAAACAGTTAAAAACAGAAGGAGGAGGAGGAAGAGGAGAGGGCTCATTTCCTTTCCAGTTCTCATCACCCAGCATGAAGTTAAAGCCTCTGAGGTAAACCAATACTATTTTTAATCATTAGCGATGTACTCTACATATTTGAAAGTCTCATTTCAGTCCTTTAAGGGCTATCTCAGAGAGAGCGGCAACAGAAATTTGGAGGAGCTCAAGTTTTCTCTCATTATTGTGAAGCAGAGGACATTTCTGAAGCTAAACAGCATTAATGCAGAATAAATATGCTAAGCATTGCGGGAAACCTGACAAGGTCTTAAATGAAAACATCCACGTTAATGTTTAACCCCTTTCACTTACACGAGATCTCTACACAAGCGACAGAATGAAGAATGCTGTCTGAATTCTGCTGAAGGACAATGGGATTCTCTTCTTTTTCTATTATGCTGCCGTCTCCCGGCTAATTTTGTACAAGGTAAGACTGAATTAGATTGTAGGACTTCAGGTTTTTGCTTTTCCTTTATTAAAACACAACATGCTTTAATTTTTGTAAAGTGACAAGTATTTTCACTTCAGAAAGACCATTTGACTTTAAAAAAATACTCAGATCTGCAATAAGGGTAATTTTTTTTTTTACTTTGTCACAGATGTACAGTAGGGTGGAGGTCACTACTACTAGTGTTTGTATCATAAAAATCTCAATACTGAGGAATACTTGTTATGCTCTGTTGCAAGCAACTTGATTTTTTTACGGCCCTATAACTTAATGGTTTAAATAGCTTTCATAGTATTTGTTTTAAATTGTTATGAGGTCAAATACACTATGCAAGAAAAAAACCATAAAACAGGAAAACAGAAAAAAATAGCAAAGATGAACAGGTAAACCTCCATATATCTGTTTAATATTTATCAGCAAATACTGATGCAATATTTTAAAGTAAGAATGATTTAAAATTTCTAAGGCAGTATCAATTGGGTTTGATGAACAGATTTTTTCTTTTACTTGATGCATGTCACAACACAGAATCAGACTCCACATACTTACACAGGCTTAAGGAAAAAGCAAAGCAAAGTAAAAAGCAGTTAAAAGTGTTGGTTTTAACGTTAAGTTTTTAGAGGACTGAGGATTCACTTGCTTATAAAATGTCCGCAGTAATGCCTGCATAAACACCTTTCGGACAAAAAACAACATAAAAACATTTGGAAATAAGGAGTTAATACCTTTTAACCATTTTATTAGAAGATGAAGTATTCCTAAGTAATTTGCTTCACTGAATTATGAAGTCATATAAACTAAAGTTTATCTAAACATTAATATTAAGCAAATACAAAGGGTACAGACAAAGTAAAATATTTAGCGGTGCAGTGATACAGTCCAAAATCCTCTTGTAGGAAGAAACAGTGAACTGTACAATGATTTGTTAGTATGAAATGCACAACAAAGTATATAGCTAATGGGGTCTTGATGAACTGAGATGGTATTTCACAGGCTTATTTTCAGGCATGAACATAATTCCACTTTTCTCTAGAGTACCCATTTTTAATTGAGATGGAGCTTAGGCTTACAACAACAATTTTCTGTTAAGTAATATCCGTAAAAGCAGCCACAAAACCTACAAACAGGTTGAAGAACATCAAACACTACTCTCAGCACTGTTAAAAATTAAGACAAATTTATCCTCCAGATTCAGAAAACCTATCCATAACATAGAAAAGGTTGAGTTTCAGAGAGACATTCTGATAACAATAAATACCTATAATGGCACTCTTGCATAAAAACATTAAAAGGCAAGATAGGCATATAGTAGGTTATGCCTGAACCGTGGGTCTTCTCAACAGTACGGTACCTTGCTCTTCAGGGGCGGGAAGAAATATGATAGCGTAGTCCTTGACAGCAGAAAATAGCATAGGGGCTAGAGGATTCTTCTATGTGGCAAATTTCATATGTGATGGGACTAACAGCTGCAATTCTAGCTCTAAATCTAGCAAAATACTAGCAGAAAGCCAATGCTTTCATTCTATAACATACCCTGAAGCTGGAAGTTGTCAAATTCTGTTCTTGTAGGCAAGGCTTCATCATTTAGTCATTCCCCAGAAACATGTTAACACTGGGGAAGGAATTGTTTCTTCTTACCTGATAATGGGGTGTTTGTGTACTTTCATGCTGCCATATAAAATATAGCTTCTAGATACCATGCAGTTCAATAGGAAAAATCCATAGTAAACACTTAACAATGTGAAACATCCCTGGAAGCTATTATTTGAAGGATAATAAAAACTTAAGTGTATGAAACGAACAGATTATAGCTTGGTTCCCTAGGGAACTATCCTTTGCAACCTGTCCACAAATATGTATTTAATGGGAAAAAAAACCCAAACAAAACAAAACTGATGAGTGCGCTCATTCTGTACAGATGTTCATACTGTACGCAGATATAAAGTCCCAAATATTTCTGTAACTGCCCAGTGTCTTCAGTGTGATTCTTATAGCCAGAATGAACCTTCCCTGGAACGTACCATAGAGACCACATCACATTCACTAATTCAGAGCAACCTCAATGCTCCTCCTGTAATTATTCACTCAGAACAAAACACTTTTTCTGACTCCAGGTCCACAAAAACCAGTGCTTCCCTACCAGACACTCCCTAACTTCTGCTACTGGGCACATAACGGCCCTTAGGCAAATCTATTCTCTGCTCTGGTAGTCAGCTGGTAGCAGGCTACAGCACCGATGTATTTAATTTTTTACTGTGAAAATCCTGGCTTTCCCCTTTCAGCAGCATTCCTTTTCACCTCCTCTCTGCACCATATTGAAAGGTTGATGTGGATTTGATTTGCTGAAGTCTTTCGTTCCAATGGATGAAAGACTCGCATCATGCTTGTTTACCCAGTAAACGTTATCCCTTAGGAGCCGTGAAGAAAAAAAATATTCTTCTGGGACCTGATTTCCTAATGTTTTTCTTTGGCCTATGCATTCAATGCAGACTGAAGAGCACTGCTGACATAGAAGCAAAACGGATGAACTCTCCACCTAACACAGAACTCCACTTTCTGGAATGCTAAGTGGAAAAGAGGCATTCTTCCAGCTTGAAATCCAGTGCATACCAGTAAGGACAGTAAGACAAATACATTCTTTCCCAACAGCCTAATAAGACTTTAAAGTTGTGGTATTATAGACTATCCATTCTCTTGGTGGAAATTCTGTATTTTTAATGCTTTTTAAATTCCACACACCATTTCTACTTTAACTACAATGCCCTCTATTTTCAAGCTTCTAAGACAGATGTGTACTGAGTTTTCATTAGAAGAATATTTTCCACTACTTTTTAATGAAAATGTAGAGCCTTCTAACCACAGTAGCATTCCTATAAAGAAACTACCTTTAGACAAATATGCTTGCTCTCTGTTCCTGTGTAATCCCAAATACATTGTGATGTTGACCACTGCAAAGCATGAAATATTTACAGGCAAAATACAAATTTTGTTAAAACCAGATTAAATGAATACAATAAGAGAAAATTAGTTCTCTTTAACTTCTTCATTAATCTTTCTTAATTTAACTGTTAAGCTTAATGACAGTAGACGGACCCTTCCCCCAAACCTGGAATTTTCTCTAGGAAGTTCTATACCAAATGCTTCAAGGATAAAGACTTTGTGTAATTACTGTGGGATTCAGGACTGCTACAATCTCATTCTTCTGACTTTTCAACAAGGTATACATAAGAAAAAAAAAAAATCACAAAGGAAAAACTCGTCTACCAATACTGATGTAAATTACAGTTATCTCTGAATGCTAATACTGGCAGTAGCGTGCTTATCTCAGGGTATGCACATATGCTAAAAATAAGAAGTGAGTGCTGTCTGCATGCTCTGTTTTCCCAAGCAGTAATACAAAGATGTCAGAGAGAAAAAAAAAAAAAGCCTCTTGGAGTTAGAAACATTTGCTGACTTTATAAGGATAAAAACCAGCGTATTTTCTGGATTATGTTTTTGTCTCTTTGTTTGTTTAATAATTTTTCTGCTGATTTAATTTACTAAATTCTGGTCCTCTGGCAGAACTTAAGGTTTCCCAGGCCTTAAGGAAATCTCAGCAGCAGCTCTCCCTTAGCACACAGTGCTCATACATCTTCCCTATTCCAGAGCTAGACTTTCACCAACCTATGGCACTGGACTTGCCTACTGGCACACACGTTGCCTCGAAGTAGAAGAAACTTCTATCCGATGGGCTAGCCCCTGCTCTTGCTCAAGTAGTGTAAAAAGCCTTGGGGTTCTTTTTTTGTTTGTCCTAGAAAGACTGCTTCATGGCTCTGCAAGTACCATTTCCAGTGGCTGAGTACACTGCAGCATGAGCATGCACACGGGTACACACACAGCCCCTCCTAGTAACTGGAAACAGAGTCATTTCAACATTTATATATGCATCACTAACACGTCCTCTATTAAAAACAAAAGTCAGAAAGGTTCTCTCCCTCTCTTTATCTCACTTTTCCTTTCAGATAATCTGAGCACTTAATTAAACTATGATGAGAAGACAGTATCTGAAAAACAAAAGATGAACCCACTTGATGCAACAAAATCAGGATTTTTAGCGTGCATTGCTGTCTGTATGTTCATCTGCACTTTTATCTACCTAAAGGATACACTTTCTGAAAAGCCAAATGAACAAAAAATGAATGCAAATATAGCAGAGTGTGGCTTTTACCCGGATGAACTTTGTTCAGCTCTTTTTGTGGGGAAAACTGCTGCCTGTAAAATTGGAAACTTTTGTCAGAATACCTACCAACCTAAAGCACTCAGCTGCATTCAGACTTCGTGCAACTGCTCCATGGTTTTGAAGACTCTGCATTTTATCACAAGACCACTGTCAGACGAAGAAGGAAATTTCTCATTGGCATACATTATCACAATTCACAAGGAGCTGGAAATGTTTGTAAAGCTGTTAAGAGCTATTTATATGCCTCAGAATATTTACTGCATACATGTTGATGAAAAGTCACCAAAAGATTATAAAGCTGCTGTACAAAACATCGTTAATTGCTTTGAAAATATTTTTATTTCCTCAAAAAGAGAAAGTGTTGTTTATGGAGGATTTTCAAGGTTACAAGCTGATATTAATTGCATGAGAGATCTAGTTCATTCCAAAATTCAGTGGAATTACGTTATTAATCTGTGTGGTCAAGATTATCCCATTAAAACAAACAAAGACATTATACAATACATCAAAAGTAAATGGAATGGTAAAAATATGACCCCCGGGGTAGTCCAACCACTTCATATGAAACACAGGACAAATGTTAGTTACAGAGAATATATACATTCTGGGACGTCATACGTGTATCCAACAAAGACTATAAAAGCTAGACCTCCTTATAATTTGACAATATATTTTGGTAGTGCCTATTACATACTAACTAAAGAATTTGTGGAGTTTACACTGACTGATGCACGTGCAAAAAGTCTGCTTGAATGGTCAAGAGACACGTACAGCCCGGATGAACACTACTGGGTCACACTGAATCGTTTAACTGGTAAGACATATGCTATTTCTACTATGAATAACCCCTGGACCAACAGCATTGTAAGGGCTCTGACATAGACAGCTAGCAAGCTCCAATTCAGAGCTTAACACCACCACTTAATGGAGTTACATTGCATAAATATGGTTATTTCTTCAGCCCTGATGCTGCCCTTTCAAACAGTCACATCTCCTGATAGCTGAGAAACAAAGCTTGTTTCCAGAAAAGTACTACTTAGGGTGTAGACCATTAGCTACAAGGCTAGAAAAATGTTGATTAAAAAAAGTAAGTTTTTTTCAGTGTAAAAGCTCATGCTCTCAAGGAATAAAAAAAATAAACAATAAAACTGAGAGTCATGTCTGTTCTGATGTAAATATCTGTAAATAAATACTTAACGTGGCTACATTTAAAAGATCTTCAGCAGTGAAAATTTTCCCTGTAATGAGTAGAAAGAAATCTTATCAGAACCTTATGATTTTAAAGATGCTCCAGGGGCTACACCCAATGCAGACTGGGAAGGAAACATACGAGCCATTAAATGGAAAGATCAAGAAGGAACTACACACAAAGGATGCAAAGGTAACATGAATTTTGATCATGAACTCAAATTTCATTCACTGACTAGCGTTCATTGCAAATTATGTATTATGCTTTAAACTAGCTATTAAATGTGCCACAGTGGTCATACATATTTTGTTTTGGAAGTATCAAATAAAATAGCAAGCCACGCTGCTAAATTACTCCAGTGTATCCAATCTAAACAGCTTCTCATATATTCTTGCAAAGATCATCACAGCATTCATATACTGACAACCATTCTTTCGACCTCTAATTACCAATGCATTAACTTGACCGATCAGTTTTCAGTGAAGAGTAGGGGGTTTACTTGACAAGTGTGTTTGTCAGATACTGTCATCAACATTGGGTTAAATCTCTTCAATTTGAACAATAATCAAAACGGAGAATAGTGCTGACCATATGGAAAGAATGCAAAAAAAATTAAAATACATAACTGTATAAACTCAGCACAGTAAAGTACTGCATGATTAAACAGGTATCCAAATAGAAATAGGAGATCAGAACTTCAGCATGCCCAACTACAAGACACAGTATTAAGCAGAGCAACATGTCGGTGAAGCAGCTGGAGGTAACATGTATCCCTTTGTGTAAAATAGAAAACCAAACCTTCACCTTTATGTTTAAAATCTAGCATTATCCTCCGGATATATTTCAATGATGCTCTATGTGAAATCAAAAGGTCATTTTTGTTAGTAACTCCATAGAGCGAAACTGTTTTTTAAAATGATTCTGTTCAGCTTTCTGTTGCTTTCAGATACCTTCAATTTGTCTTTGCAGGTCATTACATCAGAGACATCTGTGTCTACGGACTAGGGGATTTGCAGTGGATTATTGAGTCACCTCATCTGTTTGCCAACAAATTTGAGCCTGCAACGTATCCGCTTGTTATGGACTGCCTGGAGAGACGCTACAGGCTTAAAGTACTGCAACAGGCAGAAGTCCCTATTGAAGATCACTGGCGTTTTCAGGAAGAGAACTACTTCAACATGAAGCTGAATGTTTGAGCTTAACCAACATCTAAACAAGCGTTCAAAATATTGACAGAAACCATTAACATTTTTAGCCATGGACTTTGCTCTGTTTATTACAGCATGAAGGTAAACACAATACTGTAGTACCAGTCTGCCAGTGAAATAAACATTTTTTATTTATTACTGTAAGATAAAAAGCAACAACTGCTGATGGGTTAATTCTCAAAGAAAACGACATGTCTAAATCTATAACTTACTGAAGACAAGGGGGAAGTTCATAATCCTTTAAGTGACGTATTTAACTGGAAAAATACACATTCCTCATGTCCGCAGCCAAAAAAAAGGACTAACTGGTATGAAAATAATAAAATGGAAGCAGTGACTGAACAAAGATAAAATATGAAGAGCACAAGTTAATTAAAGTCATGTCTACTGTATGTCTTATGAAATAGATTATTTTGATTAATGAAGTTCACGCTAAAATTTCAGAGCTTGTAGATACGGAAGTGGCAACCAGTTTCAGACACAGTTAATTTCACTGTTTTTTGGTTTTATTTTGTTGGTTTTTTCCTCCATGGCCAGCTGCATCTCTAATTTCACTGTGTAGCATGGCAACATCACTCTTGCACTACTCAGGCTTTGCTCCTAATGGAAAGGGGGTGTGTGCCAGTAACAGCAGTAGGGGTCCTGCAATGCATGTTTACCTTTACGTCCCTGTTTCTGAGTCTCTGCAGGAGTTTAGGGCAAGGAGACATGGGAAATTTGAGGCCAGGGAACAAAGGAAAATTGAGTGAAAAGCCATCTTTCAATCCCAGTGTACCTGACTGAGGGAAACAAAACTTCCCTGAACCTTGAAACAGTCTGCAGGAATTGGAGATAACACCTAGCAGCAACCAGGACAAGCATCTCATTTCCCAAACCCTCTGCAGACCAAATGCAGCACTCCCTCGTCTACAGTAAAGAAGTGGCTTTCAACACACAACACAGGCAAAACCAGGGAACAGTAATAAAAAAAGAAAGATCCAGCCCTCTCCCAGGCAAGAGTTGCTCTTTGCTCTTTAGGACTCCTAAATCCTTTCACTTGTGCAACCAAAAAGATTGGGGGAATATGAGGAAACAGAGAGGATGTAGGTGGTGGTCTTTCATGCAATACGACAACTCTTCCATGGGATTAAACCTCTACACACTGTCTCCAAAGGTCTTTAGTTAGGTGGTACTGACGGAAAGAGACTAGGAGAAACCTGAATTGTGGGAAGTCATTTCAAACCGTTCATCCTCCTTTAAAAGTATTTTGGTAAGAATGCAGATTAAAGTTTCATTCCAGTAAACCCAAATAAACTCCCAATTATTTTGCATGAACTCTGCAGTGAACTAATAAAATACATCCTGTTACTTATAAGCTCACTTGATTAGAAACTACAAATTATAAATAAATGCCTAGGAGCAATTTAGATGTAAGCTTCAATATGCATCCAAAATATCACTCAGTTTTCACAGGAAAACTGACTTACAGGTTAAGCATTCTTCCAAAAAAATAAAATGAATCAACCAATGACGCAACAATAGAACATGAAAGTTTTAAAAACTTATTCCCAGGTTCCTGGAACCATACTGCTCATTTTCCCACACGAGTTTCTTGGAAACATAATTTCTTTCAAATGAACTTTAACCTCAAGAAGGACCATCTGGTCCCTATTTATTTACAGAAACTTACAAACTCAACCCAAAGGCCTGTACTCAGTTTCATGTATAACCCAGGACTTATCTTGTGGCTAAATATTGCTGGAGATGCTTTTTCATGGAGGGAAATAAAGGGGGGTGGGGTGGAAATCCATGCAGCATGTTCACACTGAGCTTGTTCAGACTCCCTGAAAACCATTACTGAAGCTAATGGGTCTCTGGCATGTATTCATCATAACAATATTCATAGTTAATTTCTCCAAACCACACCCAATCCACTGTAGGGCACTGCCAGCATTTATCTACTCCATGTTATTTTTTTAAAATGTGAACGGAACGTTCCTTGTTACCACCGTTGCAGCAAATCCAGTATCAAGCTTTCACCTTTCGTCACCATCGCACAAAACAATTGTTCTCTCACTTCTGAACTGAATTAAAAGGATAAATTCAATAGCAAGGTGATATATAACATGGGCTTGGTTTGCAGAAACTGAGCCAGTCAAACTGGGGCAAAAAAAAAAAAAAATCTGCACAAAAAACCCTCTTAAAATATAATTTAGGTATGACTTCACCTATGTCAATCCAGGAAAATCATTGGAGTGTTATCCTCCTTCCTTAAAGGATCTTCTATTTTAAACAAAACTTTACATATATAAACCCCCCAGAAAATCATAATTAAACCACCCCATTTCTCAATCATGAAGAAACAGTATTTTACACATTATTCTGAGTGACCATAACCACATTATACTCTTGAAACATTTTTTACTTCTAACAACAGTTAAAAAATTAAATAATAAAACTATGAAAGCTGAGAGCATTTAACATACATAAAAAGCGTTCATTAAGTTCTGTATGCATTATTGTGTTATGAGTAGATCGATCACAACTTTCAGATTTCAGCAACCAATGTTTACTAACTTTTGGTGACTGTTCTAAGAGCATATAGTGTCAACCTGACCTTGTTCAAGGAAACACTATGCTCTATAACATACTGCACATGCATTAACTCTGTATCTGAACGACGTATGCATAATTTCTGTTTCACAAAGCCTGAGGCACATGTTCAATAGCTCTATATCTAAGTTAAACATTTGACTAAGTGTTTTATATGGCACAGACTTTAATAGTTAGGGTACTATTTCAAGTGTGTATCAGAGTCTGTTGACTCTGAAAACAGTTCCAAAATAAATTTTAAAGCGATACAAGAAACTACATTTTAAAATTTAATCTTGTCCTTAACTTCCAGAGTGACTACCTGAACTCCCAGAAGGACTTCCACCAGAGATTCAATAACCACTATCCTGTCTCCAAACTCCCTCTAGCATCCTATTACACCAATAATAACTTCTTTGACAAGAGTCAACATCAAAAATTGGTAATGGTGCCTTTTTCAACCCCCCAAAAGCAAGGTTAAATAGATACTATACACCGCTAGGTAATTCTTTTATTGCATCATTTCTAAAACCATAATTTTGGTCAAATAGCAGACTTCCAAACAAGCAGGCACCAAAGATGGCCCATGCAAGAATCAGGAAGCCAGTTAGAACACAAGTTCCAAAACATTTAATCACACTGGGCCCCACCAAAATCTACAGACCACCAGAGATAAGCACTAATTTACAATCTACAAGATCCCATCAAATACAAAGAGCACGTAGAAACAGTCTTGCTTGTTCTTTCAATTTCAGTAGTCTGTTGGAGAATTAAACACAACAATCGGTGAGAACATCCTATTCAAAAGTGCAAATTTTAAACTGACAATTTCTATGACACATACAATTCTTCCTGAAGAACAGGAAGCAGGAGGCACCCTGATCTTCAGGGCTTCTGCTACAGAACACGCATCACCAAACTCCGTTATCTGGAAGCAAAGTTGTTTTCCTTCCTGCTGACTGAAAGTCCTATCCTGCACATTTTAGTATGTGACTTAGAACTGATAGTTTAAATTTTCTCTTCTTACTGTACAAAACCTCAAAAATATGGCTCAAACAAAATACAATTCAGTGTAAAAAGGTATTATAAATTTCATTTTTATTCATAAGTTGCTCTGTTTTAGAAAAAGCTCTTTTTCAACTCTTTTCAGTCTAAATAGTTAGAAGCTTCAAAATTTGTCCCAAGCACTTGATCTATCAAGCTTGCTCTCCAACATAAACCACCACTAAAAAAATTCTCATTGCTCTTTCAAAAAATTTTTGGCCAGGGGGTTTTATATTTTGGCAAGACAGTTCAAAGCATTTACTATTCAGGCAGTAAGAGACAACCTCTCTCTCCCCCAACACTGCTACAGTGTCTGACTGTTTGTTTGCCTTAGAGTTTTCACATTTTAATGTTATTTTTTAACTTTAATCTTTCAGTATACTGCTACTTAAGATGGAAGTAAACTTGTCTTTCTTGCTTCACAACAGAGGTAATTCACTCAGAAAAAGTTCTCACACATTAATTACAGTTGCCTCACTAAAAGTCCTCCATCCATGACAGTTTCCTCTCACATTCTTGTGCCTTTCCCTAGTACCAATACAGTTCTGTTAACAATTCCAGTAAAAGCAGATAAATACATGTATTTAATATTGTCAGCTCTTCACGTAAAGTTTCTATTAAGGCAAAACATGTTTTTTTGAAAGAGAACTCTGGCAGAAAGACTGCTTCATCCTCCCTGTACCTAGACTCCATAAAGGCTTTCAAATCAAGTACTACAGCAAATACTGTTGAGATAAACTGAGGAATGCTGAATTCTTCATCTTGGGGTTTTTCATTTCCTTGAATTAGACAAATCTGCACATGCATTCAATTTTTTTCCTAAACACTTATTTTGTGATCTGCATATCACTGGGCAAACAGGTCGCTCTATTTCTTGTAGGAGCTGCCAGAGAAAAAACTGAGAAGAAAACTGAGCAGTGAGACAACTGTCTGTGGGACTTCCCACAAAGTGGTAAGCATTCCCATGAGCCAAGCCAGAAGGCCTGGAAAGGAAGCAACCCTCTGCTCTGAGCACAGGAAAGCAATTTTGTACAGTTTCATGAAGCACAACATTTTGCAATATACAACTTGTAGCATGTAAATATATGTTCATTACCTAGTTCAGATGATCTAGTTTAAAGTACATGAGTATGAAGGTGAGGACTGCAGAACTGTTTTTCGGGCTGCTGGATATCTGTATTCCCTGGTGAGTGTTTTTACTGCATGATTACAGCATCTGTTCGACAAAGTCCTTTGGGAAACCGTTGCTGTTTACAATTTAGCAGACTATCAATACTGCTTTGTAGGCTCGTAGGTGAGATTAATGCACAAGAATAGCTTGTTTTGAAAGAGCTTTCTTGAATTTCATAGTGGGGAAGAGAGCTGCCACACAGCTCCTAGACTGACACTTCCCCAGTTTATATCCATGCTATAAACCTTGTCCCCTGGGACGAAGTGAAAACACAGATTCTGCTAGCTGAAAAGAAAGACTGGCTACAGAGTGTAAACAAGCAAATACAGGATTATTCTTTCTGAACTACTCTCTGAAGTCACACAGCAATGCCTCCGCGCAGACAGACGTGGCAGGGTCACGCAGGGCCGGGCACCTGGGCACATACCGGCAGACAGACGGTGGCAAGGCCATGAAAGAAAATGCTGCAGCCCACACGGATCCCATAGGTTGGATTTTGGTTGAAAAAAACCATATTGTCATTCTTATGATACAGCAGTTAGCACCAGTAGAAACATAGGTATGGAAATCTACAACATTAAAACATTCTGCACTTCAGAAAGTTTTTGCATTTTGAAAGAACATGTACCAGAAGAAGATTCTATTTGTTAATAAACTATTCCTAATCCTAGTGTATGTACAATACACAACACTTCATCTTTTTTTTTTTTTTCCTTCTTCTTTAGTCCTGGTTCATTTTACTCTATGCCCCATTGCTGCATAAAGACAGAACGTGCTGAGGAAATGCTGCTAATTAACACCTTGGATATAAACAAACTGCTGGCTACTAGAAACCATGGCAACCAGCTCCCCATGATGCTATTTAGAAAAGTTCTTGTCCCTTCTTGATTCTGAATACAGAACTAGAACATTATCAGTATATACCCAAAATCTACTAAATCACTGTTCAACCTTAATCAAAGGAAACACAGACTAAAACATGTTCTCCCTGCTGGTTACCATTGTCTTTGTACACCAAAATCCAATAATGAAAAGATGACAGACTAGATTATATTATATCCACTTCATTATTCCTGGAAGCATCCTTCTGAATATTGTGAAGAATTCAGGTGTATGTGAAAACAGTCACATGCAAATATGAGGCTATGATAAATACTGATTATTAAAAAAATCCAGAAAACATGTGGGATTCATTTAGTTTTTATAAGATTATCAGACTGGCCAAACCATGGACAAAACATCTCATTCCTTCACTTAATAATCAAGTTACATCCATCTATCAATGAAAATTTAGATGCAGACAGAAAACCTCATTAAAAATAAATTAGTATCTGCCAACAGGAAAGCAGAGCCATTAGGCCCAAACCAGTATTCTACGGAACAAAATTAGCACTGAATGCAGCAATATGAGGCTAAACCTAACTAACGATATTCCACATCACCTGCAACAACTTACCAAGAAAGTTTTTCCTTCACAGGTCTTGCTTAATAAAAATACACTGTATGCGTTATCAAACATCAGGGTGTTTGCTGAAAAATAACTCTGACTAAATGTGGCAACTATCACCACAAATCTCACTGATAATAAAAGTAGTGATACGAAGAAACAGAGTATTTGCAACTTTTATCATTGTCCCTAGCTACAAAGAAACCTATGTAATGAGATCGAACCAGCACCGTAAAATGAAATGCAGTCAGTATTTTCTACAATAATCCATGTAATTGCTGAAAATTCTATGAAGAGTTGCCCAAAAAAAGACAACGGCAGATGTCCTTTAAAAATACAGGGATCAAAACAAAACCTGAAAATGTAATCAGTTTAAACACATAGAGCAGACACTGATAAACACAAACCACATGCATTCAGGAAAAAACCCAAACCAAAACAAACACCCCAAACTAATCACCATTTTTAAAACTGAAATTCTAACCAAACATTTGAAAAAATGAGATTTCTGAAGTAGTTGTTGCAAAACCAAACTATAAGAACAAAACCATTAATTTTTAACAACTACTTAGAAACACATTTTTATTAAAAAAGGCCATACAGAATTCCTTCAGGCCATCATAAAACAGAACTTTTACAAGCTCCATTTCAATTTGCATATTCAGATAAAAAACCCACTTTAGAATAGCGGATGTGAATGCAATTGTATATACACACACACGTTTATATCTGTCTATCTGTGGGGGGTCATATATGACCCCACTGCTACTAAAGCTGAAGAAAAACTCACCTTGTGACAAACTTCTGATTTAATTTCTTTGAGAGCACGTTCAGAGAACACACAGCCACAGTTTCTCAAGAAGCAAAACCTTCAAAGAAAAGAAGACAAGACACAGAACCATTTTTAAGAAACCCTGTGCGTAAAAGATATATCTGCAGTGCTGATTTAACACAGAAACAATACTGCAATGGGCTAGCAGGACACAGCTAACTTTTTACACAGCCTTGCAGCTAATCAAGGTATCAGCACCTTAATTAGGTACTTACTAATTTGCACAATGTACGAATTGAATGAAAAATATTGGGTACATTAAACCACAACAAGTATTTTGTTGTTTCATTCTCGGTATAATTCAGCATAGGTTTATGAAAATGTCTCATCTTAGCAAAACAGATGCTCTTGAGATGTTTTTGCACATTTGCTACAGGCTTCTCTGGAATCATCCCCACAATCTATTTTACTACAAAGTTATACCGTTTGAATGGTTCCACCTCCCACCAAGCTTATTGGTTTCACTTACTCTGACTCAAGCCCTCCAGCAACGCTGTCACAACGACCCTAGCCAGGGTCTGTTCTCCCATGTGTCTCCTGTCCACATGGAAGATTGCTTCACAGAGTCTTGCAAGAATTACACACGATTCATGTGATCTTTCCTGAGAACTACCATTAATCTTTTCCTCTCTATCACCCTCAACTGAATAAAAAAATACTAAGGTGGCTCTGGTAAAAATGGGTTTACTTTTCAGGTTCTCTGTTTACTTCCACCTGAATATCTCTTGGCTAATCACTCTCTGGAGGAAGAAATACTTCTCAACTATCAAAGCTGTGAACCCAGCCTCTTCTCACTCATCAGGGTTAACACGCACAGAAAAAGAAACTGCTAATTTGCCCAAACCTGGATGCAAAGAAATGTCCTTCTTCAGCCCAATAAAAAATATAGGCTATTGCAGGATTAGAATAGAGATACACTCCATCTCCATTCTGATCCTAACTTCATAGCCTTGCCAAGCTGGTGAAGAGGGCTTTAAACTAAAGTTGCTGGGGGAGGGGAACCTCAATCCATCCCACTCCTACCAGTTTGATGCCAGTGCCAGCAATAGCTGCCCAGAGCCTGGAGAAGGATCACAGATCAGCAGGAGAGCACCTGAAGAACAGCACAAAGGAATTCCACCCACTCCAGCCAGTAAGTCAGCTTCAGCAGGGGCCCAACTTAAATGCCTCTACGCAAACACACGCAGCATGGGGAATAAACAAGAGGAGTTAGAGACATGCGCACGCCTGCAGGGCCATGATCTTACTGGCATCATGGAGGCATGGTGGGATGGCTCCTATGACTGGAGTGTTGCAATGGAAGGACACAGGCTCTTTAGGAAGGACGGGCACAGGAGATGAGGAGGGAGTGTTGCCCTCTGTGTCAGTGACCAGCTGGAGCTCTGCCTGGGGATGGGTGAAGGAGCCAACTGAGCGTTTATGGGTCAGGATTAAGGGGAGGGCAGGGACACGTGACATTATAGAGGAGGTCTGCTACAGGCCACCCAACCAGGAAGACCAAGTGGATGAGGCCCTCTATAGACAGATAGGAGCAGCCTCACGTTCACAAGCCCTGGTTGTCACGGGGGACTTCAACCACCCCAGTATCTGTTGGAGGGACAACACAGCAGGGCATAAGCAATCTGGGAGGTTCTTGGAATGCGTTGATGATAAATTCCTTCTCCAAGTTGACAGAGGAGCCAACAAGGAGAGGTGCTATGTTGGACCTTGTTCTCACCAACAAGGAGGGGCTGGTGAGGAATGTGAAGCTCAAGGGCAGCGTTGGCTGCAGTGACCATGAAATGGTGGAGTTCAAGATCCTTAGGGCACTGAGGAGGGCTCACAGGAAGCTCACTACCCTGGACTTCAGGAGAACAGACTGGCTTCTTCAGGGATCTGCTTGGTAGAGTACCACGGGATAAAGCCTGGAGGGAAGAGGGACCCAAGAAAGCTGGTTAATGTTCAAGGATCACCTCCTCCAGGCTCAGGAGTGATGCATCCCAACAAAGAAGAAGTCAGGCAAAAATGCCAGGAGACCTGCATGGATGAACAAGGAGCTCCTGGAGAAACTCAAACACAAAAAGGAAGCCTACAGAGGGTAGAAGCAAGGACAGGTAGCCTGGGAGGAATACAGAGAAATTGTCTGAGCAGCCACGGATCAGGTTAGGAAAGCTAAAGCCCTGACAGAATTAAATCTGGCCAGGAATGTCAAGGGCAACAAGAAAAGTTTCTATAGGTACATGGGTAATAAAAGGAAGACTAGGGAAAACGTGGACCCTCTCTGGAAGGAAACAGGAGACCTGGTTACCTGGGGTATTAAGAAGGCTCAATGACCTTTTTGCCTCAATCTTCACTGGCATGCGTTCAAGCCACAGCACCCAAGTAGCAGAAAGCAAAGGCAGGGACTGGGAGAATGAACTGCCCACTGTAGGAGATCAGGTTCAAGACCATCCAAGCAACATGAAGGTGCACAAGTCCATGGGACCTGATGAGATGCATCCGCAGGTCCTGAGGGAAATGGTGGATGAAGTTGCTAAGCCACTATCCATCATATTTGAGAAGTCGTGGCAGGCCAGTGAAGTTCCCACTGACTGGAAAAGGGGAAACATGACCCCCTTTTTTAAAAAGGGAGAAAAGGAAGACCTGGGGAACTACAGGCCAGTCAGTCTCACCTCTGTGCCCAGCACCATCATGGAGCAGATCCTCCTGGAAACTATGCTAAGGCATATAGAAAATAAGGAGGTGATTGGTGACAACCAACATGGCTTCACTAAGGGCAAATCGTGCCTGACAAATTTGGTGGCCTTCTACAATGGGGTTACAGCATGGGTGGATAACGGAAGAGCACCTGACATCATCTACCTGGACTTGTGCAAAGCATCGGACACTGTCCTGCATGACATCCTTGTCCCTAAATTGGAGAGACATGGATTTGACGGATGGACCACTCAGTGGATAAGGAACTGGCTGGATGGTCACACTCGAAGAGTTGCGGTCAACGGCTCAATGTCGAAGTGGAGACCAGTGACGAGTGGCGTTCCTCAGGGGTCGGTATTGGGACTGGCACTGTTTAACATCTTTGTCGGCAACATGGAACAGTGGGATTGGGTGCACCCTCAGCAAGTTTGCCGACGACACCAAGCTATGTGGTGTGGTTGACACGCTGGAGGGAAGGGATGCCATCCAGAGGGACCTTGACAGGCTTGAGAGGTGGGCCCGTGCGAACCTCATGAAGTTCAGCAAGGCCAAGTGCAAGGTCCTGCACATGGCTCAGGGCAATCCCAAGCACAAATGCAGGCTGGGGGATGAAGGGAATGAGAGCAGCCCTGAGGAGAAGGGCTTGGGGTGTTGGTTGATGAGAAGCTCAACATGACCTGGCAATGTGCGCTTGCAGCCCAGAAAGCCAACCGTATCCTGGGCTGCATCAAAAGCAGCGTGGCCAGCAGGTCGAGGGAGATGATTCTCCCCCTCTACTCTGCTCTGGTAAGACCTCACCTGGAGTACTGCATCCAGCTCTGGAGCCCCCAACGTAAGAAGGACATGGACAAGGACCATGGAACGAGTCCAGAGGAGGGCCATGAAGATGTTCAGAGGGCTGGAGCACCTCTGCTGCGAAGACAGGCTGAGAGGTTGGAACTAGATGATCTTTAAGGTCCTTTCCAACCCAAACCATTCTATGATTCTAACAGAGAGAGAGGCAGAATTGCTTGATGCTTGCCCATACCAGTCTCCTGTGGTTTAGTCCCCAAACAACTTTTAGTCACTTTTTCTCTCTGAACATTGCCCTCTATTCCTTTATTATACATATAAATTCATTTGGGAAAGGGTTAACTTTTTATCTTTCCTCTTGAACATGAAATGAAAGGACACTTAGTCGTCTCCTGAACTCCCTCCTTCTGAAAGGAGGACAAATATTTCCCACAAAGGCTTGAGTAAGTACATGAGTTGCAACATTACCGATTCAAACGTTTTTATCTGCTCTATATTCAGTTTAGCATAGTACTCACTTCTAAAAACAGAATTCAGAAACTCACTGACCTATGTCTTCCATTCATTTCCAATCCCACCACAGGGCAAATAAAGCGTGCAGACTGGATGTCATCATATTTGTCACCTTTAATACTCTCTTTATCACCACTCCAAGCTGGATTATCTGCAAGGTTTAGTTCTGTTACATTCTGAAAAATAGAAACGCAAGCCTTCAGCTGTTTACTAATGATTTTTGAGCCATGATAACATTCCCTAAGACTTTTTTCATTGTGGTTTGCTATTTTTAACACTTTTAGTATATAGCGAGAACAGAAGCAAACTGAAGTTTTGTAGCACGTTTTAACTTTCATGGCACTCTTTAACATGAGGCACAACCTGCTTACCTTAATGCTCTTGATATGTGATGCAGCTTCCATAGGAGTCTTATCAGCTGACTTGTCCAACAAAAATTCAATGATGGCATCTTTATTATACAACCTGTAACATAACATTTTTAGTAGTCACAGATGATTCTCATAACATTCCTTTATTTATAAATTATTACCTTTTAATGTAGCAGTCTTTATGGAAACATTCATACCTGCCTAGCTCACAGGCTACAATTGGCCGACATAACTTCTCTTGACTCAGAGCACAGTAATACCATCTTGCCACCAATTCAGCATTTTTGTCAACCTGAAGAACAAAAATACTCATTATTTTAAAACAGCTTTTATATTTGCAAATTATTTAAACATAAAATCAAGTAACACTTGAATCATTAATCAAATTCCCAGGTATCTTACCAAACCTACTTTCTGCATTCAAAGCTATTCCGTAAAATAACTTCAGCAAAACCTTTTAGCAAAATTCATGAGCAGTTTCAAGGGTCTGCCTCTATCTATTGAGCATGTTTCTGCATCCTGGGACTTGGGACCTGTCTTCCTAACTCTAACCCAGTTTTCTTATTTTTTGCCGCTTCCACCCGTCCCCTTCCCTCTTTATTCTTTTTTGTTCTTCACATGTTCTCCACTACGCTCTTCTCTCTAGTTCTACATCTCATCCCTGCTTGGGTTAACTACCAGTCCCACTCCCTGTAAGGAACAAGATAACAACAAAAGCAAATCCGGGGGTGTCAGGATGCTACCTGAAGCTCCAGTCTAAAAAAAATAATTTTATGACATGTGAGGCCATAAAAGAAAGGCTGAGGTTCACAGCTACTCTAATAGTCAGGTTTGGGGAGGAAATGGATTTTATTTACCTATTTTGTATCAGCAAGTGTAATTTGCCCAAGTTTTCTGCCACTCGCTGTGAGATTTTCCCCAATCTTCGTCCACCTATCCACACATGTGATGCCACTGTATATCCATTACCCTAAAACATCCTAAAAAAGGGAGCCCAAGCAACATTCGGAATGCAAGCTGATGGAACGCGGAGATGGCCACGTTCAACATCACCAATGGTCTGGTCACGTTATTAAACAACCTACCAAAAGCGTTACCAGAAGATGCCGTGCCCCTAGATGAAGGAGGCCCCTAAGCCCCGCGCGTTCCGCAGAACGCCCAAAAGGACGTGTCCAGAAGGCAAGGGGGTCTCCACCGTAGCTGCCACTACCGCGGCTGGTGCAGTCGCCCTGAGGCGGCAGCCGCAGGCCGGCCGAGTGCCGCGCAGCTGGGCGCTCTCCCCCACGCTGCCAGCACCCGCAGTGCCGCGCCCGGCTCCCTGCGGGGCGGGCAGCGCCGACCCGGCCTCCGTGGGGCCGCTCTGCCCCCGCGCCGCGGGCCCGCGGCCCAGGCTCACAGAGCCGAGCCGAGCCGGCCCGGCAGCCCCCGGCCGCGCTCCCCGCCGCCGCCCCCACGCAGCCCCCTCCAACCTTCTCGACTTTGCGGGGCCCCTTCACCAGCTCATGCCGCTTGGGGATGGTGCCACCATCGCACCCCATCTCGCTCCCCGCAGCGCTACGCTTCCGGCTCCGCTTCTCCCACAGGCTACACACTTCCGGCGGAGGGAAGCACTTCCGGCGTGCGCTGAGGGCGTCATCGCCGCGCCGTAGCAACCAGCCGGCCGGGGGCGTGGCTATCAGCGCGCGGGAGAGGCGGGGCGCGGCGGGGCGGGGCGGGCGAGTCCATCGGGCCGGCGCCGGAGGGGCGCGGAACGTGCCACCGCGCGCAGGGGGGCCCGCAGCGCCCCCTCCCGGCGGCGGGCGGCCCCGCCTCTCCCCCGGCCCCGCCGCGGCGGAGCGCGGAGCCCGCTCCCCCGTCTTGTGTGAGGAGCCCCCCGCCCGACGCCCCCTTTGCGGGACTGCGGCCGAACCGGCGGCTCCCGAGCGGGGCCGGGCTGGCAGGGGCTGGGCCGCGGCCGCCGCCGCTGAGGAGCCGCCTGCCGCCTTCGCGCCCTCAGCCCGCCCTGCGCGGGCCGCTCGGGCGCTCGGTAACGCCGCGAGTTCAGCACAAAACGTACAAAAGCAACGCGAAATGCTGTCCCTGCATCCACCGTGCAGGCGAGTATTGACAGATGGCGTGCAAATAACGGTGAAAGCCACGGTGACGGCCGGGTGAGGAGAACGGAGGGAGGCGCGGGGGCTGCGGGCGCCCGGGCGCTGCCGCGGGGCGATCGCTGCGTTCCGAGCGCAGGCACGGGTGCGGCCCTGCCCACGAGGGCCGGGCTTAGGGATTGGAAAAGTTTAAAATAAATTAATTACAAAAACCACAAATAACACAGGGGATCTGGGCGGTGCCAGGGCCGTCGTCGCTGTGCTCGCTGCAGCGGGGTTGGGCTCGGTGATCTCGCAAGGTCCCTTCCAACCCAAAGCATTCCATGATTCCATGATTCTACTTGAGGTGCAGCCAGCCCAGGGATAAGGTCCGGGAGCTGCGCAGAGCAGCGCGGGAGCCGCTGCTCCCAGGAAATAACGCCACGCTTCCAGTCCGCAGGAACAGCCTGTCCAAAGCTTCTGTTTAGTGACTAGAATAAATTCCTTCCCGTTGGAGCAATGCTGCGAATGGCTTCAAGCTGCAACAGAGGACGGCCGAGGTGCGCTCTCCATAGATCTGGGAGCCAGGGCTCCTCCAAGTCAGTTTTCCTTCTGCGCTCGGACGCCAGCTGGAGCGTTTCCCATTAACATCTAGGATATGCGTAGTACCTGCCAGATTTTGTCCTGTAATACATTCGTCGCATTTGTACATGAAGAACAAAAGTTAGCTTTGTAGCTGTGAAAAAAAATAATAAATTGTAATTACAAATTTTGAGTCCTCAAGAAACAATTGGTAATGGGATATCATAACTTACAGAACACTGTGCAGCAAAATTTAAAGAGACACTTTACATACCCAAATAGGAAAAAAAAAAAAGAGGAAAATGTATTTATCTGACTGTCCTGGTTTTGGCTGGGATAGAGTTAATTTTCTTCCTAGTAGCAGGCATAGTGCTGTGCTTTGGATTTAGGATGACAAGAATGTTGATAGCACACTGATGGTTTAGTTGTTGCTAAGTGGTGCCTACACCAGTCAAGGACTTTTCAGCTTCCCATGCTCTGCCAGGTGCACAAGAAACTGGGAGGGCGCACGGCCAGGAGCGTCCCCCAAACTGACCAAAGGGCTATTCCATACCATATGATGTCATGGGCAGTATAGAAACTGGGGGGGGTTGGCCGGGGAGCAGCGATCGCTGCTCGGGGACTGTCTGGGTATGGGTCGGCGGGTGGTGAGCAATTGCATTGTGCATCACTTGCTTTGTACATTGTTATTATTATTATCATTATTATATTGTTATTATTACCATTACTATTTTACTTCATTTCATTTATTAAACTGTTCTTATCTCAACCCAGGAGTGTTTCTCACTCTTACTCCTCCGATTCTCTCCCCCATCCCACAGGGCAGGGGGAGTGAGCGAGCGGCTGCGTGGTGCTGAGTTGCTGGCTGGGGCTAAACCACGACACTGACCTATATAGAAATTAAAAAATCAGCCAGATAATAAAATAATTTTGCTCTAATACAGTGCAAACATTCCAGCCCAGCCACTAAGATGATGACGTTTCCAGGCAGGAGCTGAACAATGGGGAAGAAAGTACAGATTTAATTCTACAAATCCTCTTCTGCATCTGCTGTTGTGCGGATCCGCACCAGCACCCAGGGAACTGCCCGGCAGGAGTCTGAGAGGCGACTGAAAGTTGGTGGTCGCTGAGCTGCTTTTGCCCCCCTTGGCTGTCACATGCCAACGGAGCAACAAGGGAGAATTTGTAAAAACAGTGAAGTGTCTTTCATTCCATCATTGCTCTAAACTGCTGTGTGTACTTAGAGAGCTCCTCAGTTTGATCCTGAAGTTCCCTCATGGCATCTGTGTTTGGATATTGTATTGCAGCATTTTTGGTGGCGAGAGCCAGATTCTTCAAGAGGCTGCAAAACCGACTGCTGCTGTGGAGGATGTCGTTCCGAGCATCTCTTTCTTGAGTTTCCTGGCAGAGATAATCCACTAGCTTTTGTCCCACCATAATGATCAATTTGCTGTGGGATATGAAGACTTCGGGCGGCTGGTTGTTGCTCAGACCATTAGTAAATACGCCAATTGCCTTGTGCAGTGCACCAAAACACAGCTTACAGTGTTCTGGGAGAGCGAATTTCTTTGCAGAGTCCTGCTTGCTTTGAACTGGAGTCTTTTTTGCAGATGGCAAAACCTGGAAAAAGGTTAAAAAAATAGACTCAGCTTGGTGGCACACTGATTGTTTCTTTATTTGCTCTACCCTATATTCTTCACGTGTTTTCTCCACTTAGAGGGAGTTTAGTTAATAAGTCTCCAAATTGCCCCAGCCCAGGAGTCTTTTACAATCATTTCTCCTTCCATAGAGTACTGGACTTCAAAGTGGTATTTTCTCCTGATAGCCCTTTCCCTAAACAAATGTCACTGAACATGATTTTAATAATGAAGAGCACACAAACTGCTGTAGCTGAACATCAATCCTTTATACAAACTGGACTTCAAGCTTTCGGACAGTACAAAACATTCAGACTTGATCTTTAATGCTGCTGACTTCATGAGGGTTATGAATGATTAAAACTGTACGATAGCAAGAGAGTCAGTCCTTATACCAGCGCATGACAAGATATTTTGAAATACTAACTCTCACAGCCTTATCCCAAATGATACACAAAGGCAAGAAAATAAATAGTATTACTTCAAACTACAGTGGTTTGTTACATTTGAAGAAAATAAATGTTTTGCATGGGTTTTCAGCAGTAATTCTAAGAACTAGGTCTGGGAAAACGAACTATGAGAAAACAAATAGATCTCTTTGTATAGATATGTGTGTCCAAATGCAATTATTTTGAATTGTAGCAAGCACAGAAATCAGGGACTAGCAGTCCTCATAAGTAATAGTTTTCAAAATCAGAAATACCTTTGGTTTTGAATCTGTACTCTTCTTTGCTACTTCTTTACCTGAAATTATTTTCTGTGCCTGTTACAAATCAAAATGAAAGCAAAGGTGAAATGGTTTACATAAAATATTTAAATGTAAGTGTGTTTTTCTCTTATTTCAGGGGGAAACAACTACTTGCTATGCAGCCTTCATGTTATGGACAACAATGGTACATTTATTAGAAGCAACTGTTTTTTTCCTACTAAAAATTTAGTGTCTGATCCTGCAAGATCTAAGACTGAAACCAACATCAACAAAACAACTTTTCCTAAATTCTGAGGACAAGCCAACATTTCTTTGTGAAACCAAGAGAGTTATATTCTTAGACATTTCAGTAATTCTAAGGAGAATGATTCTAACAAACATCCAAAATTATTCTAATAAATAAATTTGATAATTCACAGCAAGAGTTTAATTTGTTAAATCAAAAATTTCTATGAAAGCATGCTTTCCAATACACCTCATGTTAGAAAGTTAACATCTCTTGTATAGTCATGTCAGAGTCAAGCAAACAAAATGTACTGGCAAGAAGAGAACTACTAGTCAAAAGAGAAGAAACAAATTGCTAACCCCCAGCTAAAAGCTGTCTCGAATTTAAACGGGCAAACTAAAAATCTTTTCTCAGTGCTGGCTGGCTGCCTGGGTAAATTCTCAAATGCCAGTTCTCTTTGTTACTTAAAATTACTGATCATTCTACATGTGCCATCTAGCACTCTAAGAAAATCCTGAATTCACATAAAGTCTGGAAAATAGGAAGCAGTGCAAACTCAATTTGGCACTAGTGCAAAGATAAAATAGTGCTAATAGCTTAATATCTGCAAATGATCAGGAATATGCATAGTAAAATCCAGTTATACTAACCTGTAACTGAACATAATCACAGTCTTCAGTGGCATTTTCTTTTGGTTTCTCAGAAGACACCTGACTTTGATTGGGTTTATCAGGAATATTTCTTTGAAGTGAATCTATTTCTATTCTTCTCGGCACTGTGATTTGTTTTGCCATTTTGTATTCTGGGTTCACTTTTGGTTGCTTCATTTCTTGTTCCTCCTCATTCTTTCTGAAGAGGAGCTTTCCATTGGCAATGATGATGGATACAAACCTCTTGATATCATCTGGAATCGTGCGGGCTACCATAACAAAGCGATCGAGGTCATCTGGGTTGTTCTGAGGTTTCCTGAGGACCAAAGCCTCTAGTGACCAGCTGCAGTTGTTTAGAGCTTCTCTTGTTTCTGTTAAGATTTTGAATGAGTTCATAAGAATTTCTAGCTGTTTTTTAATTCTGGTCTGAAGGTTGTTATCAGTGAGGCAAGAGGCATTTGCCTTTACAACTTGAGCAAAGGCCAAGAATTCTCCGAGTGATACCTTTATGTGATCAACTGCTCTATGGATTTCTTCAATGGTTTTCTCTAGGTGCTCCTGTAATCTCCATTTACTACTCACAAAGATCATTAAACTCGCAACTGAGCTGGATACACTGTGCTGCAATCTAGTCAGTGTCTCTATGGCTACGTCAAGGTCCAGTTTAATTTCTTTGGCAGGCTCTTCTGATGATGACATAGAAGAAGGCTCAGCAGAAGAGTTTGAAGATGTAGAGACCGTGCTGCTTCTGCTGTCCACGCTAGAAGCAGATAATCTGTCTTGTTCTACCTTGGCATCTCTTGAGAGCTGTGGAGGAGCACTGTATGCTTGGTCTCCAGAACTATCACTGGTTTTTTCCATGTCTTTCTTGGACTGCAAAGCTACGGGCAAACCTTTTGGAATATCATAAACGTTCTCTTCAGAGCTCTGATTCTCAGCCTTTGGAGCCAGGAGACTTGGGGGTACATCACAGCTACCATTTTGTGGCAAAAGGAGCACGTCCCGTGAGGATGGAACATCATAGAGATGGATACCTGGAAACGTGAATTTCCGTTGTGCTGGTGGAATATCATATAATTGTGGATTTACAACTTTGGCTTCAGTATTTGTTGTTAGTGCCTTGTACCTGGCTGGTGGTATATCGTACAGCACCTGGTTCTCCAAGGAATGGCCAGGAGGGTTTTGTTTTAATCCCGGTTTTTCAGGTGATACTGGAATATCATAAATCCATTCTGATTTTCGAGGATTTGGCAAGGTATTGTAACGGCCCCAGAACTTTTTCTGAGATTCATTTTCTGAAACATCAGTTTCTCTTTTGGGAGGGACATCATATAACTGCAACAGAGCACACAGGATTTATAAGCAGCATTTTATACAAGAAATTGGAAACAAAACAATTCTCAGAGCATGCAATTGTATGCAACTCCAGTAATGTCAATGGAACTGCACCACAAAAAGGCTAGCCCATAATTTTTATTTTCTTTCTAAAATGCACAAGCGGCACATACAAAGGTTAAAATATTTTGAGCGCAGGGGATTAAATCATACAGCAGTGTCCCCAACCAGTGAAATCTGTGAGCTCTTCCCTGACTCCTTTGGGGTGGGAAACTTTCATAGTTTTCTAAATTGGCTGCAAAAGTGAAATGCCAGTTTATTAGTAGGTAATATCAAACACTCAGTTTTACAGAATGAAGGAGGTAAGATATTACTGGCCTCTGCATAAGAAAACACTTGATTTTCCAGTATCCCCGCCCACATTCATATGCATAGCCTGACAAAAAAATAAATCACCAACAGACACAACTGACCATTCTCAGATAGCTGCAATGAGTTTAAGTTTTCACTTGATACAGGTTTTCTAAGACAGACACAGATCTTGCCCAATGCCTTAAAAACACATGTGTGCACAGCTGAAGTCTATAAGCTGGAAAAGGTGAAGGCAAGACCACTTCTTGTGTAAGAAAATCCAGACTAATACTAATAGGCACTTTGGGACAGGTCATACCTGGATGCCTTACGAGCATGGAGCACAAGCATGAGGGAGTGCAGGGAGCTATAGGAGTGTGCAGCAACAAGAAACAATTGAAGGTACCACTGTGTAATAAAAATTTTAGAAAGAACTGTCCAGGTCAGGCTTCTCCATCTGCAGAAAACGTGCATGAGAAGGGGATCCCAAAGAAGGGTGTTTCAGACCACAGCCAGAATTTTGCAAATTTCCCCTGAACAAAGAATTCTAAGAAAATTTTAGTTTGGAACCAACAGTAAACCATGTCTCTGAAAGAAAATCTGCTCCCAGGCTGTTGCAGCTGGTCGGTATGATTGCTAACAGCCATGGAGACGTCAGGAATGCCAGCGTCAACGAGCAATTGCTCGTATGCCAGCGCCCCAGTGCTGGGTAGCACCAGCCCCGCTGTCACTGCTGAACAGACTCTGTGCAAGACCGGCTTCTCCAGTCGTGGGGCAGCCGTGAACCTACATCACTTCTCTTTAAATCCACAAAACCAGGAAGCCTCAGATTTGCTGTGCTGGGGTGGTCTGCCCCGAGATCCCACACTTCAGCCGTGGGAATGTGTGCTAAAGGAGCCTGTCAGAATTCTCTTGGATCCTAAAACCATTCAGGAAACCCAAAATATGTGGCAAGCAACTAACAGAGAATTTCTGTCGAGGCATTTTCTTTGTTGTGAAGTTTCAGATCCGCACTTTCTTCAGGGATGGTACTTGTCAAACAGTGGGGAAGAGATGGGAAGCCTGACCCCCTCCCCAAGCCACGTGCGCTCCACTCCCAAAAAAGGTGGCAGGAGAGTGCTGCATGGAACGGGGACAGTTAGTTTCTATCTGCCTAAATATTACAAACATACATTCAAGAATGTAGGGTATTGAATTTGCTTTTCACATTGTCATAAAAAGAAGTTAAGAGATCTTGATGCCTGCAGCCTAAAAAGCAAATGCAAATGCAGTAGTAGTCCTGGTAGGTACCCTGACGATCCAGGAGCCAGGTAGGATTTGTCTCTTTGACAGGAAGGACAACTACTACTTCTCCCAAGTAGTTAGCAATAGGACGAGAGGAAAAGGGCTTAAGCTGCGCCAGGGGAGGTTTAGGTTGGAAATTAGGAAAAATTTCTTTACGGAAAGGGTGGTCAAGAATTGGAACAGGCTGCCCAGAGAGGTGGTGGAGTCCCCATCCCTGGAAGTGTTCAAAAAACGGGCAGACGTGGCACTTCGGGACATGGTTTAGTCTAGTCTACCCTTGATTGGCTTAGAGTAGACTTGGTAGTGTAGGTTAATGGTTGGACTGGATGATCTTAAAGGTCTTTTCCAACCTAAACGATTCTATGATTCTATGATTCTATGACAAAGTACTGCACCGAAGATGTGCCGGTCTTATCACCGCGATTGCCTTGAGGGAGGTTCAGTACACGTGCCCAACATCATGGTAATGAGAGATTATTCTCTTGTGTCCCAACAAGTCTTACTTACATTGCCCACTGGTGAGTCTTTCTGGATAACAGCTCCTGCCTTTTCTGGGCTGGTCGGGATGTTGTAAAGCTGCTTCTGCTCTTCCTGGGAACAGTTGGTGAACCTGACCAGCACAGTGCCCTTCTGTGTGGTGGGTGGAGTGGCACCACTCTGGTCAAAGGGAAAAAAAAAACCCAGATTGACTTCAGTCCTTTTTAGAGCCAGCTGAAGACTTTGGTGGAATCAAAGGCTTTCGGGCCATATACTGGGTATCTCCTAGTTTGGACAGCGGGGGTCGAACTCAGCCTGCTGCAGAGCTGCTGGAGCGCCTTCCCGCAGCGCGGCACGGGAGGGCGGCGGGCGCTGGGTGGTGGAGGGCAGCCGCCTCCTACACGCCTGGCTTCGGGTCTGAGCAGGGATCACCCCGCTTATACGAGTGGGTAACACAGAGAAGCTTGTGGGTAACAATGAATTAGAGTGGGCTCAACCCTGCGCTGCCAGGTGCTGCCAGGGAGCGTAAGGTGCGTGGGGAGGCTCCGTGGACGTGCTCCAGTCCCGCACAGACCTTTGCGTGGTATGTGACGGGATGGGGCCCCGCGCCTCTCCCAGCCTGGTGACCTGCACAGGCTGCGGCGAGATGTAGAGGAAATGTGGCAACATTCAGTCTCTCCAGGGAAGCGTGGTACCAAGAGCAAGATCACATAACAGGACGCTTCTGTGGTAGATGCAATCGGTGCGTTGCCCTTACCCCAACTGCGTTATTGTTACATGATCTAATCCCTTGCATTTTGTTGCCCAGGAGGTGGGTGGCATGGGTCACATTTAGTGTCTTTTTGTATGTGCACTAGTGACTCTTCTGTAAACATCTTGAAACCTTCCTGATTGAATGACAGAGACAAAGCACATTTCCTGATGGATAAACCAAGGCAGAGAGGCTGACACTCTGATAATGAGAATTCATTTGTGCCCTGGAACTCAGTAATGGTAAAACTGAAGGTGTTTATTAGAAACGTACCAAATTTAAGACACGTTTCCTCTAAATGTCTAACAAATTCAAAAGAAAACTGCTTTAGGCTTTGAACTTCCCTAAAAACATATGGTTTTCTGCCAAATTTTACAAACAGCAAACAGGGAAACACTAGAATTTGCCTCAAAATCTATTCTGAGGTCCTACAGGGTGCCAGCGGCATGGGGGGGGACCATGGCAGGACTCACCTGCGTGAGCAAGGACTCCCGGCGCTGCGTGGATGGGACATCGTACACTTCACTCCTGATATTCGGGACTGAAGCCCGGCATGCTCTCGGCAGAGTAAACAGGTGCTTCAGGGGGGAAAAAACCAATAGTGAGAAAGCTGCAGTGAGCAGTAAGCTCAGGACATCTCTGAAAACTCAGTTAGTCGAATAGGGCACCGTTAGAGTAATCAGCTTTTCGCTCATGGTGATAAACAGGAACTGACCTTACAAACTGACCTTACAAGCAGGCATGGCATTTTTTCCTCATAATTCTCCTTTGACAGCATTTCTGCTGTATTTCAGATAAGAATTGGCACATACAAATCAAAGACAATCTGCCTTACTAACCAAGGGAGGGAGAAGATTTGGAGACACTCCAGCTGCAGTTATCGCTTAAATCTTTAGACTACCCAAAAGCAGAACCACTGAAAAAAAGAAAGCGGGGGAATTTGTACTTCTCAAGTCTCACAGAGCCATTAGGTCAAGCCATATTTAGTGGGAGTAAGAGCAGCAAAAAGGTACAGGCTGAGATCCATTATTCTGTAGTTATGAAAAATAGAATAATTTGGAGGGGGTAAACATGGTTACCTTGATGTCCTGTCCAGCTCCATAAACGGAGAAGTCTGATACGGGAATTACATTATTTAGGTCAATTACAGACTAATTCTCCTGCTTGCTTAAAACCTCATTTTAAGAGCTATGACCAGATCTGTGGGACAATTAGTTAAGATGCCAAAATATGAATGTTGGGGAAGGACTTTTTTAAAATCAACCTCACAAACATGGCGTTTCGATCATTTAGCACGGGTTTAGCCTGGCTCTCCGCAGCTAGATTATAAATAGAGGATTGTAAACTATAACGCACAGAAACACCGTTGTGTTACAATAAATTATTTAAAATTGGAGGTAGTGTTCTCCATCATGTAAGTGAGGGTTGTAGTGACTAAATTTAGGGGAAATACGGTAGAGGAACAAGACTCCAGCTCTACAACTGCTTGCTTGGTCTTTGTGAAAGCTCTTAGCTCTCATCTGAAGAAAGGCAAGGAGGAGTGAACAGGGCTCCCCTTAGTGCTCTGTGATATGAGCCATCTCGCTGGCAGAGCCAGAAGAGACTTCCCGGAGTAGAAAGGGTAAAAGATAAGTACATGCCCTAGTGACTCCTCTGTAAACACCTTGAAATCTTCCTGATCAAATGACACAGAGACAAAGCACAAATCTTACCCAGTATATAGCAAAAAGGAAACTCCCTGAACATCATATCTTACTCCCACTTTGAGAACAAATTATTTTAAAGTACTTTCAGTCACAGTAAAGCAAGAAGGTGCCCTGTATATTGGGCAACAAATAAAGACGTGACAAGGCTTTTCTATCAGGTGAAAGCACACAGGCTTTGAGGGCTTTTGTTTTGTTTTATTGCTTTCAATCAGCTCCCTCAAAGACTTACAGTGGCTTTACCCAGCTGCTCAGAGGACAGCTGAGTATGCCAGGAACTTTGCCAGTTGTCCCATAGGATGTACACGGGGCGGTCCGGAGCGCTGCGGTTCGTTCTGCACTCGCACGGGCTGTTCACCCCGAGCCTCCCCGCGCATCTGCGTACGGCTTGCGAGCACCGCGGGGCAGTTGGTGGAGTAACAGCTGTGACCTTGTGCAACAGGCAGCCCAGGCAAATCTGAACTTCTAAATAATAAGCGCAGGCTAGGGCTTTTTTGTTTTTTTTTTTTTTTTTGGCTTTTTTTTTTTTTCTTTCTCCGTTAGAGTAAACAAGGCTCAGGTATATGAACTCATGAAATGACAGAGACACAGGAATAGCCAAGGAGCTCTTCTGTTGGGCCATTCATTCAGATAAAGAATAAGATGAAATCTGCAGCCTGATTTGCTGGCACAACATGGAAAATTGGTATCAATCTCGCATTCAATTTGCAAATGCCTTCTTTAGGGTTAGGAATGGGGAGAAATCAGATTACAGCGAGTGCAAAAGGGTCTTTTGTAGCTATTACTTAGTTTGAGCTTGTAATTATGGTGACTGTACACAAAGCCTGAATGTGCAGCTGCAGCGCTGAAAATTAGGTTTCAGGCACCAGAGATGCACCAAGTTTGCTTCCAGCACCCGTTTGCCACACAGAAGGAGCCAGCACCTCGGATTCCACAACTGGCCTTTTGGCACAGTGGGATGAAAGCTGGCCCACTGAGTCCCATAAATCAAATGATGATTAAATCATCCCAAAAGGCTATATAGTTCAGGGCTGAATTTCTTTCCTTTTCCTTTTTCAATGAACATTTCTAACGTGATTTCATACACGGAATAAAGAGCCACCCTGGGCTGAAGAGCTCAGGGGACTGAATAAAAACTTGTGCTTGAACTCCCTCCCCACCTGCTCTATTTACTTCTTATTATAAAAGATTCCCCATTCATTCTATGCTGGAGAAAGCACAAGGTTTTGTGTGTTAAGACACTTGATGTAATGTTTAGTCAAAATGCATTTTCCACTTACACGTTTCATTCGAACGTGCATCGCAAGGAGCAGGGAGAAAGAAGAGGCCAGGCCAGGCAGCTGTAATGGAAGCTGGGTTTGCAACTCCCCTCCGTAACTGGGGGGGCTGGTGGCTGCTCTCATCCCGTACACCCTCAGCAGCAGCAAAAACAGGCTGGGAGAGAAATTGATTCAGATCGCACAGCCAAACCGTGTCGTCCAGCATGGCTACAGTAGGTGCTGCTACTTTGTGCGAGCATAGCGACAGCCCTGAGCAGCAGAAGGCAGAGGCAGCAGCACTCTGAGCTTGCTGAGCCACTGGAAATAGTAGAAACTAGACCAAAGGCAGCAACCACACAGCAAAGGGTGTTTTTTGGTTTGGTTTTTTTTTTTAATTACGAATCATCTTCCTGTGCAGATGGATGCAAAGACCCCACCCGTGCCCAGAGGACTCTGGATGGGTGCATGCTGTAGACCATCAGAGGAAGCTCTGTGTCTTCTTACTTTAACTTTGGGGTAGGTTTGTAAATAATTTCTAGATTCTTCCAAACAAATGGTATATTCTTTACTCCCTGCCCTATTTTACAGCTGCTTTAAACTGTCAAAAGAAGTGAGGGACTACAGAATATAGAGACTCTCATCCGTTGCCCAGAGCAGCATTTCTCACATAATGCTATAAACTGTAGTACAATTGATGGGAGTTTCCCAAACACCCTTTATTTGAATGGCTTTGCCGCAAATTCCACTGAAACGCTCAGGCCAATAGCCTTTATTATTTTCCTGCTCCCAATGATTGCTTTAATAATAACATTTGTTATTTTTACAGGTGCCTACCTGGTTTGTTGAGCTTTGGGTCCTTTCACTGCACAGCTGTGCAGCCAAGGCTGGTACCTGATACGTGCCTCGGGCAGGTAGGGTGGAGACCCTGGCTGGGGACTTAACCCACCCCTCCATCTTCTCGTAGGTGGACGACAACACGGGAGGCTTGGGGACGGAGGGGACCTGGTAGATGTTTTGCTGGCCCGCCGGCGACTCTGCGGCGTCGCTGCGGGTGGCGGGAGGCAGCGGGACAGCCTGCGAGGCGGTGAGGAGCTGGAGGCGGTTAGCGGGGGCCAGGCCCTGCCTGCCGTGGAGGGAGCATTTCCACCAGCCCTCGCTGCCGATGACGTTTTGGTCCAGAACCGTCAGGATGTCTCCTTTGCGGAAGGCCAGCTCATCCGAGCACTCCGCTTTGTTATCATATAGTGCCTTCGCCAAGGTATTCTGGAGAGAGAAAACACATCGGCGTTGTGCTGTTACACCAGCAAAAATCTTAATTAGTTTCTGGTCTGGTGTTTATCTCCACCGTAATTTCAATTTAATTCAAGTCCACCCATTTTCACATTAAACAACATTTCTCAGAGCGTTGGTTTCGGCAAGTCAAACGTTTGCAGCCTGTGTCTGCTATGCTCGGTGCAGTAAAGAAACAGATAATACTGCAAGATGTTTCTTCACCACCTTTTCCCCCCTGAGGCTCTTGAAGAGCACTGCTAACATTCATTACTTAGACTTACTACTTAAAAACACCCCTATATGAAAAATAGGTAGTTTTCCCCACTGGCATTCCGTGAATTTTTTGTCAGAAGCCACAGAGAAAATGCATCACCCATCCAAAAGTAAAACTCATGCCTTCCTACCTGCTACCCAGTTTATCTGAGGACTTCAACTGCACATGAAAAAAGCTAATTATTTCTTCCCTGAAGGAAAAAAAACAACCAAACAACCCACCACAAAACACCCGACCTTGCTTATTTTCCTTTACACTTTTTCTTTCCTCAGAGCCTTATAAGAAAGGCCTCTCAGCAAAGCCAATGCTAAGGGGGTTAACGAGTGCCCGGTGGTAACACCGGTGGCAGAAACACCGCTGAAGCGCAGCGACGGGCTGCGGTACTTGTGAAGACCCAGACCCCAGCTAGCTGCGTCCTTGTCCACCCCAGACTAGAGAGCTGGATCCTGCTGATTCAGAGCATCCCAGGCTAAAGATTCATGAGACACATTAGCTCAGGGAAAAAAATCCAACAGTGCACAGAGTGACACCAAACAAATCGCTCTGCTGGCTGGCAAGTCTTCACAGCACGTTGGTGCATTTGTGAGCTTATGTCCAGGCAAGCACAGCTCAAACAGTGTCTGTGTTTCTCTCCATCACACGGACATCACCTGTAGCTGAATACTTCTGTCTCCAGTATATCTTTCAGCATCTTCATAGAGTGCTCTTACTGTAATTTTATTTTAGACAGGAAGCCAAGGAAGAATAGAGCAAGCGACTTTCCTAAGATCACAGAAAATCTGTGAGACAGCAAATGTTCATATTTCCCAGCTTCTTCACCGCAGGGCAGCCCTACCTGTCTTGGCTGAAGCCTATACATTTCTGGCAGTCATGAGTGTGTAGTTCACCACATTTTATTTTTAGCATATTTGGGGCATTTGCTTACTCATTACAAGATGACAGTTAAAAGAATGAAAAGCAGTAGCAGCAGGTAGCTTTATTCACCTGAGGCATTTGTGCAAAGGGTAGCGAGAGCTGTGGACGTAGTGTTTTTCAGTACAAGATACCATTTGCTTTCAGCTTTAAAATGAGACCGACTGCTTCCTAGTCAGTGGGACACTGGCTGTGTTTCAGCATTAGTTCCTTATCAGAAAGTGCAAGTAATGTCCAAAGAGATAGTACCCAAATAGGAAACGTGATGCCTTGTATTTTTGTCCAGAGCATTTGCTGTAAAGCAACAGCTGGTTTGAAGTTGCAGCAGAAGAAAACCAATTTGTCAGCTCAGCTGATGAAAGTGGCCTGTTGTTAGCAGCACGCATTTCTTCGTCAGGGTGGCCATGAACAATGGCCTTTTTATGATACATGGGCTTGTCCATCAGCAGCTGCCAGAGATGGACAACAGTCCCATTTACCTTATGTCGTAGCCTGGTTAAAATAGTCTTCTTGCCTTGAACATGGGAGCCCACTTTCTATTTGGACAATGCCAAATGCTCTGAACCACCTGTGTTGAAGCCAGGCCTTCAGGAATCCCACCACAGAGTGCAGCCTGGGGTGGGTTTGGACTTCACACAATGTTGTTGTAATTGTAAAAAAAAAAAAAAAAGGAAAACTGCCAACTTTTCCTATTATTCATCAGCCACACTTCTGGATCTGGGTTAACATTTGATCCCTTCTTGCTGGGCACTGTACAGACATGCTGAAAGACAGACCCTCTTCTTCAGGCCTGAAGAGGATGGGCAGAGGGACACTCTCCCCCTTTTGCAAACAGGCAACTGAAATGTGAAGGGCCTTATCCAAGCGCACACAGGAAATCCGTGGCAGAGGCCGGAAGCCTGAACTCAGGAACTGAGCCCCTGTCTAGTGCATTAGACAGCAAGACCATCCTTCCTAGTTGCACCAACACAAATAAGAGGAAAATTTGGTTCACACTACGGTTTTAAAAGGCATCTAAATGTTGACATTTCCCCAGCTAATTCTTTCCTGTGGAAACAGCATACTAAACACATCATTGGGCCTAATTAATTAATCAATGTACGAAACTATGCAAGTCTACTTTCAAATCTCATTTGTTTTAGGGTAAATATGCTGATTTTCACTAGGCCAGGGTTTGGCCTGTACACGTCGGTGAGAATTTCTGCAAATAATTACTGTAGACTGCAACCTAAGTTATGCAGAGCGAGGAGGTACTCTTCCCATCAGTGATACTTCAGCAGCAATAAAACGTGACTGCAGCAGGCATTAGCAGGAGAAATAATTCCAGCTATTGTCTCATCTCTTTCCCTAGACATTGCTAGGTCTGCTTTGCTGCAAAACGAGTGAAGCGAGAGAACAGCCAGGTCAGTGAAAGCAACAAGGAGGTCTAAGCTCCATTTCAGCAGCAAAGGTATTCCACAGAAAGGTTGTCAAAACTCAACTGACCAACATTTCATTTGACAAAGTCAGATGAATATATATGGTGCCCCAAATATCTATTCAGGGGCACTGCCTCTGAATGAAAAGTTAGATTTTAAACTCATACCATGAAAGTCACAAACCTTTTCAACAGAGGGGTCTCTTCACTTGAAGCGCAGCACACATTCCTTTGGTTTTGCCAATAAAGCTGTGCAAACATCCAAGGGAGAGGAGCCCACAGCGAGATACCGATTCAAAGCAGAACACAGTGGGTCAGGTTTTGAAAGGTGGTCTCTGATTTGCGGAGCTCAAATTAGGGCACGTGGGCTCACATCTGTAGGCAACACGAATACCCAGGAACCTTTGAAAGCATCTCAATTGCAAGCCAAGCAGGGGATTCCAAAAAAATTGTAGGACACCTTGGAAAACCTGACCTAGCTAGAACAACAAATCCATTTATAGATCATCTCGTATTCCATCTGTAGGGTGGAACCAAAATATTTAAGACCTTAAATAGAGAAGTGATGGAGACAGGCCCCAGTCTCCAGACTACAGAACTTGAAGAACTGGAACATTCTCAGACCTCTGCAGGTCAGCGGAGGTCTCAAACAGCAGCGGGAAAAAAGGAGAAGGGAGGAAGCAAAGGTTCTTCCACCTAAGGCAGTGCTAAATTAAATTTCAAGTTTCAGGACACATGGTCATACTATAGAGTCAGAGCATGAATCTTTTCCATCCACTCTCAGTACTGCATAAGTGCACAGCAACATCATTCAATTTTTCATTATTTTCTTTCAGGACTACCAGCCCGTCACTGGTGTAATAGGCCAGCCACTGCTAGACATACGATTCCAGGTGACAGTGAAAGGCACTAGTGATTGAACTGCCTTGCAGCCCTTGGTGACATTTTTCAGTGCATTTTAAAAAGTGTAGAGAAACTTCAGGAGGTATTTTAATGAAGATTTCTTATCCTTTTGACTTGGAACTAGTCTCTGAAGGAATTTATGAAAGGTAGAAACACCAGTTGCTAATATATTCTGTGTTACATGTAATGAGCAAGCTACAGGAAGGTCACAGGCAAAACTCTTTCAAAAGACAGCCTTTTGTTGCAATACAATATGAGGATGCAAAAAAACAAACCAAAACAACCCCAAAAAACCCCTGAAACTAAGAAACCAAACCACAACAAACTGAACCACTAAGACAAAATAAAAATTCCCCGCCATCATCTTCCCTGAACAGACTCTTCTGTGTATTTTCAGTGCCCACAGCCTGGCAGAAAGTTGCAGCAGTACATTGAAAAACCAATACAAGCAGCACCACGCCACTGAAGTAACTTCATTTCTGCTGAATTCTAATCTCCCTAAAAACACAGACAAGGAACATTTTCATAAGGTGTAAAAACAACAGGTCAGATGGGTCTGCCTTTATATATTGCTCCATGTTCTCCTTTGCTCCTCTATTTCATAGAATCATAGAATCGTTTAGGTTGGCAAAGACCTTTAAGATCATCCAGTCCAACTGTTAGCCCACACTACTAAGTCCACACTAAACCAATCAAGGGTAGACTAGGCTAAACCATGTCCCAGAGTGCCACATCTACCCGTTTTTTGAACACTTCCAGGGATGGGGACTCCACCACCTCTCTGGGCAGCCTGTTCCCATGCTTGACCACCCTTTCCATAAAGAAATTTTTCCTAATTTCCAATCTAAACCTCCCCTGGCGCAGCTTGAGCCCATTTCCTCTCGTCCTATCGCTAACTACATGGGAGAAGAGCCCAGCACCCACCTCACTACACCCTCCTTTCAGGTAGTTGTAGAGAGCGATAAGGTCTCTACAGGACTATTTACAGGACTATTAAGCCCCCTTTTTTCCTTGTTTCCTTTGCAAGCATTCTGGTCGCTCAGCCAGCCTCTCAGGATCTGATCACACCAGGGCTGGTGCAGAAGAGACCTGTGAAGCATTTCTTTTATGTAGTGTTATTGCCAAAAGAATGTAGGCAATACTGTTCATATAAGCTCCATTAGTTTTTAAGGAGTCCCAGCTGTGGATTCAACAAATATAGAATCATAGAATTGTTTAGGTTGGAAAAGACCTTTAAGATCACCAAGTCCAACCATTAAGCTAACACTACCAAGTCCACCACTAAACCAATTACAGGTAGAGTAATAATTAATTTCATGTTTCCTGGCTTGATGGCTGGATTATGTTTTAATGAAATACTAGCCGAGGATGCTGAAACAGATGTTGAAGATCAGTCTAATACTGCTAAAACAAACTGTAACAAACCCACAGCAATGCCTAGCATCACAGGTGCTGATGTGTTTAGCTGTTTTACAGGATATACTTAAAAGTAAGCACTGAACTAGCTGGCTTCGGTACTGGAAAGCGCTGTAGTCCTGGCAGCGAAGAGCTTGCCATAGCTTAGCTGATTTTCTAGTGGAGTTTGAGGTGGTAGTGAATTCTACGGCGCTAGAACAAACCTGCTGAAGCCACTAAGCTGGGTTAGTTATGAGAGCTAGATTGGTTATGTCCACGTTCCACTGAGATTAAACCCCTAGCAATACTCCCACGAGGAGGGTATGGCACTGAGTAAACCAAAGCACTGCGAGGCTGGGTAAGGAACCGCCACTCTCCTGTCTGCGCCCTGTCCCTTACCAGCATCCAGCCCACAGCCAGCTCTGCGGCGCAGCGTCCCGTGGGCTCCGTCTGCTCGTGTTAAGAAATAGAGTGAGTTATTGAGAAGCCACTGGATGCCAAAGCTGTTTCAATTTGCTTTCCAAAGAAATATCTGGGTTTCTTTTTTTTTTTGACGCTCTTTTAAGAGAACTCATCCCAGCCAATTGATTTGTGATCCCAGTAACAGTAGGAGCAATTTTACAGAGAAAAGTTACAGGAGGTTTATGGCAGGTGAGCGCTTGATCCGACAGCACAGATAGCCAAGGTCTACCAAGTCTACCTCCAGTTCTGCAGAGTGAGGTTCTTTGTAGTACAGGCTCTGGCTCATCTAATGTGGGACCATTTGTCAGAAATCAGGCCCTATCTACACTTTCAGCGGCCTAGGACAGATGTAAAGAATCACTGTGGCAGCCCCTTTCTATCATGTAAGCAGAAGCATCTCTGACCTGCCATTAACCATAAACAAATACCGCATTCCCAGGATCGCAGAGACCTTACAGGATGCTTAGCTAGGAGGAAGCTGTGCTTTGGGGCCAATGGCATCTGCATTTTTCCTTTATTACCAGAGGAGCGGAAGCTGTCTGTCTAACGCTATCATCCACAAAATGCCATCTAGGGCCAGCTGTGTATAGTTCTTCATTATTTTATGTGATCTCGTTAATGCGACCTTACAATAACCGACATGTAATAAGTACTAAAGCAACACGGATGAGATCAAAGTGGTTTTCCTTCTTTGACATTTGTTGCTCCTTCCCTGTCAGCAGCCCTGAAAAAAAATCTCCCAAGACAAAGAGCATCTTAAAAGCCAGTTCATCGCCCCACGAGAAAGCACCTCGGCAGGCAGTGCTGTTACTCTTCTCTCACTGAGCAGATTTTGACAAGACCATTACAGAGCACAGACCTAGGAACTGGAGGCTGCACCCTCTGCAACTTCTTCCCGAGACACTGTTCTCCCTCCTAGAGTCCGTGACCTCGTTAGAGCAATCCAAATTAGTCACAGATATTGAGCCAGCCATACTGAATGGATTTGCAGTATAAGACCTCCGGTAACACAGGTTCAGTTAACTTAGGTGTGAAGAAAAGTTCTTGTGTAGCTGGATGCGTGTCTCCTTTTACTGGATAATAGATCAGATGTTAAGATAGTAATTCTCCCTACAAATCTGAATTTTTACGTCTTTATTGTTTGTGTATCCTTATCCAGCAACGCTCCCACTACAAAACCTAACAGCCCTTGGGAGTCTTCAGAATGAAAGCTGTTAACTCATGTTTATTAATGAAGAAAGGGAAAATTTTAATTAAGGGTCAGTAAAGCTGATAGTTGTACAATTCTATAATATGAAATTCTACAACCTCAAAATGGGAGTACTCACATAGACTGACATCTGTGCTCAATGTACACAATAAATGTCTGTGCCAAGGCAAAAAAAACCCCACTATCACTAGGATTTCCTGATCCCTTTCCTATCCCAGTCTCTATCCTCAGCCTACAGTACAATCAACAAGAAAAAAAACCCACCCTCATAAAATATATGCAAATATTGCTAGAAAAGTCCTTCACAATTATCCAATAATAATTCGAGCATCTTCCCTGCAAGTCTGCCAAAATAATTGCTGTACGCCTCCCTTCCCACTCAGTTTGTATTTGGAAACTCCACGTCAGTAGTAAGTACTATTTCATGTGATATATAGTTACTGCAGTACTTTGCAGCATTTCAAATGAAAAAAAATACCAACCAAAAAAAATTTCATCTTTTGTCTTAAATTTACTTCTTAAAAAACCCTGTTGAAATAATCTAAAAAAAGACAGCTTTGATCACAGGAGTGTCTTTTGTGGATGAAGATAACTATTTTTCAGCTGCATTTTGCACCAAAAAAAAAAAAAAAATCTGTAAGCACTTCTGCAGAAAAATGGGACTTAAAATATTTGAGGAGAAGGAAAAGATACAACTAAAGGCAGCAGATTGTGTTTGCTGAACAGTTATGTTCATGCATCAGTGACACCCTCTGACATGTTTACAGAACTGTTTCCAGTTAATCTCTTCACCTCCGAACAAAGCTGAAGAAATAAACATTCTGAATGGTCAAATCAGTTCTTGATAAAATAAAGAGCAACCAGTTTTTAAACTTCAGGCAGAACCACTTGGACAGAAATTGTGCAGCTTCACATGAGTCAGTGATGTAGGGGTGGGAATTACAAGCTGGTTCTGTAAATTTTCCTCCAAACTCTCTTTTTTCCACAAGCGTAGTTAATCACATTCTAGCTGTGTTAAAACCAACAGAAGCCCCCACTGTTTTCAGTGTGATCAGGATTTCATTCCCATTCACAGCATTTTCACGTGTGGTCTCATGCCCAAGTTAAAGGAAAAATAAACTGCCATTTCCTGATATTTAAAAAAATGAATATGTATGCATTTCTGGGTTTTGATTCCTCCTACTATCCAAAGGTTTTTTTGCATATGCACTAAATTCATTAACTTTTTTGGCTTTTCTAAACCTTTTAGTATCTTCACTGTATTTCACTACAACATTTGTTCCCAAACATGGATTTAAAGATAAAGTTCTGATGAGCACAGGCTTTCTCCTTCTGCCTCCTACGCGACACACGCTTCACAGAGACCCGCTAGAGCGGGGTCCTTGCTCTCCTTCCTCTGCCTGTCCAGGGAACGGGCGAGAAATTCCTAGCACAGGCTGTTGGGAGCACATTGCAAATTTTTCATTTGCAGCGACTGCTGTATATTCTTCCTCCTGGGTGCACAAGCGTGACAGGACGCCGTCCCTGCGTCCCACCTGACGTGCGGCGGGGCTCCCGCGGGCTCCCCGGAGGTGGCAGGAGGCTGGGTGCTCTCCGATCGATAACGCAGCAGCAGCAGCACCCCAACTCCCAGAGGCTGCTGCTTCCTCCAGCTCCCTCGTTGCAGTCATCGGCGCCAAACCGTTAATGCTTTTTTTAAGACTACCTTCTTGGACAAAGCGTCATTTATCTGAAATTTTACTATTTCTCTGGAAAAGCGGCGGATGGTGTTTCTCCCGCCCTAATCACTAGCGCGCATCACCGCTGCCGTGCGGCAGCTGCACCTCGCCCCTTCCCCTGCCATTAGCGGGGGGCACGCGGTGACAGCGCAGACCCGGCCCCGGGTCCCAGCTGCCAGAGATCAGCTGTAACGCCAGGCTGAAAGGTTCACTTAGTTTCACAGCCAAAGAAATTGCGCTCAGCACGAAGCAAGCTAATGCGAGGTGTCTGCACGCATGCTGTGCTGGAAGTCTGGGCAAAAACATTATCCTACAACTGTGAAAGGGATTTGATGCATCCACTTATTCCCCCCTCCTCCCAGAGCAGAGCAGTATTTCCTAAAAATTAACACTACCACTTTCCTCTTTTGAGCTTTGGTTCTCCCTGCAAAGGCCACTGCAGGACGTGGTCAGTTGTTGCTCTGGAGTGCACAGACTTTCCCAGGCTCACCCAACTCATACTGAGATTACACGACATTTCTTCATCAAAAGTGACTCAAGTTGTCAAAACATTTCCATTACCTGTTTTCTAGTAACTGGCGTAAAAAATATCATCTCTCTTGAGATGATGCATAACTCAAGCGTTCATCATTTAAGCTCATTATTTCCAAGAAAATATGGAAAGCAAGGGGTATCCTAATGGGCAGCCGGGGTCATTCATGGTAACTTTTTTAAATAAGGCATATTGCTGCCTCATATGCATGGTACAAAACCTCGCCCTTCTTAACCATACTGTTGTTCTTGAGAAGGCATTTTTTTCAGCTTAACTTTGGGTTGTATTTTAAAAATTAAGGCCACGTGCTCCGTTAGTAACGTGCAAACAAGATCAACAGCGTGCTTTGGAAAGCAACCCTGACAGATGCAGATTTTACGCTACATACGCTTCCGCTACAAATGAAATAAGCCAAGCCATTAAATTAACTGCAACGGACGTAAAATAACCCAGTACTTACATTGACCTTCATTTTGTTGTCTCCTATTTCCCTGTTACTCCATCGCCTAAGGATGAGGACGTGCTCTCCCCCAGCCCTTCCTCTCCAAGCCCGGTCCAGCAAATGCCCGGCCTCCCTCCACCTCCTGCTGCCTTTGCTGGGCGCCCCAGCTATTGGGAACGAAGGGAGCTAATTACGTAGCAAAATTATCTCCAGGGCGCAACTGGCCTGCAGCTGCTGACGCTGCCGAGGGCCGGGCGCAGGGCGCACGGATGCCCCTCCTGCAGGGACCCCCGGGGAAACGCCTCTCCTGCCTTGCAGCTGCGTCTTCACGGGAAGCTCAGGGCAGCGGGGATGAACCAGAAGGCCAGGATCGGATTTTAAAGCGTTTCTGCAGCATCGTTTTTTACTCCTGGCTCTTTGGACTTACAAGTGGTTTGATATACCCTGAAATTTTCACGTTCAGGTCTCTAGAAAACTGAACGGATCTCCTCTGTGGTTATGGAAATCACTGCAAAATAATCACGCTCTTCAGAGGCAGAAAACCTGAGGAGGAAAGCTAAACATTAACTATAGTGGAAGGATTTTGTTTCTTTGATTATTTTAAAAAGATCTTTATTAATTATTAAATAATAGTGTTATTTAACGTTACCCATAGTTGCCATTTGCTCAGCAGCAGCTCTGCCCAGGTGATGCCTACGCAAATGCAAAGGTTTTACGGCTTTGTACTTGTGAATATCTTGGAGTTTGCAAACTTTTACTGGTTTTGCCTTTGATCACGCTGCCCTTTCTCTGGCAAGTCTTTTCCTTCCTCTTTCCATGGTAGCTTAAAGATTAAATTAGACACTCCCAACCCACAGTCATGTAACTAGAAAAGCAATGCATCTTGACTAGAAAATGCTGAATTGAAAATGCTTTCTCAACAAAATCTATACTTCTGGGCTTGGGCTAGGAGCAGGCAAACATTGTCCAAATGGGAAAGAATTCCTGGCACAAAGCAGCTCATTGAATGCCTTTGGGGGTTTTCCTTTTTTTTTTTTTTTTTAATATTACAACCAGCAGTTTTACTAGTTTGAACACTCCATTTCCCACAGAAGATAAGGAACAGCTGTTCATTTACTACCCTGGAATTTCTCAGGTGCTACCAGCATTTGAAATGATCCGGATATTTCTGTAACAAGCAAGCAAGAAAGCCACAGCTTGTGGCCACGAGCCTACTTCCAAACGCAACTGGATGTTGTCTGGAATTAGTCCCAGACAGGACCCCTGCCATGCCGGGGCAGGGACCCCCTCCGCAGCCCGTGGGTGACCCCCACTGGGGCAGGGACCCCCAGGGGACTGGGGCTGGGGGTGTCCTGCAGCGGGGCGGGGACGGAGGCACGGAGGAGCGGGGAAAAGGGGGCCGTGGTCACGGGGCGGCAGCAGCCGGAGCCATTTTCCCCCACCCCACCTGCTGTGCCGTCACCTCCGTGAGGGAACGGGGGCCGAGTGTACCCCGCAGAAAGCCAGGGCAAGCTGAGGCTAAGGGGCGGGAAGGTCTTTGCTTGAGTGCTTGCTTAATTGTTCATGGTTTATTCTTTCTCAACCACCGGAATCAACGCTTAGAAGTTTGCGTTAACTGGCAATAAATTACATGAGGTGAAAATCCCTGGGTTGAGACCGTTTTGTCCATGACAGAACTCAAATTTTACCTCTAAGGTTTCCCCAGGAAAGCCGGGCCAGTCCACCTCCGCCTGTCTGCATCACGGGAATAGCCCCGGATTTACTGTCTGAGGCCCAGGAAAACGGAGGCTTCATCATTCTCTCCAGTATTTCCTCTTGGCTATTTAAGTAGCTCAGTATGTTAGCTCTGGCAAATCCTATTTTGAAACACATATGTGCTCCCGGGCGTTTGAGGTGGAGACTGGGGGGGCGAGAGCAGGCACCCCAGAGCCACGGCGCTGCGCACGGGAGCGATTGCCCAAGCGCAGCCGGTCATGCTGACTGCGTTTAAATTGCACCGAGTTGCAACGTTTCGGGCGCAGGCTATGTCACAGGTGCGTATGCAGCAAGAAAGAAGTGACATCATTTCTCTGGCTGCGCTCGTATACTGAATTCATTTGCAGAAATGGTTTTCCTTGCGGAAGTGGAATAGTTGGGGGGAATAGTTGGGGCACAGCGATAATTGCAAAGCATTACCTGTCCCGGTAAAGCCACTGATGGCTGGCACGTGGTGCTTCAAGGTGTCCAGATAGTAGAAAAAACACATCCTCAGTGTTTTTGTATTAAGTATAATATTCAAATGTTATACTAAACAGAACTGCTAGGGTAGTAGGAACCTTATAAACAGTTCATAAATTATATAGCAGAAATAAATTTGACTTTCAGTTGTTACTCAGCTGAATTTGACTGGGTGTGCTATGGGTGTGTCTAAAGATCTCACAGGAGAACAGGCAATCAGCTTGCTACCACTACATTTGTTTAGCCACTGGCAACCCATTTAAGAAAACTGAAAATACCACTCCTAGAAATAAAAACTCTCCTCTCTGTGTAGAAATTAAAAATGTCCTGCATCAATTTCTGATGACTTAAAGTGAAAAATAGTCCTCTTATCTTTACATGCCTTAATGGAAAATTTTGAGTGCAGAAGAATGACTCATCGAGCTGGTACTGAGCTTTTTTCCCCCGCTGTATTTTGTATCAAATTTCCAGGAGCCAGTTTATTTACAGTACACACTGAGATCATAGTCAGGATGAAAATAATAATTCCATTACGCTGTTTATTAGACTTGCAGACAGTAGGGCAATCAAGGCACTGACTTTGAATCAAGACTTCAGCATTCGCTAACCCTTATAGCTGCAGCAGGTTGCTTTATCTATGTAAAATTATACTAGATGCAATATGAATACACAAATAAATATAAAAAAACTTATAAACTAGTTCCAGTCTTTCAAAAGAAACAAATACAGTACTTCAAAATTTCTCCTGTTTTGCATGTAATGTAGGGGAATTCTCTATCGTGCACCAGGTCACCTGGACCGTCACTGAAAGTCTCTGCCAATGTAACCGTGTCTCAAATGTTACTACAGGATAGCAGCAAGCCAGCTCACACCTTCAAGTTATATTTATTATTTCACAAATGTGTTTATTCACACATATTTGCTCTTTGGCAATCCTACTTTATTCACAGTCCTCCCCAAGAAAACATTTCTTCCAGTTAATGATTTCGTCACAACAAAAAGCGCAGGGAGACGTTAGGTACATGGGCATCGTGAGGAGCCCTCCGTCCACCTCGAGGTGAGAATACCAAACATTTCCGACATCACCAAGCACCATGCTGAATTCAAACAGCAAACCCTACTCTAGGATCCTTTTTTCGTAATTGTTTATTGCTGTACCCAAAACAACAGACTTACCTTTGCAGTTCTGTTGATTCTGATGTTTTTATCCATTGTCGTCACTCACCAGCAGCGTCACGTTGAGCAATAGCGAATTATGGCAGGATGAAGAGAATTCAGCTTTGCACAATCACCATGGGTGAGGAACTACGTCGCAAGAAAGCACATCTGACAGCTCTACCCCTAAAAGCATTTAGGAATTTGTAGAAAAGATTCTCATGAAAGATAATTTCTGTGACAACACAGAATGCGAAACAGAAGAAAGCTGTTAGTGTCTAAAAGCGAGAGAAAAAAGTCTGTCTGCAAGTGGAATTTTCCTTGATCTGTCACCAACTTGTCGCAATTAACCAGTCAGAAGTCTCACCCTGTTTCGCTACATGTTCCTGTATTTCCTCTTTCAGAACTGTAACGAACACAAGAATGCTACGTTCCACAAGGGGCTGCACAACGCTCCATAGAAATGACTGCCACAATCATATCCATTTGGGATTTCGAAGCCAACATTTTTCATGCCTTTCAAAGTTGTCTCTACTTTGAAGGCACCGGTAACAATTTTTTTGTTACAAAGGGGCTTTGCGAAGACCTTACGTGTTACCATCCGTACCTGGGGGGTGAATGCCCTGTGGAAGCCTCCTCCTGGCTGCACCAAGGCTTGAACAGGAACACAAGGAAATCCACGGGCTTCGGCTCCTGTCCTGCAGCATCCCACTCAGCGAGTAGCGCAGTTGTGCTGCAGCACGTTTGAAGGGTCCCTTGCAGCCACACAGAGAACTTCCTAACCTGAACCACAATTATCTTAACTACTTTTCCTTTATTGCACTTCAGTTTTTCCTGGGATTCAGTCTCACAGGGCAGCCCTGCTGGAAGGATGGCCTCTGTGTCCAGGAAATGAGAAATACTGATCCCGGACCGGTCCCCCCTCTGAAGTAGAACGTTTGAAATCTGTTTCAATGGGTGGCAAGCAAGCCTAATTCCAGAAGCGGCCTTTTAGGACTTTCCCTAGGGCCGTGACAGTTACTGGCTGCCAAGTCAGCGTGCCAAGGAGTGCTGAACGCCGAAAGATACAAAACCATAATCATGGTTTCTCTCCGAAGTTGTTTTGCTTTCACGTTGGCACGGCTCATTGGCCTAATGCGTTAGCATTAACCTTGCCACGTTTCCACGCTAGCTTCTTCCGAGGAGAGGCAAGAACAGGTTACATGCCAGATGGACACAGCGGACCTTCGAACAGGTGAAGGAGACTTTCTTGAGGCGGTGGTAAATCCCGAGTTTGCCTGTGCTTCTCTTGAGCGGAGCAGCTCGCTGGGATGGAGCTACCAAGAGGTGCAGACTGCGAAACTCGTGCAGGGCAAGCGGCCGCACTGAGGTTCTGATCGATCAAATACAGCTTCTAGGTGTGAAGCCTGACTCCAGCAGCAAGCACCATCACGTGAAGAAATGTTTACTTAGATGCTTCCAGACTTGCACAGTGAAAAGGTGTATTCCCCTTCAACCAAATGCAGATCTAACAACTACGTGTGTACGCAACCTTGTCCTTTGAGACGCAGCTACGGCTCTTCGCTTCCACGTGTGCTTGTTCCGAACACTGCGCAGCAGCCTCGCCCCCTCATTCTCGTCCCCAATCAACCACCTTCAACTACCAGAGTGCCGCTGGGATGTGGTAGTACTCAACTACTTCGCTCCCAGGCTGCATTATCTACCTAAATAGGATGAGTTAAGTTTCTTCCAGCTCTTATTTCTCAAACGGAAACCCCCCAAACTTCCGGCCTCAAGCAAGATGATGTATCAATATGAAAAGAAAGAGGTGCTAACGTCAGGATGTTTTTGTGTTAACAGAATAAAACTCCTATTTCTATGCTGCAGTTGAAAGACCACAGAATTAAGGAAGCTTGAGGTGAAAACCTGCTGCTACCTTACCAACCACAGCAGTGGTTTAATACATAAAACACCAAGAGAGTGTTTTAAAAATAGAACAGCCCAAACACCAGTAGCAGATGTGTTAAAGAAGCTGTCCATAAGTAACAGAACTGAAACAAATGTGGCACTCCAAAAAAATCTGCAACTGCTATCAATTTAGCAGGCTGGCTGCAATAGCAGAGGGCTGCTGTCGCCGCGCGAGTAGAGCATGCGTTAGTAACGGTGTCAGGACTTCCCTTTTCCCTCCCACCAAGCTCTGGTTCTCCTTGTTGCTCCAACAAAAAAGCCACCAGAACTGCTATCTATCTCATGCCTCTCATGTTTCTAAAATTTTACAAACCTGAAGGGAGGCAGAGGAGGAGCGAAGAGGATTGCTAAGCCCAAGAAATATTTTGCGCAGCAGTAACTTTTAAGAGGAAAATTAAATTCCATTCTCTACCTGTTTTAAAAAACCACCCCTCATTCTATACTGTAAGTGTATAGTTATGTCTCATTCAGATGTAACACAACAAATTGATCAAGCTTTAGCATGTCGCCAAAGACGTAGCTTTCCAATATTCAATTTCTCATATAGAAAACTAATACATTCCCTTTATATATTAAATAACTTTTTGAAAGGTAATCTTTATTTAAATACAGACAAAACCTGTACCCTCATCAGCCCTTGACAAGACACTTCATCAGTGGAAATGGAAAGTTAATCCAGCAGTAAGAACAATCTTACATTTAAAAATCCTCATGAAAGCAAATGCTGGGCTTTTGACTAAAGGAAGCCTCCCGAATGTGAAGCTCAAGAGCACTGTAGAAGGATGCTTGAATGAACACATTTAAAACTTTGCACAGGCAACTATCTGTAAAAATAAGTAGTGAATTTTCAAACTTACAGAAGGTTTAAGCACAGAGTTTCTTAATGCTCTGTACTTCTGCTGAGTAGGATGAGGTCTGGGAAACTCAGACTATTAGAGATAACAGGGAGAAGAAACAGCAAGTCTGGGTTTTTGAATAATAATAATAAAAAAGAATGTAATTCAAGTGCTGTGTAACAGACTTATAGAATTAAAATTCCTCAATAAAATGAAGCAAAGTGACATTTCTGAGGTACATATACAAAAATTAATATGCACAACAGTTTCTTTCTTTGAGAGGATACTAAAAGGTCGCTATGGCAAAATTATTCTCATTTTCACATGCTGCAGCACTGTCACATTTTACAGTTGCAATGTGGATGCTCCTTGAAAAAACTATGAATTTACTTTGAGGTCCCACTTGTTAAGATAAATTCAAAAGAAGACGAGATTTCAAGTCTGAGCTTTAATACCAGAACTAGAACACCATTTCTTGAATTTGTCTAAACAATTTAAAATCCTGTTTCAAATTCTTATGGCACAAGACTGGCTCAGAATTGAAGGTCCACTTGGCCAATTTGAAAAAAAAAAAAAAAAAAAAAAAAAAATCCACCAAAAAAACCCGACTAAAAGATACAAAACAGAGCTTTACAAAGAACGAATCCGAACTGAAGGCAGCTTAAGGCTTCATTAAAGTATTTGCCAAGTTCTGCTGTTATTGTGTAATCCATTCTTTAAACAGACTTCAGTGGGATTGCACAGACGCAATGCAGAGCAAAACTGGCTCATACTGCCCAGTCTGAGCAAGACACAGTCACATTATCTTTCGTGGGATTTAGAAAGACTGGAGAACAAGTTTAATCCTTCCTGCAAGGATCTTTTTATTCTCCCCACACACTCCTTGAGTACAATTAGAGATGACTTACAAAAATTAATGCCACACACACTAATAAAAAAAATTAGCGTGGGGCAAAACTTAGTTTCAGTATTTCGATATTTTTCTGCCACGTTTGACAGAATTAAAAAAACCAGACACAGCACAGCTTTCATCTAGGCATCTGTTGGCAGTACAATCAATACAAGATGATATAATGAATCTGGATAATCGCTGTTTTATAAAGCTGTCCTTAGTCTGTCGTTGACCTTCTGTACCAAAATCTAGCCCTGTAGTCGTCACTGCAAGTCATGAAGCCAGGATTGGTAGGAGAATGGACAATACAACGGACAATGCTGTTGTGCCCAAGAGAAAGCAGATTTCTCCGTTCAGCAGTTCTTGAATCCCAGCAGCAGAGACTTATGGTCCTTTCGTCTGGAAGCAGCACATAATCTTCTGTGTGGTTGAAGACAGCTTGTGTCCTGTGTACTTGTCGTCCACTCAAGCCAGCTCCTAAATATATGCAGCAAAATATTAACCTACATAGAACCAGTTTGAGGAAGTTTCCAAAGACTTAAGAATAAACCTCCCATAAGTATCAATTTCTGCAGTCTGGGAAGGAACCTTATTTTCTCAGTTAGCCTACCGCTTCCACATAAAAAAGGTGAATCAATAATGAATATTCTTTTGTAGTTATATACCTAGCATATTCTAAAATTTCTTTTTAGACAGAAAGATTAACTACTCCAACTGCGTCAATCAAGTCCAATCACTCAGTAGGAGTGCAATCACTTAACGTGAAGAGGACTTTTGCCTTACATTTTTTGTATGAGGCTTATGGCTGTAACTAAGGGGAAAGACCACAGACAGCACAATACACAGATTTTCATTATCACTGACAACTTCCTTCCCTCCATACCCTTCAAATAAAATGTGTTTCACATATAGGCATTGACTTTGCAATGCACGCACCTGCCTCCTACCTGGTATTTTGCAACAGTTTATCAAGGAGGTGCTGCACCCTGCTGGTTGACAGCAAAATAGAGCTAGCATACAAAAAAGGACCATACACATCCCAAAAGCTGATACACAAAATTTTCAACATCCTCTCCTCTTGTATGCCATGACTCCTAACGCTTAAGCACATTACTGCTTGACCCAAAAGCTTCCCCCGTCACATAGCTGCTATCATATGCAAAGCTTCTACATCCTTCACCATTTCTGCTGAGATCAAAGCGTGGTATTGTCAGCACGCTCTAAGTATGACTACCTTGCACACAATTGCATCCTTGGGGAAAAAACCCAAACCAAAACCCAAACAAACAAAAAACCCCAAACCAAAACAAGCCATCTGTAGCTATTTTTCAGAATATTGCCATGGCTTACTAGAGCCATCTTTTGTGCAAGAGTCTAATGGTTAAAACAACTGCCCCAAAGTAGGTTCAGTTCCCTGTCTGGGTGGGTACTCGGCAGGAACGTGGCCTGCTCTCACCAGAAATGGATCAGGTGTTAGTTTTGACCCTTCCAGTTTAAACTGTGCCCCTAGTCCAGCAATATGTAGAAAAGTCACAAAATCAAAATGATCACCAGCAAGAAAAATGATGATGCTGTTTTAATAATCACTGTTTCTAAAACACACTGAAGGAAAACTAGAGAACAAAACCCTCTCCACAAATGTCCCAGTCCTTAGGGCAGCGTTCCTTTTTACTCTTCCCTAATTTAGTGACAACTTCCCTCCAAAGCAATGGAGTAATGATGTCAGAAAAGTCTCCAAAATCTACTCAGACTAAATACGTTTACACTGACTGCCATACAAGAATCACAGCTGCTCTTCTGGAATTAGTCTACATTAAGTGTTTTCAAAAATTTGGGGTAATTTATCCTCAAAGCAGCAGTCTCCCATTGCTTTTAAGAATTACTATTCTTCTGACAATATTACCATCCCTGCCGTGGGTCAGTACCTGAAAAAGATGGTACTTGGAAGGTCACCTGCCACATACCTGTGTATTTGACCAGTGTTCGACCAGTGGATATCTCCCACAGTTTAGCTACAGAGTCTTTTCCACTTGACAAGATATACTTTGAATTTTTTGAAAAAATAGCAGAACAGACTTCAGCTCCATCATGTGCCTTCTCAAAAGTAGTGATACAGCGATTTGAAACACCATCCCACAGTTTGATGCATCCATCCTTACTTCCTGTCACATACATGTTCGCACTTGCATTGTAATTTACTGAACATATAGCATCAGTGTGCTGATCTTGAGGATTGCAAGACACAAAACACTGGAAAGTGTTGATATCGTACAGTCGTAAAGTAGGGTGCTGGGTACCAACAAGTATGAAATCTCCAGAAGGGTGAAAAGAAATTGAGCGCAACATCTCCGCTTCCTGTTTGATCAAAAATACATAATTGGTGTAAGAAAGAAAAAAAATCTGAAATGGAGGTGTCAATTCTGGTGGCATTAGTGCTAAAAAACTAGTTAAATTGTCAGTTAGCATGATGTGTTCTGTTTTTGCAAAAATAGAAAATGCTTCCTATAGGATTAAAATGACAAGCTACCTTTAACTGTATTGTAGTTTCTGCCCTAGAGCAGCTTGCAGTGCCTGCTTATTTTTGGGATATCGCACAAAAGTGACGGGAGGCTTTGTCAGCCTGTCACGCACCCCAAAGCCCACCACCACATAATCCCAAACTCTCCTCCAAAACAAAGATAATATAACTGACTTCAAAGTTGCCCATATTAGGTTTGGTCTACATTAACAAAAAGCAGACAGGCACTAGATTTAAAGAATATAGGTAACAATGATGCACAAACTCTTAACACATAATTACCATAACGTCTACAAATTTTTTAGCTGTGTACTCCTACATACCTAACCGCTTACAAACTCAGACACAATTCAGCTCAGTGATACCTTTTACACATTCTGTACTTATACATTCAAGCTGTGGTTGCTCTGAACTGGTATTGTATCTAACCTGTATATATTTGAAGGCTCTTTTGGCAGAAGGTTTTGAATAATCAAACAATTTAAGTGTGTAGTCCCTTGAACCAGATGCTAGGATCTGTTCTGTTGGATGAAAAGCTAAACACGTAACTTCATCCACATGATCATACAGAGTCCGAATAACGGGATGATTTTCCATGTTTTGCTGTGCTGTCTCATTCATCATGACCTACAAAGAACATTAAACAAGTTAAGAGTGTTAGAAAGCAGAACATACGTTTGACAGGAAAAGTAGGTTTTATGCTTGCCAGAGTGGCCAAACAAGAGCTACCTTTCTGGCACATGACTAGCCACATAATCACTATTACCTTAATTATTTGGAGGACCATTATATGTTGTTATCAGATAAGATCCCTGTATCTTTACAAAGGTCAATTGACTTGCTCAAGGACAAACTGGTTTCAGTAGCAGAGAACTGGTGCAAGAAAACATATCACCTTCATAAACAGTCCAAATCAAAATACTGTATTGCCATAAGAATTAAGGGAAGCTGTACCAACTGGGAAAACTGCAACTTTTATTCACGCAGGATACTGCTGAGAATTAAGTGTGCACTCCATGCAAAAAAAAAACCAAAACAAAACAAAAAAAACCCCACCCCAACCCAAAAAACCACCCCAAAACCCCCACTCCTGATCTGGCTCAATTCTCTAGACTGCTACCAGAAGTTACACAGGTATACTTGCCCTATTTCTTCTTCCTTTTCTTCAAGGGTGCTTTATGAGCTGCTGTTGGGGTAGGAAATACGGCGAGCCAGGTATTTAGTCCAACCCACTGAGCCAGCCACAAGGCACAGACATGGCATGAAACAGACAGCACCTCAAGAGTTCACAAAGTGGTTATGATTCAAGTTATATTTTACCTCAATAGGCATAGCACTTTTGGCCAACATTCTCTCTGTATCAAGAATTTTTATTGAGGCATCAGCAGATCCTGTAGCTATTAACTGTCCATCTCTGCTATACGTAGCTACACGACACGGTCCTTTATGAGATGTGACATAACAAGTCTCATATTCAGAAGCCTCAGGAGACATGGTCTGTACATCTGCATCAAATTCCAAGTCAATTCCTGTGCCTGGAGCTACCGTATCTGACCGTCCAATTGCATACTGAACAGCACTGTCATCGTTCTCCATTCCTGAAAAGAGAGAAGTTGATGCACTTAAACCAGGTTAACCTTCTCCTTAGACAGATAGGCTGTGGCCAGATGTATGCTATGGACTTCCGTAGCTGCTACGGACTTCCATAGCTGCTACGGACTTCCATAGCTGCTACAACACAGGTTTTAAGAGAAGCAGCCCCTACTGAACAAAGCTAAGCTAGCAGAGCAGATTTAGTTATACAGCAGTACTTCTTGTGAGAAATTAGAGGTACTTGGCTATGCTAGAGCAGAATACAGCTCTTAAAGTTAACTGTGGAAATACAACCAGCAAATATTGTAGAATGGTCAAGTACTGATAAATGCACTGACAATCAGTACTTCAGTTACTGAAGCCATTGACAGGCATCTAGTCAGCTTTTCACAGAGGGAGAAACAAGCCCCAACATTATTACATGAGATTTGAAGTAAAAAACTGAAGCTTTTACCAATTCTTTTCCTTTCTGTTTTATTGCATTGAAGAAAAAAAAAAAATCAACACCCCACAAACAACTATCCCAGCATTGTAAATGAAAATTTTTATTCCTTTTCACACCCACTCTACAGATTTTTTTTTTTTTTAATAATTTTATTTCCAGGATGCATCTACAGAACAAAGACAGTTCAGCACTGGAAGTGGTAACAGGGCAGACACAAATTTTCAGCTATGTGCGCAACTGCGATCCTCAACTGATCAAATGCAACAGAAAAGTTTTTGTTCCTTTCATCTACAAATTGTAAGTCTAGCAATCTTATTTCACAGACACAAGGCTTCACATATTTATACTCTCGGAACTCGACTAGTTCAGGCAGCAGAACCAGTTCAGTTACAATACAGAGAAGACACGATGCTATGGCTAGACCTCTTCCCGTAACTCAGCTTGTTTCAACAGCAGCTCAGGTATTTTGACTATATACTGTGGCACAGATATACTTTCAGAGAGAAAGATACACAGAGAGAGAACAGGCAATACCTTTGCTGAGACCCTAGACTGTGAAGCTTATTTTCTTAAGACTGAGATATAAAGGCTAGTGAAGATTGCCAACGGAAGGGCTTGCTCCCCTTCCAACACTGTCAGGAAGAATCATATAGAAAATATTTCTAAAGTTGGCAGAGAACCGTGTGGGTCAGTTTTCTATTAGGTCTGTGGACTCAGTGATCCCGTTTACTGGAGTGTATTTTTAGAAAGTTGCCAGTCACCCAGGACCCTGGCCAGGTATTCTTACGTGTTACAAGAAGTTCAAACAAACAGATTTTGACAACGCTCAGTGATCTGTTTTGCTTTTAATGCATACCAAAGAATGAAACATAGAACTAGAATACGCTTCAAAAAAAGCCACGGAGGCAAAGGCTGTATCTAAATATGCAAAAATGTTATGCTATTACTAGACATAACCTTTGCATAAAAGATGTCTTTTCAGTAACGCTAACCTCTTAATTCACAAGGATTTAAGCTAGGTATTTAGAAACTGGACTTTTCTGTTAGCTTTTTATTCCAGCTTACCTAACTTAATTAGGTGCAGCAGTTGTTCAGATGGTGCACAGACTGATTGTGGTTTTATCTCATTTATCAAGCCATTGGCAATATTTATGTATCCATCATATAGCAGCTGACTAATTATCAGTTTATAAAGTTGCTGACGGTCTTTCAAACTGACTTTTGTTCTATACATTGTGAGCAAGGAATGCCTTGGAGGGGCCTGAAATAAATAAAGAAGAAAAATCACATACAAGAGAGTTGCATGAAACAGCCACAACCTTTAAATAAAGCACATCCCGCTGAGTTTCAGTGCGGACACCAAATACTACCATATTTTAGGTAAGATTCAGAAGCGTAGAAATAAAAAGAAAAAAAAAAAAGAAAAACCTGTTGCACTCGTTTGCTGTAGAAATTAAAATCTCGCCAATAAACAGAACACGAGCTCTATTAAGGAGCAATAGAGAAGCCAGAAATAAGGCGGCATTAGTTAGCAAAACGCCTCTGTCAGGATCTTCCACTCAGCCCCGCCAGCAGCGGCGGACCCGGGCAGCAGGGAGGCGATTTAGGATCCAGCGTGCCGGGCGGTCAAGCGCCTCGCCACCCTCCCCTCCCCTCCCCTCCCCTCCCCTGCCCGCCCCAGCCCCAGCCCCAGCCCGCTCCCTCCCCTTCATCCCGGGAGAGCGCATCCTCCCCGCGCCGCCGCCCGCCCGTACGCCCTCTCCCAGCGCCGGGCTGCGCGGCCGATAACCGGGGCCGGGGACCAATAACCGGGCCGGGAGGGGGCGTGGGGGAAAGAGACTGAATGAGGGCGGGGAGTGCTTAGCCGGGGCACTGCGGCCACAGAAAGCGGGCTTCGAGCGCCGCGGGGCGGGGGCGGCGAGCAGGCAGCCTCGGGCGGGAGCTGCGGCGGGCCAGACCCGGCCCCGGCAGCGGAGCCGAAAGCGAGGGAGAGCCCGGCGCGGCCCCGGTACCTACCGACCCTTCCTTCTGCCTCCCTCGCTCTCCCCCTAAAATGGCGACCGGAGCCCTGAGCGCATCGATTGGCGGCGGCGGCAGGGGAGGAGGCGGCGGCGGCGGCCGGGACCGAAGAATGCTCCTCCGCGAAGGCTGCTGCATCGAGCGCCCGCAAATCGATTGGAGGCGACTCTTGAGGGGAGAGAAGTGCCGCGTCACATGACCGTGACACCCCGCGCGCGCGCCGCCCGGGCTCCCGCGGTGTCACGTGACGGGTGACGCGCCCAGGGAGCCCCCGCGCGGCGGGGAGGGGCGGGGGCGGGGGGCGCGGCGGGGCCGGGCCGGGCCGGGCCGGGGCGGGCGGAGCGGGGCGGGGCGGGGCGGGGCGGCGTCCGGGGGGCCCTGGCGCCCTTCCGGGCAGGCCGGGGCCTTGGCCGAGGCCGGCAGAGCCGCGCTCAGGGCGCGACGCGGGCGCAGGCCCCGCTGGGGGAGCAGCCGGGGGGCCGCGGGCTCTGCCAGGAGGGGCGGGGGGGGGGGGGGGGGGGGCGGGTGCTTTTGTGTCCCAGCTGCAAAGCTCCAAAACGCTGCTTCTGCTGAGACACCGGGATCCCAAACGCGGAGACGTGCGCGGGCTGCGAAATACCAAGTTGCTGGCGCTGCCGCTGGGCGCCGCAGGCCTCCCCCACGAATTCAGGCGCTCGGGCAGCGCCGGTCGCAAGCGCCTCACGGTGCCGGGCTGCGCGGTCTGTCAGCAGGCTGAGAGCCTGTCCCGAGAGCACACCACCACCCTCCCAAAAGCCCTACTCACGTCAGCCTCAAGAAACGGCAGTCGAAGTGGACGCGGGTCAAGGAGGGGGGATGCCATGCTACCCATGCCCCGTGGCAGCTGACGTCTGTCACATGCTGCAGCCACACGACGACCTGACATCTTCTTTTTACCTATCCTGTATCACTTGTAAACACCAACACACACAAGAGGGTCGCCTTCGCACTTGTTTTCAGCACCGCAGAGACAGTTAAAAGTTGCCTTCGATCACGGTTCTTCAGAGGCCCAAAGTACCGAACCTAGTTTCGGCTGCCGCCTGTCACGCAGCGGCCGAGGTCCCCTCGCAGGCGGCAGCAACCGAGACGGCGCGGCAGCCTCGCCGCTCCCTTCACGCTGCTACTCACGGCTGCGCTCGCTGACGGGCCGCTGCCGGCGTCGTCCCGCGGCCGCTCGGCGTCTCCTCCAGAACCTGCGCGGCTTCGGAAGCTGCCCCGGGCTGCGGATGGCCGCCGGTGCGACGCGAGGGGCCCGCGGGCCGGCGACGGTAGCTGGGGCCGGCGGGGCCGAGGCGGGCGGCCGCTTCGCACTTGTCCTCAAGGGCCGGCGGCACGTGGAGCGCTGCCCGGGGCCGCGCGTCGGGGCGAGCGCGAGGCAGAGGCCTGCTTCGCCCCCCTGCCCGTCCTCCCGCCGCTCGGGGCCGGAGCTGCCGCCCGCCGCGCCCGCCTCGCCGGCCGGACACAATGGCCCCCGGCCCCACTCGCGCTCGGCTCCACGCGAGGTGGCAGCACCGCCTCTCCCTCGGCCCGGGGCGGCGGGTGCGTGTGCGGAGGAGGAGAGGGAAGAGGCCGGTGCCTCGCAGGATGCGGGACTAACCTGGCGCCCTTCCCCCGCCGCCGGCGGCACGCTGCGAGGCCTCGGTGCCCGCGAGGAAGGGACGGTAGTTGTAGCGTTGCCACAGGTGGGTGGTCTGGGCGTACGCGGTTTGCGTAACGGAAGACCCGGCCAGGCAGAGACTTCGCGGGGAAAAGTGTGCGAGCGGGGCGCCGATCCACGCAGTTGGAGTACGGAAGGAGCCAGCGGCGGAGGGACGGTACGTAAAGTACGCATGTAGCGCAAACACCGCCCTGGGGGCGGGCGGGTTGGGCCGACCCGGGTTACGCAGCAGGCTGCCGTTGCGCATGCGCCCCAGAGGCTGGCGGCGACGAGGCTCGGCCTCGCAACGAGCGGAGCGTGCGGGCAGCCAATCGGCGGGCGGGCCGGTTGAAAAGGAGCCAATCAGCGGGCGCGGGCGGCGGGAGAGGGGCCAATGGCGAGCGGCGGTGGTTTAAAGGGTATTTAAGGCAGGGCCGTTTGAATTCAAACAGCCGCGGCGGCCGGAGGGAGCGGAGGCCGGGGGTGAGCGGGCGGCCGGGCTCCGCCGTGCGGGCGCGACCCGCAGGCAGGGCCGCGGCGGAGGGGCCCCTGCCCACCGGAGGCGCTGGCAGGGGTGGGCCCGGCCGGCGGGGGGCCGTGGGCGCAGGCCGGCGGTGGCGGCGGGGCAGGAGTGTGAGGCGGGGCGGTAGGCCCGGACCGGCCCTGCCTCGGGGCCTCCGGGCGTTCGAAGGGGGGGGGGGGGGGGGGGGGGGGAGGGGGATGCGTTTTGACGAAGAGCTCCTAGGCGTAGCGTTTTCTGTGGAAGTGACCCCTATTCTCCACGTCTCATTCGCAGGCTGAGCTATATGTGACTCTTCTCCTCGGGCACTATGGACAAGAATATGAAAGAGAACCATTCTGGGTACCCCGGTCGTGCTACGAAAGTAAGTGGCTTACTAGGTTGGTGGGTGTATTTCTCCTGATCACGCGATAGCGACAGGCTTCAGACTAACTGCGCTAATTACTGTTAACTGTACTGAGTAACAAAAAAGGGGAAAACTGTCTTGAAGCAATGTTTTCTGTGTACAGGAAACAATTGCCGACTTTATCTTTCAGTAGCTTTCTCTTGGAGAGAACAGTGCCCAAGGCTTACTTCTTTTAATTGCTAGTATTGGTATTTCATACTTGAATTGGAAAATCCTCCTAATATTTTAAGTATAATCTAAGATCATTTAAAGAGAGAGCAAATGTGTAGGCAGCTTATTCCAGATATGGCTTCCAAAAGCAAGCATCCCATTAATGGCACTATTCTCATGCCTGTGCAGTACTCAAGATCACACTGATTATGTATTTTTGTATGTAGAAACACAGACATTTTTGTATTATTTTAAATTAACAACAAAGAGGTCTTGGTAAGGTTTCAGAATAGCATAAGCAGAACTTCTTTTTAATCAAGCTGTTGGTACATTATTTTCAGTGAACTGAACCAGAAAACTAAATAATATTTAGAGGAAGAAAGAAGTACAAACTGTTGCATAGGTATCATTAGAGGGCAAAAAATTGTGAGAAGCTAATCATTAGTATGTGAACTTAATTGTAGGCAAAGTACCCTAAACCAACTAAGAATTTCTTAAATATAAGCCTAAACTACCTTCCCTGACTAGAAGAAAAAGATTAAAAGCAGACAGCTGAACCGTACTAAATAAACTTGCTTTGTTCTGCTGAACTGCTGTTGCAGCGCAAGGTATGTCAAGATGAAGAGTGTTAAATGGAGTAATTACTCAAAGTGGTCCATGTTTTTCTAGTAAGGATCCACTGTCTTACCGCCTTTGGCTGATATTTTTCAGATGTGTGTGAAAAAATTCTTCTGCTAGCTATAAATAAGCATGCTGTCGACAAGAAAAAGTTAGCAGTCTTCTACAATGTAGAAATTTGAGAATGTTTTCATTCTTAAAATATAAGATCAGAACACCATAACATCTCTTGTTAATGTGCTTTGTGGTATTTCCTGCTCTACTGAATGGGGCCATAAAGGTTATAGTATGCTAGTCTACAATTAATGTATAATTTTTCTTTTTAAAGATTGCTAATCCCATTGGGGATGGTCCGAAACGTGTCCCTGTGTCTCAGCATTCTGCCCAGAGCCGGTTTCTGAACAGTGGAGTTCAAGCACAACGTGTTCTGTGTCCTTCAAACTTTGCCCAGCGAGTTCCCATACAATCACAAAAATCTGTACTGTCAAACCAAAAACTGTCTAATAACCAGACAACACAGCAACCCCGACCAAAGTTTCCGGTCCAACCAACTGCTAGGCCTCAGGTTCCAAGCAAGAGCAATGAAAAACCTCAACAGGCTCCAGTACCTGGTAATTCCGAAGATGACGTGCACGTATTTATATAGTTGTGACTCTTGGGATGCTTCTATTCTGTGAAGAGTGCAGTGCAGAAAACCCAAAGCTGATGTGGGACAGTCCTGTAGAGAAGTACCTGGTTGTGTCCAGAAACAGAACAGCAGCGTATACTGCAGCTTAGGTGTTACTGCACTATCTTTGTTGCCAGGATTACCTACTTAGAGCCCCTATGGGTGTTGAAAAATTTCCAGATGCTCACTAGTCAGCTGTGAATTAATGTAATTGGCACTCTGTATATCACAGTTTTTTCAGTATTCATGTTAATATCTTATACACAATAACACTTTTTTTGGGGGGGGGAAGCTTTTTTTTTTCATTTTTAAGAAATGAAATCTTAAAGAAAAAAGCTTTTAAAATTACATTTTGATAGCGCTGATAACTGCTATGCTGCTTTGCCAATAGTAAGCTACACTGGGTTCTTTAAAATGTCATTGAGTGTATTCTAAGAACTGTTGCAGATACTGCACAGAGGTTAGGTTTGTTCCCATGTGAATTTTTGTATGGTGTTCATGGGTCTGGTTCATAAAGTTGATCTACTTCTCTATACATAGCAAAAAATTCTGAAGCAGAAAGCACCTCTAAACAGAAAAATGAAGAGACTGCTAAAAAGAAAAATGAAGAAACCAAAAAGTAAGTTGCATGCCTAAATTGTTGTAGCTAACTAAATCCTGTTGGATTAGGCTTGTCTTTAACTTCTAGGACTTCATGCTGTAACTAAGTTGCAGCTAAGCTGAAGGCTACTTGAGGCCCTTGCTTGTGGTGACCAATGGCCCTACACCTCACAGAGACAACATATGAAACTCTAGGAAAGTTTACTTTGACTTGATAATTCTCAGGAACAAGGACTTCCTGTAATCTAAGGAGAACTTCTGGCTGAATGAGTAATAATAGCTCTTCCCATGAGAGAACACCGATAGCCACTGCTCCAGTCACAAGATGTACACTTGAAAACAAAGCCTCCTTCATGTGTGAGAGGCTGGAGCCTAACTAAGGATAAAGTTAGATTTGTAGCATGGCTGCCTTAAACAGTGTGGTTCTGACAGGCACTAATAAGTATATCTGTATTAGGTGTACTGAAATAAGCCTGGCTTGGTATACAGTTTTGACTTTGTAGTAATGTGGTTGATGTTTGTACCTCCGTGTGTAAGTTTTAGGAAGGAAGAGGCTAGCTTTCAGAATTTTCTTTTGAAAAGTCTCAATGTGTATTTCATCATCTTGGTGGTGTTCTCTTAAAATCTATTCAGATCATTACGTGTTTATTGAACAGGAACATATTCAATTGTAAACCTAGGAGTCAAAGCCCACACAAGTTATCTACCTTTTGTAACCATCTTTCCTCTGCAGAAGGCAATGGTCTCTTGATGATTTTGAAATTGGTCGTCCTCTGGGGAAAGGAAAATTTGGAAATGTATACCTGGCACGTGAAAAGCAGAGTAAATTTATCCTTGCACTGAAAGTGCTCTTTAAAACACAACTCGAGGAAGCCGGCGTAGAACATCAACTACGAAGAGAAGTTGAAATACAGTCTCATCTTAGGTAAAGTTTAGTGATTCTTTGTTTATTTGAACACAAAGCAGAGTAACCTTGTTTATGATAACATGCCCTGCTGAAGAAAAGAGAAGTTTCTTTTAAACATGTGAAATTGCTAGTTAGGATTCTTGACTTTCTGCACCAAGATTTAGCTTTGTCTAGCTTGCAATGAAGTAACATTTGGTACCAAATCTTCCTATTACAAAAAAAGCCCCCAACCTTGTTTGCTGCTTGGATTAACATGTGTAACTGCAATTTCTCAAGAGTCTGAGCTTGCTTCTGGTATTAGTTTCCTGGAAAGTAAGCCCAACTTGCTGAAGAAATTAGTTGTTTCACAAAAAGTATTTACACTTAAATTCCAAACCCCATAGGAATTGGCACCTTCAATGGTAATCTACTCTTGCAGCTGCTGTAGAAAGGCATGTTCAAGAAGATACGAATTAGCCAAACTCTTGGCTAGCTGCTTGCTTGTAGGGAGTCCAAGCTTCTGCTTTGATAAATACCATCTACCTGCTATGAAGCTCTCTTAATGGGTGTGCTGTGTGCTGAAGTTCCTATGCTTGCCTTGAAAGGGTGGAGGCAGGAAAGGTAAATTATTAAAGTTATATGGACAAATACCTTGTTCAGGAGAATATTTAAATCTTTTTGCAGGCACCCCAACATTCTCAGACTATATGGCTACTTCCATGATGTTACAAGAGTCTACCTTATTCTAGAGTATGCACCTCGTGGAGAAGTCTACAAAGAACTTCAGAAGCTTACCAAGTTTGATGAGCAAAGAACTGCTACTGTAGGTTGTTCTAGCTGCTTATACATTACTTAGTCTTTATATCTGGAATATCTATAGCATAAAGCTAGCTCTTCAGATAAAGTTCTGTATTCTGTTGTGTGAAGCTGAGATTCCTTAGATGCCAGTTCACTTGTGCACTTGTAACAAGGAGTAAGTTGGGGAGACAAATGACTGCACAGCACTGATGTAACAACATTCAGCACCGCTTAATACAGCAAGTACTTGGTCACTTCCAGCAGGGCCTGTATTGCCAGACTTCAAGGGCTTAAGGAATAATTGCTGTAACTTAAGCTACTAATTATGCCTAGAAAAGGCTATACTGTAGCCAGATAAGCCAGAGTGACAATGTTATACTTTAAAGATTTGTTCTCTTTCTAAATACAGTACATCACAGAACTAGCAGATGCCCTATCATACTGTCATTCAAAGAGTGTGATTCACCGAGACATCAAGCCGGAAAACTTGCTGCTTGGCTCAAATGGAGAGTTAAAAATTGCTGACTTTGGATGGTCTGTGCATGCTCCATCTTCTAGGTGAGAATGCAATATATACCTTAGGCAGTGAAATACTTCTGCAGTGAAAATGTTAGCTTTCTTGTCACACTTAGAGTTGTGGAATGGAGGTAAATGTGAACTTCCTAAAATATTGGGGGGGGTGGAATTTAAGAACTGGGCCACTGCAGCAGAGGTTGTAATAGTCAACTGGTGTAGCAGAGAGGGAGTGTTGCTATCCTGTCTTTTTCAACTTGTATAGTTCAAAACTTGCTGAACCTGAAACAAGTGAAGGCTGGTGTACTGTTGTGGGGTTATAGTGGTCCCCAGGATGACAGACCAGCACTTGTGTTCAAACACACACTAGCAATATACTTAAGACATTTCCTTAATTAGTCTGAACTGCACCTAACAAAGGAAGACTATATTTGATCTAGTGAGTGGGATGAAAAAAGGAAGCATAAGACTGAATGCAGGGACCAAGATGCTTTAAAGCAAAAGTAGAAAACTTACTGCTGGAACTTCTTTATAGGTATTCTGGTGGTGCTGAGTCTATCCAGGGTAGCCTGCACTGAGGTACAGATGATTGCCACCATTAGCTTCTATCTGCTCTTGAAATGGGTCTTAATAGTTGCCATAATCGGTAGATAATTAACTTAGACTTTTTTCAGGAGAACAACTCTCTGTGGGACACTTGACTACCTGCCTCCTGAAATGATTGAGGGAAGAACACATGATGAAAAGGTGGATATTTGGAGCCTGGGAGTTCTGTGCTATGAATTCCTTGTAGGGAAGCCACCTTTTGAAGCAGAAACATACCAGGAAACCTACAGAGCTATTTCTAGGGTATGTGCCAACACTTATTTGGACTAGCTGAATTCTGCTGCCTTTTCAGTTCTGTTGTCTTATTGAAGCTTAACAAATGGTCATCTTGAAGGGCATGTATTATAACTAGAACTGTAGCAAGACAATGATATGCATAAAACTAGATCCCTAAAGCTGTCTGAAATGACTATAAGAGACCCTAAGATACCTTGCCTTACTACTTTGGTTCCACCCTGTTTCTGCCTGCATTTGAACTTCTACCTTTTTCATAAAGCAACTAATCTTTTCTTCATCTTTCCTAATTTATAAAATGAATATTTAACATTCAAGGTGTTAGTAAAAATACATAAACTTAACTTTTACTGTTGCATACCCTAGAAAGGTTCCAGCAAACTCATCTTGTTTGAAGTACATTGAGAAATACATTAGCTTAACTCCTACAAGCAGTGAGAACCTGGTTTTCTTCAGGATCATGATGAAATTACTTAATGTTGTCTCACTAGGCATAAGGTGCATAGCCCACAAGGCTGACACGCTTTCCTTTCTAGATGTGCCTTGGAAGGTAGAGCCGTCTCTAGTTTGGTTGATGCAAAAAGTTCTTTGGCAATATCTTTAATGTCATTCCTTTTCCTTAGGTGGAATTCAAGTTTCCTCCATTTGTAACAGAAGGCGCGAGGGATTTAATTTCAAAGCTTCTGAAGCATAACCCATTCCATCGACTGCCCCTGAAGGATGTACTACTTCATCCCTGGATTACAGCAAACTCTACAAAGATGCCCAACAGCAGAAAGAGTGATGTTGCTGCCTCATCCAGAACATAGTCTTAGCCAGGGTAACCTCATGGGATCAATGAGAGGAGTCTTGTACTGTGACTACTGTAATGCTTACAATAGGAAAAGCAGGTCTTGAAATCCAATGGCAATTGGAATGCAAATCTTTGCGTTGGCCGTCATATTAAAACTCTAATTGCAATGTAAAATTATTTGACATTTAGCTGAGGCTGTGGAATACTTAATATACTTGAAATCCAGTTACATGTGGGCCAGGTTTGTTGATGTAAGTATTAAGCTGTTCAAGGCTCTTATGATGTGGTCTGTCCTGGTAATGGTTCATTGTTCCAACAACAAGAGGAAGTTGTTGTTCTAGCTTATTGAACAGTGCAATATCTGGAGATACCTGCCTCTTAACTTATTGGGCTGCTAAGGGTATCGTAACTGTGGTGTAATCTGAAACTGAGCGAGGTGAATGCATTTCTCCAAGTGTCCTAAAAATGATGTGTGCATTATTTTTCTCTCTGTCTTAAATGTGAGCACTCAACTTTTTTTAAATAAAGACTTGTTATAGACTGCCACCAGCATGGTAAGGCTCCTTATGGCATTTATCACTTCCACTGGCTGTCTCTTAAGCACTTGTCTTTACCATCAGTACAGCTTGTCTCCTTGTCTATGATCACAAAATAATTCTACTTCCCACCTCTGTCAAAAAGGAAGCTGGTATAAAGTTCTTGCTCACAGTGCTGGTACCACAAAGTAGATGCGATCACTGACTATTCTACAGTCACAACACAGGATTACAAGGTAAGTACCAAATGTGTTGCTACTTACCTTGTGCGTTTTCTACAACTGAAACCTAGGTTTGCTTCTTCCTTTTTTTTTTAAATGCAGTTATTTAAAGCACTCCTAAGAGAAAGGTCTGGAAAGTACTGTTATTGAACAGGATATGTAACAGGAACCAAGGTTAACATCTGGTGTTGTAAGACATTATTCCCTAAAATGGAGAAGGGTCAGGCTACTTGCCAAGAAAACATACAAACCAACTATTTTTCCAGTAAAACACTTCAAACAAACTAAGAGAAAGCAATTTATTGTATTTTCATTATAAGACTTTAAGGTCATCTTCACTATTTTACAAACCATTAAAAAAAAAAATCCTTTTACAAGCAAGGGTTCTAGAATTCAAAATATATTCTCAAATTAATTTAAAATATATTTTGTGAAAAACTTCATCTAAACAAATTGCCAGTAGTCTATACAACCATATTTATCTTAAGTAATCTGAATTCTGGTCATAATTTAAGTGAAGGTCTGTTTTTTCACTGCAAGAAAATTTCTAGTTAGTGCTGGTGACTTGTACTAACTTTTAGGTGCGTTTGCTTTAAATGATTCCTGTTTTACAGAAAGATTTTTTTTTTAAAGAGAAAGCTTGAACATTCCTTTTCTATCAACTTTAGGACAAAACATACTTATCAAAAATGACTGATTAAATGAAGAAAACAAGGATGCCTTGTGATTATTCTGGAATTATTTTGTTATCCTTGGTAATAGAACACTGCTCCAAAGAGAGGACATGTAGAAGGAAAAAAAAAATCACACAAAGGCTTCTGTGAACAGGAAAGGTGGGGGGGGAAAGCCCAAGCACAACTTACTCTTAAGAAAGGCTGACTGCCCACTTGAAATGTAGAAGACTAGCTGTTCTAGAATGTACTAGGTCATAGAAAGATAGCAGTGTTGGTTGCATGTTGTCATACCATGGTAACCCTTCAACTGCTCTGTAGATAGGGCAGTTTTTACCTATCAAACACTCAGCAATAACCTTCCATCCTCGTAACAAATAAAATAATCACACAGATTAGTCAAGGGTAAAGGCAGAGCTTCCTTGAGGGATGTGCTGGCTTGAAACTCATGCTCTAATCAGGGCTGGCTTGGAGAGCAGCACCCTGGACAAGCTACCAGCTTCAACAGCTGTGCTGCAAAGCTGGCATGAAACAGCAAAAATCCAGTTTTTTTTTTTTTTTAATAAGCAGCCTGTCAAAATGAACTTGACAGCCAATCCCCCTGCACACATGGGTACATGAAGCAGCAGAGCACTGGCTCCACATTTCACAAGGCAAGCGGCTGCGTGTGACAAGCTCTGTTAGTGACAGTTTACAGCTCCCACGGAAGCCGGCCACGCTGCAATGCCAAGTCTCAGTATGTTCCACTCCTAAGGCTGGTATTTTGAGCAGCGTTTAACTATGTAATGCATCTTTACATACATGCCACATATGGCTATATTTGTATTATACATCAAGCTCTAGCATATGTACCTGCTTACTGCTGCAACTATTTATATCTTAAGACTCTAAACCCTCCTTTGGGCTAACAGCACCAAGCTGTTGTCAAGGGGTTTGTTTTCAGGTGGCATTCACTACGATCAGCTTGCTTCCACAGGGCAGAGGAAGTCAACTACATCTTTTCCAGCTTTCCCTGTGTTGGAAAAACCTCTGATTAACCAAGGGGTAACAATAACACAGAGGTACAAGGATATATGCGGCTGTGACTCATTTTCCTTGAGCACAAACTGCTTGCTCACTTTTGAGCCTAAAGATCCTCAGAGCATCCAACCAGCCTACGGGTTGGACTTTCTGAGTAGGAAAGGAGTTAGGGTGCAATTTAATGTTATAGCTGAGTGGAGCTAATGGGTTGCTCAAAACAAAAAGAAATTACTTGCTCCTCCTTCCCTTCCTCAGCCAACTCTCATCCTAACCCCATGATTCCTTCCTCTCAATTCATGAAGCTTCAGAAAAAAAAAAAAAATTACTCTGATCACCAGGGTAATTTCCTGCTATTTGACTTTGATCAGATTCCTGTATGAACACATCTGTGTCAGAGCTGCCTTGGGGTAAGTGTAAGCACAAAGACAGAAAAAGACAATGTAAAAAGAGCAGACCTGGAAGGAGGAACAGGTCCAAAAGACTGATAGAGCTGTCTCAAGCTATCTCACAGAAGCACAGTCCTAAGTCTGAAACCCAGGTTTACCACAGAATGTTACACTGACTACCTACTGGGTAGTTGGGATCTAGTCTTTAGGTTAACTGAAAGGTGGTATGTGAATATATGCATGTGCAACTACATTCTAATAGGAACAGTGTCCAAATACAGAAATGAAAAGTACCTCTAACTGGTACATTCAACAGTCTGTCAGACAAAAGCACAGGAATTGCTCTTGAGAAGCCATGAATTGTGACATCTGGACTTTGGGTGCAGACTTGAGTTTCATCCACAGGAGCAGAAAGCTGCTAGGGTTAGTTTTCAGATAAAAATGTGTCTCCAGTACAGCCAGATCTCAATGTATTAAAATCTGACAGATACCTTGCCTCTGACTTGATGATCTTTGGAATATGTTCACATAGGAGGTAATTCTGGTTACACTGATTTCAGTAGACTCAGGATTCCTTCTGAGTCTATAGGCATAACAAAACTTTAAAAAGAAAGGACTCTAGTAAGGCCAGTTCCTAGCCTACAAATAAAGCACATTTTCAAACAATAAAATCTTGAAACATGGAAGCACCACAAAGGAGCTGTAGTTTCAGAACAGTGCATTGCCTATTCTGGCTAAAACAATTATCACTGTGCAATAATTAAGCATACGGGTACTTCCACTTTAGTTAGCTCAGCATGTGTGTTGCATTGCAAGATGGGGGTCATAATATATGCCATTTATAACAAAAGAAACACCCACCTACCACCTTAGATTCCAATATATACACTTGCCAAAAGAACTATTCATATAGTAGGTTATTGTTTATTCCACAGACTACTAGGAAGAGAATCTTACTCTGTTTCCCAACTACACAGTAATAAAGTAATGCTGACACTCTATTTTCACAAGAAAAAAACTAAGGCCCAAAAAGCTAGATTATAAAGACCCAGAACTGTGTGTTCTAAAGGGACTGCTCATTGTCAAGCATTTATATTACCACTTGCAGTAGAAACCAGATACCATTTTAACAGATTTTTCTAAAGAAGAGGTGGCAAAAGGGAAAGAAGGACAGCACTTTTCAGAGTGTAGTATTTACCTGAAAGAACAAGTAAGAAATGCAAGAGGAGGTCAGCATTAGCAGGAATCAAAGTAAATCTCTTTAAAGCAATTTAGCAATCTGAAAAGCTACATGGATATACAGCATTTAAAAAACAGAGTAAAAACCAGTAAGAAATCATCATGGATTTGGGGCAGGAGGTTTGAAGAAACCAATCTTCCGGCAGTATCGGACAATAAATGGCACAGAAACTACAGTAATGGTGATTCGTACTGGAGCAAACAATTTGTGAATAGCATATGCCAACACAAATGTGCTTGTACCAGCAGCCACTTTAGATTCCAATGATGATTCACTGAAACCAAGTTTGAGGAGAACTGCAGTCATATCCACACCACTGGGGAAAAAGAAAACAAGATTTTTTAATTTATTTTAAGTTGCACGCTAAAGAATATAAAGTAAAAGTGCTATTTTTTCAGGGAATTTAACATGGCATACCTCCAGCTCTGGAATTTATGTTTAAATCTAGATGTTGTTAAATAATAAAAACAATGCATTATTTCAGCAGTAACAGCTCAAGTTACTTCTGTAGCAACAACACATGCAATATTTTCAGATGCACATTTTTTTTTCTTAAATTGACAGGATCCCTGTGAAGTCAAGTATGTTCTTAGTTTTACAACTGTATAGCTGCAGCATGTGCATGGAGAATACTCAGCCCCATGCTCAACCTTCTGATAAAATAATCTATTTCTCTACTTTTGAATTTTAAAAACATTAGAAATTTATGAATTTGTGTTGGAAATTAGTCTTCCCAAAATTTACAATAAAGTCTATTCTGTGTCTTGATGAAATTTATCACATAAATATAAATCAACCCAAACCAAATAAAGTACCCGTTGTTAGGCGTAGAGTGTTCTAACAGGAGTACAAAGCTGTTAAAATGACAAGTATCTTACCTAAAATCTAGCAAGTGAAGGAAGCATTATGATCTCAAATAAGCGTTATCCGCCAAATCCATTAATATTTTAATTCGCTATAGACATAGCAGCTTTCACCAAGGTTCCCATGTTTGGAGTAATTTTCCAAAAGCAGTTGTTACTGTAACTTTTCCCCCTTCACTTGCCAGGGCAGTATCTTGTAACTGGTAGGTAAATCACACCTGAAGGAAAAATTTTCATTGTCCCCCTGTGCCACGACGTAGTAAATGAGAAAAATGAGGCATTCGCATATTCCCGCTGAAGTCAAGCGTAAGCAGCAGGGAATGTTTTGAGAAACAATGTGTTTCCCTACTTCTTTAGTTGAAATACCTCATATTCAACAGACATATCAGTAACTGATGCATTCCCACCAGAAGCCACATACACAATTTCCCACCTGACTCCTATACAGTTATCCAGTATTTTCTTTTTTAATCTAGTCCCATTTTAGCAGCTGTTGCCTTCTGCAGTTTCAACAGCAGAAACTGAGTTCAACACCCAGAAAAATAAATTTATCTCTAAGCTCCAGTACTTTTGTATAGCTCTATCTGTACAGACCATGCTACTGTTTGAGAACAAAAGATATCTCTACAGAACAAAAACAAATTCTTTCATCTGCCTAGTTACTCTGATGCAGTCTCTGCTGTTTTCACCTGCCCACCATGGACTGTGAGCCTATGCAAAAGTGACCATGTACATCTATCTTCTCTCATGCCTGTTGGGAGATTAGATCCATTTATGGGTCCATCTATACTTCAAATTCAGAAGATTACTGTGTATAGATGGAACAGGCATAGAGTACATATCTCCTTCCAGAAATAAGCACAATGGTAAGATATTTTTCTTGGCTAAACCATTACCTAGAGGCTACAGACAACTGTACAAACCTCACCTTGACACAGCCAGGTAGAAGATTCCTAGAGATACTAATGAAATTCCAATATGGAATGAAACCCCTACAGCACCATATTCTTTAAAAACTTGTTTCAGTTGCTGGGATTTGTTGAGTTTCTTGTTTTCACCACTGGGATCCGTGGCTGCCTTTTGGGGGGATACACCTGCATCCTAAAAAGAAAACAATTAAAAGTGTTTATTAGCATTAAGCACAATATCATATTCTAGTCAGCTGAACCAATCTGAAATAATGAAAGAAGTGACTTGCATACAGTGCTGTTCAGAACGCTTTGGGAAAAACAGTAACACATTTTTGCTTTTTCACATCAGGATAGCAGGTGCCTGTGGCAGAGCCCATGCAAGCTCCCTTTTCCCAACTATTCATATCAAAAGCATGCACTGAGCTTGGTGCAAGCTCTTACACAATTTCAGAATTCAAAAGAGTTATTAAAGTCTCAGTCTTCCATTTGATCCAAATGTGTGCTAAGGCACACCCACACAGTTGCTTGAGAGGTAAGACTGAGGTGCCAAAGAGATCTTTGCTTACACCCACTGCTCATCTCTATACAGTGAGTTCTTGTAACATCGCTTTTTGTTCAAGGGCTAAGCAGCTGACGGCACTGGAAGCCTGCATGATACCAGACTGATGCTGGCTTACTAACAACTTACTGATAGGAGAGCTCCAACATTTAAGTTCCTATAAATCACCCTCTGTAGATCAGCTGAGAAAAGGAAGAACTGGAAAACTGCTACTGTTGACAGCAACAAGCAATACAGCTGCCATGGTGTAGACAATAGCTACACAGACATGCCAGTGTCAGTGTAAATAGCCTAACTTCACTGAAAAGGTCTGTCATAGTAAAATTTATTGACAGCTTTTTATCTGGGTAAATTTAAAGTGCAGAACTTCATACTAAAAAAACCACCCCAAAGCAATCTGATAGTGCAATGCAGGCAAACAAGGGCGTATATGCTGCTAGTAATGATAGCCCTTGGATACCTCCTCATATTTGCCATAGAAGAAATACTAACTGGAGAAAGAAAACATTTCCACAAACACTTCAGGATTTTTCTCTAATTAGTGAGCAGTTGTCAGGAAGGATCAGAAGAGTCCTTTCTTTTCAGCTGAATTCAGCAGCAGTCGTGACACTATGACAGCCAGACTAAAGGCCACTGCTGCCCACAGGACAGGTACAGTTGCTGAGTGCCTGGCACCACTTTGTCCTACTGTAGATTGGTTTCAAGGCACACAAATTAGAAGAAAAATACTTCTGATTAATCCTTGGACTTGGCGAGACTGTAAATTAGGATACAAGACAGGGTCCTCTTACAACACTCATGGTAGGATGAACTCGCTTTAATCAGTGATTTTAACCACCACACCACTGCCCCCAAACCCCCTATGTTTGCTGCTGTTTTTCTCTTTTTAATCATAATTTGTGTTACTTCATATTTCATTCTGAAAGGAAATCACACTGATCCATAAACATGTATTTAGGAAATTGTGTAGCTCAACTTATTCTGATTCTCGTATTTTTAAAATTTTCAGACATATTGGATAATGTTAGATTTTTTTTTTGGGCTCATGATCCAAAGCAGTATTTGAATAGAAATTGAAACTTGACTAAGAAAGAAAAATGTCCAGTAGAAAAAGAAATCTTTTACTGCGTAAACTATGCAGTTTTAATACTAGAGGGTAAATGAGGAAAAAATGTTCATATATATATATTTTGAAGCCAGCTTGTTAAGCAAAAGAATGGATTCATAGTTAATCCAATTACTTTCAGCCACTGGAATTAGTTAGATTCCACACGTGGCTGCACTACATGGCTGCTACTTCACCATGTTTCAGAACTCATTCTCTTAATTTCATTATAGGAAAAGGGGTGGGGGTGGGGTGGGTGGGTGGAGAGAAGGGAAGAATGCTGTTTTAACTCCCAGTCTGTAAAATTTAAATACTGAGTTACTGAATGGAACTAGCTGAATAAACTGAACAAAATAGTCTCATAATACCTTCTGCCAAAAGCTGTCCTAACAATTCAATCAACATCACATGCTCAGTCAAGAATACTCATTTATTCAACAGTGTGATTTTCTTAAAAGCCAAGCATGGTTTGAATGGTATTTTAAGATTTAATAGTGTATAGTGAATTTTTCATACAAACAAAGATGATCATTGTCTATTTAAGGAGCCAAACATGAAGATTTTCTTCAGATAGCTGCCACAAAAACAGGAGCTGACAATCTCCAGAGATATGTAAGCCTCAGAGGAACTCTGGGTCTCACAGCTACGCTCCAAGATGGATCATCAGGACTGAAAAATAGCTTGTTCTCATCATCCAAGTACATTTCAATTCAGTCATGCTCTCAGACTCACATACCAGGTAATTTCTGAATGGTATCGAAACAAAATGTTAAAAAAGTATGTCTTCAACAGATATTATTTGCGCTATCCAGTGCAATCATGTCCTGAATAACATACAACTTAGGAAAGCAAGCTACCTATTATCCACATAATTCTGCTAGAAAGCCAATTTTATTCCCATCATTTAGACAAAGATTCAGTTTCTGGATGAACTCGGGCATGAAAACAAATCTGAAACATCAGGTTATTCTTTGTAGTGAGGATACAGAATTTAACCTGAAAGTTGAGCTGTAGAAATTAAACTGTGAATGAGGCTTTGTATGGAAAGCTCACATTCACAATCTTGGCGCAAGCAGGTCCCGGTCTCCTACAGAAACCCCGCATAAACGTGATTTAATAATTTACTGCAGTGCAAAACCCAGTTACGTGTAAGGCCTTCATTTGCTTTTCTCCCTGAGTCAATTCAGACTTAAAACCAAAACAATGAATGGTACAAATTCATACAAATTTTTCCTTCCCACCTCCAGAAAACGAAGCGAATGCTGGAAGCCCGGTGAGGCACACGTTTGTGTTTTCTCTCTCGGGCAGCAGCAAGGCGCGGGCCCTCTCCGCAGCCCCGGGGCCAGCGTGCCAGCTGCTGCCGTCTTCAGGGGCTAAACCCCCCGGCGCTTTTAGAAAACCCCTTCACCACCGCCACCAGGAACAGCCGGGGTACTAAACCCCCCTTTTTTCATTTTTCATGACTCACCTGAAGCGCTCAAACTCTGCAGCCCACTGGGAAAACACCCTCCCCACACACACCACCCCCCCCACCGCTGAGGCGGCGCAGGCCAGCTGAACCCCTAATCTTGAAAACACCCGCAAAAGCTGGAAAACGCTTCCAGGCCAGGACAACTTGTGCTTTGATCGGCGCTACGACCCGCTCCCCACCACGGCATCTCCCCCCAGAGGCGGGCCCTCAGCCCGCGCTGCCCCTCACGCAGCGCGGTGCCTCACGGGGGGGGGGGGGGGGGGCCTCCCACCCCCCCGCCATTACCTTGGCGGAGGTGCCGGCGGCGGATCGCAGCGTTACGAGGGGCAGCGGCGGGCTGAGCCCAGGCGGGGCCAGGCGGGGAGCGCAGCCCAAGGCGCGGGGGCCGGCGGGGAGGGGGTGGCGGGGCGGGGGGCTGCGCGGAACCGCCGGCGGCCGCAGCGGGCCCAGGCGCACCAGGCGGTACATAGCGGCGGCGCAGCCCCAACTCTGAGCGCCGAGCGGGGCGGGCGGGCGGCCAGACCTGACAAGCCGAACACCAGCCCCGCCCGCCGCCGGCCGCCCTCCGCCTTAAAGGGGCAGCGTCCTTTGGGACGCTGCCCCTTTAAGGCGGAGGGCGGCCGGCGGCGGGCGGGCTGGCCGGCGGCCATTTGAGGGAGGGCGGCTCCAGAGAAGGGGAGCCAGCGCTGCGCGCTTTTCCTCTGAGGGAAAAAAAGTCTCTAAGAGCCCTGCCTTGCCATTTGGGACGGTGTAAACCAGGCCCCTGCCTTGGCTTGGCTGGCTAAACGCCCTCCAGCCCCTTTCTGGAGGGGGCTGTAGGAGAGTGACCGCAGCGGTTTTTCGGGGTGGCCTTCCAGGTAGCTCGCCAAGCGTGGAGAATTGCTTTTTTCAGTCCCCTCGGTGGTAAGGAAGGCTGAAAGGAGGGTGTAGCGAGGTGGGTGTTGGGCTCTTCTCTCACGTAGTTAGCGATAGGACGAGAGGAAATGGGCTCAAGCTGTGCCAGGGGAGGTTTAGATTGGATATCAGGAAAAATTTCTTCACGGAAAGAGTGGTTAAGCATTGGAACAGGCTGCCCAGAGAGGTGGTGGAGTCACCATCCCTGGAAGTGTTCAAAAAACGGGTAGACGTGGCACTTTGGGACATGGTTTAGTGGGCATGGTAGTGTTGGGTTGATGGTTGGACTGGTGATCTTAGAGATCCTTTCCAACCTTAATGATTCCTAGTTTTTACTTTCATTAAAAATAATCCAGCCACCAAGCCAGGAAACATGAAATTGCTGCTCTTCCCTTAATTGGTTTAGTGGTGGACTTGGTAGTGTAGGTTAATGGTTGGACTGGATGATCTTAAAGGTCTTTGCCAACCCAAATGATTCTATGATTCTACGATTTAGGCCTGTAAGTATGGAGAGGAGCTAACGCCTGTTGCTTTTCAGAGTTCTCCCAAAGTCTGCGTGTGCATTAAAGTGGAGAGGTGGTTAAAGTGTTGTTGTTGCTGCAGTTCTGGTGCACGGGCTCACAGTGCAGGCAGTATATTTAATTACTGACTTTATCTTGAAGAGCTCTAGTAATTTGCCAAGGCTTCATGGTACAGGGCAGAGTGCAAATGCAGAGCTTTTCTAGTCCCAAAGGGTTCATGGCATCCCTGAGACCAGAAGAAGCCTTCTAACAAACACCGAGAAGGTTTTGCATTTATAGCCTTGTTTCTATATTAAAACCACAACAGGAAAAGTAGGAAATAAAAATACCATCAAAGTATAACGTCACTGTAGGAGAGTTGCAGATACTGGAGGGGAGGGGTGGGGGAATATTCCTGGCAGGTGAATCCCAGTGCCCTGGGAAGCTCTATTTCAACCATTAGGGCTTTGATCAATGGGAAGGATCTGTCCACATAGGGTAATTTTCAGGATCAATGCATGACCGTGGTGATTTCTAGACCTTTTGTGTTTCAGCCATTCAATGTTAGTGCTACTGAACGGGGTTTAATAACTGCAAGTTGACCGCTGCCCCGCAGAATGTCAAGGCTTTTCATAACTGCTGTCGCTGCAGCTTTCTGAAATGGTGGCTCCTTGCCATCGCAGCTCACTGCGGGGGGAGGGTGAATATTGCCTAACTATATTAATGTACTGAAACGATGCATCTGAATGCTAAGCTCTGGCAATGTAATACTTCTCTTTTCCTAATTACTAAGCCCTTCCTCTTCAAGCACATTGTTGTTTTTACAGTGATGTAAGCATACAGGACTGAGTACAATAGGAGAACTGTGTCACATAAATAGGAGGTTTTCCCTCTGGAAAGCTTGCAGTTTAGGAGCACAAGCTGGAACTGCACAGGACAACACTGAATGGCACAATGCTGAAACGGCATGGTGGGTGGCTCCCACTAAGTGCAATGCACCACAGAACAGATGGGTTTCAAGGAGTATCTTGGAGGAAGAGAGAGAGAGCGAGCTTTGCATGCATTAAAATAAAGTCTGTTCTGGGCATAACAAACAGCACTGTCAGTTCTAAGGTTTTACACTTCCTTTAGTTCTTGCTTCGTAAATCTAGTCTGTCTCTGAATGCTTCATAGAAGAATAGTTTCTTGGAACACAATTTCATATATTTATGATGTTCATGTATTTATTATATTTATTACTGTTCCAAAGCAACCTGATAATGCGTTGCCTGTGACTATTTATACGGCAGCACCGCCTGAGTAGACAGATGATGTTAACATGGCAGTGCTCTAATCATAGCACACTACGATTTTGTCATTTTTTTCCTGAGTTATAAAAAATCCCAGGACTCACTCTGTAAAGGGATGTCAGTTAAGTTCTACCGGCATGGAGCACCACTGGGCTCTGCATGTATACACTGGATACTTCCCTGCGTTTGTCTGGCAGACCCATTAGAGCCGTTGCACGGTAGAGAACACAGAGCTGCTCTCTTGTGGCATATGTGTTATGCTGCTGCTGGACGTCTAGAAATCCTAGGCAAGTGCAGAAAAGAGCAGGAGGTCAGTTAATGAGGCATAAAAGCATTAGGGTCGGCAGTTTTATATGTAGTGCTGTCTGCTGTCTCCAAAATCTCAGTGGGAGATTTTGCTTAGAAGCAGGAAGGAACAATACCATAAACATCAAATGATGTATGCTCATTGAAATACAAGCAAACACCCGGGCTTAAGATACCCTAATGTGAAGATAGTTTACAAGACATTAGCTCCATCCTGCTCACTGTAACTAAGACAAAGGGGAGAAGGTGCAACTTGTCAAAGACAGTTCAAGAAAATGCTTCCTCACAGACACACATTTGCGTTATCCTGGGTGTGCAGGTCCCTCTGTAATATATGCAACAACATTTACTCTTTGTATGTCACTACATTTACCTCTCTTTGCCTGCAGTAGTAGGACTTGGGGCTATCTTGCATTTGCAGGTTCCATCAAGTTGTTATTTACTGCCCAAAATCTTCAGGCATTGCCAGGACACCTAGAATCTTACCTATAAACCTGGAAGTACAAGTAATCCTGATGGTGCAGCTGAAAGGCAACTTGACAAGTAAGAAGTTAAAGAAAAGGCTGATAAGCCTGAGAATTCACTTGCAATTTGTGTGGCTGTTGGGAGAACAAGACTTTAGGCCTAATAAAGGACTGCTTTGAACTTGTATTTCCTAGCTGTTAACACGCTAGATCCTGTGGGAGGATGTGACCTTGTATCCAGCAGAGTGGGTGCAATAGCACTGGAATGTGAAGGAGAGATTCACTTTTTGGTTACTGAATTTCTCTATTATATTCATACAGTGCATTTATCTTCCATGTACATAGAGGTGACTGCTATTGTTAGTGAGCAGGACTGACTAGCAATTTTCATTTTTCTAAAATTAACTCAAATTGTCCTATTGCTCTTTGAAATTACAATTTTTTCGATATGACAACTTTTCAAGTAGTACCTTAATAATTTATCTTATATACATGTACTTCTTTCTCTGTCATTCATTTTCTCACAAGCACTCATGTATCAAAATGTTTTGGTATCTATACTAAATATAAACTGAAAAAATGCATGCTACAAAATGCTAAAATATTTACAGATCTCCAAAGTGTGTTCAGCAGTCCTGAAACAAGACCATGATGTGTCGAGATGTGAACCCCAAATCCAGATGGCTTAGGGATCTCTTATTTAAAAATAGACTTAGATTGACGATGCACTTGATCTGCTGCATGTGTCCTGTTTGAACCACTGCTTCATCTCTCAGCCTGTTGCTATGTAGATTTACTGTTATTTTCCTTTTGTAATTTTCCAACAGCCAGATAGTGCTTTTCTGGTTTTGTGTTATTCATGTTATTATTGCATTGTTACTGCTTATCGTCAGTAAGAGTGAAGCTGGGAATTAAGATGAGAGATTGCCAAAGATGCAGTAAATAAAATGTCGCCAGAAGATGCATTTGGATTCCTGTGAGGCAGAGACTTTTCCATAATGACTGTTCTCCTATAATTTGTCAGAAATGTTTGTCATACTTTTATCAGAACATTTATAATGAAGTAGCATAGGGGATACCCTTTATCAAGATATCTGTTATAAACCCCTTACATAACACTTTCCCTTCCACAATTTGACTTTTTAAAGTCAAAATCTCTCTTGTTTTTTTAGCACTGTAGGAACAGTGACAGAACTGACGTATGCTGTAACATGCAATTTCTGTAACTAGAAATCCATGTTGCAGAATTGTTCGATCTGTGGTTTGCCAAGGGTGCAAGCTAAGTACTGCCATTGATGCTGGCGGGACCCTGCAATGAGCTAGTTCAGGAATTAAGTTCATTTGTAAGGATAAATGCGATTAGTAATTCAGTAACAGCTTACTTTTAATAATGTCTTAGTCAAACTACAATGATGTTTTGATGATGGAGAAATCTTAGAAGTCTTCTAAGTTTTATAAATTCCGTGAGAGGAAATTCATTACACGTTTTTCAAATCATTTAATCTACAAATAATTTGGGGATCGTGAATGTGATAGTTCCAAAATGTAATGCCTTCTAATGGACAAGTAGGAATTGGTTCCTGTATGAGAGTGGGAGGCAATTGCTTATGCGTGATGGAAGCTGTATCATTTAGTATTATTACAAATGTAGTAATGCCATGTACATAAATATAATGAAAGAAGTTGGGAACTGATCATGAACCTCATTCAGAAAAGAAGCTAAGGTAAAATTTTTTATATTATAGTAAATTAAGGGCATGGCATATGAACTAGTTTTAAGTGGCCTAGTTCTTTAGTACATTGGCTTTTTCACATCATGTTCCAAGGGTGCTTAAATTATGAAGATTAGATAATGTGGGTAGTTGGTAAGATGAACATGAAGTAAAATGATATCAGGAAAGGAGTATCAGGAAATTTTATTTCCTTGAAATTAAAATTTGTATCTGCACAAACTATAATACAGTGCCCATTTATTATTTGAGGAATCCATATGCAGTTTATAAACATATTTAGAAGGAAATGTCTGTGTCATGAATGCTTGAGTATGTACAGTTAGCTTTCAGGGACATCTTCCTTCTCAAGCAAAACCAGTGGAGAATCATTAAAACTTAGTATCTTCTGTTCAGTGGGAGACCACTGCACTGCTAGGATACCTAAATCGAAAGGAAGCCAGCCCAGGTATTTTTGTCTGTGAGAGGAATTTAGGGTGAGAAGTTTCCCCCATGTCCAATTGAGTCAACACCAGCCAGCTCCAAGACGGACCCGCTGCTGGCCAAGGCCAAGCCCATCAGCGATGGCGGCAGCGCCTCTGGGATAATGTATTTAAGAAGAGGGGAAAAAAAAACCCTGTGCAACTGCAGCCAGAGGAGCGAGAATATGCGAGAGGAACGGCCCTGCAGCCCCCAAGGTCAGTGCAGGAGGAGGGCAGGAGGGGCTCCAGGCGTGGAGCGGAGATTCCCCTGCACCCCTGGTGCAGCCCATGGCGAGGCAGCTGTGCCCCTGCACCCATGGAGGCCCCCGGGGAGCAGAGATCCCCCTGCACCCGGGGAGGAGCCCACGCCGGAGCAGGGGATGTGCCCCAAGGAGGCTGGGACCCCGGGGGAAGCCCACGCCGGAGCAGGCTCCTGGCAGGAGCTGTGGCCCCGTGGGGAGAGGAGCCCAGGCTGGAGCAGGTTTGCTGGCAGGAATTGGGACCCCGCGGGGGACCCAGGCTGGAGCAGGCTGCTCCTGAGGGGCTGCACCCTTGGAGGGGACCCACGCGGGAGCAGTTGGTGAAGAGCTGCACCCGTGGGAAGGAGCCATGCGGGAGCAGTTCATGGAGGGCTGTCTGCCGTGGGAGGGACCCCACGCTGGAGCAGGGGAGGAGTGTGAGGAGCCCTCCCCTGAGGAGGAAGGAGCGGCAGAGATGATGTGCGATGAACTGACCGCAACCCCCATTCCCCGTCCCCCTGCGCTGCTCGGGGGGAGGAGGGAGAGAAAATTGGGGGTGCAGTTGAACCCAGGAAGAAGGGAGGGGTGGGGGGAAGGTGTTTTTAAGATTTGGTTTTATTTCTCATTACCTTACTCTGATTTGATTGGTAATAAATTAAACTAATTTCCCCAAGTTGAGTCTTTTGCCTGTGACAGTGATTGCCGAGTGATCTCTCCATGCCCTTTTCTTGACCCGTGAGCCTTTTGTTGTATTTTCTCTCCCCATCCAGCTGAGGAGGGGAGCAATGGAGCGGCTTTGGTGGGCACCTGGCATCCATCCAGGGTCAGCCCACCACATGGCCTTTTTGCCCTGTCTCTGCACTGAGGACACACACGGCTTCATACAAGTCACTGGCTGCTCTCACCTGTCAGTAACTATTAACCTGGGTTACATTTGAAGCAACAATAATTGCTGTACCCACTGCTAGTTCCTTGAGACACTTTACCACGTACCCATTTGCAGTTTGGAAGACAGGCTTTAACATTTAACTCAAGTCACCTTTTTTGGTATCCAGCAAAGTTTCCATTCCTTCTGTCTGTGAAGAAGTTACCATCATCTACCCTTAGACTGATATTTATTTTACAGTGAAGTGCAAACAGTTCATTCAGGTACCTGGGGTTTGGCATTTGGATAAGATTTCAGCTGGCTATTTAATTTATCATTCAGTGCAACCCATTCTGAGGAGAGGTGTCTGCTTTAGACCCGTACCTCTGGAAAAGAGCTATCAAACCTTTAAAATGGATGGAGTCAGGTAGTCCAGTGAAAGTGCGGTGTCTTGTGCTGATGAATGTAACACAGAGGGATGCAAAATTATGCTTTTCAGTGAATTCTTTTTAATGTCTGCTGCTATTAAAATGGGTAAAGTGGTATTTTGTGAAGTGAAAAATTGTGGGGCCGAATTTGGAAGCTGAATGTTTAAACTGTTTTGCCTCGTCAAGCTGTTTTACACCTCTTCTGATTTCCACGGACTTTCAAATCTGCACAGACTCCTTTAGATTTATTTTTTGATTTGTCTCACTACTGTACTGATCATAATTTAGCTTCATGCGAACTTAGGAAAAATTAGGCAAGAGACGTGTTTTGTGTTTGTTTTTCTCAATGTTCAGCAATTTCAAATTGTTTTCACAAATAAAAAAGCCAGTTGTCCTCTTCCCCTTCAGGCTTAAAAGCTATGTAAATAGTTGATAACATACTGTTGTAGCGGCCCACGACTCAGATTCTCAAGTGCAGATTTTCCTGCCCTTTGCTCCTTACCAATATTGCTATAAAGCAAATTGTCAGCCTATTTAGACGAAACAAGTAACAGTCAAGGCCAGATTCCCTCTTTTCTACCTCTCACTGCGTAATGCCATAATGGGATTCTGGCCAAACAGCTCAGTGCAAGGCAGTATTCAATCTGCGGTGTACTCAGAAAAGGCTGATGTGAATTACTAAACACAGTCATTAGCCCCTATTTGTATGAGGTTACTGGAAATTGTTCCCACATCTTTCAGGTGGTTGCGCTGCTGCTCTGGGACGCAGCCTTTCAAAGCGAGTGACGCACCCGATCTGTGCTCTTAATACATGCAAGTGAGTTTACTTTGCAGCTTTTCAATATACACCTTTAGTTTGCCGAAGAGGTTTTGATGTGACTGATCATAAGGAAAAAAAACCTTCTGTGAACTTCCTTAAAAGCATGGTGAAAGAGGCCAAGCTGGTCCTTACTTCCTGCCTGCTCTACTGAGCCAGCACTCCGGAGCAGCGCAACAAGAGAGCCTTTTGCAGAAGGGTAGGTCCCCATGTTTGTACCTGATATCTGTTCTTGCGTCAGAAGAATTGTGTCAATAAGTTTCCTGAGACCAGAAGAGGAGCAGGTGCAAGAGGAGAGTGCCTTCGTTTGGTGTCTTCTGCTCTTTTTTTCAGCCAGAATTTGAGATACACCCAAAATCGTAACTACTTTGAATGACCAAACCTTAAATAATGATACTACTACTTGCAGTGATACGAGCATTAACAGATGTATCTTACAATATGAGCCCATAGCTAGAGAGGGTTGTTGATTACAAACCACAGTCATAAGCAGTCTTATGGTCTGCTGACCTTTCTAGCAATCCCTAACAATGGGGAATATTCTTTTAAAGCATCTAACCTATTGCTTATAAAAGGTTTATGTCATATTTTCAAGTGTCATTTGGTAAAGTAGGACCACTATGAATAGAGTCATTCTGTACAGGGTTGTCAACTTTGAGATCTTACAAAATGAAGAGCCGTTTCTTGGGCTCTGGGCATGTGATCACCCCGTTACTGGTTGTATTACTCATGTCATGTTACTGTACCTGGTTCTGATCTTGCATTATGGTGGTGCCTGTTACGTGATCTCAGCAGGAGAAAAGAAAACAGCCTGTTCTTTGGCTCTGGGCATGTGATCACCCTGCAACTTGTCATGTTCTTCCTGTGCTAGCTGGCACAAGCACCCATCCATCATGAGTCAACAAGTGTGAACACAGATATTCTGTCTATCTGAGTGAAGTCTTTTAACAGGTCTGGCAGCTGTTGCTTGAGAGCAGGAGTTGTAGGAACTTGTTTGGGACCAGAGTCCAATGTATAAAGACTTTCTTTGGCAAATTATCTGCATGAGCAAGAAGGCAGAATGGAGGGATGTTGCTTGTTCACTGATAGATATTCCTCCCCTGCCAAGCACATGCCTTACAAAGTTTAGTCAATGGATGGCACTGCTGAGTTTTCAGTCAGGCGAGTTTTGGGAGCTGGCTTGTGCAGTGCATTGATGACTCATTGTTCAGTTTAAGCCATGTCTGAAAACTTGCTATTGCAAAGTGGTTACTTCAGTAGTAGTCATGCAGCCAGCTCCCCTGGAACAAAGAAGGAGTAGATGTTGTGGGCCATCGAGGAGCTCTATTAGGGAAACACCAGAGTCCCCAGCCAGTCCTCATTTATCACTCCCTAGTTCTCATTAGCAAAGAGGCTTGCTGTGCCTCATCCGGTGTGGGTACAGAAAACAGAGTGGGATTTTTTTCACTGAGAAGACCTACAGCACATTTTACTGATAGGAGCTCAACCTGCTTGGGCTCTGAGGTAACCAGGAGTCATGTAACAGTTCTGTGCTGAGCTAATGAGCTCTGCTGAGAAAAAGCTGTGCTATTTCAGGTCTGACGCCACGCTAATGTGGTTACCTGACTTCTAATAAAACTTGGAGCTGCTGCCAAGTATGAGCATATCTGCTGGGAATACGGACAGATATCGACTAAATTGCTGAATGTTTTTTTACTGCTGCAGAAGGTTCTTTACTTGTTCTTCAGATGTGTATCCAGTTGCCCAAATACACTTTCAAGAACGACTGTAAAAATCTGGTACAGTAGCAAGTCTGAAGGAAGGAGGGCTCGGAAGGTATCCTCAGTACTAGGGAAAGAGGGAGGAAAGGCATTCTGCTGTATTACTTCCCATTATTCAGTATTTCTTATTAATAATAAGATATTCTTCATTATTTGTTATCCTGTGGGATAGTACATGAGAATTCACTTATTATTCATGGATTTAGCAAGTTTATCTGTTTATTATAGACTACTCACTTGAGCTTACTGAGGCAAATTCTTAATTATGCTGTTGTAAACCCAGAGTTTGTAAAATGGGAGAGAAGAACAAGGAGATAATAGCAATGTGAATTTAATTGGGGAATCAGAAAGGAGAGCTGAAAAATTGAAAACGGTAAGGATCTTCGATGTTGTACAAATGTTATTAAGCATTCAAAGAAAAGAAGAAACAGAAAAAAATGAAAGAGGAAGGATAGCAGAAAAGCTGTCTATGAACAGATCCTCTTATTCCAGAAGCCTGGATGAGTTTTAAAAAAATAACCTGATTCCAAAAGCTCCTAAGGAAACTCAACCTGGTAACACTCTTTGTTTAGTGTGAATAGTGTCACAACAGTATCAAACTGACATAAATCAAAGAGTGATCTGTGCCTTAAATACCAGTCTGCCATAACAGCAGACTCAGTCCTATGGAATCCCCAAGTGGTTTCTATAGCACATCATCCCCCAAATACTAGTAAGTCACTTGCCTTCTAAAAATACTTTCAGTATAGTTAAGAAAAATAATAAATTGGTAGACTATTTTGCTTCTAATTGGGGGTCAGACATAGTGAAGCTGTGAAAATCTGAAGGCTTTGCTAATAATCAGAAACAATCAGCATTCTGTGGTGCTATCTGCTTTGTTCTTAGTTGCTTGTGAAGTGTCAGACTTTTAATGGATGCCACATGCACCACAGATAACCAAGAGACGATGGTTTGGGGAAGCTGTTCCACTGCCGAAGTGGAACTGAATTTTGCTGGCCTGAAAATAAGGTATTTCTCATCTTTGGGGTTACAAAACCTAATTTTGCCCAGTATTAGAAAAGCCTTCAGCTGCCTCTGACAGAACTGCAGGCAAAGTAATTGTACCGGACAAAAAGATCTAACAATACAAATTGTCTGCTAAAAACTTCACTAGGTTAAGTAGTACTGTTTTGTACTGACTCATGAAGTAAATAAACATCAGTGTTTATCAATTGCTGGTAATGGTCCATAAGAATTCAGCTTTTTGATGCAGTCTTTGGGATTTGGAGTTGTTCCTGGGTAATGCTTGAACCCACAAATATTAGGCATGTGGTTGTAAGCAGTTTCCATGGGAATAGCATTAAAAGGTATGTAAAGAATGAAAGAAAAATGAACACATCTTTTGTAGATTTTTATGCCAAAATAATTGATCCTAAAAGCTAGCGTGAAGCAGTTCACACACTGACACAATGGTACACAGAGGTGTTTAATTCTGCTTTTGTTAGGGGTGAAGTATTTATAAGTACTTGTGACAGGCAAACACTGTGCAGACAGAAGTTATCTGAACATTTATAATTCCGCTCTATCTTCACTTCATGTGCAGAGGAACTGCACTGATGAACACTTCAGTCTTTCCTAAACTAGTATTTAATTCTCAGCGAACAGAAGGAGCTCAGGCTTAGTTCAGATTATTTCCTTCTTTTTTTTTTTTTTAATCAGAATAAAGTCAGGAATTTAGGAGGAAAAGAAAAGATGATCTCTTTGGTCTTTTTTTGAAGTTGAGGAGATGGCACAGGAGTAACAAACCAGGGCATTCAGCACTCACAGATACCTTAGAATAATAAACCAGCATGTAAGCCGACAGTGAACAAAAACAGGGAAACCAGCCTGTGCAGTCCTCCTGAGTAACGCTGCTTTTACAGTGGGTAACTGCAGGGTGCAAGGAAGGGAAAGAAGAGGTGGGAACAGCGGGCAGAATCGATTTGAGAAGCAGAATCTCGTTACAGGCTGCTAGGGAATAGTGGCTCACCGAAAATGCAAATGGTTAATTCAACAAGATCGGAAAAATGCCTTGTCAGTGTCATTTTGAATTGGGTCACTGTTGCTCCGGTGTAATATCATCATCAGTGCTGGATATGATGAAACTAATAGAAACTAGGAATGTTAATTATGAACCAGGCCAGCCTGGTTAATTATGAACCAGGTCAGCTTTTGCTATGAGTGACAGCGTCATCCAGCTGCGATACCTGAATAGACTTTCTCACATACCGTTGGCAGACACTAATTTTTGGGAGCTGATAGATCCCAGATCAGTAACTTACCTAATACATTTTCTGAGCCACCAACAAGCAACTTTACACAAGTGAGATTGGAAAGAAATAGCCTTGAGTTTATGATACCTCATTCTCTTCCAGCTGTTTCCCTTGGAATAGGATGTTCTCCCCAGGCATCAGGGGGTGCAGCTCCAGGACTGCCCCTGCAGCGGTGCGGCTTGGGCTGCGCCCGGCGTCCGTGCGCCCAGCCATGCAAGCAGCATCTCCTGCCTGCTCCTTTGAACTGTTCTGCACTGAGCACCACCGTCAGGCTGGGTCTGGGCCAGGGAAAATTCACTCATTTCAGGAAGTTTCCTTTTTACGATGGAAGAAATATAAAAATGTGACCCTTGAAGCACATGCCAGCATTTCATAGAATCATAGAATCGTTTAGGTTGGAAAAGACCTTTAAGATCATCCAGTCCAACCATTAACCCACACTACCAAGTCCACACTAAGCCAATCAAGGGTAGACTAGACTAAACCATGTCCCAGAGTGCCACGTCTACCCGTTTTTTGAACACTTCCAGGGATGGGGACTCCACCACCTCTCTGGGCAGCCTGTTCCAATTCTTGACCACCCTTTCTGTAAAGAAATTTTTCCTAATATCCAACCTAAACCTCCCCTGGCGCAGCTTGAGCACATTTCCTCTCGTCCTATCGCTAATTACGTGAGAGAAGAGCCCAACACCCACCTCACTACACCCTCCTTTCAGGTAGTTGTAGAGAGCGAGAAGGTCTCCCCTCATCCTCCTCTTCTCCAGGCTAAACAACCCCAGCTCCCTCAGCCGCTCCTCATAAGGCCTGTGCTCCGGACCCTTCACCAGCCTTGTTGCCCGTCTCTGAACACGCTCCAGCACCTCAATGTCTTTCTTGCGCTGAGGGGCCCAAAACTGGACACAGTATTCCAGGTGCGGCCTCACCAGCGCCGAGTACAGGGGGACAATCACCTCCCTGCTCCTGCTGGCCACACTATTCCTGATACAAGCCAGGATGCTGTTGGCCTTCTTGGCCACCTGGGCACACTGCTGGCTCATTCGCCTCGGTACGGGTTGCCAAACAGGGCAATTGGGGCCTGACCTTGTGGCAAAGTCAGCATGTACTGCAAGAGATGCTTAAAAAACCTTCGGACTTTTCAGATCTTTATTTAGAGGAATGAGGAGATAGTTCACAGGATGTACTTCAGTGGACAATACCAATCAAATTGAAATTCTAAGCTGTATATTCATGCTCGGCAATAGATTATTTTTAAATGATGTAAAATGTTAGCTAGAAAAATGGTTTCCATCTAGGTTAACAATAGGAGCTCTTGTATAAGCCACCAGAGCTTTAAAAAAATGCTTAAAAATAATTTCCTGAAATCTTCTAAATGGAACTGACTGAAGATAAAATTTGGAATAATTTCCTCCAGAACCTCCATTATGTTTAACTTGTTGTTATCAACATCTGAATTGCATTTCTGAGGCACCAACCATATATGCTCACAAATGTATTGCATGCTTTTATTTTTGTAGTTAGAAATGCTCCAAATGAAGGAAGGAACCTTTGTTATTAGGAAAAATACTGAATGGTAATTAAAAAACCTCACCTTGTCCAGGTTATTATTTCCTGCTGTAGACTACCAGGTGCCAACTTTATATTTTTCTTCTGCAGTTGGAACATTTGTATATTGGTAGGGTACAAGAATGTCCAGCAGGGAGGATATTCAACTTTCTGGAAATTTGTTGAAGATCATGGAACACTGCCAAATGTTTTTCTCTTCTAAATGTATAGCTGTATATTTAATAAATGTTACCGAATTTGTAACATTACCATCCCCATATCTGCCTTAATATGAAGGGACCTGAAGGTTGCACATTGCCATGCTCAAAGGTTAAGATCCTTGGCAACTAGAATACCAAACTAGATGAATAGCCTGTAATGAATACCGGGGTTTTTTTTTTGTGTGACTATGGGAAAAAGTCTGATTAACAGATTTGTCTTACGATTTCAAAAGGATTCAGATTTCTTCTTCACTTTCTTTCTTAAACCATAGTGTAAGACTACTGTGTGCTCTCAGGCAGATGTTTCATTGTACCTCAGAAGAATTTTGTGACTTTTTGCACATTTCTTAAAACAGATTAAAAAAGAATTATATTGGTGAGCAAGTACTTTATAGCAGTATTTGGGGCTCTGTAAAAACAGAAACAATACTTGTCCACTGTTGTAAAATATTTTTAACTTAGTTGCTTCCTCATTCATGTGAAATTTTCTTATTTAAAAAAACAAGTTGGCTTTATAATGTGCACTCTGGGTTGTTTATAGTGCTGAGTTGCTTTCAACATGCTGCTTTAACGTGGGGATGTAGGACAGTTTCTTGCTGGCCAGCAGCTTCAGAGAGTTAATTCAATATGCAGATCCTGAACTTCAATGAAAGACTTATTATCTGGTAGTGGCTGAGCCTCAGGAGGCTGACTGTACCTTCAGGCTTTTGACTCAAGCTTCTATGGAAGGCAGCTGCCACTTTCATGCTGCGTTTTATCTGTTGAGGTCCTGGCTTAGTACATGCACACTCTTGTTACCATCAGCCCCAGAAGGTGAAGGAGAAAAACATCAATTTCCTTTCAAATTCACTTGGAGTTCAGTGCGAACTTTAGGAGATACAGTTGCTAAGGACCTAGAGGTGATTCATCCATTATCGGATAATCTGTCTTTAGCTGAAATTATTTAAATACAGTGAATTGAAGACAAAACCCCCATCTCCTAGAACAGAGAGTACTTCTTGTAGAAATGAGCAAAGTATTTTAAGTTAATCGAACACTTTCAAAATTAAAAAAATCTGGCTGCTTTGGACTGCCTAGTGGAAGCAAAGCAGAAGGAAATCTGATTTACCATGGATTTAGATGGGCTTTCCATCATCTTTGTTAACAGAGTGCAAAGCAGCAGGCTAAGGCTCTTATATCTGTTAGTTTTAACCTAACTTCTCTTCTTTTTGCCCTTCAAAAATAATAATTGTGGAATGAACATTTCTTGGACTTGTTTTAATGTTTAAAATGAGCAGATGCTCACCTAACATAGCTTGACATCTATTGATTTTAAATTTTGTTTCTGTTTCATCAGTTGTATCCTGATTAAAATGGCATGGACCATCTTCTGATGTTCAATCTAAAACTTAACTTTTGTAAAATCTCTTGGGTTTTAATATTCAATAAACAAGAAGCAGAGAGAGCTAGTAGCCTGAGTGCTGAGGGCAGTTAGCAAAATCTGTGGACCGATGCAACAGCTTTAATTGGAAGTAACTAGAATTTACGTGGCTTTGGGCCCTGACATTTATTTTCAAGGATTTCTCATTAATAAGATTTTTCTTTCTTTCCCTTTTGGCTTTAGATAGAAATGCTTTATTTAATGGATTCGTCAGCTTTCCCATTCTGTCAGAAATCAGACAAACAGCCACTCATTTAAGTGGTTTATGTGTTGATATTCTGTGCACCTAAAATATCCAGAGGGAGGAAACAAGTTGAGTGTCTGATCCTGCAGCTCTCTTCACAGCAAAGCTCATATTAAATCCTAGCTTTTCCATGAAGAAGTCATAGTCTTACAGAGTATTAATAAATAAATAATCTCTTTGTCTTACAGAGCTGATAGTAGTAATGAGAAGTTTCATATCTCACTTGATCTATCTGGATGAGAATGTAGCCTGGAAAGTGCTCTTAAAACTACTTCTACTTCCTAGCTTTACATACTGCTGAAGGTAACTCTTATTTATTTTTGTATTTATAAAGGAATACATTGATGAGAAACTTTTATCAGCTTTTGGAAGAACCAGTGATTATTTTAATGCAATGCTTTTTTCCAGGAACTTGACATCTCTCTTCTTTACATATTCTGGATCTGAATCACCCTCAATCTGAAGTTAAATATTACTGATTAATTCTCCCTTGTATCACTTGTAGATAATTTGTTTCTTTGTCTACTGTGTTTAATTTTCATCTTGCACTGATGAAAACTTGCACTAGCTCTCTAAGGGTGACTACCCTGGTACCAAGCTAACATAAACAGAGGATTCTTCTCACTTCACATATTTGCTGTATTCTAATTTAAGCAGCCATAAAAGAACACACAAGGTGGGATATAACTGTCAAATGCTGACTCCCTGCATCCTCCACATCCATATTTTGTACCCTTCTTCCGTTTTCTGTGCTGCCTATACTTTTGTACCCTGTGATGACAAAACTGACCGTAGCAGGTTGCCACTTCTGGAAAAGTGGTTAAAAATCACTTGCGTGACTAACTAGAGGGAAATTTATGCCAGTGAGCCCTTGATTACCAGCCTGTCTGCACAAAACAACAGCCTCTTAATGCTGGGGCACACTGAGGTTTGCTGCCCTGGATGTGGCAGGGAAGAATCAGAAGAGGTTTTGAAGAGGGATCCTTCCCATGAAGAGAGACCAGCCCATGGCCATGGAGAGAGAAGGCAGGAAGGAACTTCACTAAACTTGAAACAATGACTGTTTCTTTGAATCGAGGGGTGAAGTTATCCTAAGAGATGAGGAGGAAAGAAGAAAGAAATAATCTCCGGATTTCTTCCATCCACCCTGACCCCACCAACAGGGCTTTTTTTTTTTTTTTTGTAAGTATCTGTGATTTAAATAAAAAAAAAGCAACACACAACAAAACATCATACAAAACTTCTCAACTACCCCCTTCTACTAAAACACCTGCTTTCTGCTGTTTCTTGCCCTTCCTAGGGCTGAGATTAACTGTGCAGCTGAAAACTTGGGGGAGATCTATGTGGCTTTGGGAATTTGGAGGGCTGAGTTGCAGAAGCATTCAGACTGGAGTCTGCTCAGGACAGTGCACTCGAGGGACCAGAAACCACGTCCAGGCTCTCCCCAGGCCACACCAGGGCTGTTTTACAACAGCCAGGGGCTATCCAGAGAGGACTGAGTCAAGAGGTGGCAAGAGTGGGTGAAGAGAATAAAAACATAGCAGCTAAATTACTCAGTGCTGCAGTCAGTATGCACACAGAACATCGGGCATCGTGTCATTTCAGTTATACAAATAACTCGGCAGTCCTTTAATGATATGATGTATTACCATATAATTGCATAGCTAATTTGGCGGCAAGACTCAGTTAATTCCGTAATGTAGAGGTCTGCAAGATACACGAGTCTTTTATGTTGTGTTTCCCTCAGTTAATCTGGAAGGCAGCCAGATAAACAACTTGTGATAATAATGGTGTAATTGTTCTCCGTCAAATCTTGGATGTTGGAAAGGAAAAGCCCAGCTTTCCTGTAGTGCAGCCAGACCCAGCTGTCACGCTCTTCTGTTCCACCAGGTGGAGAAGCTCACCAGCGTGACTGAGAGGGAAGGGAGGGAGGTGCTAAGCAAACTGTGCAAAACAAGACTGCTCCCCATCAAGAAACCCTTTGTTTTATTTTGAGCCCAAACCTGCCTTTTTTTTTTTTTTTTTAAAGAAAAATGAACCGATCAACAAAAGTTTTAAAGATAACATGTTATTTTCTAAGGGAGGAAGATGACTTTTAAATCCAAAGCAAGCACCGTTTCACAGCCCTCTCCCACAGTAACACTGCTTATTACCAACACCTAATAGCCTTTCCCACCTATAATTCTGAAACCAGTTTTCAAAGATGGGTAAAATCTTTAACCCTCTTTTATAGATGGAGAAGCAAATAAAGACTAAGCAACTTTCTTGAGGTACACTATAGATCCATAGTAAAGACAGTGAATCACCCCCTTTTGAGTTACAGCTGGTGAGACTAGAAACACCAGCACAGGAAAACTGACAAAAAAATCGTAATCCTGTATGCATCTACAGTGAGTGAAAACATGTATCATGAGCACTCCTCAAACTGAGATGCCTAATTTGATCCCCAGCTAGGTGACAGTACACTATTTGCTTTTGCTGTTTGAATTGTGGGCAGAGATTGTACACACTGCAAGAATGTCCTTTGAAAACTTTACCATGCTGTCTGATAAACCGGGTGGGGGCTGGAGGCTTATTGAAATTAAGGAATAAAGTCTTGGCTTTGTTGGTGAGATTGGGTGTTGAGCAGGGCAGCCCTACAGACGATCCAATCCCAAAGTTACTCTGCATGTACAAGTGTGGGATTCTGGACGCTGGACTGAAGACATGAACATTGGCAGGAGCAGACAGACATGAGGTGTCTCTGGTTATGTTAACCCTCCAACTGCAAGGGCAGGATCATTTGCAGCAAGCTTTTCTGAGCTGGCAGCACATGAAGCTGCCCGAATGCCAAGTGATCTAGCTATCCTAGCGCAGGGTCAGGGCTTATGAGCTAAAACCCAGCGTGAAGCTAGTGGGAGTGCTGTGCCAGCTCCGTACACAGAGCGTCTCTGTGAGCTATCTATTTGCAGTACGGCAGATCCTCAGGGCTCGGGGCAGCGCTCTCCGCAGGGAGCTTACAGGTTTATGAATCAAAGTTCTCTTCCAGGTTTCACTGTCTTGAGAGAAGTGCTTGACCTCAGTTATCGCAGTTTACTTAGCTGTAGGATATATTTTACTGTAACCACTTAGAGTAGTCCAGCTGGATAGTTTAAGGATTAAGTGACACATGAAGCAACAGATGATCCATAAGGATTTCTTCTTTTGAAGTATAATCCTGCCTTTTGATATAGGTTGGCCCAAACTTCGAAAGCATGGCTCTGGGAAACTGGACCTTATCCCTACTCCTAGACTTTCTGAATGTGTCCCGTTTACTGAAGGTCTGAATCCCTTTAGCATCTATCAGCATTTTTGTCTGAATCTTGCCTTCTGCACAAATCTCAAGAACTGAGAACGTGACAGTTAGAGCATGATAGTCAGAGCATGATAGTTTCAGGTTGTATCAAGATGAACTCTGTACTTTCAATCTATTATAATGTTTGATCTTTCTGACCCCAAATCAAAGCTATTTTCTGAAGCATTACCATGGTGATGCACAACACGGCGTATTGTCATTGCCAGTGCTTTTAGAGCTTTATTGAAATGCTTTTGAGCTGAAGAAAAAGATGTATATGAAATAATAGTACATTATGTTGGAGATTGACTTACAATGGGTTGCTATATAAAATATTTAATAGAATCTCTAAAATTATATCAAGACAAGTTACCAGAAAATTAAAAATACTGAAGTATATATAGCAGCAAACATAGACATTAGTGTGTGAGTACAACCAAGCCTCTCCTTCCAAATCACTGAAGGAAGAAATGTTTGCTAGCAAATTGAGTAATTGTTTCTGAAAATTGGCAGCTATCTAGTTTCTGGGTAAGCCTTCAGTATTACCTATTTCTAAGAAACTTCTCTGGATTCACAGAGCGCTTACTATTGTGAAGCTAATAGATATGTTTTTGATGAATACATTTTTCCATTTGAATTGTGAGAGCAGTAACCTTTAGTCATACACAGAGAAGAACATTTCAATTCTAGGCTTAGTCCAGCAAAAGAGCTTGAGTCAGAATCTGATATGCCCTTGGCTTAATTATTTTTGAGGGTTTTTTTTCCCATTGTGATGAATCTCATGTGATGATCAGATTGTGAAGTTTATTTTATTTGTGTAGTAAATTCATCTTGGGTCTAACAAATTTATTTCTCCTCTGTTCTGCCCTGCTCTTTAAACATATGCAGCATTTCTTTCATTGCTTTTTAGAACACCCTTTGTAAACATGATATTCTGTAGATCTAATCCCATCTTCCCTGAAAACCAGCAACAGGTGTTTGATGTGAAATCCTGACCCTACTCAGGATTCAGCAGGAATCTTAAACCATTAGCAGGTAGTTCAGACTCCACTCAGTGCAAATGAGGGCCAAACCCCATTCATTTTCCTAGGTTAGGCAAGAGCCTTAAAGCTCTGTTGCTGAGATGTGCAAGAGTTGACTGATCTCGCTTGAATCTGTGTGTCTGCTCTGACTTAGGCTGGTAAAAATGCAGTCAATGCTATATATTTTACCTTGTATATCATTAATTTTAACATATTTTGTCATTTCCTCTCAAAATTCATTAATGAGAATAGAACCATTACATTTACATACATCAATGACTAAGCAGTTATGTCAACTGGATTGTTAGAAACATCAATATTGAAAGTAAGTCTAATTATATACTGCTTCACATATTGGGTGTTATTTCTGTCTGAATTGTAATGTGGCTAAATTATTATTTTGATTAAGTCGATGAGTTCATTCTCATTTATCTCCTTCATTCTGACTGATTTCATTCAGAAACCTTTTAAATCTACAGAGCTGTCCCACTCTGAGAAGCCTCCCACTAAAGTTCAAGCAATACAGTGCTATTCTTCACAAGGGCAGAGTTATTGGAAACTGGGAGGAGGAGGAGAATGGGACAGGGTATTTTAAGTCATGGGACTGAACTTCCCGAGTGAATTTGGCGTTACTCAAGAAGTTTAAGTTAATGCAAATCAATGCAAATCAGTTCAGCTTTATATCCAGAAACCCAATAATTGCGTTGAACTAGCAGACTTGAACTTGCTTGTGCTAACAGTCACCCTGATTAGCTGCATTTTTCCAGCAGGTCCTTACTAAGTCTGGAAAAATTCTTTTCCAAGGATTGTTATTCTCCATTATGTGTGTCATTTCCTGAGACTGATGTTCTGCTAGTTGGTAACCGCTGTCTCTCCTGAAGGAGGCACCTGACATATTCGCGAGGCCATTTCCTAAATAATGGGAAAGATTGCACAGGTCTTTCAGAATTAACTAGAGCCCTCAGCGATGGGCTCTTGCCACAAAAGTGGCGAGGTTGACAAGGCACTCCTGGTAGTTCTTATCCTCTTCCTATCATATGAATAAGGGCTCCATGTGGTTGGTAGGGAGCAAAGAATGAAGCTGAGTGCCAGAAGACTCTCCAATCCAACACACAGAGTGTCTTATCTAAAGAGGTGACTCAGCTCTTCATTTCCAGATCTATTTACAAAGCTCATTAACACTTTATTTACTAAGTAGTAATAAAAAAATGGAAGTACAGAAATCAACAAATTAGGAATTATGGGAATCGTGGCTGAGCATTAGAGCTCACTTTGTCACTTGGTTAGACTGCACCCAATTACCTCCCCATGTTGCACATCTCGTTAGACTGTAAGTACTATAATTGTACTTGTTAAGCCAAAGCTTTGCAGACATGGTTGTGGGTAAAGGACAGCTCTTGTACCTGACTGCTGTTTGGGCCATATAGAGCTTCATGCGCTATTAACTGGAGGCAGGTTACCAGAGATGATGCTGGGTGGTCTACCTGTGATAGTACCGCAGAGTTAAAGGGCAGTGGCTTTACTTGTTACTGTTGCTGCACTGGGTTGGTGCTACTCTGCTTTGTAACACCAACAAAATGCTTCAAACATTGCTGATTGCTTCTGAGCTTTGCCAGAGCTCTCTTCTGCCTGGCTGTGATGTCCAGAGCACCCACTAGCAACATACTACAGAAAAGTGACACAGCTACACTGGCTTTCCCTTCCACACGCCATGTCTGACCTTTGCACGTGCAGTAGGAAAAAAAGGAGGAGGAACGTGTTTAGCAATTAACTTCTCCATTCTCGGTGAACCGGTAGGTTAAGGGTTAACTACCAGCGACAATAACATCTTAACTAAACCAATAAATGGATTAAACACTGCATTGCTTGTATATGAAAAAATGCTTCAGATAAGCAAATAGTTTTTTGGGTTTGGTTGGATATCTTGAGCCTAGTCCTGCTCCCAGGTTAGTTATAGCCAGGTACTCTGTGGTTGTAGGCTGTCTTCTCCCACAGGAAGACCCATGCCTGCTGCATGGGGGTTGCACCATTCTCCAGACAAGCCAGTCTTTGTTTCTGGCTTCGTCCTTCCTTGAATGCAAGCTGTGCACTAGCTCTAGCTCCCCATCCCTTTGCAGTGTGGATACAATGTAGAGCAATTTAATTAAGGATGCTCTGTAGGGAAAAGAGAAGGCTGCGGCAGCCAGGGGACAGCACATAAAAGCAGAGCATCAGCTGCAGCTAAATGATCAACTGTATTGCAAAAAGAATAACAGATACTGTGACAAGCTGGAAAAAAGGCAGTTTATACAGACTCACACAGATCCCATGTTATGCTTGGAATCAGGACACAGCACGTTCTTTTATAAGCTATTGCAGCAGGCAGTGTGAGTGTTGTATCTTCATGTATTGCTTCATTTTTCTAACTGGGCCATGACATTTAATGAAACTGTGATATTTTTTTTTCCACAATAATGCAAAATATTTAAACAGTATCTAGCGTTGCTTTTAGAGGCTTTGCTGATAACTTTTGTTGCTCTTAGCGGGACTGGTTAGCCTCAGTAAGAGAAAAAGGATAGTCTGATCATTTCTATGTGAATTTAGAAACTGCAGGGCTCCTGTAGAAGAATCTACAGTCCTGTTTAGGGAACTAATTTTCCCACATGTTGTACTAGGAGCTTTGCTATCTTGCTAGCAGTGGCCAGCATCCTGGATGCAGAGCCACCTTGAAGGAAACCTGAGGTAGGAGTGCCCAGAAGATGTGTACATATGTTCCACCTTGACATGTATTAACCTCTTCTCTTCTTAAGACTTTTATCTCTGTGTGTGGCATAGGGTAGTGGGTCAGAGGATTAGCAAGTCTCATTTTATTACTTTACTTCTCTTGTAAAACTTCCTAATTTCCTGAGGCTTTTAGAAGGAGAAAGGGCCTCATAACTTGGCCTTGGTTTCAAATAGACAGAAAATTGAAGGTCCACATTCTTCTCCTCACACTTGCCGTGGCAGTATCAGGGCAACTGTAAATGCCCTGATGCTAGTGGAAAGAAACCTAGTTCAGAGTGTCCCCATTGCAATGGGAATTTTGAGACTATTGTAATGCTTAAATTATTTTAAAAGTGAAGTACCGCATGCTGTTTCAGGAGCTGGCTTACAAAACTATAAATTCAAACTCATTCTAATGTTAATTGCACTAAACTACGTATTGGGCTAGTTGCAAAGCTTTTAGCTATGTTGGTTGTCCATGCACTCCCTACTTCCCTGCCCAGGAGTCCCAAATTACATATAATGGAAAAAATTAAAGCATTAAATGGTTACTGCAAGTGGCTTAGATTGCAGTCTGCCATAACATCTACGTCATCTGCACAGGAAACAAAAAGCATTATTGTCTGGAACGTTTGCATTTATCTAAAAGACATCGGGAAGGCCTAGCACTTGACTTTTACATGAAAAATTCTTTATTTTTAGATGGTACAAAACAGAAAAAAGGGGTTTTCTTAGAATGTGTTTGTGATTCTGAAAGACATCAGAAAGCTGTATTTAAGGATTGTAGATTAGATAGTAAAAAGCCTGAGAAAAATAACAGAAATTCCTCAGTTTTGGTGGCTAACATTTTAAGTACCATGTCTTGATACAGTAAAGTGGTACGCTATAGTGTCACTTTATGGTGAGGGGGCTTGTTACTGGAAGGACAAGAACTCCTCCCTGTTCCCTCGCTAAGTCCTCAAAGGAGGGGACTCACATAAGTGACAGGGCCACAAAGCTGTTTTTTTGTTGAGGCTTCTGGTGCTGCAAGAGAAGCTGGAATGTTTTCAGAGCAACAGGGAACATGTAACCACCTCTCCTTTTCTTTGATAAAGAATGACGCATGTCCTGCCTAGATGCAGTCTGCAAAATAGGTCCAGACACATTCCAAAGCTCCACCAAAACCGAGCTGTGGCACAGTATGAACGGGGTCATCCAGAGTTGGTCAGTCTGGAATGTCTTCAATGCATTTTCCTTGCACCTGGCACTGTGAGTACCCACCTGATTTTCTTGTTGTGGAGGTCAATTACTTGTGCTGTGCGACAGAGCTAAATTGCTGCAAATATTTACCCATCTTTAGTTTTTCCATGATTATTGAAGTAGTGCTTGACTTGAAGCTGCCATGAAGAATCATGTTTTCACCATAATGAAAACCAAATTATTTTTCTTTGCTTGTTTCTATTCCCTACATGCTGGTAATGAACTGTGTAATCTAGCACCAGGTGAGCACTCCAAGTTTTTCTGGGACTGCAGCAAACCAGAAATGTTCGCTAGTGAGTTATATTCAAAGATGATAAAAGCATCCTCAGCACCTGTCAGTGAGAAAACAGTCCCTGTTGGAGGTCTGTGCTTGATTGACTGCATCAGCATAACCAGAAGGAATGTATTTATGGTGCTCAGCAGGTATCTGAAAAGTTTTCCTTGAAAACACTCTGCTATATTATGTCTTTCAATTACCTCCTACTGCTGAAACTGCTGGGAGAAAGATCTTTGCCACTGGTAGCAGAGGTGTTAAAATCAAACAAACACTCCAAGATTTTGCTTCGGTAGGTCCTAGAAAAGAAGGGAACCGAGTCTTCATGGTTCTTTGAACTTTTGGCCTCTCCTGACTATTCTGCTATGTAGTTATGTCCTTATCCCTGTAGCACAGAAATATCTTCATAAAACATGAATTTATCTCCTGGGTGAGAAGGAAACAGGGCGAGAAGGAAACAGAGTGAGAAGAAAGAGAAGCATTAGGAAGTCTTCTGCAAGAGATGCTTTTCATGCTCACTCATGCTCTGTGGCCTGCAGCTGTCCCTATCTCTATTATAACTGTATCCAGTCCTGATACGAAACTGCTGGGCTTTGACATGAGCTGCATCATGGCATGACATGAGCTTTGACATGAGCTGCACCATCAGCGACAGACTGGAAACAGTCATGCTTTCCAAATAGGACATAACCCGTTGGAACCACAGCTGTCAAGGTGGAGTTCATGATGTCAAAGACAATCAAAAGCCTTGGAAAGGGGCAGTAAAATGGTTAATTCTTCAGTTTCTGAAGGGGCTGGAGAGGCCTGTTGCTTTGTGCCTCTCCACTTGCTCTAGTTACTGCAGCAGGAACTCTCCTGCAGTTCCTCTTAAGTGAGCTATTTTGAACCCTTATGGAAAACTGACAATCAAATTGGACTGATCTTTAACTGATCAGTCTACCACACGATGTCATTAGGAGTGTTGGAAAATACCCACCCACCCACCCAACAAACCAACCAACACCACAAAAACAAAAAAAACACCTCTCCCCTCCAAAACCCTGAATGCATTGTAGCTCTTCCCTTTGTTCTGCAAAAGGCAGTTGGAACAAGATATTGAGGAAAACAGGTCTCTTAGAAGAAATTCAGCATGAAATAGTCACCTTCTATGACACAGGCCTTCCTCTTTTAAATTACTAGTGTTCTGAAGGTCAGATCCTGCACATCCACTTGACAGTTCTGCTGGTCTCCCCATTCTACATGGTTCTCAGACTTTACTGGTTGGTAGCAGTAACCATAAAGTCCTTCTGCGTTGTTTATTTTAAAAGGTGTCATATAATTTGGGAAACAGTGTACGAAGTCTGCTTTTGTCTACAGAAATGGCAGTATCTTTCCAGTCTTTCTTCTTTTAATTATCTGGAGAAAAATACCCCTTTCAAGTGCGTTATGGCAAACCGGTAAGTGACAGCATCTCTGAGATGAGAGTGTTATCAGGTTGGCGCAGTCTGAGTAAATTGGAGTGAGCTTGGATGACCTCTTCCTATTGTTCAGAAACAACACCAGAAGCCTCACAGCATCTGTTTTTTTGCTTTGCATGAGCACCCCAGAGGGAAGATTGTCATCTATTGTCAAAATGTAACACCATTTCTAACAAGAACAAGAGAATTAGAAGCACGAATCTGGAATTATGCAGCATGTTATAAACGAGAGCAGCCAGGAGACAACCGATGCACAAATCTTTGCTTCCTGAAGAAAGTGCAGGAAAGGTACAATTGGTATCAACCAAGAGAGTAAAAGCTGCACGAAAAGAAATTACTGATGAGTGTAAGAAATGCTGATGCACTGAAAATGTCTTTGCTCTCATTCATTCTCCGTGGGCACTTTCTTCAACATACTTGGCAATCAACTGCAGGCAGTTTAGTTTTATTCTGAAAAAACAGTTGTAGATACTTGCATTTTATCAGTCCAACTCAGAAGAGTCTATAGGGAAATGGGCCACCTGCATTGCTGTTGTGTCTTCGTCTTCTAGCTGGTCCCACTCCCGCTGGTCAGTGTTTTTGGGAGGGCTCTTCTCCCAGTGAGGCTTCCAGAAGCAGTCAGCAGACTGAGCCCTCTGGAAAGCATACTGGCAGTTTTTGGGAGTGGTGATGTTTTCAGTAGTGAACTTGCTGTTTAGATGCTTAGAAGGGAGCTCATAGTTTTTGAAAAATCTGGCTCAGCAAAGTCTAAACGGCAAGGCTCCCGAACTGTAGTGTCACCAGGTTTGAACCATGGCTCCCTAGTTTTATGTCTCTCTCTCTAAACTCTCGCTCCTGTCTTTTGCTGTCTCGGAGTTTGACTGTCGCAGGTGGTTAAACAACGTGAGTCTGTGTCACCAGTGGATCCTAACTTGTTTGTAGGTAGAGTTTCCTTTTCTTCATGGAACTTGCTGTGCTGCTCTGTGCCGGCAGAGTGAGAAAGCAGGCGGCTGGCTGCCTCGCTCCGTAGCAGTGCAGGTTGATCCCAATTTAAGTGAAGGAGCAGCCACAGATTGAGTTTTCAGAAACTCCTTGTTGAACAAGATTCTTTGGCGATGGGATGGAGAGGCCCCTGACAGCGAGGTACAAGAGCACTGACGATGATAATTTTTCTGGAGAGGATTTTTATTCATTAGGGTTTTCTCCTCGATTAATAATTGGGATTAGGTGACATTCTAAAGCATTTTTGTTACTGTTGTTGGAGGTTATTTGGAGATCTAAAGCTGGCCAATAGAATGTGTCAGGGCTTGAAGCATTTGCTTATATAGAATAGAAAAAAACCCTGCCAGTATCTCACAGTATGGTGTCAAGAAAGCCTTAATTCTCATGTGCTTGACAGTAAGAGGTAATTGATTTGTAATTTGTCTTGTGTTTGGGGTTTGTTTTTTTTTTAATAAGAAACTTCTCTAATTGTCATTTAATGTACACTGTTGCATTCAATGATTATCTTTTTCCACTTGAGTGACTCTTTCCATGGTGGTGTCTAACTCCGTTTAAAACTGAGTTTTTTTGTCAAAGCTAGATTCACGATGGCTCCATAACCTTCCTCCCTTTAAATAAAGTAATTATTCAACCAAAATATGGGCACTTTGGTTATTATGTCAACGTAACCACTTCCTGCTGGGTATTAACCTGTATTATTCCCGGAGTCTGGACTGGGAATATGATTAATAACAGGTTCTGATACAGACGATAGCAAAAGAAGGCAGAGTAATAGTAATTTTTCATTTGCATCACAGACAAATTGGCTGTTTTGCAGTACTTGTGTATGGCAATTATATGTTGTTTTGCTTCCTAATGCTGATTTCCTTCTGCAGTTTATTAGCATGAATGTCAGGGAAACACTAGCATATTGCTTTTGTCTATAAACACTTATGGCCAGGTGGAGAAGGCAGCCCTGTCTGAACCGCTGATTAGATCTGTTTGAATTCAGGCACTCCTGCAAGATAGCACTTTTGCTGAGCGCCTCTGATCCTGCCCGTGGCGCGGTGCAGCAAGCTGCTCGCAGCATCAACCTGCTCGCGGTGGCCATCTGTGCATGGCGTGATTTGCGACAATCTGGGGAAAAGATGTGCAAACCTTCTGCAGATGTAGTGCATACCGAAAGCCAGATCATCCTTCTCAGGCTTGCGCAACTCATCCCGCTGAGCTTAAACTGCAGGTTTGCGCTCTGCCGTGGAGCAGTGCCGAGCTGCTCGAAAGGCTTGTCACTTTTTTTTGTTATTCCAAAATAGGATGTTGAGCTCTTCAGAAATGCTGACCTGCTGAGTTAGATCTGCAATCAAACTTTGGCTGGATATGCACAGGCGATGCTCAGCAGTTCACGTTTTGTGGTGCTTATGGTCAAGATCCTGTACTCTTCTGGAACTCAATGTTCCCAGCTCTCTGAAGAAATTTGGCCCCAGCATGCCTTTAAATACACAGAGGAATTAAAAGGGAGAAAAATAAAAGAAAGAAATTGCTTTTGTTTTCTAATTTCTCCATAAGAACAGTTGTATTTTGTAGTTCCACAAAATAAGATGATAAAAATTGAAACAGCAGTTGGATTAAGTTGACAGAGGGTCTAGAAGAGAACTGTTGAGATTTAAGCTTGCCACAAGAAGTAGGTAGTGTTAATCTTTCTAAGTAAATTGTAGATTGCTTTGTGCCAGTTTGTCTTAAAATGGCCGTTGTAAATCTGTGGATCTCATTTGTTTTTCACATTTTAATTCAAACTAGCTAGATGCAAGACAGGCGGCAAAACAGAGGATACTTAAATTCTTACTAAAAGAACACAAACAAATAACACTTTCGTACATGCAAAGAACAAATGTGACTGCAAAAACCAGTTAATTCCAGATTTTCTATGAATTGTTGGTGACTGATCCAAAGTGTGCCTTCATAAGGAAAATGAATATATGGCTTGTACATATACATGTATAAATGCCCATATATATATGTAAATATACATATCTAACTCATGATGATGGGAAAGTTCTTAACTAACTGCTATTTTTTGCTGTGAGCTACTAATTGTAGGATGTGAAAGTACACATTTTAGCTACTTAGACACCATGAATGTAGAGCCAATGTGGGTCTGATCAGATGGGTGCTGACACAATGGGCAAGGTGCTGTTGGATTCACAATGTAAACAAAAAGGTTTTTGAAAATGAATTTATTACAACATTAACATGATCATGCTAAGCAATGTTTTTCAAACAAATACATATTTTGTAATGACAATTTCTCATTAAGATATGGCTTGTTTCTAGACTTTTCCTCCCCTACAGAAATTACTTTTTGCTTTTAACACATGCTCACTCATTATGCAGATGGCTTAATGATCTTGTATTCATTGCTATATCAATGTGGGAACTGTATTCTTAGTTAATTCCATCTTTTCCTTTATTCAGAAAATCTGATTGTTCGAAGTTCTTTGATGTGGTGGTTTTGATCATGGAGAGCTTTCACTCACCATTTACAGAGCTGTCTTAATGTACTTATCTCTTCAGGAAAAGTAATGTTAAAACCTTGTGTTACATGTTCTGCTCTTACCAGCTTCCAATAAAACAAGAAAGTGGGCAGTATATCAGTGAATTAATTTTCTAAATAGCAATATTTGTGCCTATGCCTAGGAAGCTATTTGCCTTTCCTGATTAGTAATTATACAACAAATTGGGAATAACTGTCACATTAGAAGTAAAGTATTACTTCAGTATATCAGAATAATTTCTAATTAAGGAGAACTACCAAAGTGACAGCATTTAAGAAAACAAAACACAAAACTACCACATAGCTCCAGCTATCCCAGAAAATTCTGTTCCCCGAGCTGTCTTTTGGCTGTTACAATCTGGAAAATACTGTTCTCTGAACTAAATATCCTCCCTGCCAACTTTGCTAGCTTCAGGATTTGACATTAATTAACAAATGGTCCCCTACATTTTTTCCTATCTCTTCCCTAAGCTTTACAGAACACTCAAAGGTGAAAACTGATAAGCAGCATGTTTTGGTGGCTAAATCAGAAATCCTGTTCATTTAGGGGGGGGCCACAGCAGGGAGTACAAGAAAGATGCTTCTGCCCACGGTACCAATTAAGCAGTATTCTGGTCTGTAAGCCAGACAAACAAAGCCTCGTACTCTGTTTTCCCTTAAGCAAAGCAAACCAAAAGTGTCCAGTACAATACGCAGTCCCTCTTCACATATTGCTTTTCAGATAATAATTGAGCTGGTTTTGAATATTTCTCATACATTCAGACTGTCAGTATTTTCACTACTCTTAGATTCTAGCAAGGAGCTGCACTTAGGTCAAATAATGATATTTAAAATCCAGCATATCTGAGAAATAATTAGTTCCATTTTGATTACCCTGTCTCGTTAACAGAGAGAGCATTGATTTTCACTGTACTTGTGTTATCATACGGAATCTAGACTGTGGATATTTCACTCTAAGTAACACTGTTATTTGGTCTCGGTTGCCTTAAACGTCTGTATTTTGTAGGCTTTAAGTGTTAAAGGATATTATTGGCTTAATTGTCATTTAACCCTTACAAGTACAATATGTTTTTAGCTAACACAAATTAGGAATACCTCAATATAGAGGCCAAAGCTACGGGGCAAAATTTTCACATAACCCTTGGAGGTTTTCTCTTTCTGTCCCTTTGGTAGTCAGCAGAGGTTAGGACTAATTCCCATTAAGCCAGCTGGAAGCTGTTGTTCCTGGCTAAAATAGTACAAAGTCTTCTTGCTAGTAGAACTGGGTGGAGGCAAGTGTTCCCTTGTCTCATTTATATGATTGCCTTTGGAAATAGGTGAGCCTCCTAGGTGCATCTGGCACAGGTTTTTGTCAGCCAGGAAAGAAGGTATTTTAATATAAGAGAAAAAAAATCTTTTACAATGTGAAGTCATAGCGACATGTCAGCTCCCAGTGACACTGCAGAATAAATAATCAGAGGTGGTAGAAATCTTACCTAAACCAGTTTAAATTAATATTATATGAGATGAGAGAAGAAAAAGATGAATTGAAACTCTGAGAACATCATGTTCTTCCACTTGGTGAATTAATTTTTAAAGAGCATATTTAGAAACGTATGTGTGCACCATCTGATTCCATGTATGCATGATTTCATTTCAATAGATTTTGTAACTAATTACAACCTACCTGTAGAAATTCGGGGGGGAGGGGGAGGGAAGAGAAATACAATCTTTTTTCTCTTGATAGAAAGTCACTGCCCTATGAAAATTTGCTTTTGTTTCCAATGTAATTTCCATTTCTTCTAGCTTTTGATTTAAAATTTAGGTTTTTGTAGTTATTAACATTGTAACAGAATTTATGACATATCTGGTTTATAACTAAGATACCTTTTTTAACAACAAAAGGACATATGCATTTTAGGCAATAACAATATGATAGAATTATCAAATTGCCTGCCAGATCATCCATAATAAGGCTAAATTATATGAATCAGTGGTGGAAACAATGTTTGCATTGTTATTACACCCACAAGTCTACTTGTGTATGCTCTCAGTTGTATATGCTTGTATATGATTTCAGTTCAACTTAGCTTGCTTAGTCGAAAGAAAAAAGCCCATGCTTTCTGATCTAAATGCAGTTAGCAGAAGAGAACAATTGCTCATTAATAAAAGCTTTTTAGTATTGAACTATGCAACTGTCACTTTGTATACAAATGCACACATGCTTCCAAATTTAGCATTCTCAGTGCACTTTTTTCTGCTTCATCTAGTCTGATTTTAATCAAAGGGAACTACTTTGATTTCATAAATAATCCAGTATGGTGTCTTACTGACCAATTGCATTTACCTAAGTTGATTTAAAAAGTTAACTTCTGTGCACTCCAAAGTATTTTAGCCTATATGAAGTTTCTCAGAGTTACTCCTATGCATGCACCTGCTTTTTTGGCAGGAATAGTAATGACACACCAGCAGATGAACTCTGGCCACGCAGTCATAGGTTTATTTATAGCAATGGCGGGTTTGTGCCAGTTGTATACATGGATTATTGATTTTTTTTGTTTAGATCTCATCCTGTGAAGTTCCCATGTGCTACGCATGGCATTAAACAGGGAAGCAGTGTCAAATAGTACTTAGGAAATGGGGTGAATTATTTGTCTGTTCAGCTATCATTTGAGTAACGATAGCTATCAGTACAGAGAAGGGGAATAGCTGAGAGACTGCATTTTATGCATAAGGTTAAAAACACTTTGGCATGGCTGGCAAGGAGGCACAGAATAGCAATCAAATGACCAAAAGAGCATCTTCTAGTCAGATTTTTTTTGTGACTGCCTGCTGCAATAGATGTCACAGGGAGCAGCGTGGTGTCCCCATAAACTTAAATAAACTTGAGAGAGGAAAGTTGATTTTAGAGAATTTTAGTTGATTTTGCTTAAAAAATCTGTTTTAAGACTGCTTTGGTGTCCACAGATGGACACTCTGCCCATCTTTGCTCTTCCCCTCCCCCAGAGCTGAATGATCAGGTCATTGCGTGATGCAGGAGTTGGTATTCTCCCTTGTTTTGTGCTTTTAAGTAGCACCTGCTTTCACGATTTTGGTACTGAGAAAGATACTTGTGTCTTTCAGAAGAAGCAGGCTGGGCTCATGGGTATCTGTTTAAAATGGGAAGACCTCTGGCCTCTGTCCCAAGACTATCAGTGTGGTATGCTCTGACTCCTGAATGAAAAATGCCAGGACCAACCTGGTGAGGAAATAGCTTTTTCTTAAACCCCCAGTCTTTTCCTAGGCTACACAATTTTCCTTTGTGAATCAAAATAAAATTAACCACCACCAAAAAACCCCAACCACTCCCCCACCCCCTAATTTATTAACATATACCTAATCTCTTTGGACATTCAAAAGCTTGTGCCAGGCCTACCCAAATTTTCTTCTTTGCACTCCTCCAACTTTATGCAATTTACATGGCTCATCACCATAAATTAAATCATTTGTTGATTTACTTTGCCCATGTTCTCTTAGAAAAACTGGATGATTAATACCCTTTAAATCTTGTTTAAGCATTAGACTTTCATAAATCTATGCAAATGCTTTTCATTACTGGAATTGTACTACAGTTGTGGTAGCTGGTTTCTCAAATGAGGGATATGGAGGTGGTTAATGGTGCCTGTGATAGCTTTTGTGGAATACATGATCACAGCTACTGATTACATATTCTTGACTCAGAAGGAAATGCAAAGCTGTAGAGTCACAAAGGCAAGAACTAAGGCCCCGCCACCTCATACCTGGCTGCAAAGCTGGACATACAGTAACAGAGTCTACAGAACACCACTTTCTTTTAAGTTTAGGAGCATCTTTATATGGTAAAGAACAACCTTTGTGTTATATAACGTGCTGTCCTGGTTTCGGTTGGGATAGAGTTAATTTTCTTCCTAGTAGCAGGCATAGTGCTGTGTTTTGGATTTAGGATGAGAAGAATGTTGATAACACGCTGATGTTTTAGTTGTTGCTGAGTACTGCTTATGCTAGTCAAGGACTTTTCAGCTTCCCATGCTCTGCCAGGTACACAAGAAACTGGGAGGGGGCACAGCCAGAATAGTTGATCCAAACTGACCAAAGGGCTATCCCATACTATACGGCGTCATGCTCAGTATAGAAACTGGGGGGGTTGGCCGGGGAGCAGCGATCGCTGCTTGGGAACTGTCTGGGTATGGGTTGGCAGGTGGTGAGCAATTGCATTGTGCATCTCTTGCTTTGTATATTGTTATTATTATTATCATTATTATATTGTTATTATTATCATTACCATTTTACTTTATTTCAATTATTAAACTGTTCTTATCTCAACCCAGGAGTGTTTCTCACTCTTACTCCTCTGATTCTCTCCCCCATCCCATCGGGGCAGGGGGAGTGAGCGAGCGGCTGCGTGGTGCTGAGCTGCTGGCTGGGGCTAAACCATGACACATGCCTTTATGATTAAATAGATGTTCTATTACATAAACACAAAAATATAATGCAGGATACTTTATTATGACATTAGTCCAGTGCTTGGTTTAATTTTTGTACATCAAGTTGTATATGCAAACCCATTAATTGCTTTCTTATGTATGAAGGTAAGTTTACTGCATGCCTCATGTTTGGTCCTGCCTCCTGGTTTGTTTTACCATAAGTTTTGAATTCCCAGTCTACCTAAATTGCTTTCATGCAGAGAAATCTGAAAACAAAAGATTATCTTTATTTACTGTCCGTATACCCCTTAAGAACTTCAAATTACAAGTCCTTGATTTAGAGCACATTTCCAAGTACATGCTGTACAATTTTAAGATTACTAAAGTAAAATCTTTTCACAGGTATCACATAATTGACAGCAATGAAGAGGCAGGCAATAAAAGGCTACAAGGATTGGTCTGGTGTTTTGCCAAAATGAAGAGGAAGTTCAGCCTCATTTTGAGACAAGTGTTTTGTGAAGAGGTGCTTTGTTCTTAAAGGCTGAAGACAGTAGCACGTAGGCTTTCTGAAATAAGACGGTAACAATGATGCAGACAGAATCTGTACTAATTAGCTGCAGACTCTTGATTTTAGTTAATGGTTCTTACCTGCTGATATGCACCAAAGGTATCCACCCTCAGATCTTGTCCTCTCCCATGTCTCAACGTCACTGCATGCCTCCAGTGGCTATTTTGCACAGCTGTTCAGACTTTAATTTCCCATCCAGCTTTCTCTTGCCTCTCTTTTTTGCCTAATATTTTCTTAGATGTGTTGATCCTGGTGGTGATGAAAATCTGAATTGCAATGACTCGTGGAACTAGCTCATTGTATGTTGGGACTCTGGCCTACTGGCAGTGCTCTAGCTCCAGGTCTCCCAGCATTTGGGCCATCCCAGAACCAGATTTTCTCTATGATCTCAGAGGTGTTGGCATAACTGGAAGGGGTAGAGATGCCTCTGCCTAACCCTTTCCTTCATACATACATTTCATAAAAATGCAACTTTGAAACTTTTTAACTATTTTGTTTCAAATTTGGGAAGGTCAAGGTCTACAAGGTTGGATAGAAATTCACTGTCTTTCAGTGAGGCAGAGATAAAAAGACTCTTTAGTTCCCCAAGCAAGTTATTTCAAAAAATTGTGCTCCTTCTCTATTTTTTTCCTGAATATGGAATTTTGTGTGACTGCTTACCTTGACAAAAGTAGCAATTAGGTAAAAACATTTAGTGTGCTAACTTTTAGCAGTCCCTGTCAGCTCCCTCTGTAGCTGAAGAAAGATGTTCCTGGCATAGATATGGTGAAGCAGTGGCCTAATTTGACTTTTCTAGACAGTGAGTGAAAGAGTCTCATCCTCTTCAGTGACTGCTGAAGAGGAAATTCCTTGCCTGCAACATTAGCCTTTGGGAATACTCACCACTATTCAATAAGGTATCATAAAAAGAGAAAAAGAGTTAAATACACTCAGAGCTGAAGAAATCCTGATATGACCCTCACAGCTGTGTGCTAATGGCAGAGGAAGTACTCTGTTTCTTAATACACTTATTCTGAATCACACTTGGATCCTTTTCTCAGCATGCACTCGAGCAGCTTTAAGTCATACACACCAACACTCATGCAAAACTCTGTTAAGGTGTAATATGAACCCCTAATGAAATGAGTGCTAATAGGCCCTCGCTGCCTTTTCTCATCACAGGAAATAACTGTTTAGACTGATTCTCCCAGCTGCACCTTTTCACTGCTTTGATTATCAGCTCGCTCAGTAAAATGGCCCCTTTGGGGAAGGTTGTTTCAGTAGCACAGCTTTTGAAGGTGGAGAGGCACTGCAATTGCTACCCAACTGCTTGTATAAAATGGGTCCGTGTTGAGCGTGCAAACTTGAATGGGAGCATGTGTAATAGCAGGTGCATATAGGCAGGAGGTCTGGAGTTGTTCTGCCTCACCTACAGTTTCTTGTACTTCTATGCATATGTAAGTCTGAAGAGATGTTAATTTCTCAGGATGTCTGTAGGTTTACCTGTGCTTAAATGTTAATTCAAGTTAAGTTAGTGATTTTGAATAGCTGGAAGTGTTTCTGATTCAGTGTATGGGCATTTATTTTAAAAACCCAAACCTTCATCCTGTTAATTTAAACTATACTCCTTGTTACATCAGTTAATACCTGGTTATGATATTTATATGTCAATACAGAGTAGTCTCAAGTCCATTATGTTTGGCCTCTGGATTTATAGTTCAGTTGCAGCTTATCTCCAATGTGTGTCCTTACGATTGTAGTGATTATATCAGTAATGTGTTGAAAGTGTTGTGCTGCTTATTATAAAATCATAGAATCGTTTAGGTTGGAAAAGACCTTTAAGATCATCCAGTCCAACCATTAACCTACACTACCAAGTCCACACTAAACCAATCAAGGGTAGACTAGACTAAACCATGTCCCGGAGTGCCACGTCTGCCTGTTTTTCGAACACTTCCAGGGATGGGGACTCCACCACCTCTCTGGGCAGCCTGTTCCAATGCTTGACCACCCTTTCCATGAAGAATTTTTTCCTAATAACCAACCTAAACCTCCCCTGGTGCAGCTTGAGCACATTTCCTCTCGTCCTATCGCTAACCACATGGGAGAAGAGCCCAACACCCACCTCACTACACCCTCCTTTCAGGTAGTTGTAGAGAGCGAGAAGGTCTCCCCTCATCCTCCTCTTCTCCAAGCTAAACAACCCCAGCTCCCTCAGCTGCTCCTCATAAGGCCTGTGCTCCAGACCCTTCACCAGCTTCGTTGCCCTTCTCTGAACACGCTTCAGCACCTCAATGTCTTTCTTGTATTGAGGGGCCCAAAACTGGACATAGTATTCCATGTGTGGCCTCACCAGCGCAGAGTACAGGGGGACAATCACCTCCCTGCTCCTGCTGGCCACACTATTCCTGATACAAGCCAGGATGCTGTTGGCCTTCTTGGCCACCTGGGCGCACTGCTGGCTCAAATTATACCCATTACAGTGAATGGGGGCTGCTCTATATATTTTGATTTATTTCTAGAATGCTCATTTCTGACCTTGAATCAGTAATAGATATGGAACAAACCAAAATTGCATCAGTTAAGCTTGAAGGTGAATACTGACTGTGTTTGTTACTAATGGAGACAGTTTGACTGGTAGAATCCTGGATTTATGGATTTTCTAAGTAAGTCTTACTTCAGCAGTGCCTTCTTTGTAATCACAAGAAAGGAATAGCCTCAAAAGAAATCTGTGTGTTTTTTCATAAATAAAGAAATGAAAAGTGTGAAACAAGACAAAAAACCTTGGAAATTCATAACTGCTTAGGGCAGATACTTAGTTGTGGCACTATGAATATTCATGCCAGCAAAGTAACAGATAATAGATAGATTTCCATCACCTTCCCAGAACAAGGAGGTATGTCGTCTTCTGGTGCAGAGTCATATAAAGGAGTAAGAATAGCGAGTAGATCTACTTTTGTCACTAGTGTTTCAGAATGATGTGAACATTATATAAATTTATCTTAACTCTTAAAAGTCCTGGTTCAAGTCTTCCTGATAAACTATATACTTCTGCCCCATTGAGTAATACAGCATTGCACAAACACCAAATTTACTGTGTTCCAGTTTTTATGTTTCTGTTTCAGAGACATTTCCAACTCACCTGTGCTATACAAGCCTCCCTGTATCAGGCAGGCTTAGGGGTACTTTGCATAGCACTGAGTCAGCGGGTGTGATGGAAATACACCTTTTACTCAAATCAGCACCGGTGCCAGTAGCAAGGTCCTGTGTTGGTACCTTACCCAGTGATTTTAGGTTGACTCTAACATATTATGAGTGATGAATGAGCATAGTCCTGTGCTACTTAAATTGCTTATGAAATATATAATGACTGCGATGATGTTAAGGTGGTGGCTGGTTATGAAAAGTGGATTTGGAGCAAGCTTCCCTATACTTGTTATTTCTGGAAAAAATAATTTTAAACAAGAATAATAAAAAAAAGCTTGTTTTCCTAGCAGATTTAGAGCATCAAATGTTTTTCTCTTTGGAGCAAATCTGATACAGCTTATTTTCATTCATCAGTGTAAAGTTTGACTTGCAGCTGTGATGCCGTGCTGCTCCCAGTGTAGTGAGCTTCCCCTGTGCAAATAGGCTTCACCTGTAGGTCTGGCCTTAAGAATCTGCTTTATCTTCCTTCCTCAATGCCTCTGTCCACTTAATGTATGTTATTAATTGAACCACTTAAAAACAAGGCTGTGTTTTGACCTTTTAAGTTTTAACCTTCAAAACTGAGCAGAACAGCACCATCTGAATGTTCCTCACAGAGATATATATGGACAGGAATTTTTATTAGTCGTCTTTGAAAGCTGTTTCCTCTGTCTTCCACCTGAAAGCCTATGAACACGGGCATTGTGTTATAGTTGTGATAAAAACTTAGGTCAATGCCTGTACCCAGAGCTGTTCTGAAGAGGGAACACCAGAGAGCCTTGTTGTGGCTTGGTAGCAACATTTACAGTGATATTTGGAGCTGACCTTCAGATTGCTAATACAAGCTATGTGAGCCCTGCTGCTCTGCACCCTGTAGCCCACTGAATGCTGTCCAAATTTCTACGCCTTATTCAGAGCAGATCATCTTATATCAATCTGTCTGAGTGCAGCTTGCCTCTACTCTTGGATGGTGGAACAGGAAGGAACAAGCTCTTCTGGAACTGTTGCACCTGCTGTACCCATGCTGGGTGTCTCAGTGCCCAGGTTACCTGGTGTTGTGGTTTAGCCCCAGCCCGCAGCTCAGCACCACGCAGCCGCTCGCTCACTCCCCCTACCCTGATGGGATGGGGGAGAGAATCAGAGGAGTAAGAGTGAGAAACATTCCTGGGGTGAGATAAGAACAGTTTAATAATTGAAATAAAGTAAAATAGTAATGATAATAATAACAAAATAATAATGATAATAATAATAACAATATACAAAGCAAGTGATGCACAATGCAATTGCTCACCACCTGCCAACCCATACCCAGACAGCTCCCAAGCAGCGATCGCTGCTCCCCGGCCAACCCCCCCAGTTTCTATACTGAGCATGACGCCATATGGTATGGAATAGCCCTTTGGTCCGTTTGGATCAACTATTCTGGCTGTGCCCCCTCCCAGCTTCTTGTGCACCTGGCAGAGCATGGGAAGCTGAAAAGTCCTTGACTAGCATAAGCAGTACTTAGCAACAACTAAAACATCAGTGTGTTATCAACTTTCGTCTCATAAATCCAAAGCACAGCACTATGCCTGCTACTAGGAAGAAAATTAACTCTATCCCAGCCGAAACCAGGACACCTGGTTTCTCTCATACTATCTCAGAGGTGTGGAACTGAGACTGGGCTGGGTTTCCCAGCAAAGAGGTTTCCAATGTATGTTGTGAAGCAGTATTCCTCTGTGGGTGAGCTTCAAAATCACCTTAATGGTTTAGGTATAGCTACCAAACCAAGCAGCTAGCCCTGGGCCCAAACTAGGCTTCAACAAATAGAAGCATCTTGTTTTAGTGAAGAGGTAATCAAGGTATTTGTACTAATGGCTCTACTGATAACCTTGGTTGGCTGCAGAATTCTGTGCCTGGGCTTTGTTATTTATCCATTAGCAAAAATGCTTTCAATTATAAAATATTTAGACACTTATTGATGGGAAAATTGCATGCATAGTGCTGAATTTCTTATGAAAGAGGCAAATCTGGCTGTAATTTGCAGAATATGCTGTGTTGAGTTGACTTAGCGGGATAACTCGTGCTCCTGTGAATGCAAAAATTTGTCTGAATATATGAGGGTTTTCTAACAAGTCTTTGAGCAAATGGTAATCCTAATAGTGAATGAATACTAACTAATACTAATGCCTGATTTTCTTGCAGAAAAACTGAAACAATAAATCCATATAAATGGCACCTTCAGATGAAAAGGATATTATCTCAGTCTGCCATTTCTCATACTATCTAGGGGACAACTGCATATGTCTTGTTCAGCCCAGCACTCTTACCGAGGAAGAAACATTTCTTCTTATGAACAGATTATACATTAGCTTAATAGTAACAACTCTGAAGGTGTCCACATTTCACTGCGACTATAAACAGGAGCAGATTCTCAGCAGATAGAAACGTTGCTCTCGTTACTAGCATATGTTAAGGACTACTACCCTGTACTAGCATGTGTTGCTGTGGTGTCTTTGTTCTGCTGTATGTACACATCTATAGGATGCACTGCTGGGAAATGATACTGTTTGTGGGGGGTTCTGCTGATGTTCCAGTCCTTGTGTGTCTCTTAGATGAGCCCTGACTTGAGTCTCAGCTCTGTCCCTAAGGATGGCTGAACAGCAGTTCCAGGACTCCCTTCTCAGCAAAGCTTTAAGACCTGGCCCACAGCAAGTGATTGCAGTGATATTTCCTTAGAGTGCAGTCCTGTTCTTGCCTTCACTTCCATTTCACACCTGGAGTTGTAGCTGTTAGTATTCATTCACTATCTCCTATTTTGGGGTTCAGTCCCATGTAGACTGTTTCTTTCCCTTCCCATCACAGACAGGCTTGTGATGGCTACCGTACTGGCTCCGTGCAGGAGACTGTACCGTGGATTTCCAAGGTATGAGTTAGAGCTAGGAATCTGGAACTGGGGCTGGACAAACCCACCATCCATCTCCATGGATAACGTGTGGGGAGCCGCCACACCTTCAACGGCTGGTGCCAGAAAGTGAGAGAGATCTTTGAGGGATTTTATGGATTCTCTTTCCGTTGTGTTTGCATGTGGGACGGAGACGTCTGGCTTTTTTGCTCATTTTTGTGTAGCTCTGTGGAAAGCACGTAGAATTAGGATGGTTTTGCCCAGTGTTAGACTCTATTTCTAGTTTTGTGAACCAGACCACCAGAACTGTGGTTTGACATGGCATGGTGCTCTGATAGAAGCAAACACGATTCTAAGTGATGTCTTCAGATTGTTTTATTCAACAGGTGTATGTTTTGCTTAAAGGCAAAGCACAGTGTGAATCAGTCTCATCTAAAATCACTGTTAAAAAGAGAAATAAGTAGGACATCGGGTACAATAAAAGCTAAATACACAATAACCTGAGGCAGAATATCATGGCAAACCGTGCTCCAGAGTATAAGGGTACATAACACTGACAACAGGTAGAGTTTTTTACAACAAGTAGGTACAGTCTTTCCACACCACAAAAGGCCAGTTGTGTGGTTTCTATGCTGATTTGTTTCAGTTCATCTTGATGTGCCACATCAGGTGTTGCAGACGTAAGACAGGCTGAGCTAACAGAACAGATCTTAGTACTGCCGAACTGTAATTTGTGAGACACAGATAAGGCTGAAAGCATTCAGGTTTAGCTTACTTGCCAGTTGTTGGGATTTTCTCTGCTCTCCACCTGAAACGTGGGAGAATTTTCATCTGTGCCTGTTCTGCCACGTGCTCCACAGTGACCCGGGTGGTTTTTTTAGTTCAGTATTTTTAAAAATAAGGGTTATGAGATTAGGTAAGTGTTGGAACAGTGGGAGTGTTGGGAAGGTGGAAGTCTGGAGGATGGGATTATGGGAGGAAATGAGAACTTGATTAGGGAATTTAGGGGATGATCAGAAGGCAAGGGAAATAGGGAGCATAAGGTTGGTTTGGGCTGATGGGCAGAGTGTGGCTAGAGCACAGGAACAGATGGTTCTTGGCCCCATGAAAATTATATACTCCATAGGACTGGGAAGTTAGGTCGCTCCCTACATAGGTTGTAGGATGCTGAGAATAAAACACAGTCAAACACGGGCCAATATTTGCAAACTGTGGGACTTGTCTTCCCTGCGGACAGTCAGAGATGGGTTCTGGAGCCAGTAGCAGTGAAACATTATCAGCCTGGGCTGTACCAGGACTAGTGTGTGAATGCAGAACTGGAGGCAGAGTAAATTGGGAAGCTCTGGTCTGGATACCTGTTCCTAAGCTGACAGAGGGGAGCCCCAGAAATAACAACAATCTAGAAACTCCACCTCTTAAGTAAAATGAGATCTTTTAGATGTTTAAAAGCAATAGAAAACCCCGAGAGTTTCAGGTTACTGCCTTTCTTAAAAGTGAGATACCAGAAAGGTGCTCAGTAGACTTCAGAATGGCTTAGAGTTTTCTTAGTTTGGCACTGCCTGTGATGCTGCCTGGATGTTGCATTATATACAAATCGCGTCAGCCTTTGCTCATTTACAATATGCTATTTGAAGGCCACTTACATGGTTTATTCCTGCAAAAAGCAGAGGCAAAGACTAAATTATTGTAGCTGAAGTTGCGTGCTTTACATGCCACCAGTTTGCACACAGAATTTGAAAATGATTGCAAACAGCGTGTTGCTCTCTTGTTTCCAATGCAGGTGTGTCCATCCACAGAACTCAGTGGAAAGCTCTTTAAGTAAAAAGAGACTGACCCATGACTTATTTTTCTCAGTGTATAGAAGTCATTATCTGCCATACACATCTTATTTCTTCCAGGTACCTAACTTAGCCAAATGGATATCTCTAAAGCTTCCATGCAGCTTTTACACAAAGCTAAATTCAAACTGGTTTGCATTTTAGCTATTCCTTATGTTCAGATCTGTGTAGTCTTCAAAATTTTCTACGGATAGGTCTCATTGGTGACAATTTATCAGAAGGAGATTTCTGTGACTTATTTTTAACAACATACCAAATACTACATTGATCAGTGCATTCCAGTTAAAAAAAAAAATCGAGGGTATAATACTCCTGTATCACAACAGGTATTGTAAATGCCTTCTTCATATGAGTCACTTCTATCAGGCAGCTGTTTAAGTCACACTATCACTGATACAGTAGCTCTTCCTTTTCACTTAACTGATTTCTACTGAAAGAGTATTTCAGTGCAAGAGGAATGTTTACTTTCACCTTTCAAAGATTTTACTTGGGTTCCTTTATAACAGGCAGCATAAATGTCAATCTATTCTTTTAATAAAAGGTGGAGGCATGCAAGTAAGTGTAGAGCAATGCTGTTACCTGCTGGTGTTTTGATTTGTCTTGTAAGTGAACAGCTTTCCATAGAGGTTACTAATGGAATCTTTTAGAAAACACTGACTTGTTGATAGTGGCACAGAGATAAAGCAACAGGTACAAATGAATAGTAGAGAGAATATTATTTCAGTCTCTCTAAGGTAGCATTCCCTTTCAGGATTCATTTTTCCAGTAAGTTTTTTAAGCTATTTTGTAAGCCACTCTGGATTTCCTTCTGTTATAACTATTTAAATAATTTCAAATAATTTAGTGGAATCTGGTTTTCATTTTGAAAAGTATAAATCAAGGCATTAAGTGGAAGGTTAGTTTTTCTTTCCTGTGCCATTCCTTCAAGCACTGCTTTTAAAGTGGAGCTGCTATGTGTCTGGATACATACATATTCATACACCTATTGTGCGTATCCTCTCTGTACTCTCAACACAAAACCAGATGTTTACAGCATGCACTGTCCCACACTCACGCCGTAACAGCAGCACACTATTTCTTTGAAAGTCTTTCTCATCTCCAGACTCCGGAAAGCATAAATGAGTGGGTCAATTACTGAGTTGCACATTATCAAGACCAGATAGGTATTAAAGTGTGAAGTGTAGCAGATGCAGTATGGATTCATTGGGCAAGAAATGATGAGAATGAGGTGAAGGAAGAAAGGTGCCCAGCAAACAATGAAGACACCAAGTAATATAGTGATGGTGACAGCTCCCTTCATGCAGGTACGGTGGTAGGGCACCCCATCCACAGGGAGGGCTGCAATCCGCTTAACATGCAGGCGTGCAAACAAGAACATGTGAACGTAAAGGGAGGCCATGAGAAAGAGCATGGTGAAGAACATGGTGATGAGACAGACAATGACAGTTTTGCTTTCTGAGTAGGCAATGAATATGATGCCACAGATGATACAAGCAATCCAAATGACCACAATCAGGGTTAAAGCTTTCTTCACAGTCATGATGCTGTGGTAACGGAGAGCATAGAAAATAGTTATGTACCTGTCAATGGCTATAACCAAGAGGTTGCAAATTGAGGCTACCAAAGAAATACAAATCATTGAGTCAAAAACATTGTCCATATGCTGAATAAAGTGGTCATCAATGATCAAATAGCCGTTGCTCAGGATTGCAATCATGATAGTCTCCAAGGCATTTGACATGCTCACTAACATATCTGCCACAGCCAAGCTACAAAGGAAGAAGTACATGGGAGAATGTAAGTTTCCGTTCTTCAGCACTGCAAGAATGACAAGGATGTTTTCCAGGAGGCTGATGATCCCTAAAGTCAAGAAGACCTCGGCTTTTATGAAGACCTGCTCACAAAATCCATCGCCGCTTCTGTTGTTCAGAATTGAGTCATTGAAGCCTTCAGTCGCATTAAGCAGCACAGGCTGAAATGAAAATGCAAAGTGTGTGGTATTCATTGTCAGCAGAGGAGCTGAAGTCACAAGTGATTATGGACCTGACAGGGCACAAGTTAAAAAAAAGAAAAAAGAAGGAGAAAAGAAAAAGGAAAAGAAGTCCTTCCAAGTTGTTTCTGTGCACATGGGATGGAATTAAGCAGGACTTTTCTTTAGTCACTTTTACAAGTAGAAACATAAAAAAATCTGCATTTACAGGGAGTTTTGTGTCAGTCACAGGCTGCTCTTCTCCTTTATAAGCAAGTGAGATTCAAACCTTGCAGGCATCAAACAGTTTTCTCTGAAGGGAAAAATCAGCAGCAGCACGTTGCTGGTTCTAGCTCTCCTGATGATTAAAAGCAGGGAGTTTTCTCATCTGCTGGGGCCAGTGCAGGTTTGTTGCCAGTATGTTGCAGCTCAGCAAAGTGTCTCTTGCTGTTTCAGTGGCAAGAAAGGAAAAGAGAACTACGGGATTTATACATGCATGAAAGAAAAAAAACCAACTCCTACTTAATCCTCCGTGCAGAGCATTGGCCATTAGAGAGCAAGCACCTTCCTGACTGACAGATGCAAACACCACGTTCAGCATCCCCACCGCTGGCTCCACCGGCAGATCTGAAACTGTCTGGCGCCCTCTGCAGATAGCCAATAGGATGGATTTGCCTTAAAATTCGTCTGAAAAATGGGATTGTTTTTTCATCCAGCAAAACTTTATGCCTGTTCTCGGCAGCCGGGTCCTGCCCATGGGGGTGAGCAGGGACAGGCAGCTGAGGGTGGTAGGTGTTCGGGGGCAGGCAGGATGCCCTTACGCTGTCCTGGCCTCCACTCCTCTCCTGCCTGCAGCCAGAGCTCCTCTTGCCTGGTTTGAATGAGCTGGCTGAGCCCTGAACTGAGTCCAGACAATGCCTCCCTTGAGCACGTCCTGGCCTCACTTGGCCTTTGGACCTTGCGGTTAAAGGCAGCAATCCGAGTGTCAGCTGTAGCACAGGTGGGGTGTGGGTGCAAAGAATATGCCCATGATGCAGTTGCTGAGGTGCTCCAAAGGCTGTCATTAGCTAGATAACGTTGGCTTCATCAGAGACAAGCTCCCAGGGATTTCATTCCTTGCCCACAAATGGTTTGGGTTTTGTTTGTTTATTTTGGTTCCTAAATTCCTTGCTCACAAGTGAAGCAAGGTGTAGGTGTGAGTCTCCAAACCATGCTCTCCCTGTATCATGACTCTCCAGCTCTGCTGAAGGATGCCAGTCAGCCTAAAGGTGCTGTGCTCCCCCCACCCCCGTCTCCTTCTTCCTGTCTGCAGAAGTGTGCTGTGTTGTACTGGCAGAGAAGGGTCATCCCAGGAGGGCCAGAGGCTCAGCTGGTCATTAAACCAGTTACATGGAACTTAATTTGTAGCTGAATTCAACTTCCAAATGATCTCTGGCAGCACTGGTTTCAAGGACAGAGTTCTTCCAGTCCAATTGCCTCAGTTAACCCTTTTATTTTCTTTTTATTTTTTAATATGATTGCCCAGTTCATGAGAATGGACACTTAATGTTGGTCTGGTTTCCTTGGTAGCATGTCCAACAGCCTGAAGCCTTCTGACCTAACTGCTTGTGAACTTTCTCATCATTCCTTAAATCTTTGAAAAGTCCTTTATTCCTAAGAGTCAATGCTGGCTGCGTGGGACTGTTCTGATATCAGACCTATTCTAACGAACGTTCTTCTAGTAGCCTTCATGGGCAGTTTGTGTGAACACAGAGCTGTGGGACGAGTTGGTCTGACCCAGCGTGTTACTGGGTTGCTGGGTCTGTCTCCAGTATTTCAGCAGGCCCATGCACCCTTGGGCATCTGAACTAGAAGAGCTGCTCAGGTAGACACCTCTGCTGGAGAAATGAAACAAACTTCCACGTGCCCTTACCTTTCTTTACCCTTTCAAAAGTCATCCTTCCACCCAGCAGCTGCTTTTTCTCACAGGAGCCCACCATAAGTGATCTTAACTGGAACTGCACTGATTTTAAGCCTATGCAGGACTAGGGAGATTTTTAGTTATCATATATTAACAGGCAAGCATAAGATAGATTTTTTCTTGCGCATTATTCACTCACAGTGTATGTCTGTAGTGAATTTTCTCAGTTTGACTGTTTTGAAAGTGCTCACTGATGTCTGTATACTTCATGACTTGTGTTTTTGCAGAAGTACTTTAGAATCAAAGCCATACAATGTCATGTATACTAATGTTTGGGGTTTCTATTACAGGTTTATTAGCTCAAAAAGTCACAAATATTTTCTAGTTTCATTTTGAGCCCATAGAATTATTATCATGCACACATAATTCAATACCAAGAGGTAACAAATCTCAAATTCAAACTCCAAATAATACCTTCACAAGGACAATATCCAGTGCAGTAATTTTAATCTGAAAAAATAGCTGTGGACTTGCCTACCAAGTTGTCCAGTTAACATTTTAAAGATCTTAACTGGTCTCTCAAAGTCTCTCCCTAAATTCACGGAGATATATTTTAAAGCAGATAGTTTGTTGTTTTAAGCTATCTCTCCCATGCCTCTAATCCCATGGCAGGGAAAAGACGTTCCCTCCGTTCAAGTGTAGCAGTTATGGATTTATGCCTAGAGCAGCTATCTTTATTTTGTACAGCGAGCCCCAGTTGCTTCTTGCCAGCTTTCTTGAGCTGATGGATTGCACTCAAGATAGTAATTTCAAGACAACATGACTGTCACTGGCCTTGTAAATGTTGGCTTTCCAACTGAGGAGGAGCCCATCTTTGCAAGGCTGGACAGATGTCCCTCCCTGCCAGCTCTGTCCTTGTGAATTGGCAGGTGGAGGTTGAATCCTCCCAGGGTGAGGACAGGATCAGAGGCAGAGCTCCCATTCATGGAAGAGAGCTCACCCTGGAGGAACAGCATCCTTCTGGGCTTGGCTCTGGATTACCTGCTGATGGAGGGGCACTTATGTTTTAGATACCCACATGTAAACCAATTCATAGGAGTGCTTTGCCATTTACATTCCAGTCTTGTCTTCCCCATCTGGTTAGTCTCCGCAATATACTACATTAGTCCTGTAAATAATCGAGTCCAGAATGCTCTATCCCTTGTTGCCACACTGTTTCAAAAGACCGCTACAGATTTCACCGCCTTTCAGCTGAATCTGAGAATAAGAAGTCATTAAATGTTTCATTGTGAATTTCTGAACATATCTGACAGCAGGAATCAAGCTACCATTTGCACTGAGATGCAATTTGAAGTGGAAATTGAATGTTATATGCCAAAGTGGATTAATGGTACTATTACCTTTGCCATTAAGTGCTAAAAATAGTGGGCTAGAGCGTCATGTATCTGATTGCAAGCTCAAACTGACTCTAAGGTCTTTGCAAAAATGGGAAGAAGCTGTGTTTGCACAAAAGACAGCGACATGTTAGGCCTTATTTTCAAAAGGTGTAAGGGGATTTCTCTGCTCATCATTGGAAAACCTATATGATCTGAAATTTTGCAATACATTTTGCAATAACATGTAATAAGTTTGTGCCCTTCACCTGTCAGTTCCTGCTTCATTTCCAGAGATACTGTTAGTGATCATGTCTGTTGCAGCACTAAAGAGACAGGTTGCTCTAACATTCACCACAGCGTTGCAGTGGATTTGCGTCTTGGCAATTGCTACATTACATCTGAGGAGTTGCAACTTGTTAAAATGTACTAAAATGACAGTAGACATTCATATCCTCAATCTCCTAGATAGTGAAGTCCACTAGTTCTGGGTAGGGGAGCAGAACCTTGACAACTGTTGCAACCCAGGCCATATAAAATGAAATAATACTTGGTTAGGTCCTCCCTCCACCAAAATCTGGTGAAAGGAAGGTTGGAAAGTTAGCGATATGAGACATCTGTGTGTCCTCCTCAAATTTTGCCTTGTGCGTAGCTGCTCCCACCTCTTATACCCAAGGCCTCAAGGGAAAACTTCACTGCTGCCTGGGATGTGCTCAGGACTGTTGTTCAGAGGAGATCCAGCATGAAAGTCATGCAGGTTGAGTGGGACCAGTCAAGGTTTTGGATTTTTGGACTTTGCTGGGTCACGGTGAGCCAGTGAGCTCACAGTACATCTGAATGTTTCATTGCAACTCTGTTAATGTACAGAAAGTGTCATCTCCTATTTTACATCAGTGAGTAAAATACCCTTCTCTCACCTCTTGTCGTGGGCACTGCAGTCTATGATTAATGTCACATTTCATAGCCTTCTCTCCAGGTGTTGTGAGACTACGTTTATTTGACACCCAGGGAGCTGCGTCATCTTTCTGCTGTGTTCTTGTTTATTCCCTGGACACAAAAAATGAACTCACTGTTGAAATTATTGACTTTGTTTTTTGATCTTTTGGTGTGCTGCATGAGAGAAGTCCTTGGTTTCTGTCCCTGTAGTTGCTATGCAACTGTCACCTACTGTCTGTGTAGTTCACGATGCCATGTTTAAGTCAGACAGCAGCTGGGGCCATAGGTCAGAGGAGAATAGGTGCACAGGATGGGAAAGCAGTTCAGTCCTGTGCTGTATCGGTTGTCATTGACAATTATATCGCCGCCTTCTCATATTTTATTCTTTCAACTTCCAGCCCCAAATCCCAGAACTGTATTGTTCCTCGTAGATGGAGAGGAATCTGTGTGTTTCACCAATTTGGCATGACTTTGATTCAGATAGACTATCATATTTGTAATGCTCAGATAGGTCGTAAGAAATCTCTGTGGTTTTGGCCTCTAGAATTACCCTTCTTTTCTCATTTTTTTTGTTAATACATTTCTTATTATGAGGTTCACACACCCAAAAGTTTATAGAGGCAAGAGGTAATTTTTATGCTTGTTTTACTTTGTATTTTACTATGACGACTTAACCCCCTATACTCTGACTCTGAATGCAGCAGTGCTCTTCAGTGTCCAGAGTGATTTACTGGAGGTAGATTGTGGAGATGGTCTTCAGGGTCTCACTTAGCTGAGCAATAGAAATTTTTTGAAGTGTACCTAGAGTTTGAATCTTGTACTGGTTCTGTATACAAATACCAGCACTTGGGTAGACTGCTACAGTTCAAACCAATTCTTTAAACAAGTGTGACCTAAGACAGTGTTTACTGAGGGAAACATCCTTCTGTGCTTCTATAAACAATAATTTAAAAACCCATAAAAATGAAAAGTTTTAGCAGCTTGAAGGCCAGATTGCAAAAATGAACATTGAATTTCATTATGAAAATATCTGTCTAACTGTGGAGGCATTTGAACTCAATCAGCACCAGCATTTTGACCCTGAAGGCTTCTAGATACTAAAGATTTCTGTGTCTCAGCCTGTGCAGGCTCAGGTTTGGCTGATAGAGCTCCTTGTGCCTAAGCCTGACCAGGATCTGTAAGCCAGCTGGACAGACACCTGCAGGTACTCTCTCCTCACTACACTCTATACCTGTGACCAGATTTGACAATATTTAGCAGTGACCACCTCTTCCTTTTAGAACGGGTTCAGAGAAAAATGCATCTTTGCTGTTTTGTATTCTGGGCTACTGATTAGAGCTCTTGCCCAGGACGTGCAAAACCTAATTTCCATTCCTTTCTTTGCCTGAAAGGATGAGATTGTTTAAGTTAATGTTTTCACACATCACCAGCATAAGCCTTGATTTGTCAGGGTTTTGCCCTGTACTTGCAGGGCAGCATAGAGCTCTGTGAACTAGCAGACCATTTCTTTAATGGTGTCCTCCAATACACACTTGCCATCATCTTTGCTTATCTCGCAATGCCAGGGCTTTCCTTCAGTATCTAAGGCTTCCGAACTTAAAATTATTACGTGGTCTATGGATCTGTAATGTTGGCAATGAATATTATGTATGCTTCATTTCAAGCAGATGGATCCTTAGAAGGATCATGAGTAGCCCTTCGAAAATGTCAGGGCAACCCACCCCAAGCCCACAAAGATGAAATGGGTAAAATGTGGAGATCAGATCTATCGGGATGTCTCTTACTGAGGAGGCTTTCATTTATGTCCTTTGTCTCACCATTTGACCCTAAAATAACTCTTTCCAAGAAAAAAAGGCTGTAAATTAGATGGTGACAGCACAATTAATGAAATACTGGCTGTGATGAAGTTAAAGAAAAAGGTTTAGGTGTTTTAGCTACCAGCAGAAATGAACCATTTTCTTTGGTAAAAACCTCAGTCATTTTTACAAAGCAGTTAATATTGTAAAGTTTTGGGGTTTGTATGTTGTTATTACTCTGTTGTTTCTTCACTAGTTAAACTGGTAATCTTCAGGGAAAGGTAAAGAGAAAGTAAGATCTACTGCTAAGTGAGGATAATGCAGTTCTCTGGAGAGAATTCCCTTGTGAGGTTGTTGAATGAAAAACCTTGTTTAACACTTGTCATGAGAGTCAATCTGATAATGGCTGATAAATGCATATCATTTTGCTTTATTTTCATTCTTTTTCAACAATAGTTTGTGCCAGACGAAATTGGCAATTTTAAAGGAAGTTAGCGGATAATAAACAGATGGTTGCTCCCATGCAGCAGGTAATACTCTTGAAGAAGTCTCCTCAGTTTTATTCTTTTTAGGAAAGGACTTAGCAGATAAAATATTGTATCTTAGCAAAGCAAAAGCAAAGTTCACTGTTTTTGAATTCGGTGCACATTTCTGGAATGCCCATTACTGTACAGGCACTGATTTGGAAATATCTGTAAACATGTGTTTGAATTCATCACCTGGGCACTCAGCTCTCTACTGACATACAGAGTTATTCAATGCTGAAGAGCTGCCTTCGTAGAGTTTTAGTTTTTGATAATAGAATACTTGACAAATGCAATAAATTAAACTGTAGATCTTATTCACCAAGTGGCTTGTAGATCACGAACCTCTTGAGTATTGACTTAGTTCAAGAAAAAAACTGGTTAGTATTTTTAGCTGAAATCATGAAGGTATCACTAGTTATAATAAATAGTGGAAATGTGGGTTTGCCTGTTTTTTACTTGGAGATTGTCAAACTCCAACAAAACTGGAAGTAGGAGCATTGCAAGAATCTGGCAAAGAGGACATACAATGACACCACTTTAAATACTCAGATGATTAAGAGCTGTCTGCTAAAATGCTGTGTTTTTCTCGAATGTCTTAGGGTAACACCTTTCCAAGAGCATTTTTAATACTGACAGAATCACAGATGGCAGAATCACTTGCAATATTAGATATCAGATGCACTATTGGAAAGATTTCAGCTATGTTCTTCCAAAAAGTAGTAGTTCAAACACTTCACAGTCATGTCCATAGCTGATAATGTTATTTTATAGTTTGAGGCTCACTATGATCTGAGGCAAGAATGAATCTGGCATCAGCTGAACTCACTGGAAGTTGCATATGTCTGTACCAGATTAATGGAAGAGATTTTCGAATTGAAAGAGTAGATCCTCACCTGATACAACCAACTGAAACCCTGTTGAAGCAGACCACTAGCAGTCTGCATCATTTAGGATCTGACCCACTGAATTTTCTTTCAACCCTGCCTGGAGCAAAAAGCACCAGTACTGCAAATGAAGAGGCGGCCTGCCAACCTTTGTGATTAGTGAGGAAAAGGAACATGTAATAGTGATTGCGATGAGGTAGCTTTCAGATGAGTGTTTCTATAATTTCAGCCAGTTAACAGGTTAATTTAAAGACTCAACTTTTGGACATTATATACAATTTTTCTTCTCATCCAAGGGTAAAAAGAGACAAAGCAGACCTGATTGCAAAACACTTACCAGCACCTGCAGGTGCTTTGTCATATTCAAGGGATTTTAAGTGCTTTAGACTAATAATACTCAGTGTTAGTTTTGTCCTCTAGTTTACAGAGTGAAAGACAATCAGACGTGATTGAGCCAGCTGCATTCTGCTATTCAGCTTCATCAGTGCCAAGAATCCCTGGAACATCTTCCTCATCTCCCTTGTCTTCATAAATCTCATTGCCCTGCGGTGCTGGGGCTGAGCAGTGGGTGCATTTGGCCTTTTAAAGCCTAAAAATGCTAAAAAATGCTACTGACTGACCTCATTCCTGACACTATAGATAACTGTAAGACTTTGGAGACTGGCAAGCTTTAAAGGTGATTTTACTGAGCTGTCAGGTGCTGTGGGTGGATAGATTTTGGGAGAGATTTTTCTGCTGATGCTTAGAGCGCTTCAGTTTGTTGCTGTACTTGGAGTCCAGTGTTGCTTCCTTGCAGACAAAATACTGATACAAGAAGGACAGAAAAAAACCCCCACAACCAGAAAATTGAAGCTTTTTTTCCCCTGATGCTGCCAATCCTTACACGTTAGAAATGGACTTGACACTGTGCCTGTCACCAGCTGCTCCTAGACCTGCAGAAGTACCAGTTTCAGGCTGTTTAAAATGATGTCTACTTGTGTGTCTGCCTATTTGTGTGTGGCCCCGTGTGAAGACTGCAAAAGAAACATCCTTGGCTGACTAAGGCATCTTGCGAAAAAAACAAAACAAAAAAAAAAAAAGAGGAAAAAGAAAGCAGGGTGTTTACTTGTTTGTCAGTTCCCATTTCAGCGTATGGGGTTTTCCTGAAATCAATGGGAAAGGCCATGGGGTGGGTGGTTTCCTCTTTCTAGCTGCAGAATACCGCTCCCATAAGACTGCTTCTCTCTCAAGGACTGTGATAAGAGCTATCAGAACCTATCCTTTAATTTTAATTACCAATTAGGTCAAACTTTTGCCTTGTTAGTTTGGTCCAAGGATTTCCTGTTCTTCTCCTTTTGTGTTTGGAAGATGTGACCTTAATACTGTCCTATGGCTGTAAAAAATTCAGCTTCAGTGCTTTTATCTGCCTTGCTTTTTGCAAATAACTTCCAGAACAGAGTAAGGCAATCTTTACTTATTATGGTTTAGGGGTAACTAGGAATAGCAAAGGCCTGCATCCATCTATTAAACCAACCGCATGTGCACAATCGTACTGCTGCCCTTGGAGATGTTGCCTTTCAACAGTAAAATGGGACTTAAGTGCTCTTCAAGTTTAGAAAGATTCCCTTTTCTAGATTCTGAAATTTGCAATATGAGCCAGTTCGAGTAATGTCAAACTACAGAGTGTGAATATGGAATATTTTCTGTTAGAAACAGAATCTTCTTGATTTGGAAAGCAAATATAGTTCATGAAACCTTGCATCATTTATTATGGAAAACGGAAGTGACAACTAGTTAGTCTCATACCATTTCTTGTTGCTTTTTCTTTTTTTTTCAGTTCAAGTGCACAAGGTTATTTACACATCTTTCCTTGTATTTAATAATAATGTATGGTTAGGTGTTTCTGAATAGCACATTTTCCCACTTAACACAAGAAAACAGCCTAGTGTTTAAGGTTTTTTTTGTACTGAATATTGTCTTCATGAGAAAAGGTGTTGTCATGAAACGGTTACATCAATCATTCATCTTACACAACTTCTGATGGCAGAAATAATTAAATTTCAGCTGAATTCACCAAGGGCACTTTTGTTGACTGCTTAGAAACTTGTAAAAACCTTTTGTGACCTTGCTCTTCTAGGCCAGAGCCTCAGAGGATGCAGGTACGAGAACCCTAAACCAATGAAGCCTGACCTCATGAGCTCCCTCATTCATAGTTATCTGAAGGATATTATGTCACTACCCAACAAACTTTTGCAGAGGGGCAGAGTGAACCTTCAAACCCCTCCTGCTTCCCCTGACTCAGTCACCTTGAATCTGTGCTCTATATTCCCTTTGTCTTCTGGACTGGTTGTTATTAATTCACTTACATGTATAGACATCAAAAATGTGTCTAAATACAATATATTAACAATGTATAGGCATAATATTACTAAGGATTTTATTCACGTGAGCTAATGCTGCCTTTCCTCCTCCAAGCAATGCCAGCTTGAAAGGCTTGTGTGGACTGTCTGGAGAGACCATGTGCTAACAGGGTGTCCAGAGATCTGTCACTGCTGTAAATGCACACCCTGCCTAGTGCGTTACTGTTCCTGCGCTGGCTAATTAAATGTCAGAGCAGGAAGGGGAATAAAATACTGCTTTTACCATTTTGCAGTGATGATAAGAGATTCAAAGCCAGGGTACCGCATTCCTGTATCTTAACCACAAGATACTTCTTTTTCTAGATGTAGTTCTCCTTTCCCATGAAAAGCAGAGAAGCAAGCTCATTCAGTCTGTGAGCCTGAGCTTCATGTTTTCTTCTCTCTAGCTGGGCAGATATTTTTCTTGAAATCTCTTCCTTCATTTTCCATATTAAGTGAGAAGCGATGATTGAATACGGCCAAGCTCTGCAGACTTCCCCTTGCTCTTTCCATTGCCCAGCAAATAGCCTGATGATGAATAACTCGGTGACACCGAGGTTGGAATTTCAAAAAGCTCTTAGTAATAACGTGCCACTGGCAAACATTGGTGGCTAAGGTTTCTAAATGACAGCTATGGCTAAAAATACAGAAGAGAGTGCAGCTGAGTGCTCCCTACATCGTAAAATAGAGGATAATGATGAATACTTCCTGGGGGGAAAATTGGCGGGGCAGGGTCTCGATTTAGCCCGTTCCAGTTTTGTGCTGCTGCTGCCTCCCAGGACTGTGCCTGCAGGCCTGTTTTCTTGGGGATGCTCTTTCAGAGACTGTGCCAAAAGAGGCTGCCTAAAGGCAAGTTTTATTTCAATGAAATTCCTCATTTGAACGCCAATTTTGTCAATCATTTTTAAAGCCAGCATCTGGGAATCTGGCTTGTGTTCACTGAGTTTAGTGATGTGTAATAGCCCCCTCTTCAGAAAAACTGGGCTTGCAACTGTGCTTCCTAAAGTTTTGGTGATTCACTGCCTTGCTTGAGCTTATAATTACACCACTGTGTGTATAAAGAAAGGTGAGGATTTTAGCGAACGCTTGGTCATTATGTTTGCAGCACTCCTGTCTAAAGCCTGCAATGGGATTAATTGTGTGTACAGCACAGATGGAGAACTGCGTGTATAGTTTCAGCCAACAATATCACTTAACCGGAGGCATAGCGGTTGTGTGCGGAAGCCTTTTGCTTTATTCTTACCCTGTCATTTGCTGACCAAGACTGAAAACAAAGGAGGTGACTGTATTAGACCTGTCCTGGTACGTGGTGCAGTGGCCAGAATGAAATGGGGGGAGGTGAGGTGGGAAGGCAGCTGCAATCTCCTGTCATCTTTTTTTTTTAATATTTGTTTTTGTCAGAAACAGAATACCTGTTTTGATTGATGAAAGGACCAAAGTTTCAAAAGGAAGTTGCAGGAGAAGAGGCATCCTTTTGTCATAGAGCTCTTTCCTGGATGAAAAAGCCACCCTGGAGTAGGGAGGACTCTGACTCCTCTATGCGCTCTGCATCTCATTAAAGGCGTGGTGCACCCGTGTTTCACAGCTTTCAGAAGAGTGATCTGACTGTTGCTTTCGGAGATTTTCAAGATCCAGTATTGCTTTAGCTCTGTCTTTGATTCCACAGCCAATTTTTTTGCTATTTCAAACCCTTCAGTGTTTACCACTCACCGCTACGGTGCCCCAGCCGTTCCCATGAGCTGGTGGACATCCTGGGCACAATCGCTGGAGAGTCCATTGTATTCTGACTCATCTCGTTTAAACCCGTGTATATGGCTCTTCAATTTTAAACTGCTTTGATGGTCCACTTTTTTGCTAGCCTGAAATTAAGGTAGTGTCTGGTGCCATCTTGTGTCACAGAGGAGTAAATATATAGAGCTGTCATTTTTAAACTTGCTTAGCTTTAGGGAGCATCACTGGATTCAGCATCCGTATTAACAAGACAAGATCACCAGTGACATTGAGAAGTCTACGATTTTGCATGAAATGTGTTGTAGGCAGTTGAAAAGAGTTAAAATGTGAATCGGTGTAGTGTCATCAACTTCAGCAAAGCTTTCTTGACTCTGAAGTGCAAGCTGTAGGGCAAGCAGGTGTGAGCAGTGCTGGCCAGTAAGCTTCAACTAAATTTCAGAGGAACTTTTTGTGGCAAGGACTGCTTGGTTTTATGTTACTTCATCACAATTTTACAAAGTTGTCCTTGTCAGGGTTAGCTCACCCCTTTCGGGTAAGTGATTTTGTCTCCATCCCCTCCATGGTCCCTCCAGGCTGTGGGATGCAGCGGGGACAGCGGATGCGATGGCTGCTGCTGGGACAGGGGCAGCGTGGCACTCTCCTCTCCTGGGTGCGGGGTTTGGGATCGATGTCATCGTCCCCTGGAGCTGAGCAGCCAGCTGGGATGGCAGGTCCCCCCCTTCCCACTGAGCAGAGCCTCCGGAAGGACCTGGCACCACGGGGCTGCACCTTGACCACTGCTCTGACATTTCCTTTATTAATGTTTGTTTCACACAATGGGAAGCTCAAAGAAAATCGCTCAAGTAGATGAAGAACTGTTATTTTTAGAAAGATGTGGGTTGTTTCTTTTCTTTTCTTGATGGTGACAATGAGCCACTATCAAAGGCAGAAGACTTCTGGAAACATTTTGTTGTTCAAAATTCAGCAACTAAGTAGTTTGTGCATTACCAATTCACAAAGGAACAACTAATAACTCTGTTGCTAATTACTGATTTGCTTTATTTATGCATCAAACTGCCACTATGCTTTGCAGAATGTATTGTGCAAAAAAAGTGAAGAATGAGAAAAGAATATTTGCTTTTATAAAAGAAGCCAAAACCCAACACCTCCATCAATTAGGCACCATGTACCTACTTCTTCATTTTAATGAATAGTTGTATTATCCCTATCTTCTAGTTCCTAGCTCCTTTTCTTTTCTTTTCTTTTCTTTTCTTTTCTTTTCTTTTCTTTTCTTTTCTTTTCCTTTTCTTTTCTTTTCTTTTCTTTTCTTTTCTTTTCTTTTCTTTTCTTTTCTTTTCTTTTCTTTTCTTTTCTTTTCTTTTCTTTTTTCTTCTTTTCTTTTTTCTTCTTTTCTTTTCTTTTCTTTTCTTTTCTTTTCTTTTCTTTTCTTTTCTTTTCTTTTCTTTTCTTTTCTTTTCTTTTCTTTTCTTTTCTTTTCTTTTCTTTTCTTCTCTTTTCTTCTCTTTTCTTCTCTTTTCTTCTCTTTTCTTCTCTTTTCTTTTCTGGATTCTCCCACTATTCATTCAAAATAGGCACACTGAATTAATTACAAAATTAACCCAAATTACCTGAAAAAATTTAAACCCCACATTTCACAGGAAAATACTTTTTACAGTATTTCTGGTGAAACATATGGAAAATGTTTAAATTTGCCACATGTCCAGCCAGTGTGGCTGGCATGGGCTTCTGCTGCACAACGCCGGAGCTGCCTTTCTGGCTGATGGTCCCCGGGCATCCATGTGTCCTGCTGGGTAGGACATACTGCCACACTGACAGTCCTGTCCCAGCCACCTCACCCCTCCCAGCTCTCTCCTCTCACCCTTGGGCTTCATTTCAAAATCACAGCTATAAACTAAATAATAAAAATAAGAAGAAATCGACACATTCTGGTGCTCTCATACCTGGAGCATGCTCTCTCTTAACCCTGCCAGGAAAGGCTGGACTGGGTTTTGGATCTAAGAGTCTGATTTCAACAGAAATATTTGAACATAAACTGTTCCTTTTCCACATGGAAATATATTATTTCTGCTTACAGTTTAAGAAGAAATTTACAGAGACATAAAAGAAGCTAAGATGTATGCAGCTGTGTTCCTTGGGAAGGATTTATGGGTGAGAATACTGCAAAAGCAGGCAGGATTTCTGCAAGGATCCTGTACTGAGCATCGCTAGATGTCACTCTCGACCCGAATTTGGTTTCACAGACTCAATCGCTTGTCAGAATTTTTAATTTTAAATTACTCATCTTCTGTTCACACCCCTGCCCCTTTTTTTGCCTTGCATTTAATGCACAGGTGATCTTCCAGTTCAGTGTAGCATAATCTGATGTGCATAAATATTTTTCTTGCTTAAAACCAGGATGAAAATTAGGTCAAATAGAAATACCTGAAATTTGGGATACCATCAGTTTCTGTGCTAGATATTCACTGGTGAAATAGAAAAGGCAAAACCCCCCGAGACAGGGTTCCCTTGTAACGTGTTGGGTTGGTTTTCCAGTTTTGTTCAGAACTTGTTGGCGCAGTCACGCTATGCATCATGTGAAATGAAGAGGAGGGTGTCCATTTCAGCCCAAAAGATCTCCTTTGCTTCAAAATACTGGATTTTTGCTTATGTTAGAAAGCAGAGGTGATATTTAGGTGATTTATGTGATTTAATTTAATAATGTTCTCTCTTGAATTGCTAAGTGTTTCTATTTTGATACCTATTGGCTTCTTCACTGAGCCAAATTTCCTCAATGACTTCAAAGAATGTTGAGGGAAATGCTGATTTCAGCTTATTTTTTTCACCTGTGCCTATGGAGGCAGAATGACTTGGGGAAAAAAAAAAATCCCCTCCCTGCAATTCCTCTGTTTCTTGCAAGTTCTCATTTGCCTTTTGGCAAATACCTTTATTTCCTTGTATCCAGCCCAATGTGCTCCTGTGTGACTGAGCACTCCTGCCGGTTGCATCCCTGTTGGCATCGCTGCTGCACCTTCGAGGAGCAGCCCCAGAGCCGGGCTGCAGTGCGGAGAGGGGCTCCCGCTGCAGACCTCCCCATGCAGGGAGACACGCGAGTCCTGGCAGCTCTTGCAGTGATTTTTACTCTGCTTTTTACAGCGAGTCAGCGTATGATTTCCTGGTCATATCCTGCCTCTTGTGCTTCTCTAACATGTCAATCCCACTCCCTGCAGTGCAGTCCCACTGCAAGCATCCGTAAGAGCAGGAGGAAGTGTTTACCAAACGGGCTCTAAGCCCAGACTGACTGCTTTTAGATGCTGGTAGAGACAGAAAAAAGCGACCTTCACCTCCTGGCAGGGAAGTGGCTTCTCTCCAGAGCAGGGCTGAACCTCACCAACACAGGCATCTGGGAACCGGGATGCCTGGCTTATCTGTACTGGGGCTTTCCATCCTGTCTTACTGGGACGTTGAAAGTAAAGTGAGGAAGAGTGAGCCATTCATAAATGCAGGGCATAAGGAGCCCTTCTTGACTTTCTTTTTTGAGCTGTAAAGATGTGTGTGATGTCTATAGGACCTTATACCTTGAAATATTAATCAGTGGCCTTCTGCTGTTCTCAGCAATCATTTGGGGGAGAGGGAAAGAAGGGTCTATATTAATCTTGAAAATCTAAATAATCCCTGCAATATAGCCCCAAAGGTTCTCTGCCTCTTCAAAAATAAAGGTGTGTGTAAGACAATTACCACTTTCAGGTGTGAGAAGGACCAGGCTGACCACTCCTCCCTTATCCCCTGTCTCGCTTCTTGGCATCACTGACTTCAACGGAGGCACAGAGGATCTGGCTGAGGGTGTCTTGGCCATAGACTGGAGAACCCTGGCAGGGCAGCTCACAAAGTGTGAGTGATTTTTTTTTTGTCCAGGGTTGCCAAGCTGGTAGCTTTAAAATAGCAACTAAAATAAAATCATTGAAAGCCCCCAAACCATGAAATTTCCATGGCAGGGTGAGCGAGCAAGCAAGCACACGGGAGGAAGGATGGACAGATGGACAGATGTCCGAACGCCAGTGCTCAGCCAGCTAATGACTGCAAAACTTTAATGTAAAGCACAAGCCCAGCATCCTACTGGTTAGTTATTTTTCTGCTGGTCTCCTTTGCACCTGGGAGTGTCTCTCAACCTGCCATCTCTTCTCACTGTGGAGGTCTAGGCGGTGCTGAAGGTATGATTTTTCTCTTTTGTGCTTGCAGTCCAAGCACAGTCTCTCCTTTGGTCACTGAGCAGTACGTGTCAGCCCTTCATTGTACCAATCCTTAATGTCAGGATTTTTTTAATCCAGTATCTCAGTTAGTTCCTCGATGTATCCATTAACCTAGTCTAAGAAATGACACAATTGCAATATGCTTCCTTTGGAGTTAGCTACTCTACCCCTTCTTGTCCTTTCAGCCTTTTCTTCCTCTCCATTAGAAAAATGAACTGTTCTCTCTTCAGTTACTTATCTTTTTTCCCCCCAATTTTTTTTTTTCTTGGTTTACCTTCAGCATGTTTCCTCACATCACTTTCTGCTGATTAACACCCTTGGTATGTTTGCTGTCGTACTAGGTCAAAACCCCAAGTTACACGATGGAGTTATTAGGAGCTCTGGTTTCCTCTTTTTCAGCACTATTCCACAGAAAAAAGAAAGAGCCCATTTATAAAACAGGTCTAGGCAGTAATTTTGAGGTGAAACAAGTTTCCAGTGAAAGGCTTTGTTTTTTCAACTCTAAAATATTTTGTGAGAGCATTCCAACTCTGCCGAAATGTTCGTGCTTGAATGAGAGGCAAAAATGTTTCTATGAAGTTAATGTGGTTTGTTGGTTTTTTTTTTAAGAATAATTTCATTCAAACTCTTATTTTTTTAACCTGAAATGACTGACTTTATGATGTCCTTTTCTTGGGTATGAAAATGTTTAAGAAAATTCTTTAATTCAATGAAAAAGGGGGACAAACATTTTTTACTTTTGCCTATTAAACAAATATTTCAGGTTGATTAAAAGCATAGTTGTCATAGGTTTTTTTTTTTAACTTCCACAAAAAGCACAAAATAATGAGTTCACACAAGGTTATCTACAATATGCTATTGGAAAACTCCTGGGGATTTAGCATTTTAAAAAGCAGGTAGGGAAATCTCTGGTTTCTGGCGTATGAAGTCACTCCCAGGGCTGTGAGGGCCCCGGTGAACAAGAGAAGCGAGATAACACAAACCAGAAGGTTCACACCTTGTAGCTGGATACAGAAGCGAAGGAAGTTTGGAAAAAGCTCTTCAGAATCTCTGTTAGTAAATCTGAGATACCTGAGTTGTCTTTTTAGCCTAAAAAGCCTAAGGAAAGCAGAGCAGATGAGCACTGGTGGGAGTGGGACCAGCCGCAGGGATCATGGCCAGCGGGCGAGACGGGCAGCAGCACTTTCAGAGAGGTGGTGGCAAGGCAGGGCACGGTGCTTCTCCAGGCAAAACACCCCCTTGCTCGGCAGCAAACACACCGAGTGCAAGTACTAAAGAGGGAGAAGCGGTTGCAAAATCATCTTTGACGTTGGCTTTTTTCCCCTATTGTCAGAGTTGTTCACGTTATTCTGAAGTAAAATATACATTGCTGGTACAACACGTTTACCCTGTGCATCAGTCAGACAACACGTGAAGTGTTCTTGTTCTTCTGTGTTAGTTCAAAACCCTTTTCCCCATTCTTTTTGTCTTCCCTGGAGAGTAGTTAAGTACTAGATTTTCGCATGTGTTTGCTGCAGCACATGATTCTGGCATATGTTTGAATCGATTAACTGAGAAGAAAAAAAAGAAAATTACACCAGAGCCTTTATTAAGAGAAGGTGTAATTAACGACTTCAGATTAATTGAAAATGTTTGCTCTAAAAGTAGCAGTTGAACTCTATTCTGATTAATTGCTTTCTCACAGACTTTGTAACCTTGCAGAACGTGCTGTTCAGCAGGGAGTGGAGGGGAAAAGACCATCTAGTATCTCTGCAGAACCTCTATAGAAGAAACCTGTAATTTTCCCATTCAAAAATGTTCTGTGGTGTTACGATCACATTCTAAAAAGAAGTTCCTTTGGATTCTTTAATTTAAAAAGAAAATCAGAGTTCCTCAAGGGCTGAGGACTCTAAGGGGGAACAGGCCAATACTAGAAATTCAATTCTGAGTGAATTAGTTGCTATTTCATTTTAACCAAATTACTTAAGATACCTCTCAAAGAAACATGTTTCCAATGATTTTCCAGTTTAGTGAAAAATTTCCATCCTGTCATGCTGGACATGAAATAATCAGAATTGAGAGCATTGAAAGAAAGACAATCTTTTATTAAATATTTCTTTAGAAGATCTGGACTCAGTCAGGCCCTGTTACATTATTAGTCTTTGTTAAGCTAACATTCTTTCAAAGAACAGGACTTATTTTTTAAGCAGTTCAAGTGATTAAAACCTGTTTATATTAGATTTATTGACCTTCCTTTTAATTTGTATTGCCTTAAGTAATCTTGGGAGAATTCATTCCTAATACTTTCCCTCCCACACATTTGCTGTTATGGTCTTTCTTGGGTCCACCTGCAGTGTCTAGCAAGTATGAGCTTAAAGGCCCTTGACTGTGAAGATACTGAGTCCTGTACGGCTGTCAGAGCCTGCTCTTAGGCACAAGTTTCAGATCTGTTTCTGGCATGTTGAAGACCTGCCTACAAGGTGAATGGCTTGGCCAGCTCTGCACCATGTTGCTCTCCTCAGCTTGTCTCTGGCTTCCAGCCCGAATTCAGACTGCCTGCACTTGCCTCTTACTTTTGCAGTGCTGTTTTTTGGCTGAGCTCTGGCAGATAAATCAGCTGAGCTCCTCAGCAAAAGGTCCATAACTACGTCAGCTGAAAGAGCAGGTGGGATTTATATGCATGGGTACTTGGGTCTGGGCCAGGGAGCCCTGCCCTTGTGCCCAGCGAGGTCCATTGACACTTCTGCACTGAACTCAACCTCCTCTCCCTGGGTTGCTTCTATTAGAAAATTGCTTCTAGGCTAGTAGAGGAAGGAGACCCATCATCAAACCAAAATGTTTCAATTCCTGTCACTCTTTAAAAAAAAAAATTACTTTGCAGGAGATACTTAATGGCTTTTGATTTTCCCATTTGCCTCTACCTGGAGGAGAAGAAATTTCAAAATATGAAGAGACCACCTTCCAGCCATGTCTGTTCAGAAATTTTAATCTCCTAATTAGTTTTGATATGTTTCTCTGTCATAATAGAAGTCACAATATATAGGTGGGGAAATGGAGGTATATTTTCTCTGTTGATGTTGAACAATTTTTGTCAGAGCCGGGGTTAGATTTCAGCAATGCCTTACTGTTAATTCCCTCTTCTAATCACTAGACTCTCTCCTCCAATACTGATAGCAAAGGCAAAGTTTAAAATGCTGTTTATCTTTAGAGGAATCGTGTACATCAACCTGCGGGTGCCTTTGTGCTTTCATCCAATATGCACATATTCATGCTGGAGTTTGAAGACATATGTTAAAGATTGCTGCTGTGCATAAAAATATTGCTGTGAAAATTGAGCATTGTATTTGTAATTCTTCAGGCAAACTTTGTTACATTTAGTACGAAATTTGTTTTGGTAACTAGCATGTTGGGTGTTCAGATAGATCCAATGTACAGTAACAAATAATTTCAGCATTCATGGCTCAGTGATTTCAGGAAGTCACTAGAACATAAATATCAGTTCAGGAAAAGCAAACAAACAGCTTCTACTTTTTTTTGTCTTTTCAGAGAGCTGCCATAAGGAAGCAAAGCATCATTATTGTTTCTTTCAGTTCTCAGTATAATAGGAAGTAACACTTAATAAAAGCCATTGGCTGCAAGATTTCATAAGAGAGAGAGAAGCAGAGAGAAAGAACGAGAACTGTGCTGTGGAAAAGCAGGTGTGATTCATGAATAAACTATAGTTTGCAACCCTATGGGATACTGATGAAACAAACAGAATTTTCAGAGACATGGATAATACAAGAACGCAAGACACTTTTTCACAGGTAAAGGCAGAAACTGTTATGGCTTGCGCGAAAGTACTATTTGTTGTGCGTAACTGAAGAGATGGCATATCAGAAACTGAAAATGACTTTGTATTTTATTGGCAAGGAATTTGCAGTAGACTGTTTAATGTAATTGATTATTATGTGATATGAGCTCAAACTGGTCTAATATGTCAGAAGGTGTTTGCAGAAGATGTGTATGAAACAATATTTTTCTGTGCTTTGTTCTTAAGAAAGTTGAAATGTGTGAGGTTTTCCTGACACAAAGAAAGGGACAAAGAGAGAAAAATCAATCTTTCTATTGCCATGTTAGAGAGGATTTATTAATACTGTATATTACCTGCGCTAAAAATTTCCATAAGGTAATTGGAGTGGAAAAAACAGTGGTTTATATTATAGGCAAATACAGTTTTTTGATAATCATACTGGAATTTGAAGTGATTGATATGCCAGAATTGAATATACATCAGCTTGCAGCACTATTGAATTTGTCTGAGAGTGCCTGCCAGATATATAGTTGTAGCATTCTGCTTGTTTCAATACTTGCATGTTTGGAAGTCTGTTATCTGGAGAATGAAGCGGTGGAAAACTCCCCTCTAACTAGGATAGCTGATAGCATGTATTGGCAGAGATCTCCCTGGCGTGTGACCTGGAGTAAAGAGCAATTAGGAGAAAGAATGATTGTGTTATGTGTAGGCTGAGAAGGTGTGGTGGAGTGGTCTGAGTTAGTCCTGGGTGGCTACCGAGGGTGGCTTGGCTGGCAATTACTGCGTGCTTTGAGCAGAATGTGAGAGCTGGGCAGAATGCAGCCCTGGTTGCATGATTCCCCCTTTTCACTGAGAAGTACGAGACGTTCATTGAAAAGATTTTCTAGACAAGGCTCTAGACAAACCCAGAGCAATTTCATAAACCAGGGTGAACCCTTATTGCTCTTTGGTTTGCCGAAGAGGTAAAAGGGCACTGGACAAATTGCTGCCTTTGGTTAGCTCCATACAACATCAACCTCCTTGGCCTTTGAAGATTTTGTGGAGGGCAGTGTAACAGTTGATCCAAAGACAGAGTCATTTAGCTTGACACATATTAATTGCTTCACCTGAAGTAATAGCACCTGAAGTGTAATAAGATTGCAGGTCCCATCTGGCACTCTTCAGTATAACGACATGCTGAGGTGCTGGGATCTATTTGGAGAAGCTGTTGATGACAGTGGCGTTGAAAAGGCACAAATCCAGTCTGGAAGTGTTTTCCCTTTCCTTGCTGTCTACAGCTCATGTGTTTATTGCTTGGCATTGACGCACAGGCCTGAGTTGCAGCTTACGAATCATTGCTCTTATTTCTTACTTCAGGTACCACTGGGGAGGTCAGGGGCAGCACAGATGTGGAAATAACCAAATGCTTGCTACCAGAAAGGGCTTACACAAATGAGAATCAGAAAACAGGAAACCGTAACCAGATGGTGCCACTTTTCCCTTTCTTTCACTCCCCAAGGCCTGCAATAAAACATATGCCCAAAGCTCAGGTTGTACAATCACCAAAATATTTGCAAAGCTAAACTGCACCTGAGAAAAATGCGTGTCTTAAACTTTTTGTGAACTCCTTTTAAAACTTGACTATATGTCTTCCTGAGGCTTTTCGTCTAAGTCTTCTGAGAGCTGATAAGATCATGGTGCAAGGTGGAACGGTTGTCAGCCCTTTTGCTTTTACACCCTGCTTTACTCTAATCAACGACTTTAGAGTACTTTATCCCCATGGCTTTCCCATACAATTTTCATTAGACTTCTTGTTAAAGGCCACCTCTCTTAGGTGATTGATTTTTTTTTTCTTTTTTTTCCTCCCTCTTGTCTTTTCCAAGGCAGCTTAAAGCAGATTTTCACTGTATATTTACCAAGGGATCAATTCCATTTAAATAAAGCCACAATGATTCCATGTCTTCTGATATGTATATTCATGAACCTGAATATCAGGAGCAGCTCTTGTAGCCTCTGAGATAGGCTATTGTTAGACTACAAATCAGAAATCTGATGTTCTGCTGATCTACTGGGGCTTCTAATGACTTGGCTATACATACTGGGTGGTCAGTACAGCACAGATGTAGATTCAGAACAATACGCTCCTTGCAGTTAACATCAAATGTCAACCAGAGCAGATGACTTGTGAGGCAGTTCAACTTCCTCGGTTCAGCTAGTGTTCTGAACCTGGGTGTTTGTAGGTTCTGCAGAACTGGTGGATGAGATGTGCTGTATAAGTGCGTATTACTCTGAGACTGCACCTATACTTAAAGCCAGAATCACTTGTCGGCAGACTAAAGCACCAATATGGAAACAGTGTAGGAATCAGAGCTCACTTTTCCTTGATCCATCTAAAAACACCTCAAAGCTCGGAAACCTATAAGACAAGATCTAAAGACCCAGGAGGCTGCACTGAATTTTCATGTGTTTGCTACTTAGCAGGAAGTAGCCCATTAAACAAAGAGGATAAGAAATGCCTGTGGGGCAGGGATGAAGTACCTCCTGAGGTATGTCTTCCTCATCACCCACACAGAGGTGAAATCCCTCAGTTAAATTTCCTGCTACTGAGCCATTTGGAGTTCCATCTGTCTTGTTTCATTCTCGATATTGTCCAAGTTCCTGAAACTGTGAGCACAATGAATATTGCTGAGCCCCTTTTTGAAGGGAAATTATGTCCTGTATTTAAGAAAGGACTTAAAGACCCAGCACAAGTAGAAGTCCGACTAACCGATCCTGGGGAAGTTGATCTTGCTTGGAAAATGTAGTGTACTTTCGTAAGAAAGTATTAAGAACATAGCAAAAACATTTATACAGACAAGGATTATATTCTGCTAAATCTGTCAAAGTTTAGGAGGAAAGTGGCAAGGAGAAATAGCCCCTCTTTACCTAAATATTTTGCTAGGATGATTTATTAACAAACCAGAATCCTGGAGGGAAAAAAGTTAGGTCAGAAATGATACATCAGCAGATGGATGCTCGCTGGGGTTTTTCCTTAAGCTCTCAGACCTTGTTTTGATTAGAGCATAATGAAGAGTTTGTTCATTAAATGTTCCAGCTAATTAATGTAAAATTCATGGAGACCCTGGATTCTCAGTTAAATACGCATGGAATCAGTGTTGCATTCTCTAGATTGTGCTTCATACTTTTTGTTTAGCAGGTGTTAACTAATATGATCTGGTAAACCTCAAGTATAATGAAATGAGTCTTGTTCCATTTAATAATTTCAGCAGCCCAATTCTTGCTTGATATGTATCTTTCTTTCACAAGGCATTAGGGGACAAGATGAGATTGTAAGCCTGTGAACAGAAGGATGCGTGCTTTTCTCCAAAATAATTAGATGTCACTGTTAAATATTTGTCTGGTAATCTTTGTTTCTTTGCAAGATTAATTGGACTATCATGTTAATAAGCTAATATGATAATTCTTGATAGTTCTTATCACTGTGGATTATTTTAACTACTGTAACTAAAGGCATAGAACATTATTATTTTAGTAACAAACTGAAATACTTCTATATGAACCGCCTTCTTTATTTCAGTCCATTTGGAAGTATACTGTTTAAGTTATACCTCAGTACACCAAGAAATTACTAGGTAAATTCTCACTTAGGTCATGTTTTGAAATCCAGTGTCATTTCATCTATCAGGGCGTGTACTGCATGTTTCTGTGGTGGCAGGGCACTGAAATCAGTGGGAGTTTTACTCTTGTACTGAATGTGCCTATGTAAAACTATCCCTGAACACTTTTGAAAATCTTTCCATAGTAGCTACTTCAAAGGCAAACTGCCTCTATTTAGGTAATTCAGATTGCACCCACTTAATTTCAACGGACAACAGCGTACAGCAAGAAATAAGACTCTTATCACATAAAAATCCTACATTTTTTAAAGTATTCACTTTATTTACATTTTTTTTTTATGTAGTTTGTGGAGGCCAACATTTGGAGGAAAACAAAGTGACAGTGGAAGGGGATGAAAACCTCAGTTAATCCTGACACAAAAAAAAGAAAACTGAACATGTTGGCCATCCATTACACGAACCATTAGTACGAGCTGGAGACGAGTCCATACTGGGAACTCCTGCATTTTTGTTGTGGTGCCTGCCTCCAGCCTTTATAATACAAATTGTAAGGTAAATTTCCATATATGTTTTTCCTGCCCATTCACTCTAGCATTCTGATCATACTTCCAGTGTGAATGGGGCAGTTGACATTTTAATCATTGTCATCTGTAGGAGAAATGGAAAGGTTTCACTGTTCATTGTATGGCACATACACTGAGGTCTCTCTCTGTGTGTACATACATACACATACAGGAATATCTCATGGTGTGTCAGTGTATGACTGTAGCCACACCAGCACTTCAACTGTGCACTTCTCAGGCATAGAAGACTTAATATCATACCTAAAAATTCTGCAATCTCAATTTCTGTTTTGAGTACTACCTGCAAAGATATTTTGGTAGGTATTTGAAGAAAATCACTAGCAGCTAATTGAACCAAAATACCATGTTAAGATTATTTAATTTAATATTGCACCTGCTTAACATGAAGTCAGTGAAGCAGCAAAATCACAGAATCCATGAATTTTAGCAACACATCATGCTTTTAAATAGCAAAAGGTACTCTCTTATATTTGTAAGCAACTGGACTGAGATATAAAGGAAGTGTGAGTAGAAAACTCATAAAAAAATAGTATTCAGAGACTGCTGTGAATTTTTATTTGAAGATGTAGAATTGTACAACTGTGTCTTTATACTCCAAGATCTCCCCTTGGAAGCATCCACCTTAGCTTTAGTTCTCAGTACTAAATAGTCCCAGTAGACAATTAGCACCTAACAGGTATGGAGTGGAAATCAGAATGATGATTAATGTGCTGGTCATATTTGTTCTCCATCAGTACTGAAGAACCAAAGCACCATAGGCTTGGCTCTACACAGCCGAGGGGATCCCCTTTCCTGCCTCAGATTGCCCAGGCCCATAGTACAAGTGTCGTGGTTTAGCCCCAGGCAGCAGCTCAGCACCACGCAGCCGCTCACTCACTCCCCCTGCCCCGGTGGGATCGGGGAGAGAATCGGAAGAGTAAGAGTGAGAAACACCCCTGGGTTGAGATAAGAACAGTTTAATAATTGAAATAAAATAAAGTAAAATAGTAGTAGTAATAATAACAATATAATAATAACAGTAATAACAATATACAAAGCAAGTGATGCACAATGCAATTGCTCACCACCCGCCGACCCATACCCAGACAGTTCCCGAGCAGCGATCGCTGCTCCCTGGCCAGCTTTCCCCCAGTTTCTATACTGCCCATGACGCCGTATGGTATGGAATAGCCCTTGGGCCAGGCTGGGGCAGCTCTCCTGGCCGTGCCCCCTCCCAGCTTCTTGTGCACCTGGCAGAGCTTGGGGAGCTGGAAAGCCCTTGACGGGTGTAGGCACTACTTAGCAACAACTAAAACATCAGTGTGTTATCAGCATTGTTCTCATACCAAATCCAAAACACAGCACTATGCCAGCTACTAGGAAGAAAATTTAACTCTATCCCAGCTGAAACCAGGACAACAAGCCAGGCTGAAAGAAGACCTAGAATATGGAAGTTAGAATTTGGAAAATGTCATTGTATTTCTTATGCGATGAAGCTTGCTGCAAAAGGTTTCTCTGTAGGTCTTGCTCTTTGGTACTTCATCACAATGGTAATGCTGAGGCTGCAGAATACCAACCAAGCACTGTCAGTCCCAATAAAGTAGCACGTGGTCTCCTTAAAGGGGGCGTTTTCAGGGAGCATCTTGGCATTGGGAATAAGTTCTCATAGGCTAGATGAAGTTTTCTAAAATCTTCTAAATCTCTGACTGCTGCTTTCCCTGAAAGTGATGCTTTGAAAAGCAGTGAAGCCCTCTGTTCTTTGCACTCAGGATTGGACTTAAAATGCAAACCAAATGTGCAAAATATGGGTCAAATAAGGAGGAGGTTAGGTATGGCACAAACCTAGTAAGGCATCTATCAAAGCATCATCCAAGGCTTTTGCATCCCACAGTGTCCATAAAGCTTTTTGTTGAATTCTTCTTAAAGGTGCTCAGTAATGGGAGATTCCATAATCTTCCCTAGACAGCTCAGTGTTAGTGTTATCCCTACTGTTTCCCAAACATCTAAACTGAACCTCTTTTGTTGTAATTTAAACTGTATTTCTTCTTATCCTACCACACGGGGACCAACCTGCTCCTTTCCTTTTTGCAGCAGCTGTTTATGTATTTGAGGACTGTGACTCCCCCAGCCGCCCTCTAGGCTGTGAAATCCCAGTCCTTCCTCTCTTTCCTTGCGAGTCATGTATTTCCAAAGCTCTGATTATTCTCATTGTTCTGATCTGGACTCCTGCATGTCCAACTCTTTTCTGGAGGCATGGAAAACTTCACATGCTATGCCAGCAGAAGTCTTTATCACTGCTGAGTACTGGAAAGATTGCTTGTGTTTTGCAGACTATGCTGCTCCCTATAACTGCCCAGTGGGATGTTCGCTTTTATTGCAACAGCGTGACATTGTTAACTTGTGTCACTTTGTAAGCTGCTATAACTTCTGGGTCTTTTTCTGAAGAAAATATGTTTCTCAGCCAGTCCTTGTGAAGCCGGTAATTTCTGCTGAACTTTTTCAAGTTGTTTTTTTTTTTTTTTCACTTGTTGAGTTGTATATTATTGCTTCTCTCATTTGACAAGTTTGTTTTAAATTAGAATCCCCTTTGCAACCCGCTTGCAGTTCTTTCCACCTTCATGTCAACATCTGCAAATTTAATAAAAAAAAAAATCTCTATTTCATCACCAGATCATTAATGAAAACACTATAGTACAAAACAAAGTCCTGTGCAACACTACTCAATTTATCCTTTGAGTTTTCACAGTGAAACTCCAGTAATTGCTTTCCAAGTGTTGTCTCCTGACAAGTTCCAAGTGCTGTTAGAGCAGGAGGGTCCTGCTGAGAACGTGCCGGTCTGTTAGGTGGTGATCGAGGGAAACTAAAGTAATTGCTTCATGTGAGACCTATAAATCGTCGGTTTTTCAGAGGGAAATTTAAGAAATGTTTAGGCATTGAGACTCGCCAATATGGCGATATTTCCAAAACTGGAAGTAGGTAGACTAGTTTGTATTTTATGCTGTACTATATACATGTCACTAGGCACCAGTTTATATTTTAGGTTCCTAAATATTTTTGAGACTAGCTCTTTGAGAGTTTTTATTGTTGTACTTAATCACTATATACCTTTATACCAATAAAAAAAAAAGATAATAAAATATCTTTGGGCTCCTCCAGCTCCTGCTGAAAGTGGCGGAATTTCCAGTGTTTTCAAGGAAATCAAGCTACTGTTTGATGAATACCTTCTTTTTTGAATAAATGTTGACAGATATTATTCAGCCAGATATAGATCTGAACAAATAATGCAAAACATTATTACAGATGGATAATTTATTTGATGAATAGCAGCTCTGTTTGACAAATAATATTAGCCTATCTCTATGACTGGCTACAAAAGATGGTATTGCCACATAAAAATATCACATCAGTCATCTGTATTGGTATTTCATGTAAATTACAAGTGAAGACTTTTCAGATACCCCAATCATAGAAGACAGCCACTCCCCTGTAAATATATGGCAGCACTCAGTACACTTTGGGCCAAGTTCGAACCTGGTAAAAGTGAATACATTAGGAAATTAAAGTTGATAACACTAGACCGGAACTTTTAAGGCAACACAGATTGTGTCTGCTGTCTTTAAAATCACTTAAATGACAGGTTCAACATGCAGGCAGAGCTCAGTTCCTCATATTGCAAGGAAGACAAATATCCATAGTAAACTAAGTCAGTGACTTTGATTTTAGAAAAAGAAAAAAAAAAAAAAAGAAGAAAAAAGTGGGTTTTTTTTAAAGCACAGCTTGGAAAAGGAAGTTGCTACTTGAAATTTCATCACAGGTCAATCACTGCATTATATTCTGGCACTTATTTTTAAGCTTCTACACTGTACTTGCTTTGCAGAAAGTGTTGTGCACTGTAGCTGGAAGAAACTGAGTCAACAGAAAATCCCCTGAAGGCTTTCCCTCAAAGTCGTTTTATCCTCCTGTTCTGGATAGAAAACAAAATCTTCTATTATTAAAAGCTGTATTTAGAAAAACTGGACTCCAAAATGAATGAAAGTATGACCCTATGCTGGATAAACAATGTCAAGCATGTATGTTAAAACAGCGTATTTCTTTTTGTGTGGACAACAGTAGCAGTCAGTCAGATTTATGCCCAGAAATTCATGAGATCTCTGTAAAGGAATATGTACCCACCACCTGGCTCTTCCCTCTGGGACCGAGCCCCCTTTTCCCGTGCAGCATTGATCCTAGCAGTGCTAAGAGTGAGATGCTACTACGGAGTGCAGAGGATGAGGAAGAAGCCCTCTCTGTCCAGCCTTCCCTTCTGGGTCCCGCAGCAGCCAAGAGCTGGTTTGTCTCTTACTCCTTGCAGCAAGCAGATGAGAATGTTTAACACTGTTAATGTTTAATAAAGACAAGTGTAAGGAATGCTTAACAGTGAAATGCTTGACTAGACTTGAATAAAAATTTCTCCTCATTTGTACAGGGAGCAGGATTTCTGCATGACTTGGTTTTGTTGTCACAGGAAATGATAGAGCTCGGTGCATATTAGCTATGATCTTCACCTAAGTAAACCTGAAATAATGTCTCACTGAATCGTGCCAGTATTTGTAATAATTGAGATGATATGTATAGCTGACTGACAGCCAGATTTCTTGCTCTACATCTCCATGGGTGTACATGCACACATTCCAGGAGTCTTTTTGCATTAGATTGCTGTCATATTACTATGATTCAGGTAGGATGGTCTACAGAATAAGAATAAGCTGAGCAAAAGCCACGTAGCTTGAATTCCTCTGTAGGTGATGGAGAGAAAGGGTTGTCAGATAATGAGACAGGTCTTACATGTGCTGAATTGCCACCTAGAGAAGCCCAGGTATCTCCACTGACTGCATAAGAGTCACAGCAATCCTGTGGTTGATTTGGGAATGTGAACCAGTGTATGTTAGAGGATAAGAGTCAGAAAGAAGAGACAGTGGAAGACATTAGCCTGTCTTATCCTTGAACGGTTACCCATGTTCTGCATGCCGTCCGCTGCTTTGCTCAATCAACTGTAAACGACTCGGATGACGTGGCTTTAACCCCTCTTTTTTGGTTGATGCACAGAAGGTCTGGGGACCTTTCTGGAGTCATTAGAGTAATATTTCCACAGCATGGAAACTACATGCAAAACCTTCCGCACGTCTTAGGGCCTCTTGTGAGACTGTGCTGGGTAAACAGAAAGTGGCAGGAAGCCCTGGAAGGGGTCATGTAGCATACTGCATTGGCAGCTGCCCAAGAATAAGCCAGAAATCTCATATCTCACCACTAAATGCATTTTATACCACATCTGGGCCAAAAATATAAAAACCTCACCCTGCAGAGTAATGGATATACGGAGAATGCCTGGAGTCCTACGCTCTTCCTTCAATTGTGAGCGTTGATTTTTCTTTCAAATCACTTATGTGGCTATACTGAATTTTGGGTGAGTGATGAAAACTTAATCTGTTTTAAACAAGCTTCTTTAACCTGGCAGGTAAACAAATGCATTATTAATGCAATCTCATGTATTTCCTTAATGTGCATACTTTATAATAGAAGCATTTAATTTTTTTTCTAAGTTTTGTTATCCAACCTTGTACGAAAACATTCTGTTTGGTTGCACCAGTCATATTCTATCAGGCAATCTAACACGATCTGACTTAGTGGCATTTCAGTGGATAATATGACAAAAACTGTTTCTTTTAAAAAGAAAAATGTAACCAAAACAAACACAAGAATGAGCATTACAAAAATTGTGACATGCTGAGAGAAAAGCCCTACAGATACAAAATGATAAAGGTCAGGACATGTTACTCAAGTCCTGTTTGCAAGTAAAAATACCATGCTAACGTGTGGCTGTCAAAAACCTAAGCGAGCCAGACGGACTTCTGACAAATAATTTTGACAGTTCTCATAAGCTAAAAAGTGCCTCTCTTGTCTTTTGAAACGTTTCCCTCCTGCTTACAGATGTGCAGAGAGAGAGAGAGTTAACAGAAGCATTAAAACAACAGGGTGCTGTTAAAAATAACCTGTACCAAGCACCGTCTTTTGTGTGCTCTCTGGGGAATGCATTAACTGTCAGTAGTCTAACTTACTAACTAACCTTCCTGAATTTGCAATATACAAAATGATTTTCTTCTCTTTTGCAAACATTTTTCTTCATACATTATTAAGCAAATTAAGAGATGTTCCCTGTTGTTTTCATGTCTTGGGCAGAATTTCATTCTGGTCTAAAGGAGACTTTGGTGAAGGTAAGCAGAACAAAGAGCTGAATACTTGACAGAGCCAAAAATGCATTCCCTTCTGCAATTTTTTTGCAAAAAGTAAAAAAAAAAGAAAAAAAAAAGAAAAAGAGCTTTTGAAAATTTTCAGCAATGCAAAAGAGAAGCACAATGAATTACAAGAAAACGTCTTGGTTTTGGTAGAGATGTTGTGGCAAGGTTTCTTGGTCTTAGATAAAATATTTGGCCAGAAAGACAGACCTTAAAATACCCAGTGCTTGGGGCACTGGGCACTGCAGAGTATGGAGCCTGCCACCACAGGGGTGGTGACGGAAATCACCTATATGCTAGGAAAAAAAATTCAGCGCCTCATATTTTTCAAGTTGAAACTCTTGATTTCTTGGCCACTCTTAGGAAGCATCCCTGCAGATGTGCACGATATATTGTGTAGCTGTGCAACACCATGAGATTCAAATAAGAAGTGAGCTTGTTCATTGAATTACTTGTGTACTGAAGCGAAGGAAATAAATACTTCTCTTGTTTATGTTAATCAGACTATGCCTTTGACATAAGGCTACGATGTTATCTTTATGTTATCATTGTCATCCTGCAGCAAAATCTTTGAACCCTTCTCCATACTAAAGGGCCTAACAGTTGCGAATATACTATCCAGCTTCCTATTAAGAATTCCTATCCTGTATAAATAAGATCTTGCACTTTAAAGCTGGCAGAGCTTAGCCTTAAGGAAACTATATTTTTCAATTCAAATACATCCATATTCTTGTTTGCTTACACAGAGCCTGTTCAGTGGGGAATTATCTTGTTAAGATCTAATCGTATACGGTGTATGTGCGGTCTAAATATATGGCCATTTAAAATTCAAATACAGAATGTGGAGGTCATTGTAGGAACCTTCGGTGCCTCAGCAAGTGTGAATGAATTATCAGACTGCTTTCATTCTTTCCTCACTGTTCACATTACTATTTGCAGCTGGGAGCTATGCCATAAGTTACCTTTATATTAGCATTGAAAATTCCAAGGCTTTAAAACCAAAATATTTCTTCCTCTTTTACTCCCAGTTTTATTTGTAGGCTGTAAAAACATACAATGTGTCTGTTGATCAGGAACTGGTTGAGAGGTTAGAAATTTGGTAAGCGCATTCGGTGTGGTGTGGCTCAGAAAAAGAGAAAACCTGCGGATTTGCTGGTCCCTGACCTCTGTGGTGTGACTGATTATTTTTATGTTGCCCATCAGACTTGCGTCAGGTGACCATGGTGCTTGGATGGGTGGAGAGGATCTTGTTCTGCCGCGAGGCTGCGTTGCTGGGTTTTTTAGCAGAGAAGCTGCTGTGTCTGTGGAGAGCTGTAGGCGTAGGTAAAGCAAGCAGCTGGTTACCACAGGAAGGTGCTGGGGGTGGCAAAGCAGCTGCAGCCCTGCTGCCTGCTCCGCCTGCTCCGCCGGCCTCAGAGCTCTGGGAAGCAGCTTGGTGGCTGCTGCTGGGGGTAGCAATCACAAGCCTCAGGCAGCAAAACTGGCAGCTCTGAGGAGCCCTGGTTTCTACCCACCCTGGCCCGGCTGGGCAGCAGAGCTGCCTCTCTAGCGATGCCTGTCTTTAGCTCTTTGCCTTCTTTCTTCATACGGCAGGAACAGCAAAACCCACTCCAGGTCTTGGTGCCTCATCCTTGGGGTAGCCAAATTCAGGTTTGCTTGCAGGGGTGAGATGCTTTGAGCTGCCTTGCTCTGAAGGCGTTGGTCCCCAGGGCAGCTCCGGCAATAGGGGTGCAGGGGAGGCCCCCTTCCTCTTCCCTGAGACATCTCTCCTGCCCCTTCCCCTTGCTCCTGCACAGCCTGGGCAACACTCCTGGGGAGGGCTCTTCACCTGGATGTCCGTGTGGAAGAGTTTTAACACACTTCTAAAACATTTGAAAGAAAGATTTAGGACGAGAGGAAATGGGCTTAGGACGAGAGGAAATGGGCTTAAGCTGTGCCAGGGGAGGTTTAGGTTGGAAATTAGGAAAAATTTCTTTACGGAAAGGGTGGTCAAGAATTGGAACAGGCTGCCCAGAGAGGTGGTGGAGTCCCCATCCCTGGAAGTGTTTAAAAAACGGGTAGATGTGGCACTTCGGGACATGGTTTAGTCTAGTCTACCCTTGATTGGCTTAGAGTAGACTTGGTAGTGTGGGTTAATGGTTGGACTGGATGATCTTAAAGGTCTTTGCCAACCTAAACGATTCTATGATTCTATGATTCTATGATTTTATTGTAGTAACTTATCTCCTAACGGTGAGGTAGGAAACATTGTCTGCTCTAGCTAATTGAATATTGCAGCTAAGGTTCTGGACAAAAAAATCACAAGCTCCTGAGCTCTTGTGGTAAAACGTACACACTCCTTCCAAATTCCCAATTCTGCTACTGTTGAAGAATGGATATCACACACTCTTTGGTATGTCTCAAAGGGAGGTGCTTTACTCTTTCTACAAAGTCCATGAAAGAGCTTTACCAACAGTGTCAGCGGCTGTAGTTCTGGGTCCCTGATTACTCCGCTTGCCTGTTTTCTTTGCTCAATTCCTGTTTGGCATTTCAATGCCCACCTGGTTCACTTAAGAGTGACATACATTTGTGTGTAAGCTTATCGACAACCTCCTTTTTCAGTAAAAGAAAGGGGAAATGTAATGCTGGCTTGTTAACATGTTTAGATAAGGTCACATGGTGGCTGTACCTGCTGGTACCAACATCAATTTTTCCCCCCTTCACCCTGAAAATTTTGAATGGTCCTGATTTTGCTTTCATGTTGTCTGTATGCAGTACTTTACACTGAGGGCAAGACACAGGCAAGCATGCAAAATTGATGTTTTCACTTCTTGCCAGATTTTCTAACTAAAAAAGATTTCCTCCTGGCAGTTCTATCTCCAGATATTACCACCCCATCTTCTAAAATTGTAAAAGCCCCTGTATATTTGATATGTTGTGGACTCTCACCAGGTTTCAAAGGGAGATTATATTTGCTGGGCAGGTTGTCGATAGAACATAAAATATGAATGAAATTGTAATTTTATGGCAGATACCATAGCTGTAACTGTCACTAGCACTCTGTATCCTCAAAAGCCAGATGAAAAAACAGTCTCTAAAAACATTTGATTGACTTTTGTTCCAGTTAAGCCAGGAAAAAATCCTCAAAATTATGAACATGGTGAAAAATAAAGAAGTGAGCATTGAAGGAGCTTTGCATTTGGCACAGAAAGAGGTATATGCTGAAAAGGTAAGGCCACTCCTTTGATCTATTTTGCAAGACATTCAAATGTATGAGCATGTTCTGGAAAGCCTGGTTGAGCGTTAGGAGCAAGTCTGTATTGCTTTCAAAGATGCAGTCCCAACTTGTGCAAACATATACACTCCAGTTTATGACCAAATATGTCAGATACTAATGGCTAATGCTACCTGTATCCTATGTAATGGATATTCCATGTAGATGTTGCAGCTACATTGATGTCACTACCTGGATTAAGTAATTTAGATCAGATGTATCCATACGAGTTTCGTTATTCCGAGTGCATCATCAAGTACTGTAACAATAAATGTAGGGCAAAATCCTTGGGCTGATACCATGAAGCACCTCAGGAAAATGATGGATCTAATCTCTGAGGGGTCTCCTAGTGTTGGGTTGTCCTTGGGGCATGACTGGTCACCAAAAGAGGGTCTGACAACTCAGCGTTATGCATGGCCACAAGAATGGCTGGCTACAAAAGTGCAAAGCCTTGGCCGGTGTGACTTCAGTTCTAACATTTCCTATGGTTGGCTCCGACCTTCCACCAGGCAAAAGCAGAATCAGTGTAAAGGTGGCTTAAAACTGTTTTTGGGTCCTACAACAACGTAGCTTTGCTGAGCATAGGTCAACGAGACCAAGAGGCCTAGTCCAGAGATTTCTTCAGGATCAGATTGAGAGACAAAAATCTCAATTTTCTACTCTTAAAGCCTTAATCTCTTCATTAACAATCAGAAGTGGATCATTAGCATCTTTCAATTTTATAGAAAACATGGAAGTTCTTTTCTGAGAAAAGTAGAAGTTGATAGCAGTGAGTGGAAATAGTTTGAGGAGTACATTAATTGTGTACATTAGTACATCAGTCTTGTACTCCTCTCTGTAATCCCTGTCCAGTATCTCTCTCGTTGCAATCTCAGTCCATCATCAACACAGAATTGCCAGCAGAGAATTCTTTGGAGAAATTTTCACTATCTATTTCCCCTTCTGCTCTGGATTTTTGAACCAGCCTTCCTATGGGAGCATCTCCAGGAAACAGTGAAATCTTGTGATGTGCTAATGACACAATCTGAAATTTTTTTGCACCACAGGAGCTGATAGTGATTTTGAGATAAACCTGGTGCTTTTTGGAATTTTTAAAAATAACTTTCTGAACTGCTTATTAACTTCTTGGCTGGAAAGAAGTAGAAGAAGCAGCAAAAATAAATACTAATAAAAAAGCAGTGCAAGTTTTGCAGAAGGGCTGCAGTCAACAAAAGTATTAAACTCAGCAGTGTAAGACTACATGGAAATATATTCTACTTCTGCTGCATTAAAGTTTTTGTGATAGCTAATTATTAGAACTAAATCAAATTTAATATAGCTGGATAATGGCCTTCCCTTCTTTGCATTTTCCTGAAGATTATAAAATTAGTCATTTCCCATGCACACACTATAGCTGCTGTAAGGGACCAGATAACAAATTGTATACATTCATAGAATAAGAAGGAACAAAGATCTTCCATTTTACTGCACTGCATTCAAGGGTCTGTAACTTTTTCTTTAAAGTCACATATGGTTCTTGTTTCCTACTTAGTCCTTTTAATAATCTGCTTGTACTCATATGTTTTGAAATGTGTTTAGTACAATTTCACGGGCTCTGCTCTTCCCCTTCCTGTCTTCCTGCTCTCCCTTTCACCTTCCATCCCAGTCTGTGATCCCTTCATTAGTTCAGTAGGAGTTGTGGATATTTTGTGCTTGTGAAAATCAGGTCAGGAGGATGCTTCCATGTATCTCCTTGTGGAGTTCTTCTGCAAAGCCTCCAGCGCTGTTTGAACACTGTTCACTGAGGGAGATTTTACCCAAGAACACCACTGGATTTGAGTGGACAAAAAATAACAGTGTGGACATACTACTGACTTCTTGTTCTGTTTTTCAGGATTCACAGGATTTGCTAACTGGCTCACAATTTAACTTCAGTATCTACAAATACAAACACTATAGGTGGCAGAAACGAATTTTGCAGGTAACTTTAAAAATTCTCACTTTTGAAGAAATATATAAAAATATAGGATGCTTATGTTGCTTAATAAATGTTATGAGATAGCTTAATACATCCTGTGGTTCAGCAACCTATCAGAGAGGTACAAGACATTGACCAGCTTTCTACCTTTTACACCAAAAGTATTCTGGGGGTAACATCTGCAAATCCCTCTACTGAGCCCCTGGCAGGGCCGTGGAATGGACTTGACAATCTAAGAGGTTATTTCACCTCTAAAAAACATGATTCACCACAAAGAGGATTTATTATAATAGGCTTTGCCTGGGAGTTCTTATTAGCTAGCAACAGTAAATGAATACAAGTGATGTAGGCATACTTAAATACCTGTCCCTTTTGACAGGACATCACTTCAACTGCAGTCTCTAAAACCTTGGGAAGCAATCTTCCTGGGGATATGCAGAAGGTTCCTTTGGCAGGCTATGCATTTCATCTCTGGTTACTCTGTCCTGTGAATTCTTTTTTTGACATCATGAACCCTTAAGGCTTTATTGACTTGCTATGTCATAATGGGACAACATGTGAACGATATTAAAGTAAACTTCTGTCGATAACACCTGATGGTGATTTCCTGATTCCATGAAGTCAGTGACGAAGGTTTCATGTTGTTTCCAGTAACCTGGATTTCACTGAATTTTTCCTGCAGTTTGGACAAAATTTGGTAATGAGCAAGTCCAAGTCATACAGGCTAGAGGGTGCTTTTTTGTTTACTACATCTCAGTTGTAGAAAGTATAGGCTCCTTATTTCCCTCAATATCCACCAGTTTTGGAAATGAAAAGATTATTTGTTTAGACATAAAGCTGATGGAAAAATGGAGAAAGATATATTAGATGTGGTGGTTATCAGTTTGGGAATCTGGAATAGTTTAATTTCAGTTCTCTAATTACCAGCAGCCTTCAAAAGTCAGAGCTAATAATGAGAATGGTTCTGTTTTTGAGATTTCCTGCTATAAACAGAACAGAGGGAAAGGCAATAGTGTTAGCATTTGGTTGGCGTGGTCTGTATTATAGGAATGAAAGGTGCCAAGAATCATTTATGACCAAAGGTAAATATCTGACTCGGGCGAGATCTGAGACTCTTCTGAGTTTGTCTTCTCTGTGGGCTGCGTTCACTGAAGCTGGGCAGGCAGATAATATCACATCTTACTGTATCAACAAAGCTGTTTCTGCTCAACAGGGACTGACACATAGAACAGATACTGGAATCTGTCTGTACCAGTTTTTAACACTGCAAATATAGATTGTGCAGTGGAAGAAGAATCTTATTTTGATGCAAACAATTTTTAATTGTTATAGCTGTGAAACAACAATAAAATAACTTTATTGGCTATTATCATCGCTCCCTTCACCTATATGTACACATATATGTGTATATATACATACAGACAAAAAATCTGTGTTAGATAAGTTCTAAACCACAACACAGTAATATTTATATGTGAAAGTAATCTCTCAATAGTATCCTCTCTTCCTGATACAGAAGCAGCTGTTATAAAAATAACCACCTTCACTTCATTCTAGTACTGGGGCATAGGTTGAACAAGTTAGTAATTGAATCTCTGCTGAGATGGTCATGCCATTAGTTTGTGCTACCACTACTGCTGAATGGGAAGTTTTTGCACTGGGTTGTATAAGACAAGGAGAATTTAAAAAGAAATAGTATTTCAGAGTGATAAATTGATGCATATTCATCAAATGAGATAGGGAAACAGAGTTACAATGAATATCTGTTTTGTTTTGTAACTAAAACAAATATAGTACCGTATCTTGATGATGGAATGTCATTTTTCATTCTATTCATGGGCAAGATAGATACATATTCTAAGCTGGTCCTTTATCTAAATGCCCTTGCATGGTAATATTGGGGATGCTGTCTTTCCCTTTCGATGAAGAGAAGTGATGGAGTCAAGTAATGAAGAACTTTCTATTCCAGATTGATTTCAACACAAAGACCATTTTTAACATTGAAAAAGGAATTATTAAGAAACAGTTCCCTTTCTCACAAGTCAAAGCCTGTGAAGATACTGAAAGGAGGCGCTTCAGCATTGTGTTTCACGGGCGACAAGATTATGAGCTGGAAGCAGTGTCTCTTGATGATAAAAGGAAGGTAAGTTTTTACAATGTCATAGACAGATTGCTATAAATAACAGCTAATGTTATGGTAGTACCCAGCAGGTCCCAATCATAAATGGGAATTGTTATGCTGTGCATTGTGCAAGCAAAGAAGTAGGTATGTCTTTATTCCATGTATGTTCGTACATAGAACAAAGGGAATGTGAGTTCAGGATAAAGTTTGGCCTTAGGATTTTGCCACACTTCACTAGGACTGAAAATGTAAAGCCAGCTCAAGATGTGATATGAAAGAGGATGCATTTCTTCAACTACACCTTGAATGTAACTGGTCTGAGACTGTATTAAAACAAGCAAACAAAACTGACGACATGCACAGTTGAATCTTAACTGAAATTTTCTAAACAGTTTTTTTAAAATATGTATTTATTAAAATGCATGCTTTTAAGAAGAATGAATGAGGCCATCCTGATGCTGTGAAAAGAAAAAGACCTAGCAGTTCATATTTTACTATCAAAATACACTGAAATGATAAAATTATCAGAGGAAGACAGCCTAAGTATAACTAGATATTTGTTTAATTAAATGATTCAGTGTTGCAAGATTTTGTATGAGCTGTTTCATTTTGAGGTCTCGGCTCCTTTTGAGTTCCAGGTTCAATTAAATATTCCAAGTAGTTAGTGTAATTAGACTCTAGGCTGAAGCTTGAGAAACTCAAGTCATGACATTAGCACTATCTTTTCACCTGAATGCAGATATGCCATGTGTTCGGGGGTGATCAAGTCTTGGAGTTTGTGTCATCCCACTGCTCAGGTGCTGAAGCCAGCTGCACAATTTAGGTTGAGATACACACTCTCAAAAAGCATGGAAGAGTTTGCATCCGAACTTCTGATGTGACCCGTTTTTAAGGGGCTTTTTGCAGACGGATTCATCCCTCGTGAAACTTAATGGTTCACTCCATGTGCAGAAACTTTTATTCCAGATGAACAGTACCTCATGGTTGATTAACTAAATTTTCAAAATAGATTACATTTAGCAGAAGAGCCCCAAAAGGCACATGTATTCTGTAGTAAGAACACTCAAATATGGCCCTATATAACAAAAAGTGCGCTTTAAATTCACACCCATGTTAATCCATGCTATTTTCAGCTGCAGGCAAGCCTTCATTTTTCTGCTGGGTTTGTTTGAGATTTCAAGCTAAATCAATGAATTACTACTTGGGCTTGAACTGAGCTGAACAGAAATTTTGTCCTAGATTGCTTTGTATATGAATTAAAAAAGTAAAATTATGTTTTACAGTAACCCCTTCAGAATAAAATCATATTCTCCTTACACTGACAGGTTTAGAACTGTGGGCATAAAACCAAATTGCAGTTAAGTAGTTTAGCATCATAGAAAGACCTTATTTATTTTACATTAATTTATGTTACCTATTTGGCTGCTGCTTATAGTGTTGTCTATCATTTTTATACTTGAAAAATCCACCTATTAATGTCTTATTCAAGAGAGTTAACATGGAAAATACACTCTCTCTGCTGCCACTTATTATATAGATAGCATACCTTCTGAGCAGAGTTATACAGAGCAATTCATACAAGAGGCCAGCAGAGTCCTGCTCTGGGAGACCTGCAGAATGTGATGTGATACACGAAGGACTGCTGGATTTGCAGCAAAACACTCTGACGTCCACTGAATGGGTGAAGTACGAACTGCACTTTCATAGACCTCTGGGTTGTGGATTGTGTTAAAATTTCTGATAACTGCCTTAAGATTTTAATTTGCTGATAATAAGTTAATTATTTAATTGTTTTTTAAAGTTAAAACTTAGATGCCAAATCTGCATGAGATGAAAACATTGAAATTAACTGTTAGTGCAATAGTGGTACCCAACAAAATGAAGTTCTCATGTGTGCTAGAGACTGCTGTGTGCATTACTAACACAAATATATAATGGTGTTGGTGCTCAGAGTGATTTTAATGGTGAGACTTCTTTATGTTTACCTCTTTACTTTTTACTCAATTTTCAGTCATAAGGAAAAGAAGAAAAAGACTGGCAAAGCAGATAAGGAGTATAGAAGCCCTGCTAGAGAACATTGACTCACACTGGCCAAACGGCTGCCCCAAAGTTCATCATTCACTCTTGTAATGTTCCGAACTTCCCTCCTGTGGGGGTGACTGACCATGGTGGCCCAATGGGGTGGTGGCTTCAGGGACAGGAATCGCCATTCAGTAGGAAATGGACTGTCACCACCACTTCATTCAGCCCCTAAACCATCACAGATAAGCATGACTTCTCCTTTGGCTTATTCTATTACTGAACTAGTGAACCAGCCACAATGATTTTACATAGTTTGCTACCCATCCTACAGACAACTCATCCTTCCCCTGAGCCAGTTTCTAAATACCTGGAAATTGCTTATACTATCAAAGGAGAGAAAGAGAGGAGGGAAAAAAAATCTGTCTACCAAAAAGTAATGAAAAATAATTTAACATTGTAATTATCTTCTCAGGGCAATTATCTCAAAAGACTTCACAGTTCACGGAAAATGATTTTAATTGTTTTTAAAAGGCTACCACGGTATGTCTTGTAAACACTATCCTCAAGTGTGTCCCAGGATTTGTTACCTTGCAACATTTAACAAGTTTGTTAACAAACAAAAATTGATTTTTATTTATCTTGTGAAGCAAAGCCCTTGTTGCTTTCTTCTTGATATTAATCCTCTTTTTTTTTTTTTTTTTTTTGGCAAAGTAAATAATGGTGGAAACATCTGGAGATCTGATTAAACTATAAGTCCCTGCTTTAAAAAAAGGAGAGATCAATATAACTGCCGGCTCCATTAAACAATTCTTATCACTTTGGCTGTTTATGTGGGAATAGATGCAATTTATATTTTATGTTTAATTCTTCTGGAGCAGCAAAACTTATTTAAATTCCTCATAGAACACCTTAATCAACTAGCCACACCTTGAAGAGGGAGTGGAGGAAAAGAAAGGTCTGATAGAACTGTCAGAATGATAAAGAAATGCAGTAACCCCCAAGAAAAATGAGAATGCAAATGCTTAAGTAAGAATAAAAACCACATACAGTAAAGCCCCACTAGCTGTCGAATGTGGGGCCTTTGTTATAAGCAGCAGAGCAGAATCCTGGAAGAGAGACTGAAGCAGAACATTTTGCTCTAATAGAAGCTGCGTATGGGCAGGCAATTTGTGCCAGGATTAATTTATCATTTAAATAGGTAATACTCACACTTTGGCACAGTCATTTCTGATTGAAGCCCTTGAGAGCAGAATACTTTGACCCCTTCCTGCCAAGTGACTCGAGGGAATGAGTGGGGAGCAGGATCAGTCCTCATGGAGTGAAAGCATGGGCAGAGGCATTTCCAAGAGAGGGAGAGTTATTGGACTATAAGGTTGGGCACTAACTTATATTATGGTGACTTGTTTATAGCTTGGTGGCAGTAAAACCTGGAAGACACAGAAACTCTGAAGCCTCACCATATTACGTGCTGCTCAGTCACATAGTGAATTCCTTTAAAAGCTCGTAGTCCAAAAGACCCACCATCGCAAACAAACGAGAGGAATAAATAGAGTGGGAGGAACAGAGTCCTGTCTAATTAACTAACAGTAACAAATTAACAGGACTTGTGTCATTTTTAGTTGATAGTCGGATCTTCTTAGTTTTAGCTCTCTCATTAGGCGTGGCAGGCTGGAAGTTCATATTTTATGTCACAGTTTACTGACGTGTGTCAGATGAGAATAAGAAGCCCTCATCTCAAAGGTTTTATCCTTTAGTATTGATACTTTTTGACTGTTCCATGGAAGATGTTATAAAAATGTGGAGACTTATTGACATTAGAAAATGCTTTAACAAAGGCAAGGCTTGTGTAAATAAGTAGTCAGTGAAGAATGAACTGTATCTCCATTCCTTGTCCTTCAGGTACTTGGTACAACTACGTGAAGGAGAATTGACTTTATATTGCATAGGTCTGGGAGGCAAGAACAAGACTCCAGACCCTGTAACAAATACAATTAATTTGTCAGGTGGTAATGTGAATGTCAGCAAGGAGAATGGATGCAGCACCTTTTCAGTTCAGACCAAAGAACACAATTATTTGTAAGTATAGTTGGTAATTAATAATTTGTTAAAGCAGAACTACTGAAAACAAGGTTGAGCAACAGAGAATCTCAATGCCCCATAACAAAATACAACAGTGGAGAAATGAGGCCACCAGAATTATATAGATTACGCCTCCCATTGCTTTGCAGTGATTTGATGAGTATTTTTAAGGAGGAATCGAAAGTACCACATTGTGGAATTGAGAAGATATATTTGAAATACTGCCCACAAAGACTTGTCTAGTTGTCATGTCAGGAGCCAGTGAAGAGATATATCATTCAGCTTGATAGCACATATGTGTGAACAGGTTCTGACTAGCCTGTGCAACAAGCACAGTAAGACGTAGCACGTTGTTCACCTTCCCCCAAGGTGGAGAAGAGGAATTACGAGGTAACTGCACCACAAAGTCAATATATGGCAAAACTTCAGCTCTCTAACCTTAGACACGTAAGCAATTAACTCTGTCTGAAAAGGTCAGAGTCAGCAGCACTGGGCTCCTTTGACAAGTAAAGCTGCTGAACATCATTCTGCTTAAATAAGAAATATCTCTGGCTGTATTAGTCAGCATGTTATTTACACTTCCTTGCATTTATATATGACATTCTTAAATTGCAGGTTTCGAATACCCTTTACTGTCCAAAATAACAGGACAGGGGATGTTAGCAAGCTCCAGAATGAATGGGTGTCTCTCATAGAAAGGTACTGTCAGCTGTGCAAGGGTGCCCCACTGCCTCAGGAGGGATCTCAAGGATGCACCTCCTCCGAAGCTGATTATGAGGATTTTACTGTACCTCTGAATGAACAGAAAGAGGACACCCTCCACTCTGGTGTGAGTTCTGCAACAACCAGTCTGAACAAGTCTTCAAGCCCGCAGACAAAGCCAGCAGAGGGGGAAGCAGCCCCAGCAGCACCATCTCTTCCCCTTCCCCTAAGCAAGGCAGCGGTACCGCCAGCTCCACCTCCATTCCAACAGCCCTGCAGCCTCTCTCCATCGACAAAGAGAACCAAAGCCTTTCACTGGGATGTTGTTCCTTGTGATAAGGTGAGGATGAAACTGATGGTAGCTGTTAAAGAAAAAACATATTGTGGCCTGCATTACATGTATAGTTATCATAAAAGTACAGCTGCGCCACAAGACAACCTGGGTGCCCTTCTCTATGTTTGGATGGAACAAAGTGCCTCTGTTCTTTTGGCTTTTTGTTTACCCTGTCATTCCTATATTTTTAGATTCAAAAATCTGTCTGGGGATCATGTGACCCATGCAAGAAAAAAATAGATGTATCCAGACTCTGTGATCAGTTCCAGATCCAGGACATGACAGTATTTTTGGGCAACGAACCTTCAGTGAATCAGCATATCATGTTAGATCGAAAAGTTGCACATAACTTCAGTAAGTGTATTAATAAGATCTGTGTACTGCTATCTGGAAGGCAGGGGTGAGCATTGCATGCATTTTCTATTTGTACTTTCTGTCATTCAATAAGCAATGAGACAAGCTTGTGTCTAAATCATCTTTTAATTCAGTGCCCCTCTAAACATTTATAAAAATAGACTTCGTGGCTCAGTTGCTCTAAATATGGTCCTTAATGAGGTAGAGTAGAAGCACCAAGCTCCTCTTGTACAAAACATGTAGGTGTGCCATTGAGCTGTGATGCTGTTGTCTTAGGGCAGATGTAAAATCAGGTATGACACCTGTGAAATCAGTGCTAAGACTCTGACTTCAAAGGCTTTTTAAATTTTGTGGGCTGTTCAGGTGAAACAAACCAACAGAAACAACTTGGTAGCTAGAACTGTGCTCAGTCTCTCTCCTACATTGTGTTCAAGAATATTCATGCAGGTGTAGATCGGTTGGTGTAAGAAGCCTTTGAGGCAGCTGCAAGCCAGGTCATAGGAACTCTCTTGGCTTTTCTCTGGCCGATAGCTTAGACCATGAATGGCCGTCTTGAATGATCATGAACAGCATCCTTCCCTTTCATATCCCAGGGATGATTCTGCCAAAGGCCTGACCTAGAACAGTCTTTCACAGCTAATGAAGCAGTTCAACACATAGTTCTGGTCTTACTAATAAAATGATGTAAAGGTCTTTCAATTACTTTGATGAGAAGTGGTAGATATTAAAGGAGCAAGAGTAATTGTTCTTCAAAGACTACTCTGATTTCTATTACAGAGACGGCTTTCCAAAAAAGTTCTATAACCTAGCGATGTCTTAAGAAATGTTACATCTGTAAAGAATTTGGGGCAATTGATTTTGAAGTTTTAATGATTTCATCTTTATGAATATTGATAAGAAAGAATATAATTTGGAGATTGTGTAAAGTTTTAATTGGGAACTGCAAATGGAGATAACTTGTTGGAATTATTGCATCCGTTGACTAACAATTTGAAGGGTTAAAAGGAAGTGAGTGATACGAAAGTGCTGTTGCAGATAAAAAGAATCCTGTAATAGCACTTTTATCTACTAAATTATTGCAGTTTCTCTGAGGAAATGTCTTTCTTTTGGTTTGCAAATAGCACCATTCTTCCTTTTGATCCTATTCCTCTTACAACTTTTTTCATTGAGACATTCTACATCCGTTTCTTAATCTTATCCTTAAAGTCCCATCAGTGACATTTTTGGCGTATACTTATTATAATGGACATTACTTAGATCAAAAGTTAATTTGATCCCCAGAATTATGATTAATCTTCCTGCAGGTGCTGCAAACCACAGTCCTTAAATTAACGAATAAAAAGATGAAGCTCCAAAATACCAGTAGGTCAAAATTTCTTGACAATTTGAGTGGGTTTCTGAACACAAGAGAAAAATTAGAGTTCTGAGAGAAGATCTACACACTAAGTTCAAGCCCAATGTATGAGAAAATGCAAATAAAAGCTATGTTATATAGTGGATTTTTGTAGACAGAATAAATTTCTGCCATACAGAGAACAGGTATCAGAAAGATATACATTATATATACTTATACATTATATATACACTATAATGTATATGTTAATCTACAAATGTGGGATCTAGGGGGTCAAAAAGTGATTTAGGAGTCAAAATACGAGCTTCTGTGACTTGACTGGTGCCTGTTTCTCTGTATGAGAAAGTTTCCCATATATACAATCCTTATTTTGCCTAGGAAAATACTTTGGCAAAGTCTGATGACTAGAATTTATTGGGCGGCTAGTTTCAACTACTGAAAACATTCAGGAAAATATTAAATGCTTTGTAGACAGGCTGGTAAAATTTTAAAATCAACATTTACTATGAGTTATTCACTCTGTTATCGTCTGTAGACATCACCACACCTCAAGAGATACATGGTTTAAAAGGCATAGGGAAGCAAAAGATATAAGGCATAAAAAGCCTAAGAAAGAAAAAGGGAAGATTGTGCCAGGTTTAGCACTAAAGCTAGATCTTATAACAAAATTAAAAGGGTGGAAAGTGTGTCAGAGGAAGAATAAATGGTATATACTCCATTGGCTAACAGCCTCCTGAGAACCATTAACAGCTGATTCAGGCCACAGCAAGTTCCTATAACCTGAAAAACTCTGTTCCTTTTGAGAATTGGAGGAAAAAAAAAAAAAAGGTAAATCATACATAACATATCCTTCCTGAATTCTCCTTCCCAATCCTCTTGTGCTGCTCAGAGGAGTTCTGTTGTAGCAGAGACTCTAGGACAAGTTTCCTGCCAACATTAAGAAACATTTAAACCTTTTTGCTTTCTCTGCTGATGCCTCCTGTTCACTTCCTTGTGCTTCCTTTTTTACCTTCATCCTTTGGTAACGATGATGCAGGCAGACAGTAATTAAAGAATAACTGGCAAGACAAAGTCGTCTTTTTGGGAGCAATGGCCTTACAAATGGTTCTTCACCTGTTTGGGGAAGAGATATCTCATTTCCATTTTCCTATCATAGTGCATATTATGAGCCAGCCCCATGTCAGCACTGAAGTCTTAAACATTACAAAAACTCTTAATCAGATTTTAGAGTATCAGGTAGTGTGGAAGAACTGAGCACTTCTGTTTCCCAGGTTGCCTTCATTTTGGGAGTAATTTTTCTTGCATGGTCTCTAACTACCTTCTTTTGAACCCTGGAAATTAAATTTTCCATTTGTCTTGATTTTGTTTACTTTCTTGTTTAATTTCTTTAACCTTCAAATTATTATAATATGCCAATACATTGTATTGTCATTTGGAAAAATATTATTTTGACTGTTGAGCTGAGTACAAGAGAAATATATACGAGCAAGTACTTGAGTACCTTCCGTTAGTTCTGTCTTAAGCACTGACTATGTTATGACAGAAATATATTTTTGCTTGACTACTGCTATGTATATTTAAAGAAAAATATGAAGACTGAGTTTTTGCCTTAGCATTAGCAGCTACTAAATGTTTTCTTGGGTTTTTGTTTTTTTCTGTTTTTTAAATCTGGAAAGTATGAAAAGTTTTGGTGGTTTTCCTTCCCTTGAGCATTTTCTTCCAAGTAATCTAAGAATCATTTTCCTCCAGATATTTTTCTTAAAAGTTTCCGTATTAAACCAAGTGAGCTGAAAGAAAAACTATACATTATACATGAAGAGAGTGGTGGACTTACAGATGAGCAGATTACAGCACTAAGAAGGTAATCTTTGGGGTTCAGTTGTTTGTTTATAATACATGTTACCTTTTGGAGAAGGCCTAATCTTCTGCAAATAATGCAAAGTTCAGGAAAGATGCTACTGAGACATTGGATCTATCCTGACTGCGAATAAAATATTAGGGTTGCACACAGAAATCTCAGGCCTTGCAACTGAGATTTTAGAGTATGCCCCCAAAATATCACTTTCTCCCATGTTGTGTAGGAAAGGGGATTGCAAGAAATGACAGCAAATCTGACATGATTTTGTGAACTAGTTACAAGGAGCAGAATTAGTAAGAGAATAAATTGTGGCAGTGAGCAGGTGTAACTTGAGAAAATTTTACATCTTTTACTACAGCCTTACCGTCTGTTGTGGGATCAGAAATGAAAGATTTAAAACTGGTTTGGAGAGGAGGAAGGCAGACAAGTGTTAAAGGAGCTTCATGGGATGATGGGATATTAAGAATATCAGTATTTCTGAGTGGCAGAGATTCGTGGGTTTAAAGCAGAATGTAAATTTCTGTATCTTTAAAAAAAGTTGAATTACTATACTGAGGAAAAATAGGTTTCAGGAGTGTAAGCAAGAGTCTAATGGAGCTCCATTGCCTTTCAAAAGCTGGCCTTAAAGGTTTCATTCAAAAAAGAAAGATCTTACTGCAGTACTGCAGTTTCTAATTGCAGTGATGGAATTGGTCAGGAGATAACTGCAGTGAAATGTCTTGGACATCAAGAGTGTTCTCCAGTTACACATGTGGCTGTCTGGAGAAACAAATGGTTGGAGCTGGCAGAAGTAAGGAAATGCCTCCAGTCCCGCAGGACAGCAGAGTGCTTGGGTCTGGCCAGCCCCGTTTACGAGGGCAGCCTCTGCTCACACCTCGATTTGAAGGAAAACACTGAACACACTCTGTTGTTCAAGCCCTCGTACAGCACTGCAGATTCAGTCCAGCATCTCCGTGCTGTTGAAATTGGTGTAACACTACTGAGATCACTGATTTATAGCATCTGGGCTCTTTGCCATCAGACAATAATAATAATAATAATAATAATAATGATGATGGCAATGAAGCTTGAAAGATTTTATTTTTTCCTTGAAGATTTCAGAGTCTTCCTTTGACAGCAATAATGCTGAGGAAATTTTTCTAGCAATGGAATGTGTAAGAGATATTGGATGCCGTATTGCTATATGCTATATAGGATCAAGGAGTCTGTTCCTGGGATTCTTATTTATTGCTAAAATCTAGGAATGCATCTACAAATCTTGTAGTGAAAGGAAGCTAATTTTTTCCACCCCAACAGTTTTAAAAGTGTTACTGAAATAGATGAGATGCATTTCAGAATTGAGGGTTGGATTTCCAGGGCCGTTCAGTGTCTTACAGCTCCCATTCAGCCATCTCATCGAAGGAGCGGACGCTTATCTTGAAACATCAGCACTCACAAGTTTCTCTTGTACGATGCGCTGTAGTAGACTTGGCGCAATACGAGTAGCAGGAGACCTAGCACTTTTGAAGACCTTTCCACTTGATTTAGGTGCCATGGTGGAAAATTTTATCGTTGAAAACTGTGTCCTCCAGTCAATTGAGAACCTGTGGTTATGACAGGAGTTTAAACAGGACAGTCAGTGGCCGGAAAATTCCTCTCTGTACAAATTATAGCTGTCATACTGTCTAAGCCTGAGCAGGAAGTTTAAATTCTCCTATTGTAGAATGAAAAATATGTAAAGCCAAAACCAAGATTACATTTTCAAGACTGTGACCAGTGAGCAAAATGTTCTGCTCATGTATCCAGTGAAGGTTAGTGGAGGTGGTAGAATATTATTAGGAACTTCAGGACTTATTTTGATACGGAAACCTTTCCATAGGTCTCTGAATGATTCTTTATCCTGACGTCTTAAACTCAATAGCAAAGCACCCTTTACCTCTATAAACTTAATTTTTCAGAACAGTGAGAGATTTTTCGTTGCACAGATTCCATTAGAGTTGCATTGATGTAAAAAGATATTTATGGAATTCATTCACATATTCTTGTGCTTCCTTTTCCATGGCTTCCACTGTTTAACATTTTAAGCTTTAAGCCTTCTAGATAATCTGCTAGTTTCATTTCATATACATAATACATTAAAACAATTTGATGGGATATCAGACTTCTGATTAAATGAAGATATTTGCTGTCAGCTTTAAAAAAAATGTTCTTTGAATTTGCTTAAAAAGTCCAACTATTTTTAATGATAAATAAAACCCCTTTCATTTGCCAACAGATAACTGTTATTTTTAAATGAGAATTCATTTTTTTTCTTGATGGTGAAGGGTGATGAATGGAATTTTTTGTAATCTGCTTTAATATAGATTTAATAATTCAAACCCCAGCAATTATTCAATTGAAATGTCATATTAAATTATTGACAACAGTAAAAAAAAAAAAATCTTATTATTTGTCCTGTATTTAACATGCTAAAATCTTTGCTTTATGTTTTCCACTTTTGAATAAATTTCCATACTTTTAATGAAAATGTGTATCCGTCCCCATGAATGTTTAATCATATTTGCTACAAATTTAGTAGGTTGTTGGCAGAGAAAGAAGAGAAGATACTAGACCTGAATGCTTATTTAAGATTCTTAACACTCCTTCTCACATGTTAGCTATAACATCTATTTAATTTTTCTTAAGATATGCTATGAATTCCCGTAGTGTATCAGTCAGACAGGCAGGAAGATCTCCAAAGGAGGGGAACTGTGGTGGTGTGTGTATTTTTCCAAGCGGAGGCATGTTTAAAGACATCAGTTTTCTAAAAATCTGCAGCTCTGGAGTACTATGGGAGAATATTCTGTTACCTTATGCAGAAGGAAGGAAGTTGTGGGTCTGTGTCCCATGCTATCATAACAAACCCGAGAAATGGATCTTGGATGTGATGCAGTGCTTAGAGAGACAGAAATGCCATTGCTCACTCTTTTTTCATGGGCAATTAAAAAGTTTTAGAGTTAGGAGTCGGTCAGACCGTGGGCCCCACTGGTTAATCGCACTATAGCATGGGTCTGCTCTGCTTTTGTGCTAATTTTTCAAAGAAGTTATTGCTGGAGACAAGCTAAGCCAGCATGGCCATAACTGCTCAGAAAGTGTATATTGCTTCTAGGTGCTTTGGAAAGGTTGTCAGATATGTTCATCCAATCAATGAAAACAAGGCATGTATGTATCGAGCACAGAATTAATGAACCTCTTCGGAAATTATGGCTTTAGCTCCTCTGTTGCATTGTTTTACCTTTTCCAAAATAGCCCATGCCATTGTAAATTGTTTGCAGATCTGCAGGTGAACACTAATTTTCAAGCCTTATGTATATATAAGCATTTCCAGATATCGAATCGTTGAGGTTGGAAAAGACCTTTAAGATCATCCAGTATGTATCTGCAGATAATTTTTGCTTTCCATCGCATAGTTGGCTCAAATGTCTATAAAGTTCCAATGGTTAAAGAATAAATATGCAATATGTAAAACACACTAAACAGTAAGAAATTCCGACGTATGGGATTGAATGATTGTTTTATGTCACAACAATATAGAATGAAGAGGAAGAGGACATGTAATTTTCATTTGCTGTTTTACAGATACATGCCAACGCCGAAAGATGCAGAAAGGTACCAGTCATTCAGGGGGTCTCCTTCAGAGCTGCATGTGGTTGATCAGTTTATGTTAGAGGTAAGAAGGTACAGCATTAAAAGACACCACATGCTATTTCTAGGACACTGTCTTCTAGATAAAACCACCACAAGAAGCTGTTGTTTGGAACTTGAATTTACAATCTCAGCCAGAATCAGTATAAGAGGATTTATCTGATAAAGAGTTGAGACAGGTAGATATTATGAAGAGAACTGTATGGATCCCTTTGTGTCTCCGAGTCACATGCCCTCCCTCCAAAGTAGGAGCTGATTTATTCTGAGCTAGATTTCCAAAATCTATAAGCATAAAGTTGTATGCATTTAACCATTCTTGTTCACAAGAAATGAGTGTCATTGATTTTTAATAACGTCTGACCTTACTGGCATACAGTGTCTTCTTGAATTTGCATATGCAAATGATGCAAAATTGATTTGCATATGCAAAAATGATTCAGGTATGTGCCATAGTATATCTACAGACTTAAGGCCTAGAATAAAATTAATAAATGAGCACAGAAATTAGGGAAACTATGGTGCAGATGAATTACTCGATAAATTATGAAAGTTATATGCATGTTTGGGTATAAACACAGGTTTTGATTCCTAATCTGTTCAATTCTATGCAGATGTGCAAAATCCCCCACTTAGGCCAGAGGTTGGATCTCCTGCTTACCATACGTGAGCTCCCTGTGAGCATGAGAGATTTGGAGCCTGTAAGTAACATGCCTCCTTCATAGTGTGTTTGTAATCAAAATCTACCAGTTAGACAGTGGAGGAACAAGTGACCTCGACGCAGATTTCAAAGCTGTGTAGTTGGGGAAGTTTTGTTTTGGTTTTTTTCCTTTTTTTTTTTTTCTTCCCCTCCCCTTTAGCAAAATATCTCACAGTCCAGAATGTGAGCAATTCATAGTGTGGTAATCCAGGCAGCCTAGTATATAAAAAAACATTTCATGGCACTGTTCAAAGGTAACAAGCAAAAAAGTTAAAAATATTTCATAAAATCTCTATAGGTCATCACTTTGATAGCCAAGGAATTGTAAATGACAAGAAACTGTTAGAGACAAGGCTGTATTTGAAGTATAGTGGCACTATCGGTTGGTGCATTTGGAATGCTTTTGGGAATCCAATTCATTTTATTGTGTTTTGTTAATGATGGTATTCCACAGTACTGGTTCAAAACAAAACACAGTAAAAGAAAAAAATGGAGACAAATGAGGGCTATGATACGCATGCATATACATGTATGTGCATTTAATATCATCCTTATTCCACTAAGGTTCAAGATGCAGCTGCTAATGGCCTGGCAGTGGAATAGACTTTCGCAAAGGAGGGAGAAAAGTACAGGAAAGGATCTTCAAATTTTTATTTTGCATTGTTAAGCCTTCCTCTTTCTTTGGCCAGTGATAAGACAGAAGTGAATTTCACCATTAAAATTGAATTCCTTTTGTGGGGACGTTCTTGCCCCACAAGCTGAAAGAATTAATCTAAAGTCATAGATACTTACAGAAAGTTTATTTGACCAGCACCTCATAGACATTGACTATTTTCAGAAGACTGAAGGAGGACATTCACCCTAAGGATTACAGCACTGAATTGAAACATGGCAAAGCAGAGTTCAAGTCCCTCTCTGCCTTTTTCAGGATGACCTAGGGTTGGGGGCATGCAAATAAACAGCGTTCCAGTCTCATGGACTGGATGTTCCTGTTCCAAACCGCTGCCTTACCTGCCAGGGTTTGTATATGCTTTGATTCAAAACAAAGTATTTTGACACAATTCTGTTCCTATGAAAATGTTTCAAAGGTTTTGCTCTCATTCTGCATGGGAATGAAAACAAAATTTGAAAGTTCTGCAAGTCCAAGTTGTTATCCTTTGTCTGGCTGTGATGAAATCTGTAGTAACAGTGGGGAAAACTCACAAAAAGAACAGATGGAAAACACTGGGGAGATGCACAGATTTCTGACCCTGCCTGGTACAATGCTACACCTTTGCTGTCCTCCACTGAAACCAAATATTTGATTATTTGGAAGCTTGTATATATACTGTTTGCTTTGATGGATATTTGATGTTCATTGAAGAGCTGATTAGTTGTCTAAGTATTTTCTTACTTATACACTCTAATACGTTTGTTAACCATAGATTATACACCTAAAATTCTGTGGGACAATCTGAATATTGGCTTTAAGCATCCTCTGGCCCTGTGACGTGCTATAAATGTTTTAACAATGGCTTTCAGCTCTCCCGTGTGTTTAGTCCTTTCCCTGTTTTTAAATTTGTGTGTTGGTGACTGATGAAGAGAGGTGTGGTGCTAAAAAAAAATATGCATTTCCTAATTTAAAACAAAGCCACTTCTTGTGTCTATAGCCCTAGAAGGGAGGTGGCTTCCCCAGGAAAACAGAAATTGATACTGAGTTTGATTACAGGAAATTATTGTTCTTCCTTGTGGGGAAACTGTGCTAAGAATTTTGATAAGATAACAGTCTTCAGCTGGTATAAACAGAAGGGAGGGAGGTGAAGGATGGAGAACCTTATACTGCGCTTCAGGCTATCTGCTTCCCCTGATGCCTGACATTCGGTGCAATCTGGTGCATTCAAACAGCAAAATACTTTTTCTTCAGAAGCACTTTTAAGAGATGAGGTTGAAGTAATTTTGGCAAGGCTTGTTTGGCAGCCAGAAAGGATGTGACCTCCATCGGGGGTAGGTAACTGTGCCAACACCACACGCTTGTGTGACATTTAGCTTGGTGGGAGACTTTTAACTGGTCCTTCCTGAAAACCCCTGGCCTGTTCCCCCAGGGAAGCTGGACAGGAAGACATCCACCAGCTAGAGTGTGACTTGCTTCAGCGGGGGACAATGAGGCTTTCGGCAAAGGGAAGGTATGGGCACCATTGATTTACTCACATTTTCAATTTGAACTGAAGGAAGATTTGTGTGTTTCAGCTAATAAACCAGAAAATCCAAGCGAGTAAGCAGCTGCAATCCAGCCAGAAATTTGTTGCTGTCTTGGAGTACATTTTAGCCATTGGGAACCATTTAAACGAAAAGGCTGGAAAAGAGAAGGCTAAAGGGTTTCGATTGTCGTCTTTGACCAAAGTGAGTAAATATTTTTCTTGTCGTTAAAATCATCATATTCTAAGGTACGTTAGCCATTAATATTAACTCAGTTTTCCCCTGAATGTGGAGAAAGGCAATCATTTTTAATGAGTAGATAACATTTTAACATCTGCTGTTGGTTACACTAGAAACAAAATCCTGTTTAACAATGTATTCTTTAATGTGTGTTATAACAAGATACACTTCCCCATTTTAGACAGCAGCACTGGCTAGATGGGGGCATTGGGGTGTTGAACACACCGTGTTTCTAATGAGGTAGAACATCAAAATCCTGACTGCCTGATATTAAGATCCCCTGGCTAGAAGAGGCATCTGAGCTGCAGGGCCCTGGTTAGATGCAAGTTTAGATAAACGGTATTTTGCAGTTTTGTGCAGGGCGCTGTTGTACGGATCCTCTTCGTTTCACTGTGGTCAGAGGCTGTAACTATGGCATTTCTTCCATGGTAGTTGCACTTTTATGGCACTGGAATAATTCCTTAGCACTTCATTTTACTCCAAGGCAAAGGTCTTTTGCAACAAGTGGTACAATGCCATTTTAAGGTAAAATTTCAGACGTAGAATGTAAATAAATTAATAAATTCAAAGGGAGTGAAATTTGCCTGCAATGGTTTTAACAACCCCATCATTGCTCTGCTGGATGATTGAACAGGGGACGAAGGTGGCAGTTGTGATCTTTACTCTTTCCTGATAGAGATCTGCTCTACAGGAAGCGTCATCTAGGTGTTAGTTCTTTAATTGTCTCTTCATTGACCTACCACTTGTGTGACATTAGGCTGGGTTTCCCATTAGTTTTAAGGAAACTGCTTTCCCTTCTTCATCAGAATTTGCCATCAGAAAATGCTGCTACTGAGCACAGAGATTTCCCTCCCTGCCTCCTTCACCCAGCAGTGGCAGAGCATCATACTCTTATCCTAAAAAGTAAGAAATAGATACAAATTTCCTAAGCTGCCTTGTACCTTTAACACTATTGTAAGATTATGCCTGATCTGTGAACAGAAGAGAGAATTTCTATTTTGTTTTTGTAAGGTATCTTTCCATCTGGAGACTTTAATATATGAGTGAGTGATTTATAACTCTAGTGACAATTCTGAGATGCAACTTCCATTCTTTTTTTTTTTTTAATATATATATAATGGCTGTAATACCACATCTATCATAATGAAAAATGCCTACAAAATCATTTTCTGCCACAGAACATCGTCCCATATTCAATTAATGAACTTTACTATCTACGTGAACACAGCACACTGCTTTTAAGTGGAAAGGAATAATGACTGTGTTTGGAGGTCCAAAATCAGTTGCAATCAATTAGGATACCTTAAGTTAAAAAAGACCCCTGTGAATAAGACGACACAAAAAGAACAAAGAAGGTCAACAGATATGAAAGTGTAAAGCTGATCTTAACCAAGAATGTCTGTGAAGTGGCAGATTGAAAAGAAGTTTAATTTCATTATGTTTTCTATTCTTGTCAAATTTACCTGGGAGCTATCAACATCCCTGCTGTTTCTTTTTTTTTTTTTTTTTTTTTTTTTAAGTATAATAGCTCAGTCTGTCAATTATTGCTCTATTCTATTTGCAGTTACCTCTGTTGCGGGGTAAGGAGAGGACATTCACCTTGCTTCATGCCCTTGTGGAACAGATCTTCTTACATGAACCTGATTTGGCTAAATTTTCTCAGGAGTTGACAGAATTTGAAGCTGTTCCTGATGGTAAGAGGAGGGAGGGGAAAAAAAATATCAACAAATAAAAAAAATGAAGTCCTTCAACTTTTGTGGAAACTCCCATTCTCACAATATGAATGATACTCATTAGCATTTTTTTTCCCCTCTCTCTTCCTTTCCAGCTTCCATGAAGGGCCTCAGTGCTGAAGTTGATGGTATGTAAATGGGGTTTCTAAATTCAGAGAAAGATTTTCATATGTTGTGCAGTCATTTGGAACAGGTTTTCATTGCACTTCTGTAGTTTGTAAAGAGAGGTAAAGGTTCAAAACATTGAGGTAAAGTGTTGCTATGGTGATACTTAACCTGCCATGTTACTGTGAAGAATCCTTAAAAACGAAATATTAAAGTGTGTCCAGGTGGTTTAGAAATATAAAAAAATATACTGCCCAAGGTAAATAGAGCTTATCGTAAACTACGAATGTTAAGTGATACAAGTGCTCCATCAAAGTTACGGCTCTAGCGGAGTCTCTGGGAGCAGGCAATGCAGCAGGAGAAAACTTCCTGCAGTTCAGTCCTGAAGTTCAAGAATTTCTTTGTCCCAAACCGGTGTCCTTCTCTAGAAAGGAGTCCAACACTAATGAAGTCGACAGGAGGGAACAGAATAAGGTCATTCAAGGGTGTCATGGTTTAACCCCAGTCAGCAACTAAGCACCACGCAGCTGCTCGCTCACCCTCCCTGCCCCCTGGTGGGACTGGGGAGAGAATCAGAAAGAAAAAGTAAAACCCATGGGTTGAGATCAAGACAATTTAATGGGACAGCAGAGGAAGAGAAAATAATAATAATAAAAAAAGAATACACAAAGCAAGTGATGCACAGTGCAATTGCTCACCACCTGCTGACCGATGCCCAGCCCATCCTCAAGCAGCGACTGCTGCGCCCCGGCCAACTCCTCACAGTTTCTATACTGAGCATGACGCCGTATGGTATGGAATGGCCCTTGGGCCAGGCTGAGGCAGCTCTCCTGGCTGTGCCCCCTCCCAGCTTCTTGTGCACCTGGCAGAGCATGGGAAGATGAAAAGTCCTTGACTAGTGTCAGCACTACTTAGCAACAACTAAAACAACAGTGTGTTATCAACGTTATTCTCATACTAAATCCAAAACACAGCACTATACCAGCTACTAGGAGGAAAATTAACTCTATCCCAGCCAAAACCAGGACAAAATGTAAGATAGACTCTCAGCTTTTGGTTTGAAAAACCCTTGCATCTGTTATGCTTTGAGAGTCAGCCAGGCATGTAGCTTGATGCTAAATTCCAATCAACTTCTTAGGAGACATACATCACTAAAAATAATACTATTTACCTTCAGTCACTTGTGTTGGTTGGACAATGTTGGTAGCAATTCAAAATGACTAAATATTTTAAAGACAGTTTTGGAAAGCAATGGATAAAGTAGTACAATAGACATGGTACCAGAAACTGTTGGGAGCTATCGAAGGAGGCAAATTATGGGAACTGGAGGAGATTGACTGGCCTCTTGCCTCCATGGATTCCTGATGGGCCCAGTGTAGATCAGTCTTCTCTTCTGAGTCACATTCTCCAGGAAAGAGAGGGAAAGAGGTGGACCAAATGCCACAGAACCAGCCTTTGTCACCATGTAGTTCAAGGCACATCCTGGCGCTCATCTGCTGCAAGCATCAGCACAAGGGGAGGAAGACGCTAGACTGCAGCCTGGGTCAGTTCAGGATTCAGCCCCTGGAGCTAAGGCTGTATCCTCTTCTCTCCCCATTTCACACCATGAGAGGTCATGGAATCATAGAATGCTTTGGGTTGGAAGGGACCTTTAGACGTCACCCAGCCCAACCCCCCTGCAGTGAGCAGGGGCATCTTTAACTTGATCAGGTTGCTCAGAGCCCCATCCAACCTGACCTGGGATGTTTCCACGGATGGGGCATCCACCACCTCTCTGGGCAACCTGTGCCAGTGCTTCACCACCCTCAGTGTAAAAAATTTCTTCCTTATATCCAGTCTAAATCTACTCTCCTTTAGTTTAAAACCATTACTCTTTGTCCTGTCACAACAGGCCCTGCTAAAAAGATTCTCCCCATCTTTCCTGTAGGCCCTCTTTAAGCACTGGAAGGCCACAATAAGGTCTCCTCACAGCCTTCTCTTCTCCAGGCTGAACAACCCCAACTCTCTCAGCCTGGCCTCGTAGGAGAGGTGCTCCAGCCCTCGGATCATTTTTGTGGCCTCATCTGGACCCGCTCCAACAGGTCCATGTCCTTCTTGTGCTGAGGGCCCCAGAGCTGGACGCAGTACTCCAGGCGAGGTCTCACCAGAGCAGAGCAGAGGGGCAGAATCACCTCCCTCAACCTGCTGGCCACGCTGCTTTTGATGCAGCCCAGGACACGGTTGGCTTTCTGGGCTGCAAGCGCACATTGCCGGCTCATGTCCAGCTTTTCATCCACCAGTACCCCCAAGTCCTTCTCGGCAGGGCTGCTCTCAATCCCTTCACCCCCAGCCTGTATTGATATCGGGGGTTGCCCCGTCCCAGGTGCAGGACCTTGCACTTGGCCTTGTTGAACCTCATGAGGTTCACACAGGCCCACCTCTCCAGCTTGTCCAGGTCCCTTTGGATGACATCTCGTCCTCCTGGTGTGTCAACTGCACCACTCAGTTTGGTGTCTGCAAACTTGCTGAGGGTGCACTCAATCCCACTGTCTATGTCATTGATGAAGATATTAAACAGCACTGGTCCCAGTATGGACCCCTGAGGGACACCACTTGTCACCGGTCTCCATTTGGACATCAAGCTGTTGACCACTACCCTCTGGATGTGACCATCCAACCAATTCTTTATCCACCAAAGAGTCCACCCATCAAATCTGTATCTCCCCAATTTAGAGAGAATTTAGAGGTCCTACAGCAGCAGTCTGATGTAGTGCTTAGTGCCACCTGACAAGATTTTTTTACCATTACATAGAGTAGAGTTTTTATTCTTTTATCTTTAAAGGAACCCTGAACTTTCTACACAAAAACATAGGTTTGAAGAATGTTATTTTCATTGCTAATCCCAATGCTCAATGCTAGGAAAGGTCAAATTTACGGCTGCTGCATAACCATACTATCGACCTCTGTCATTCTGCAGTTGCTTGTGAAGGGATCACATACTACTTTTTTCCATAAGACCCATGCTTCCTTTAGGATTTCTGTTTCAAAACAGAAACTTAATATTCCTAGATGAGTATATTATAGACCTTAAATTTTAACCTCTTAAATTTTCTGTGTGTCCTAAATTAGACATTTGCAGTCCTTTGGACACAACTGCATGCTTGTGAAATTTCTCATTTTCTTTCTCTTTTGTTAGTTTTAAAAAAGGAATTGGAAAACATTATGCAGTGCAGGCGGCTTATTAAACCCAAGACAATCAAGGCAACACCCCAGGAGTCACAGTTCTGCAAGGAACTAAAGGTAACATTATCACAACTGTATTGTGAGCTGGAGGTAAAAGATGAGTAATCTGCTTAGTTCTCTGCCGAGCCCTGCCCTGGCAGGGGGGTCAGGAGCATTTGAGGGAAGGTGGCCTTTTATTCCCATCTGATAGCGTCTCATACCATAAGCCGCAGCTTGGGAAGGGCTTTTCAGAGTTTCTGCATCTCCTGCTTTTGCTTCACAGGCAAATGGGCTGGAGTGGATGAGGAACAGGTAGCCCTACTGTTGCTCATGATAAGCACTTTGGAATAATAGCAATTTTAGAGCATATATGAATTTGTAATAACTTCCTCTGCCCTTGGACAGAAGGGAAAATAGCATAGAGAAACATCATCCAAGGGCATGCCTGTGTTGCAAGTATAGGTTGATTGAAGATGATTCTGCCCGTGCTGGTGGCAGAACGAGATGGGCTGGAGGTCACAATGGAGAGGCAGCTGAGCAGGCTGGAGGGAGCCCAGTTCTGGCCAGGAGTCAGCAGAGCCAAACACAGGGCTTATTAGCTCAGGGGCAAACAACTTAACTCTCAAGAGCACTGTTGTGCTAGTTATGAATGGGGCTACTGCCAGTGAGGGTGTTCCTTGCTGCCACAGTGTGGACATGCTCATCTCTGCTCTCCTGGATATCTTCATGCTGAGCTTCACTGAGCAGTGTCGGCATCTGCTAAACCCACACGTTTCCTTCTCCCTTGGAACAGCTCAGCGCTATGCTTCTTTAATACATATTAAGTTGTCTTGTATATGTATATACTTATCTATAAATGTATACGTTACAAAGGAACTGTGATTAAGAAATTTTGTTTCAGAAGTTAAGTTTCTAAGGCCTTGTTTCTGACCCCTTAAGAACTAGCAACGGGGAGTGTTTACTTCACATGCAGAAAGGCTAGCCTATGCTAAATGTGGGTGGAAATTAGGACCTTATGATGCTTACCTAGTTCTGTCAGTTTTAATAGATATAGGTAGTGTCATTTCATGATACAGTAAAAAGATCTCTAACATTGGTGGGTCTTTTTCGTCTTTGATGTCTTAATACTTGCAAGGAAAGGTGTGCGCTTGATATATGCTTTTGTGAAATGTGAAATTTTTGTGACATGAAAATTTTGACTTGAATTCTCTTGTTTTCACTGCTGTTTAATTTCTGCTTTAATATTATGCTCCTATACCAAATTAAGAAGTTTTATTTTATTACAGGATTTAATTCAGAAATATGAAGGGGATCTATCCCAGCTGTCAAAAAGATGTGATGAAATGAAGAAGCTTTATAGCAACATACTGGTACATATCATATTAAAATGCAATGAAAAGAAATCTACATTTCTTAAAAAAAAAAAAAAAAGGAAGAAAGAAGTGCAAGAATTTCCCATACTTCCACATGCTTTATAGTTATACTGTCCACAGAAACTGAAAAAAATTCACATCTAACAGTGGTGGAATATTTTTATTTTTGTTGATGACTTACAGCCCACTTTTTAGAGGGTCTATGGGCCTAGTATTAAAAAGAAATGTAGTTGTTCACAAACTTTATAAATTCAATGAGTAACTGTTGAATGTTTTCATCATGTTACAGAACACGTTATGGAAAACAACATGCTTTTCTGGTGCCTACCAGCAATCATGTCTTCGGCTGGTAGGCAGCTGCAAATCTTCTGTTTCTTGGGCTGAGGGTTTTTTCTAGTGACAAATTTAAAGTCCAGGGCATTGATTTAGCTACTGTTATTTGAATGCAAGAGAGACACGGATAGAGATGTTAGTAGCACAGATCTAAAAATGAGCAGAGCAGAAAGGAAGCTCCACGGGCAGAAGATTTCTGATAAAGAAACTGTCTGTTCTTGTTTGTTCCTATTATATTCACCCACACTCTTGCACCAGAGAAGCACCTAATTTTCTCAATGATTTTTTCCTCTGAACAGAAGCAACCCATCTAGGTCCAATACACTAGAAAACGTATTTTTGGGTCAGAGGGTCACACCAGAAGGAATGATAAAAGCTCCACGCCACAATTTTTAACAACATAGCATGTAGATTCTTCATTTAGTACAATGATCTTGGAGTGTGATAGAAATTCAGGAGGTCTCTGCTATGGTAACAGTATTCGCTGGCAGAATAGTCACACTAGGAGGTTTTAAGGAAAGGGACAGATTTGCTGAAATGCAGTGCTAATCTCTGAAACTGGAATAATTTCCTAGTCCTGGGATTAGGATGCAGCTTTAAGTGGTGGTGGTGGTGGGTTTTTTTTCCCTTTTTTATGAGGGGGAGGGATTGGAAGTAGAGAAGTTTTAGGATAGGCAAATGTTACACAGAAGATGCAGTCAGGAAGACCTTTGGGGACCTACCTGAACAGACATTGAAGATTAGCAAGATGTTTGACCAAGGAAATTTAATTAGTAAAGTTTTACTAACAGTAATATTGTAACAATGTGCAAGGGTTTCTTTGTGTCTTGCAGCCTTTCACAAATGGGAAAAATGCCTCAGTGTAGGGTAACAAGCCAAATTTGTGTGGTAGCACATAGACAAAGAACTCTGTCCCAAGGCTTCAAAAAAGGTTCAGATCATAGAATGCTTTGGGTTGGAAGGGACCTTGAGAGATCATCGAGCCCAACCCCCCTGCAGTAAGCAGGGATTGAACCTGTGAACTTGGTATTATTAGCACCATGTTCTAACCAACTGAGCTAACCCAGCTGGTTGAAGGACTGGGATAAAACAACAAGAAAAAAAGGTGAAAAAATAGTGTAAATGAGAGAATTAACAATTGAGTTACATGAGTGGAAATGGTTGAAAAGTATTCACCAAATTTAGAAGTGGGGAGATTTGTGCTGTAAACCTTTTGGGGGACACTTCTTGCATGGGGTATGGAAGGATTTGACCCATTTTACCTAAAAGTCATCTTCAGAAGGAGTTAGTGTCGTGTGGCTGGTCCTACTTGCAGAGCTGTGTCATGCCCAGTGGGTGCTGGACGTGCCCTCTGCGTGTGCGTACTCTCTCATACTCCTGCACCAATGCCGTTTCCCTCCAGCTGTGTACATTCAGCCAGGAGGCATTACACATGTGATGCTGTGCTACAGGTATATGTGTGAGGTTCTTTGCTTTCCTTTCTTGTATTAGAAACTCTCATCTGAGACTCCTGTTTGCATCTGAAGAGGATTTCATTTTCCATGTAGCTGGAAGTTTCCTCACGTTTAAACCAGCTGCTTTTTGCTCCCCCCCGCCCCCCCCCCCCCCCCCCCCCCGGCCCCTTCTTGCTTATTCTCTAAAGTTAGGCATTCGATATATTTCTCTCACTTAGAATGGATTTTTTTTTCCTGAATAATGTTATTGCTAGGCAGATCTTTTTGCATATTTATAAAGCAGCAAAAATATAAAGCAAATATAAAATAGGATGGGTGATCAAAGACCAGGCTATCATCTCAACAGCACTAGGAAGGAGTAGTCCAGCTTACCTGGGGGAATATCTGATCTGGAAATGCATTGTAGGTAGCCATGGAAATCATGTTGCATATAAAACAAAAATCCGCAGGCCTACCTTTACGATTTTATATTCTGCTTATAAAATCAATAATGACCTTGGCATGTGACACTTCTATGGAATGAACAATAAATTGGAGATAACTGCTTGTGGTATAGCTGTGGGCTATGAACTTCTCACAGATGGTCATTAGCTCCAGGAAATGCCTCTCTCATTACTGTTTAACTGATGGTACACCATGGGTGAGTGGCGAGGCGTGCCAAAGATCAAGGGCTTGGAGCACCCAGGAGGTGCAATTAGGAACACAACAGGCAAAACTATTAATCAGGTGTCACTGGTTAATGTTAAAAGTTTTTGTGACTGGATTATATGTGAGTGGTTTCTTTTACTGTGTTTCTGATTTCCAGGCAGAGGATTTGCTCCTAAGAACATGTTAGGTGATGTCCAGGTGAACATGTTTAGATAATGACAGATACCAGTCCAAACCTTTCCATATATTTCAGTTGCAATCTGAAATCCTGAAATACGACTGCATTGCTGTTCAGCCTCGGGAGAGCTGTATCCCTCAACTACAGAGTAGCTCTCAATTACAGCTAAGATAGGAACTTGTAGCAACACAAGATGCCTTTTAAAACTTTTTGATGAAGCCTTTGGAGCATGTTCTCTAAGTTTGTTCTGCTCAATTAGAAAGCCATTGCAGGCAGAGTTATGTTCTTTAACTCATTGATCCTGTTAAGGAGGAATCCTTGAAAATGATGACAAACCTCTTGAATTAAACCTTAGCAAAGAGTTAGTATCAAAAATCCTTTCCTATTCTAGATCTGGAGAACCTATGTGGAAGTGATTTTAGTTAATGCAGGAATCCCTCTCCTAGTACTGAACTTTGTAGTATGACTGTCTTCACCTCTTGTTCTATAGCGCGGCAGACCTGATGCCAATATTGTTCACGTCTTTTTCAAAAGATTTCCATCCGTTCACATTTTTCAGGTGAAGGAAAGAAGAGAACACGGAAAGGTGGCTCTTTGATAAATTACGTTTTGTCCCAAAAATGTTTGCTTCCCTGTGAATATTTTTATTTGTTTGCAAAGCAAAATGACAAAAAAGGGAAACTTTTTGGCTTGGACCTGCTGCTACCATGCCCACCGTGGAATATAAACCATTTTCCTAATGTACACATTTTCTTCTATGAACGGATTCATCTAACAAACTGCAGAGCCAGGAAGCTTCATGATTTACTGATTTTTCTCCTCTTCAGCTGGAGATCTATAGTCCAGCCAGAGGGACTGGGTTATACAGAAGCCCAGGTTACTGAGATAATTCAATGACAACTCCTGGGGCCATTTTTACTTGGGATGTTTTGGATCTCAGCTTGCTGGAGATTTTAGTCAGCTCTAAGTGTGGGTTTTTATTATTATTATTATTATTATTTTAATGAATATATAATTAATAGAAAAGTATTAATAATAACAATAACAGAGAAGGTATTTAACTTTTCTCTTGCTCTTTTAATTTCATTAAGATCCTGGACATGGTTTAGATTACTTGGATATACTAATGTTAAATATTCTTCTCTTGTAAATTTACAGGTAAAATTTGGGGAGCCGCAAGACCTAGACTCTCAGGAACTATTTGGATGGATATCTTCATTCATTAGTGAGTTTAGGAAGGCCTGTGCTGAAGTCATGCCATAAGGACAACACAAATCTTATAAAGAGGTGAGGGAAAGAGAAGTCCAGGAAACAATGTTTAAGTTAATTGGTTTGAAAGTTTCTCTACTAATAAGTAGCACATAAACAGTGTATAGTCTGTACAGCAGTATACTTTGATTTTAAGAGATATTCAATTTATAATGTGTAATTTATAAGTGGTATTTGACCTGTAGGATCACAGATCACTTATGAGCCTCTCCCTCATTTTTTCTGATGTACGTGCTTTTGTACCTTGAGATGCCTGTATATTTAGAAAGGAGATGCTTTTGACATTGTATAATTTCTGGTTTTAATATTTTCCTTTGATACCCAGTCTTCTGACTGAGTTTTAGCTATTTCTTTCAATGAATATGTTCCTGTATGGTGATCTAATTTTTAATTATTTTTGCTGTATTTTTCTAAATAATACTTTACAAGTTTTATAATGAAATGGGGAGCTGTAACACACAGAGGAGAATATTTAGCAAAAATTCTTGTTTGTCTTTCTGCTATTAAAGCATTGCAGCCTTAGTATGTAATGGAGAAAGTGTCTTGCTGGGTGTTGCCCCCCGCCCCAAAGTGGTACAATAGAATAGTGCTTTTTATGGCTAATGTCATGTATTCAGGTAAAATACCGTAGAAGTCAATCAGTATGTGAGATTTGTATTGGCAGGAAGAGAAAAATATCAGAGAAGCAAAATAAAAACTTGTCATGAGGCATCTACGTAATGGATACTGGAGGTAATTATCCATGGTTTTTAAGAGAGAAAATACTTCTGCTGCATTTGTTGGCTTTTACATATTTTTAATTAGAATAATTATCTGGAGCTCAAAAATATGAGAAGAAATGGAAGTCTATAAATACAAAGACAAAGTGGATATGTTCAACATTGAAAGCAGAAAATAGTTCTAAAAGGTCACTGATAAAATTTGGTATTTTCTCTACCAGTTTTGCAAACAAAGTTGTTTGAGAAAAACACTGAGAAAAACGCTGTCAGGAAAGTAGAGATACAAGAAGCCCAAAGTTGTTTTTTCTCTTGTCTTGGCCTCAGTACGTTAAAGAGTATCGCAGGCTGCAGTTCCTGGGAGCTTACAGCTTCTGATGTGCCATGACCGGCAGCACACCCCTATGTGAAAAGGCAGAAAAGCGTTCCTGCAGCTAATGTGTCCATCACCAAAGGAAATGGCTTCATTTCACATCAACCTTGATAAACCTGCTGAGGGCAGGGGATGCAGCTGAACCCCTGCCCTCCATGGGTGCTCCTCCTTGGAAGCCGAATCTGCTCCCATGGGCAGGTGCACGCAACTTCTGTTTCAAAGAAGTGAGCAGGGGTCATAAGCGCTCTTCTAAAATGATAGTTCCCACCTCTATTTTGAGGAGTCACTGAGGAAGTGGAATCCTGCCCTGAAGGATTCAAATCCTTACAATCCTCCTCATAAAGGAGTGCTCTGGCCAAAAGGTGTGTTGAGCAGGCAGATTCCTGGCCGGTGAGCGATAACGCCAGGGAAGTGACTTCAACAGGAGGCATCGGGTGGTACACAAAGATGATGAGCAAAGAAGCAACCGCTCTTCCAGCTTTGTGAGAAGCAAACCTGGCACCAGGTGTGAGTGCCAATGGGCCTCACTGCTTAACTTCTCTACCCTAAATCCACCCCTCATCTTAGAGGATGACTAAAAAGATCTGTGAGGAAGAGGCTCAACAGACTATGTAGTATGCGTAATATCATCTTCCAGGCACCTACCTATCATATATAGGAACTGTCTCACATGAGGTAGAGGATGCCTGAACTAGAGCTCTGCATTGCAGCAGCAGCGAAGTACCCAGTGGGTCCCCTCAGCTTGGTACCGCCGGCGTTGCTGCCGTCCGTAGGCTCTTGCACGTCTGCGCTAACAAAGTGCATCGTTTTGGCTTCTCAACAGCCTTGTCAGGGCTATGCTTCCAGTTAAGAACATGCAGTCATGTTTCTCAGAGGCACAAGGAACAAAGGAAAAAACAAACAGCAAAATTAGTACCCCTGATACTTATTTTACAGAAAATTATTCACAAAAGCAAATAAAGGGATTTAATTTTACAGAAAACATATTGGCTATATTTGCCTCAAGTCAGCATCAGAGCAGTGACATCTGGTTGATGCTGAAGTCAGTGGCATCTATCTATGTACCAGGAGCTACAGCTTTCTGATTGAAAGAGGAAGATTAAATCCCTTTTTAATTTTTTGCATTTCTGTACCACAATGCCCTATACGGTGCATATACGTGCACTGTAAACAACACTTGCAGTTTTTGATGTGTGTCATTACTGCTCCAAAATCTGAACCATCTTCATTTATATGTGAATCGTGTAAGATAATCCTGTATACAAGTGCCATTTCCATGGTATCAAGATCCCTGCATCCCTGAACAACATTCGTGATGATCATGATAAGTTTTGTGTTTTTCTACCATTACCTTAGCTCAGGAGTCCTGGGAAGTCTCTTTTAACTAAATAGTTTTTTCTCTCCTTTTTTTTTTTTTTTTTTTTCATGACTCACTTTTTTCCCCTAGTCTTTTTTCTCTATTATTATATCTAACAGCTTGTACTTGTTTTATAGCTCAGCTGGCATGGCCTCTTCCAATTAAAAATATATTCTACACAGTAGTCGATATCTGTGTCTTTGTGTGAATATCCTGGAGCATTAATTTAAAAAATTAATGTCCAAATACCTTCTTGGCAAGAAGTTCTAGCCCCTTCAGAGAGCACGAAGCTTTCCTACGGAGTGGGAGCTTACTGAGGAGACATGTTTCAATTTTCTCAAACAAGCTATTTCTTCAGTGCCTGTGAGTTTCAGAGATCTCCTGATTTATATGTAAAAATAAATAAATAGACCTTGTTCCCTACCTCATTCTTTCCCCCCAGTGTTATTTTGCATAAGACTGGGTTTTTCAAGTCTCTTAGAGTCAACCGTATTACTAAGTTTTAGTGGTATAAAGAATAATAGTTGCTACGCCTCAGCATTTATTTGGAATTACATAGACAACCTCTAAGTCGCTGTGTGGATAATGTCTGTGGAATCCTTCCTAAGCAGCTGACAGTTTTATCCTGCAAACCTGTAGTCATAATAGTCAGTGTTGAGTGAGCCTTCTGTTTGTGGAAACTAACACAACTGGGAGCACTCCAACAAGTAGCAACCTGCAAGTACTGCAGTATGGGTTATTTGTTTCGCTACAAAAACCACAAAGCTGACATTTGGCATGTTATGAAATATGAAAGCTTAATGGTGACGTTATAGTTCTGTTCAGTAAAATTAGTCTCAATATTCTGTTGTGTGAAGTAAGGCTGTAGGCCAAATGCTGTACTGATTTTCTCTCATGACAGCTCAGCTGTGTAAGAACTGCTTGCTCCAGAAGGAAACAGCGATCTCTTTTGAAAGTTCGTTTCCTTAAAATGCACACTACTCGTAGTATGTGCAGTACTTCAGCAAGAACAGGAAAGATAATTTCTGGATCTCAGATTAAACATTAGTTGTCTCCAGCAAAAATGTGACTGAGAGAGGCCCCACACTCTGGGACTGGAGCTCCCCATAGAAATCTCTGACTTCATCCGCCTGCCCAGTGTCTTTGTGTATTCAAATCTGCCCTGAGAAACGCTGCAAGAAATGGAGCTCATATAGGCATGGGTCACGGAATTGACTTGAGCTCCCAGAGGGGCCAGTGTTACATGTGTACCAGCACTCACAAGGGTTTTCCAAGAATTCAGTTTGAAATATAAATATCTTCCCCTGGAGGCAGAAATTTCCCAGTTACCAAAAATGTAGAGAGCTGAGATTATCCAGTACTAGACTCAGTGGAAAAAATTTAACTTCCATAAATGGACAATTACATCCTAGGACAGTGGCTGAACTTTGCTTTCCAATTTTTTTTTTTTTTTCCCTTCCCTATTTGAACTGCCAGATGACCAGGCAACAGGCAGGGTGCGCCTGCTAATTTGTATAAATGAACAGTACGGCAAAAATAAAAATCGTGGTCACTTGAAAGGTGTTCTATGCGTAAAAGCTTTGAAGTCACTTACGTATGCTGGCTTTCTAGTTTGAATTAATGCTTTTCAAATACAAACACCAGCTGTAGGAGAAGAAAAAAATTGCGCTGGGCAAAGTGAATGAAAACATGGGGTCTCTAAAAGGGAACCTGTTGGGCACTGACTGTACAACAACTAAAGCCTGAAAATATTCTTAGAAAATGCTCACTCCTATGCTTAAGAAGTTGCTGCTAATGATGACTCAGAAGAACCACAAACAAATTTCAAGGTGCTTGCCTTAAAGAAGAATGTATTAAAAAATTCAAACTGAGGGCTGCTTTGACGAAGTGCTGAGGTGTTCTGCCTCAAACAGGGACTCAAAAAGCTCTTGGTGAGACCCTTCCCTGCATCACTCACGGAAGTTTTGCTGTGGATATTCATAGAACAAAGATCTCATTCACTGATTTGAAAGACATTTTCAGACTGCCAAAATGCTCAACTATTCAGTTTTCTCACCAAACTAAATGCAAATATTCACTTTTTCACTGTTGCTGCGCACTACCCAAGTAGAATGTACCAAAAGTTGAACTGTCTACTTTATTCCCAGAGTAACAAAAAAAGGGAAAGCCTTTTAGTGAAACGTCTAACTCAGACTCATGCAGGTGTGAATGCTTTGTGCAAATAAGATTTTATTTAGCGTTAACTTGAGTATTTCACGTCATAGCATATTACTGCAGCTGATGTGATACGTCTAAGCAGCAGACTGCGCTTTCTTGGGTATACATTGAAACGATTGCAGGGATTGCTAAATGTGCTTAAGCCTTACACTTGCTGCCTGTTTACCCAGGGATGAATTTTGCCCATTGAGACTATTTTAGTCAAGGACAGTCAGCAGTAGTTAAACAACAGAAAACTACAAAGTAGGTAAATATTTCTTTAAGCTCATTTTACAAATAAGACATTGGAAACAAAAGGTTTCAGATGCAGATTTTAAGTCTCTGGACGCAATTCAAAAATGCTGCAATGTTTTTTGAAACATAAATAGCTGACACTCTTTTGCTTGCAGAAGGATAAATAACGGGTGACGTATGCTACGGTGACGTCATTTGCTCATGAGCTTTGAATTAAAAAAAGAAAATAACCCCAAAGGTTATTGTCTGTAAAGATCAAATACCGATGAGTGTATTTATACCAAAATTATTCTTGTAGCTCCTAGAAATTTTCCTGAACAAGCCCTACAGTACTTGTCCTGTAATTATAAACAGAAATTTGCTCGACTCAACTTCAAAACCGGAACTCTTCTGAGCCAGTAATAATTCCCAGATAATATCCCAAGTTGCTGTCATTGATGCTTAAACTGAAGTTTGTTATTTGGAATCCTTCCATTTAAAACAATCTGACGTCTCACTTTGGTGTCAGGAATTAAGCTGATTAGGAAAATTAAAAGCAAACACAATCCTTTTGATTACGGATTTGCTGAACTTGCCCTGCAAAAGGACAGCCCGGCTGTGGTGACTCTGCTCTCCAAGCTGAAGTACAGCTCTGGCTGCATCTGACGAAGCAGCCACGCGGAGCCAGCCTGCGGTGTGCCGAGCTGACGGGAGTCCTCCGGCTCTCACAACTTCTCATTTAGAGGCACTGATTGTGCCATATTTGTGCGGGTGTGCTGTGCAAAATAGGTATTTCGGGGAATGAAATTTAGAAAACAGTTGTGATTCATTTCAGTCGTTCCCACCTCTTCCCCTTGCAGCTGTGCAAAATCCATCAGGTGTTACTGAGCTGCACATAGAATACGACAGTCAGTTTGAAGGAGGAAACTTAAGTGCCAGTCACTATTTCAAGAAACGTTGGTATATTTTTATATTGAAAATTAATTGGTTAAAATAAAGAACCACCATTGGTACAGAGGCCAGAGCTCCCATCTCTCTCTCTTTAGGACAAGGCTGTGGGCTATCGACTGAGGAGCTAGAACCCCTAGAGCCGGATTTCTATGAACATGATGACTACACTTGGCTTTTTGGATCTGGTTCTGGGGACCAAATGCACAAAAGTTATGCAGAGCCTGTATTCTAGGTACTTAAATACTTCCTATCAATTCGTCTCTTCCTTTCTGCAAGCAGGGAGGCTGTTCTGACACCCTCCTCAAAGGGCGGGACTACATGCAAAAAATAGCTTCTGTTTTAAAGCTTTTTTACCTGAATCTTCTGAGACTCAAATATTTGCTTATTAGCATTCATCTTGATGAAATAATCCTGTGGAAAAACTTTGAGCAGCCATAGAGAAAGCCATTGAGCTTTCTTGCTTAATGCAATGCAGTGAAATTTTGTTACCTGTTGCAAGATAGGCAGTGTTTCAAGCTGAAAATCCCATAGACTGGGATTGGTGGAAAGCTGGGAAGCAAGATACTGCATATTAAGAAATTACTTTTGGAATGGGAGTATCATGGAAGGACACCCATGTCAAGTATTTTGACTTTAGAGTGATTACTGAATACTATCATCTCTTCAGAAGTACTCAGTGTTTGGACATTTGTTTCATTTTCTTTCTGTTTTGCCTAGAATCTTTTACATGTTTTGGTAGCTTCATTGGAAAGGAAAAAAAAAAAAAAAAAAAAAAAAAAAAAGGAGTTTTAGCAGAATCACAGAATGGTGGAGGCTGGAAGGCACCTCTGGAGGTCATCTAGTCTACTTGGGTGCCCAGGACCTGTCCAGTGTGTGTTTGAGTACCTCTGATGATGGAGAAGATGGAGATTTCACAATTTGCTGGTGAGTTTAACATTTCTAGAGGTTATTAGCTGAGGACAAAAAGAAAGAAAAAATGTGAGCTCAGGAGCCTCATTTCCTTAAGAAAGTGGATTAAAAAAATGACAACAGATTGTCACTTGGGAAAGACATCTACCAGCCAAAGGAGAGAAATTGGTGGGTTCGATGGACTTGATTCCTTAGCTGTGAAATATATGTATTGTTTTCTTCCTTGCATCTTTTTAAAGCATCCATTACCGCAAAGATAGATAATAGATATTTATTGTTCCTGACAGCTTTGCTTGGACAGAATCAGAAAGGTCTGGTTAAAAATTACTCAGTGACAGGTCCAGGAAATTATTCAAACTCAGTGGAAAGTGCTTTTAAAAGACTTGATCTTTTTCCATCCCAGAGGTGGCTGTAGTTCATCTATAAGGAGTTCTAGATTACATATAGTTAATTATACAATGCTGGGGTCCTCTGGGATGAATTTGCTTTCCTCAGAAAGTTTAGAGGGGATTTGAAGGATGACTTCTAACCCAGCTCTCACAGTGCGGTGTGCTTCCCATGCACTGGCTGATCATCTTCAGTGGTATTATCTTGTTTGGCCCTAGCTGGTAAATGCATGGTTTCCAGGATACTTTCTGTGGGCGTGGTTTGTTAAGTATCACATACACTTACAAATAATGGTGAAAAGTGCTATTCATGAGCAATTATGAGAATTTACCTTTTGGGTTAATGGGTAAGCCTTGCAGGACACATAGGGAATGTGTTTTGCCCTTCATGCTGCTGGCACAATTTTCAGATTAAGAAAAGATGGCAGATGGAAAAATTAATTTAATGCTTCTGTACTGCAGTAGTGATGTAGGCACAGCAGAGAGGAACACTGCAAATGTGGTGTTGTGTTGGTTTTGGCTGGGATAGAGTTAATTTTCTTCATAGCAGCTCGTATGGGGCTATGCTCTGGATTTGTGCTGGAAGCAGTGTTGATGACACAGGGATGTTTTCCTCACTGCCGAGCGGGGCTCACCCAGAGCCAAGGCCTTTGCTGCTGCTCACCCACCCCACCAGCGAGCAGGCTGGGGGGCACAAGGAGCTGGGAGGGGACACAGCCGGGACAGCTGACCCCAGCTGACCCAAGGGACGTTCCACACCGTATGGCGTCACGCTCGGCACGGGAAGCTGGGGGAAGAAGGGGGAAGGGGGGGACGTTGGGAGCGATGGCGTTTGTCTTCCCGAGTCACCGTTACGCGTGATGGAGCCCTGCTTTCCTGGGGATGGCTGAGCACCTGCCTGCCCATGGGAAGCAGTGAATGAATTCCTTGTTTTGCTTTGCTTGCGTGCGCGTCTTTTGCTTTACCCATTAAACTGTCTTTATCTCAACCCACGAGTTTCCTCACCTTTACCCTTCAGATTCTCTCCCCCATCCCACTGAGGGGGACTAAGGGGGTGGCTGGGTGGGGCTGAGTTGCCGGCTGGGGTGAAACAGGTGTCAAGCTTTATAGAGGGTTGAGAGTGCTGAAAAGTAAGGATGTATGTAACATGATCTTGATATTTCATTCAAACTTCAGGGTTTGGGGATTTTTTATCCTTATCCATATATGATACTTCAACAGGCATATTTGGAGGAGTCTAATATCAACATCTGGGGAATGACTGCTTACGTATGGCTGTCTCTAGCAAAAAACCAAACCAAACAAAAAATAACAAAGGAAAACATTGTAATCCCCACTGTTTTTCTTGCCACGTAATTTCTGTGACAAGAGCAGTTTTAAACATTTATAGGGACACGCAAAGAGAAAGCTCAAACATGAAATCATTCAAACTATGTTTTAAATACCTGACCAAGGAGAAAAATGCTTTTCTGTTAGGATTCCATTTTAGAGAGATGCAGGAGAAGCACTAGTTAGGCTTGCTGGAGGCAAATAAACCTTGGAAGAAAGTCTTGCATTGCTTTGCTTTGGTTAAAAATCATCACAATATTTAACCAGATTAATCAATTCCCATCTGCTGCAAAGGTTAGACTACTCATACTTTATGTTTATCTCTAAGTACGTTGGTAACTTATAGCTGAAAATTATTATACTAACTAATGAAATCAGAGATAAATTAAAAAAACAAAACCAGGCATCCTTCCTTCTAAAATTGTCTATTAAGCTTTACTTCCAGACCACTTTAGGTAATGGTAAATACCTGACCAAGAGTATTGTGAGAGAGTATTGCAAGAGAAAGTGAAATTTGGTCCTGAATCCTCAAGCAGGCAACCAAGAGACACAGGTACAGTAAAAGACCTACTATTCAAGCTGCCTGAATAGTTGGGTAGGTTACATAGTATTATTTCCTTTCTCTGATTGAAAGACTCATTCATTCATTTTCTAACCCACTACCAATTGTGAACTGCAAACATTAGAACTGAATAGACACTTGATGTTAAATATTTTGCAGATTTAAATTACATAAATTACATGCACTCCCTAAGTTAGCCCCACAATTTGTAGAAGAAAATGTACATTGAGATTATAATATTTGTTATCCAAATGATCTATTAACCAAAATATTAAGTTGAGAAAATTACACATTGGTTTTAAAAGATGTGCACTTCAGGGAAAAGAGCAGAAACAAGGTTTGAGATACTGTATTCTGCCTTTGAAAGACTGTAAAATTTAGACACTTTGAGGTACTTTTGCACATTCACAATCACAAATAATTTCTGGAAAGATCCAATTCTTAGAGGAAATTTCTAGAAGAACTGGGGTCAAATTTTCTCTTCTCCCTCTAGCCCTGCTGATCCCTAGCAAAAGAAATAAAAAAGAAAGGAAAAAATAAAAGGAATTGGAAGGCAAGTGGAAATGTTGAAACTACCACAACAAAACAAATGTCAAGCTTTTTCTTTGGAAGTTTCTTCTTCAGAAATTAGCCAGCATTTAATCATAGTCTGTATACAAAACAAACCTCTCTACTTTTCTCAAAGAAAGGATTCATTTGGCCTAAGACCATTTCTTTCTTTGAAGTGGAAAGTACGCTTTTGGGGGTTGATCCCCAAATAGTTTTCTTTCTTTAAAGCTTTTCCTTGGTTAATTAATTTTAAAGAAATAATTCATTCACTCAGCTTTGCTCATTTAGGCTTCCTCATATGGAGCTTTCCTGTGGTTGTTGCACTACTATGCGATCCCAGCTTGCCTCGACACCAGCCCCTGCACAGCCCCTGAAAGCAGCTTGACTGCTGCAGAAAGGTTAAAAAACCTGTTGGAGGAGGTGAGAGTAGTTGATAGAAGCCATATACTGGGGAGAAGAAGTAAAAAAAATGCCACGGCATGTTTCTGTCCCAGTTGCCAAGGTGTTTCTAGGGATTTGGAGGGCTGTGCCCAGCTTTGGAGATTTGCTCTTAAGATATTTATTCTAAAATAAGAGGCGAGAAACCAGCTACTTGAAGGTACCATGCTGTGGTTTTTATGTTTCCCAATAGTGTGTGAATGTAGCAGGACCATTTGATATGACCTGTGCTGCAAGGAGGCTGGAATCTAGTCTGAGCAGCAAATGGATGCAATGAAAGTTGGTAAGTTAAAAAACAAACCAGGTTTTGTTCTTCTGTTACAGTTGGCACATCTCAATAGATGGCACTAAAAATCCTAATGCGAAGCCATTCCCCGTGGCTTCCTTCCTGACTATCATCATAAGCCTTCCAGTAAATCCACTGCCTTTAAATATCAAACAAGCAATACAACCACTATCACCATCTTAGACACATTGTTTAAAGCAAATTATTCCCTCAGCAATGCTTTTTTTAGTTTTTCATTGGCCCTTGCTATGAAAACCACTCAGTGAGAAATTTATCTGGGACAAATTCTCCTGAGGGGAGGTAATCTGTGTGCCTCAACTGAAGTCAAGGAAGATACACTAAATTACATCACTTCACCATCTAATTTTCCTGTGGTTTCCTTGACACCAAATTAGCAAAATATATCCACAAAATGTATTCAACAGTTTAAACTAAACTGACTACCAGCAGATTGCTGAAGCCTTTGCAGACCCCATCCTGAGTTCACCGTGACCACCTTCCTCAGTGAAACTGGCTCTGAAGCTCAGGGCGAGTAACAACCCCTGTTCCTTCCCCTTCCCTCCTGCTAAAAGGGAAAGATTTTCCTGCTAGGCTATTTCTCTGGTTTTCTGACTGTGTCATCTGATTTTATTCTGTCTGTGCAAAAATCACACTTCTTGCCTCATTAAAATTCAATTGAAAAATCTAAGATCATTGCATAGGTCAGCGCAGCGCTTTGCAAAAATATTTATATCATAAAATTGCACAAATGTATCAGGTAACTTAGTTGAAAACATGAAAAGAACAGGGTTTTTTTTTAGACATGAACTGAAATGCAATAGTAAAAAAAGAATTAAATTTTACTTTATAACAAGTTATATAGCTGCAAGTACCTGCTATAAAGGCAGTTAATGCATGTAAGTTGATTTTACGGTCTTAATCCACCACAGACCTGTTTTTACCAGAGGGTTAAACATGTAAACTAGAAAGAGATTTACTGGAAATATTTTGAATAAAAATAAACACAAGAAATATTAAACTATTTGTAGATAGCCCAGCCAAGATTAATGATGAAATTTACTGGCCTATTGATGTTGCAAACAATTGACTCCTACCTACTATCTGTGAAGGAGTACAAAGTACCTTCAGGGTCAAATTTTGCTCTCAGTTTTACACTGATGTAAATCCAGACTAAGTCTGTTGGGCTCAGTGTAACAGTATAACTGTGGAATATTTCCAGACATCCATCAAAGAGTAACTGCAGAAACATGCTGCTGTAAGGAGTCGCAGAACCTGGCCATAGGCATTGCAAACCCTGATTTGCACTTTGTGCTTGGCCCTGAAGTGTGGTCAGCTTTGCAGTATTGGCCAAACAGAAGGGCTGGCTGTGCAAGAAATGCTGAATAAAGACCTCAGATGCCAATGCTGTCAGCATATCCGAACAGTTTTAGCTTTATACACATGCAGACATCCTGCTGACTTCATTTGCCTAATCACCTCTAAAATTCACATGGAATTTGAAAATTCTTTTTCCTAAGATGGCCATCAAAACACAAATTTATTATAGCAGAGTGTCAGGGAAATTAAAGAAGCCTGACAATTATAAGTAGACAATTGTTTTTCATCGGTTTCTCTGTTCTGCTGCTGCAGAAAGTTTAACAAAATACCTGAAGATGGAATGGAATGAAGAGAGGTACATTAAAAATGGGCAAACATACAGAAAAAGCTTACTTAAAAAGCCAAGCAAGGTTGGCTTTTAGGTTAAAATGAAGCAAGGAAAATCTAGGCTTGATTCTGCATCTGTCTGAATTAAACAGCAAAAACTTTTATTCATTTTAGTCATTCCAGTCATACGCATATGTATGGCTGAAGATTTTGTTATGCTCCTATAGAATCTCTTTACATTTTATGCCTAAATAAATGAAGTGAGATTTACTCTATAAAATATTTACAGAATCTTCCTAAGAACCATTAAGCTCATTAGCCAGGTGAATTCGTTTTGGATTCAGCCAACAAACTGTGTAACTAGCTGAGAGCCACGGGGCCAGCTGTCTAAAAGACAAGTTAGTCTGTATGGGAGCCAACAGCCAGATGGAGACGACAGCCAACTCAAGAAATACAGTATTTAGCCTGAAAGAATGTCAAAAGATGGTAAAAAGTCTGACCGCTGAGCTCCATATACACAGGTTTGAACCGCCATCAGTATTCTGCCTTTGAACCCAGCCTTTCTGCCGCCCTTTCCCCCACCGCTCCGCACCGGTTCACCTCACACGTCCTCATTAGGATGAGTTCAGCAAAAAGCCAAGTAGAGCAGCACCGGAGCCGGGGGTTTAATCCTGGGAGGAGGCTGATGGGTGCTCAACCAGCTCACTACAAAACCGTGTTACGCATTCAGCAAACAGAAAGCTCAGCTTGACAGAAGGGAAATATAATTAGGATAAAGAAAAAAGAAAAGGAGAGGAAGGAGGGCTCCTGTTACTGAGGGCTTAGGAGAATTCATAAGGCCTCTAGACAGAAGCAAGAAGCTCAAAAGCAGGAGAGGAAGTCTGAGGCAGATTATTTCTCGCTTTTGTAAGGCAAATGACTAATTATACAAAGCAAGATGTTTTTTTTTTTTTCCAAAGAGGTTTGAAAGGTATCATGCAATATTGATACAGAAATTGTATTTAATGCAGGTTTACAAGCCAAGAGGTAAAAGAAAATGTAAATGTAAACATGGTGTTTTCTCCTTACTCCCCCTGCGGCTCTTCCCTTTGTCAGAAAGACGCCTAGCGCACCTGCCGTGGTGCAGAGTTCCCTGTGAAAGGGCGAAGTACTTCCACCTGGAGATGGTTTCAGGCTTTCACACTATGTGTCCAGAAAGGGAAAGAAACAGTGAGGTTAATCTAACTGAATTTCCATTCTTGAGCATTGTTGCTATTTATTTTACTCATTTTTCTTTCAAAGGAAGAAAAAGAAAAAAATCCATGTTCAAAAGCTGGATCAATACTAAGAAATTCTTTGTCGGATAAAATAAGAACGATCATTAACCTTGCTGCTTATGAATTAAATCCAAACTTCACTTTTCAACTCGTCTTTCTCACAGCATCCCCAGCAAACTTCCCTCATTTGGTAGAGCAATTAAAACCCAGCCCAACCACCCAAACAAGCACTAATAACCTCTAAGCTCTCTTCCTGCTGCGCGGGTGGGAAAAAAAGGAGGAGCTATTTCCTGATATGGTTCAGGTATTTTGGTGCCGGGGGCTCTTCAGTCTGTTTACTTAGGCATAGATTTGAGGCTGGATTCTGTATATGATTTATAGATCCAGTCTCTCCGGGAGCATCATGTGAACAAAGTCCATGGTTGTGCCAGCAGCTCGGCACCGGTCGATGCGAGGGCTCCTCATGGCCAAGATCAGGCCCTGCCTTCTTCACGCAACTGGCTGCAGGATCAGCTGTAACAGCCCAGTTATCGGCTTGGAACTCATTGATAGCAGGCTCTGCTCTCCATTTAAGGGCTTGATCCATTGCCTCCAAGAATTTGTTTTAACTGCCACCATTACTCTCTAAATTGTGATTGGGTGCCGCGTCTGAGCAGTCAAAAAAGACTTTATCTGCAGCATCATTGAGTGCGATGCTTTACTTTTGAATGTCCGAGAACGCTAACTTTATTGTAGGTTATATTAATTTTATTTCCAGGAAGAATTCAATTTTTATTTTCAGTTCGGGTCTTCTCCCCCCCAAAATGAGGGGGGGGGAGGGGAGGAGGGAAGATGGCCTCTTTCCCTGATGGCCTCTATTTTGTTTTCCTTTGCCAGAGCAGAGGGAATTTATTAGGATTTCCTCTGTGATTGTCCGACTTGGCTGTTAAATCACGATTGCTGTGTTGAATTTTGCTCGTCCTGTTATTCTGCTGCCTTCTCTCCATCCTGCAAATGGCTTATTGCTAAGGAAAATTTTAATAGTCTTATTCATCTCTTGAATTCATGTTGTTAATAAATGTCATCTGAAATCTCAATACCGGTTACCCTCGGGGGAAAAGAATACTTTACTGAAACATAGTGCCTTCCAGTTCCAAGCATGGAGAAAAATTTCTGATGGAGCTGCTGCTGGTTTCCACAAGAGAGGGAGCTCCGCCATGCTCCGGGGCGTGCCAGCTGCGGCAGCCAAGGGCCAGCGCTGCTGTACAGCCTCTGCTCAGTCCCGGTCCTTCAACTCCACAAAAGTTGCTAATTTGACTGAGCTATAGTTGAGCCAGAAACACATCAGAGTCAGTAGGACTCTAGAATATGTTTTAGACATGGAAAAGAAAAAGATGGAATGATGAAAAGGGTCTGTCCATACGCTTTTGTAAATAAGAAATAATGTCCAAAGTCAAAGGCAGCAAGAGAGGAATAGGAGCCCTAGTGTCTGAGATTTTCCCCTCTCCAACACAGCAATTCAAAAGGTCTTTCAAATAAAATAGGAGTTTCAGACTGGAACCAGCTACAAGCCTGCACCTAGCATAAATGTGGGCAAAGTACAGGGGCAGAATCTGCTCCCTTCATGTTATCTTTATTAGCAGCCTCATTTAATTGGACTTCCTTCAGGTTAGGATACCACTGATGTCAAAATTTAATGCCACCTGCCAAAACACTTTCGGAAATTGTTGACATTTCTGCAAATGTAATCCCTGCTGCAGGACAGAGTCCATTTCAGTCTCCTTTCGTAGGTGATGAGAAGTATGATATTAATCATTAATGTATGTCTTATGCTATCTGTGCAGACTGACAGGTAGTTCTAAGAGAATTTTTGTTATATTTTCTGATTTTTCCAGAATAGATTGTATGAGATGAGGAACACTTAGCTTTTGCAGACTGTGATCTCAAAAGAAGGTTTATAACTGCATGCAAAATGTGTGTGCAAATTTGTTCCTAACTTGCGTTTCACTTGCTCACAGCTCAGCTCTGAAATTAAGTAGCTGTGTTCACAAATGGCTGTAATTAGTGAGCTGCATGCTTACTTACTGATGTATTCACACAGCTAAGGTAACCTGCACGCACAGAAAGGCATGCAGAACTCTGGGAGAAAAGCACAGGAGTGAGAGGTGCTTCTCAGCTTGACTTTGCCTGCACTTCTGCGTCTGCTCTGTGCAAAGCAGGTCCTTAGATACTCAAGTGAGAGAAGTGGAATGGGAAAATGGCGTTGCCAGGCCAGGCATAGCAGGGGCCTGCACCCGCAGACAAGGAAATAGAAAAGTCAACTTTTGAAAAATCTGATTCAATTTATACCTTATCTTGCTGATCAGCTGGGTTTTTGGTGTTACTTTCCTTTTTTTTTTCAGTTTCTTCATCCGAGTTTTGGCTATTTTCTTGGTTTTCCACTTTTTCCCCGCTATAGAGACAGTTGCTGTCATTGTCCACAACAAAGTGAGATTAAAACAACTTGTCTGAAATTATTGTAAAGTTTTTAATCTCTGACAAATGACTGATCTTTCAAAATTGTCAGCAGTTTCAAAATTGTCAGCAGTTTCAAATTTCGATCTGAGTTTTTGTACGTGTTACAAATATATTTGCTGTTAGTTGTGCAGCATTAGAAGGCTAGTCAGCAGCATGAGGTACAGAAGAATTTTTAAGCACAAGATGTTGAAATGGTGTGGAATTATTTCTACATTTGTATTTATTTACAAAATATTGTGGCACAAAATCTTCCCCTGTTCTCATACAGCTTTGTTTTGCAAGAGTCCTCCAGACAGGTGTTCCTATGCATTGGCATAAATCTTTTAATCTGCAGATCCAATTTCTACAAAAGGGGCAAAGTTGTGCTGCAAGTACTTGCTTTATTTTTTGTTTCCTTTCCTTGTTTACAGCAAGTGGTACTTCTCAGCTTGACTGTTCTATCCGTCTCTGTTGGTGTCACTGAATAAGAGGATACTCGTGTATTCCTAGAAAACAGTAAAATTTCTTTTTACCTCTTGTCTGACTAATGGGATTCCTTAAAATTTGAGTCTGGCTTTCTGAATTGTAGAGAGTATTGTATTTGTTGCTAGCCAAGAGGACTTTTCGCTGCTTTGTGGCTTCTGAAAGACTTTGCTGAGTTCTGCAGACGTAATGCTTCCCCATCAGTTCTCCACAGCAACTGAAAACCAGTCCCAGCTCACATTCACCTGCAGAAATTCTTGGTGTTCAGCAGAGAGTGGGTTTTGGTGCTATTTATTCCTCCTCTTAGTTTCTTGTTGCTCCTTTAATTTCTTTTGTAAGTGTCCAGATTTACGGCCAGCATTTGTTAGTGCACGGAGCTGAGGTGCTGCGTGGGCTGTTGTATCCCAGGCCTCTTCCTCTACAGAATGGGAGGCAAGAAGCTGTGCTGGCATTCACAGCTCCAGCACAGATCGGCACCTTTCCCAGCTGGGTTTGAAAGGCAGAAAAGCTGCACCCGGATAGAGATGCCTCTGGGCAAGAAGTGAAGGAAGGCTGTGGGTGGTTAACGGTTGACATGGGACATATTTGTTGCAAAGCTGCTATAGGCACAAAAAAACTGTTGTATTGAAAGGTATCTATCTAAAAATCATACGCTCAATTTCTTACAAACTATTGGCACTTTGTTGTTGGTTTGGATGGAATTCTGTCTAGCCAATTCTGCTTCTGGGAGCACTGTATCGTTTCTGCCAGTCCCTGAAGAGGTTTAGGTTTCACCATGAGACTATTTCAAATGGGACCAGGTGATGCAGGGAAGATCTTCTCTAGAAGCCAGCGGCAGCACCAAACCAGTCATGTTTTTTAATAATCTTGAAATACGTGGGAGTACTAAGCTAACGTACCTGCTCAGTCTTCTAATCCTTTCGGCGCACACCAAAAAAAGAAACTAATACTAGATAGAGGTGTCTAATCAAAACATTACCAGAAGCTGCCATTCGGCAGCACCGTGAGGTGGTACCTGGCAACATGAACCCTCGAAGGGCAGCCAGCAAAGCCCTGCCAGTGATCCAGTGCCTGAGTGATCGGCTTTGAGGGGGGCAGCTTCCCTCCTGGCCGCGTAACGGCGGATCGACGGCAGCATGCCCGGGGTCAGGGTGTCCTGCCCAAATGCAAGCCGCAGATACACACCCAGGTCAGTGCCCTGGGAGACTCCTCCAGGTTTGGCTGCTGCCTTTCAACCAGGCTGCAGTTCTTTCCCCCTCCTCCTTTGGAAAACAGAGGACGTTGCGGTGGTTTTTTTGCTTTCCCTTTGGTCTTTGCAGCTGCTTAAAAAGTTGCCTGGGAAGACAAGTGTGTGTCTGCTGAGGGGGCAATTCCAAGAGGAGGGTCTCTAGCAATGAAGCGTTGTATCTGCGCAGCTAGGTGAGAGCTGGGCAGGTTTGCTATGACATAACTCTTGGGGGGGGTGGCAGGGAGAGGGGGGAGAAGGGAGAGGGAGAGAAGTGGAGTCTGCAGCACCCCAGTAGCGATATCAGACGCAGGATCTGACAGCTTTGGGGTAAGCTACCACCTCTCCACCACTCAGAGCATCCTGGATCTCCAGCTCGAAGGGGAGAGCGAGCCAGCAGCGGCAATCATGGCAACGTCAAATGGTTTTATTTCTTCACGACCTCTCTCTTCTCCTCTCTCTCATCAATAATTCACCGGAGGGCTGCTTTCCCCCCCCCCACACACCCCCACCCCCCTCCTTCTCGCTCTATTTTTTGATGTGGAGAGAGGGGAGAAAAGGGAGCACCGGAAAGTGTACGTTTGGTTTGGCAGCTTTTTGCGGTGCGTTTTAAAGAGCTCACGAAAGGACCCGGGGAAAGAAAGAAAGGAGAGAGGGGGGAAAAAAAAAAAAAACCAAAAAGGGCACGAAGTGGTGGCGGGGGTGAGGAGGAGAAGAGAAGGAGAGGAAGAAAGAGACGGGGAAGCCGCCGCGGCCAGGCGGCTGCCGGGCGGTGCGGGTGTGCGCGCCTGTGCGCGCCTGTGCGCGGGGAGCGGCCCCGCCGCCGGCGCTGCCTCCCGCCGCCCCCCGCTGCTGCGCGGCGCGGTGGCCGGAGCGGGGCGCGGAGCGGCGGCGCGGAGCGGCCGCGGGTGCCGACCATGGGCTGGCGGCTGCTGCCCGCCCTGCTGCTGGCCCTGGCGCTGGGCGGCCCCGCGGCGCGGGCGCAGAACGACACGGAGCCCATCGTCCTGGAGGGCAAGTGCCTGGTGGTCTGCGACTCCAACCCGGCCACCGACGCCAAGGGCTCGTCCTCCTCGCCGCTGGGCATCTCCGTGCGGGCGGCCAACTCCAAGGTCGCCTTCTCGGCCGTGAGGAGCACCAACCACGAGCCCTCCGAGATGAGCAACAAGACGCGCATCATCTACTTCGACCAGGTGAGCGGGGGCCGGGGGGGGGGGATCCCCGCGGGGCCGGGGTGCCCGTGCCCCCCGCCGGGACGCGGCCGGGCGCCATCAACAGGTGCCGCCGCCCGCTCGCCCCGAGGGCCACCACCCCCCCCCGCGCCCCCACTCCTCCCATTTCCTTAATCCCGGCCGAAAGTTGGGGGGCGGGGGGCGGCTGCCTGCCGGGAGCCCCCGCGGAGCCCCCGCACCCCAAGGCTGGAGAGACGGGGGGGCCGGGCAGCGCGCAGCTGGGGGGGGCACCTCAGGCCCCCCAGTAGTTTCCCAGTTGCCCCCGGGGGGCGGGGGGCGGCCGCCCGTGCGGGGCAGCCGCCGTCGGGGCGCCGGGGCCGTTCGCCGCCGGCCCCTCCTCCGCACAGCGCCCGGGGGCCGCAGCCCCCGCGGTGCGTGGCTCCAAGTAAGTTTCCGGGGCGCAGCGGGGCCCCGGGCGGGCTCCGCGGGTCTGCGCCGGGAGGGGGGGGCGGCCGGGCCGGGGCGCGGGGGGCGCGGGGGGCGCGGGGGTCGCCCTCGCTCCGCACGGGCAGGACGCGGCCCCGGGGCTCGGGGTGGGGTTTGCCCTGGGGCAGGCAGCCTGTGGCGATGCCCGACGGCTTGCGCAGCCCGGGAGAGGGGAGAGAAGAACGCATTTTAAGGAAAAAAATCATTTAACTTTTCTGTAACAGCCACGGGTTCATAGCACAGCCCCTCTCGCCTCAGTTGCTAACATCCACATCCAGATGCCAGCACACGCACTCCTGTCCTAGGGCAAGTCCGAGGGAATTGAGACGGATGGTTTTGCGCTTCCTACACCGTATGATAATGCACAGTAAACTGTCGTGACGACTGAAGCCGGAGATGTCACGTAGCTTAATGCTAGCAATGTAAATTACCCCGACTTCACGGACATTCCTGGTGGCTTTATAGGGCTGTGTCTGGCATAAACGAGCCTGAAAATATCAATTAAAACCAAAGCATAACTAAGTGGAAAGAAAGAAAAATGTGGTCATTAAAGAAGGTATTTAGCATATGGGCGATGCACTCATTTAATATGTTCCCCTCTGTTACTTGGCTCTGTTTAATCAAACCCAAATTATTATCAGTGCTTACAAAACCAGGTAAAGCAGCAGAGCCGCACAGCCAGTTTTTGCTCAGATATGCCAGGTATTTCAGTAGCTCAGTCTGGCTGTAAACTGGTGAATGAATGGTATTGTTCACATACAGCCTTCCTCACAGCTTGAGACTTTCAGGAAGAGTGTTGACTTGACCGTTGCTTTTTAGCCAAAAGCAGTATGCCACTCCCTGAATCAGTGTTTTGATGTCATTTTGGGGGAATGGTGAACAAAAATGCCTTTTTGTAATCTCCTCTAAACATCTGTAGAAGAAAGGTCCTGAAGGTATGATGTAGTAGCAAAGGAAGAAATATTTTCCACCCTAATTTTTCTATAGTAAAGGTGTACTATAAATACAACTAAATATCCATCTTAATAGTCCAACTTAATTGAGAGAACAATGAATAAACCGGCATAGATGTAGATTACAAAATTTCCATGGGTGAATGTTTTCTAAAGTTGATAGTCTGTATTTTTTATTTAGCACTGAATACCTGTACTAATTCCCATGCTATATTTTTGTTTGTAGATCCTAGTAAATGTGGGCAATTTTTTCACGTTGGAGTCTGTCTTTGTAGCACCAAGAAAAGGAATTTACAGTTTCAGTTTTCACGTAATTAAAGTCTATCAGAGTCAAACAATTCAGGTACGTTGATCAAGTATGATTATCAAATCTTTTACTTAAATTGTTTATTTAGAATAGGAGCTTGACTGAACACATGAGTATTTAACACACTTTGAAGGAAAAATAGCTTAGTTTAAAGCAACCTGTGGTGTAGCGTTCCTAGCAGTAGAGTGAATACATTCAAACTGAACAGCTGTAATAAGGCAGGATCCTCACCTCAGATAAATTGCCATAGCTGCACTTCTATACCATAAGAACTGAATATTTGGGTTCATATAAAGCATTAAATAGAATGAATCATCCAAGAGTAAAACGGAGCTCTAACTTTCACTTAATTGCATAAATACTATTGAAGAGTCGTATTTGGCTACAGGTTAAACTCACTGTCTTGAATGAGTTCTGGGGCTACATACCAGATTTGGTTATTTTTGTAACAGTTTGTGACCTGGCTGACAGCTCATGATGCCAGGGATCTATTTATGTCATCAGTCTGCGGTGGACCAAGGTTAGTTAAGGTGGTTTACTTGCTCTGTACTACACTGACATGTTATACCTCTACAGGCATGTCTTCTAGGGAACCTTTATAGCAGTTTAAACTTTTTTTCACCATATACTACATAAAAGATGTGTCATATATTAAAAAAAAGAGAGTGATCCTGCACTTTCCTCTGTAGCATGATAGCAGCTGAACTACCCAATTAAATATAAATACGTGCTAGCTTAGAGGAAAAGCCTCTAAGTTCCAGAACATCCCCTCGCTGAGCCAACAGTAAATTCCTTAAAGTACCTTCCTTAATCCTCATGCCAGGTCATGCAATTTCTGTGACACACATACTGGTTTTCTAGATCTGGAATAATATCTGTGGCTTCCCTTGTTTCTATCCATGAGACCACTAGATTCACAGAAGTACTTGATACTTTTCCCCTGATCCCTCTTGCTCCTGAATACGGTTTTCACTGTACAAGGCTGAGACGAAATGGATTTCTGCGGGATTGATCAACCATTTTTTTGTGGCAGCTCTGGCTTTGGGTTACCGGTAAAGCTCCTGAGAAAAGTGTAAATGGTAGAGATGGCAGAGAAAGCTGGTGCGAGACACATTCACACCCCTACATCAGGAAATCATGGTTCCATTCAGGTCAATGACAAAAGTCTTAGATCAAATATTGACCTCGTGAAAATCTCTATAATGAGCTTATAAGCTATTCAATATGCTCAAACTTTGTTCCTTTCACTCTGTTAAAAACTGAAGGTTGAAATGGCTTAGAGTGAGTGACTGTATGTCAGCCAGCTTAATTGTATTTAAAAGACATACTGCCGAGAAAGATGTCAAGGTTTGGCTTCTGGAAGCCCAGTGCAGACTTTGGTGTCTCACATACCAGGTACTCAAACCTGGGAGTTCAGGGCTTGTAACAGGGAATGTTACAACCTCCGCATGACCTGAAATCTTTCATAGATCAAGGGTTTCTGAAGTGATGGATGGGTGTGGTTGGCTCCGTTTTGGTGTAGTTAACGTGAGACCATCTGAGGCAAACCTGTGATGTATCTTCTGCTGTGATTAAAATAACTATAAGATGATCTGCAGGGGAACCTGACCTAGAGAGATGGTACAGAAGGAATGAGATAAACCAAAACCAAACAATGAGTAAACTCTTGATGCCCTTTTTTTGCATGTGTGATAACTAGGGGGGAGGACCGAAAGCCATTGCAGTGGAGCAAACGAGCTCGAGCCACGTGCAGACCTAAACACCACTAAATCACCTGGAGGCTTCCTACATAAGTGATATTACTATGCCCCTGGAACATCTGTTAGTGCCATTAAATATCATTAAACTGAAATTGGTTCCCTGGGGACATCTGATTAAGTGGATTTCCCAGATAGGCGAATCCCAAATCAGGGCCAGATCCTGCTGCCCTGACTTATGCTGAGCACTAATTTATTCCATGGCGACTCCCATTAAAATTAATGGGAGCATATGCAAGGCCAGCATACTTGATATGAATAAGCATTTCATAATTCACCCCTCTGTGACTGCATTATAGCTGCTTAAAAAGAAAAAGCAGAAGAAAGCAGGTAGTTTGCCACTGGGGAAATGAAAAATGCCTGGATCTGTCCATTCCCCCAGCCCCTGCCCGTCTTTATTTACAGAGTGTCTGTGTGATGTTGCTTTCAGAGCAGAGACTGTGCTGACTTTCAGAAGTGTTTTATAGAAAAATGGATTCAGTACCAAAACACAGAGCAGTGGTTCATAAAGCTAAAGGTCTGGTCTAGACTTTAAAACTAAGCTGCCGTCAGTAATTGAAGGGACATACCTTTTGCTCTCAAAGAAGTGTAAGCTCCCAGCCTACTGCAGTACCTTTGACATCTCATTAGGTGCCTGTATCGCATCTCTGGGTGCCCAAGTTTCTTTAAAGGGTCTTCTTCGCTAGTAAGTGTCTGAATAACCTGTGAGGTAGGCAAAGTGAAATGACGTGAGGTAATAGCTCACGGTCCATACCGCCAGAGAGTTACAACAATTAACGTGCCCAAGCAACAGATGAAAGCAATGTCGCATGGCCTTTCACACCCACTGAGCCCGGAGCATGGCACACAGTGGAGAGTGTCCCATCAACTTCACTCAGCTGCAGGTCACGCCCGTGAAACAGGAATGTGCTTGTACACTCCAAATAAATGTAATTATTAGTTTAAAACAAAACAAAACAAAGAGTGAAGATTGGGACCTTAGCAGACCTCTTACACTGTAGTTAATATTCAGTGATAGTTCTTGATGTTTTCTTGTTAATTAGAGCTTTTCAGCGATTTTTCTCTTGTAGGTTAATTTGATGCTAAATGGAAAGCCAGTCATTTCTGCTTTTGCTGGGGACAAGGACGTCACACGTGAAGCTGCCACTAATGGAGTCCTGCTCTACCTAGACAAGGAGGATAAGGTTTACCTGAAATTGGAGAAAGGTAATCTGGTCGGTGGATGGCAGTATTCTACGTTTTCTGGCTTTCTGGTCTTTCCCCTGTAAAGTCAATTTTCCTGTGACATTCATCCAGGTGTGGACTCATCATTGCCTCTGTTACATGAAGATCATTTTATCATCATGGGATTGATGTTTCTTTATTGGTTTTTCATGGGTGAATATGGATTCTCTTTATGGATTTTGGCCCCATCTGAACTACTCAGAAGTCTCACAGAATTTTTGTGTTTAAATACAATATATTTGGATTGAGACTAAAGCAGACAATAAATATCTATGCTTAATGTTACAGTCTAAAGCTGCCTGCAAGATTTATTCAGATTTCATTTACTGGACTTATTGGATTCATGGGAGAAGTGGATTTTCTTTAATTATGAAAAGACTGGCAACCAGGTCTATCATTTAAGAGAGTTTGAGTTCAGACTTCAATCAAGAGTTAGTGTGTTGCTGCCAAAGAACTGTATATTGATATATTGGTCATACATGTTTTTGTCATTGGGACTTAACTGACATGAGCTATTCCATTGTCTTGAGAAAGGTAATTATTATTGATAAGTGGTTGACTTTACTTCCCCTCTGCGTGTAGTGTGTTGGATGGTTCACCCATATATTTATGCTCTGTCACCGGTCACAATCAAGTCTAGTCTACATAAAGCTAAGAGGTTATGGTTGTATTTTAGTTGGGTATGTAAGGTATTCCTCTTCTCCATGTGCTGTTTTCTAAAAGAAGAGCAGATTATAACCATTAAGAAAAATATTCTTACCAGGGTTAAAGGTGATCATTCAGGCACAACTTTGCAAAACAGCTTTGCCCTGCAGGAAATCTCACACTTGTTCTTCAATTTTAATTAACATGATTGATAATAACTGCTTTATTAAAAACCTAAGGGATTCCTTCCTTAGACACAGTCACTTTATTAGCTGAAGATGAGATCCCCTTGTTTGTAATTATGTCTATTTTTCAAACCTTCTGTTGTGTTAAAGGTATCTTCTGGTTTTGCCTTAACTCCACAACTGTATGTAATTTTAGATCATACGTTTAACAAATATTAAATCCAAATAGCCGGTACCTAACTCGGTGCAATATCTTTTCGGCTTTTTGTACAGGTCATATGAATTCATAAACTTATTTATTTTATCATTATTACATAATAAAGATTAATATATGTTAGCTGAATTTTTGACCTTTGGATTTTGGAAGTCACTTCATGCTATTTTTTTATTGGATATAATTATTATATGCAAAGTGTAAGCTTTTGGGATTCACAGAATGCCTGGGGGGCAGGCAAACTGTCATAGTTTAGTCTGGCAGAATCCTAGAGGTAATCAGAAAGATCTAGAAATAACCTATGCATTTTATTTAAAAAACATTTAGGCAGAAATCCTGGTTTCACTGAAGTTAGTGTTAAGAATCACATTGATTCCAAAGGATTTTGGATAAGACCTGTGCTTTAGGTTTTGTCATGAGTATTAAACTCCAGTGCAATCAAATTGAATATCAATTAAAAATTATTTTCACATGAACTGCTAATGAAACCTCCATCCCTCATGCCTAAAATATACACTGAATTTGATGGATATTTGTGCCTTGCAATATCATGAAGGATACGATTCTAAATTAAAAAAACTTGAGGAACATTTTGGATGGAAGAATATCCAGCAATCTGGGACCTTCTCTAAAAGCCAGTTTAGGCTTGGATTTGCTGTTTTAGGTAATCTGTTTCCAAATTCTTCACTTGCTCGCCAAGTGCAGTGTATCATATTGCTCTAAATGCTGTAAATGGATATTTCACTGGTTTAAAGTCTAATGCATGGCTGGTTGATGCTGCTGATAAAAATATCAGGGAATCAGCGGCACAGAATTGTGCCCACATTCCTTATTTTTCTGGACCCAACATACAGGATTTTTGGGGGAATTTCAGGAAGATAGGTGGGTACATTTGCGCTTCTATGGAATAAGTCAGATGAGGAGGTAATTTTATTAGTCACAGTATCATTTCTGTACAGAACACTGCAGTTTGTGAGGAAGTGGAAAGACACGGCAAGAAGGCGAATGATTTACATTGCTGAAAAACATAAAAAAGTTTTCCATTATGACTAATCAAAATGTATCACCACTGTACCCCAAAAACGTGTGTGTGTGTATATATGTATATCTAAAAAACCCTGGGATTGCAGCACCTAATATGCATGGTATTATAAAAAGGTTATTTGTCATAAGAGTTTATTTTAGAGAGGAACATCAGTATTTTGTATAAAATTGGCAAAAATCTGAAAGCTCACCTTACCCATTGATATGTAATGTAAAGGAAATATTATTCCTACATGGACAGAAGAAAAATGGCATTAAAGGTTTCAGTATACTTTTCAGAATGATCAAATGTATCTAATTAGTTTGTAAACATATGATCTTTAAAAGCTGCCTTTAGCAGTCAGCAATAATACCGAACTATCTCAATATACTGTTGATTTCCCCTTGGCAAAACATTTCTGATTGCTTCAGAGTCATTAACAGTTATTTAAACTTTAACTAGAGAGTCTAGGAAGTTATTCAATTAAGGAGATATGTTCTGATGGAAATGTCCTAAATTTTTCTTCTCAGCCTCTAAAATCAGAATTACTAATTATTTTGCTAGATAAAGGGGAAAAAGTTGCAGAGAAGTCACTGTAAAGCAGCTTGTGTTATCTTCACACAACACTGAGCACTGACTCTGCTCAGAGGTGGCCTCTGGAGATGGGCAACTGCACACCCGTTCTCTTAGCTCACATTTAAACATTTTTAATAATAATGAACTATGGGTTTTGGACTACAGTTTGAGCTACTTTCCAGATCTTGAGCTCATTTTCATTGTATTGTCCCATGCTTCAGTTATATCAGTAGGAGTTTCTCCCAGAAGAGGTGTTCTGAGTAGATAAGCTAGCCTAGACGGAGCTGAGACTGGAAACTACTGGTTTTGTTCTCTCTCTTTCCTCGTTCCTTTTCCTTCTGTCTTCCCGTGTTCCTGCTAGAGTAGTTTTCTTGTTCAGAAGCAACAGCTCAGGAGACACTTCAAATTTCAAAGGGTATTTAAGATTAGAGGTTTGATTTATTTTAAAGAACTTAAACCTCCATTGAGCTGCATTGTAAAGGTTAGAGCCGAATTTCTGATCCTGCTGAATTCGATGACGCTACTCTTATTGATTTTGCTGAGGGCAGATTTTCCCACTCTGTGTGTATCCCCGCTACAGAACATGCTGAGGATCTATACCCACATCCTTCAACATATACCCACTTTGCAATCGACTTTGTAGCTTACAAAGGTTGATCGTGCACCAAAAGTTTCTGGCCATGTGTGGTAAAGATAAGGAAAAAAAGTTACTTTCTGAGAATAACATATTTATTGTTATTATCAGTGATCTCTTTACAAAAGAGATCAGTATTTTTGCTGTTTAATCTAGATTTTGTTTATATTTATATTTTAATCATATTTTATTACAAAACTAAGGGGGAAAAAAGAACCGTATCGTCCTCCTCAGGTGATGTAAATGTTTTTGCTAGAGCCAGGAATACCCTGGTCTCCTGGATTCATTCTGTGTAGAAAGCTGCTCTGTTCTGTTGAATCCTACTTGCCACGAAGGGTTTAGGCTATATATGCCAAATGGCTGCAGAGCCAAAAAAGATACTGTTCAAAAGAGCCTGGGTAACTGAAGTGTTTTTGGAAAAGGCATTGAGGTAGCTTTGAAAATCTCACAAGCAGTTCTGTCTTCACATACAAAGGAAAAACTCACGTTGAAGCATAGAGAAGAAAAACATAGTATTTCTTATTTTTAAGCAACATTTTGTATTTGTTTTGTGTTTTGTCATTTTCAAGTAGTATCCAAATGTTTTCTGAGTGTTAATTAAATTACTTTTGCCATGTCATGGCAGAGTAAATATTGCAGCGTCAGTGTTACTAGTGAGAAAATGAAGACAGGATTTGGGAAATGACCAGTGCCGTACCCAGAGTGCCAACTCATCCACTACTGGTGCTTGGTCCAGTTCAGTTTGCTGGATTGCTCCTTTTTCTGATACAAGGCTTTTTTTTTTAAAAGAAAGGATGTTTTTGGAGTGAATGGCATATTGCTATATTTCCTCTTCCATATTATTTAGATATCTGTTTCCAGAAAAATGAATGCAGTGAAACAGGACAGTTTTAAATGACCTAAGAAACTGATACTAATAATTAGCTATCAAGTCTGTCTTTTTTTTTTTTTTTTGCAAACCCCCAAAGGAGCACATCTGCAGTATGTACAGTATTTTTACAAGCATTTTTTAGGATAGAGAAGATAAATGCAAGAAGCAGTATGTCATAATCACAACAAGGAAGCCGAACCATTAACATGAAATATGGGCTGAAGCAAAGCAGCAGATATATGTTCTCCTCCTTTTATAAGGGTTTCTGAGTTGGTAACATGTTTTACCTTAGCAATTCATTACAGTTGCCCTTCATATTTTAAGAGCTCTTTATAATATTCAAACTCTTTGTCTTCTAAAGACAATGTTAACCAGATGACTCAATGTAAATAAATGAAGATCCCCAGTGACAGAATTTATTGGCTGGCACATGCCACAACAACATATTTTTTGTACTATTGCTGTCCGGATGGGAAAGGCTCCTTTGAGAAAAGACATTGTCTTAGACCCTGAGCTAAAGTTATTTATCTGTTGCTGGTTAGGAATGGGGGCGGGGGGGGGGGAACCTTTCCTACCCTAGAGCACTAAGGGGAATGCATACAAAGAATAATGATAAAATCAGTCACTGTTATATAAGTGATGATGAGAATAATGGAAATGTGGCTTGAATAGTCTGTTTAGTGAAAGCTGTGATCTAAGGCGTTTGATGGAAGCAATCACTATTTTAATCTTCACAGTTTGGGGGAAGGGAAAAAGCCAGTTGCATCATTTTTAACAGGTTCTTTTCCTTTTTTTTTCCCTTTTTTCCTTCTGCCTTGTGGTTCTGCCTAGCTGCAAAAAAAAAAGTGATCAGAAATGATCTAAGAAAAGTTCATTTCTGAAGAGGGATGAGGGAGGTGGTTTGGGGTTTTTTTTGCCAGTATCTGATGTGCGGGGAAAAAACAAGCGGGGTTGGGGGGGAATAACAAACTTGACTTAACCTAAATACATTCTTGACCTATCGTCCAGTTCAGTGAATTGCCTAAATATGTTCTGCTTATATACATAATACTTTTCTACAATGCATGATACTGACCCATCCTGTTAAGGCCACCATATTGTAATCTGATGGCTTTTAATCCTGCTAGAGGAAACTAGATGTAGAAGTGTAGTGCAGAGCGCTGGAGATCGGCAAATAAAACAGCTTTATCTCTGTACTTACACGTGTGCCTGGATTTACTCCTACAAAGCAGGTCTGTCATCCCTGGGGCATTTTGGTGCAAAGGGCAAATGTGTGTATGAACATTGACACACTTGGAAACAAGCTGAGGGTATGGATATTTCTGAATTACTGCTGACACAAGGGAAAAAACTGTACCCTAATCTCATTGTGAGGACATTTAAATTCGCCGTATAGCCCTAATGCTGGAAGGAGGCAGATCTCCCTGGCACCTGGGCAGAGCGACCACAGCTTGTGGAGGGGCAGGACCTGCCCGCAGAGGGAGGGTCTGTATTGACCCAAGGGTTGGGGGCCTCTGTAGAAGCCTTAGAGCAGTGTTACAACAGTCAGGCATGCTGGTAGCTGTCCTGGAGTTTTACTCAATTTAAAAATCAATGTTTGGGGGTTTATTTTATCCCTTTCTTTGCAAACAAAGGTCTATTTACAGTGAACACATGGGATTCTCAAACAAAGGCAGTTTTAAAATTAACAGTGTCTGAAAATAAATTTAGGAAAAAGTTCGAAGTATATAGCAAGGCTAAATTTCTCTTAAGTTGAAGGCATGCAATTAAGTAGCAAAGCAAATTAAAATAAAGATACATCTGTGCTCTACTACACAACTAAACATAAAGGAGCAAAATTGATTCTGGCATCTATCCCGTGTACCTGCAAACCAGCTCCGAAGCTCAGTACAACAGTATAACAACTCATTATGCTGGCTATTCCCACTGTGCAGTAGTAGAAACAGCCGCTGGGCAGTCTCACCTGGCAGCACCGATACGGCTTCTGCTAATGAGATGCATTTTCACGAGAGGAAGGTTGGCGCTGGTGTCGGAGCATTTTCCTGGAACAACAGGGCTTGATGCGGCTCCTCCAGAGCCCCTCAAGCACCCTGGCAGACCTGGCCAGCCTCTGCAATGCTCCGACCTACAGCAGGTCGCAGAATTTGACTTGAACTAATTCCCTACCAGGAAACGCCATTTGAATTCAATTACTGTTTGCAAAAAGCAGACGCATTGGAAGAAATTTTTTTTTTTCCCCCCGAATAAAAGTAGAGAATTGTTTTGGATCAAAAAGCTTTTGTATTTAATTTTAAACTCACTCACTAGTTGAAAGATTACATTGGTTCAAATAGAAAAGGGAAAGAATTAAAACTGAGATAAATATTTGCAGATAAAACATTTAGGCTGCTCTAAAATGATTTTTGTCTCTAGAATTTCATTTGGGTAAAAATTATACAATTTCGGAAGTTCATTCAGATTTTCTGGATTACTGTATTTCCAAATATCTCTTTCTTTTAATTTTTTAACAGAAAGCAAACATTTTCCCACAAGGTTTATCTTCATCTTATTAACTGATTTGCTAAAGCATACAAAACTGTCTGTTGAAAAGTCTGCACAATGATTTCATAGACTGTGCTTTTTTAAATGGGGAATTCTGTTTTCATCTTCAGGGAGGCTCAAACACTGCAGATTTTCTCTGTTGAGAAAACTCGACTCATGTTAAACACACCTGGCTTAAAGATTTCACTAGAGGCTCATAACAGTATTCAAGTTCAGTGAAATTTTCATGATGACCTTTGACACTTCAGGGTCAGGGTGTAGAAAAAGGGGTCCAGCTTTCACATAAAAGATGATTTTTCTTTGCGCCTACAACCTGACTCCACCTTCACTCTCAGTTACTACTTCCTAATACGATGTTGGTGGCCAGTCTATTTTATTTGTTTGTTTAAGCTTTTTCATAGATTCAAATGCTGATAGTCTTGCTAGATGCTCAGAACCGGCTAAGTGCTGAGTGTCTGGCCAAGAAGCATAATCAGTCCCTTCAAAGCTTAGGAAGAAGGACATTTGTCCTTTCACCCTTTGCATGTCAGGCAACATAGTCCCTGCATTTCTTTCCTCTCTGTGGACTTGTGACCAAGCAGAAATATTGAAATCAGTATTGATATTGAAATATTGATAAACATGTTGGCTTAGTTCACCAGTACAGGTGTTAGCTCAGTTAACCAACCACTACATGTCTTGGTCCTGTTGGGCAATTTTAATTTTTTTTTTTTTTTAATAAGGTAAGACAACCAGAAGCCTCTATGGGCACTGAAGACAGACAGTAGCCTACTGCCTGAGAAGGCATTCAACACCAGGTATGGCAACTGCAGGAAGTTATACAGAGCAGTGGCACTCATCAGTGTACAGGTGGAACTACTCAATGCATTGCAGACTTACAGCTGGAACAGCAGCAGATACCCTGATGTACATGTAAGCTGTTTAAGGACACCTCATTTCTCATTTTTGGGGGGAGAAATAAACTCTGGTTCATTTCTAGAAAGCAAAACTGTGATCCAAATAATGAAAAGACTTGAAGAATGAATACCTAAACCACAGGAGTATTAAGGAATATCACTGATGTATAAGAGAAATGACTTCTGCAGTGGCATTGTGTTTTAGTTTTTGTGGACTGTTTAAATGGATTCCTACAAAAAAAAAAAAAAAAAAGAAGATACCTCCAAGACCATATATCTTAGTTGTCTTGAATTCAATACAGGTTAAGTAAGATAGTCTAGGTTTAGTCTGTTGTAAACAGTGATTCACTGGGCATGATTCAGCTGTCATGTACTTTTGTACAGCAATTACTTAACTGAATGAGTATGGAAGATACTTTTCTTCAGGTCTCTGAGAAACAGCAGAGGGTATATAACTTTGATCGAATAACAATGTTAGAAACAGAAAATATGTTGAGTTTAAAATTCTGACTTGCAGGCTGCAATCCAAGTTCCCCAATTTATATAAGTTGTATTGAATATTATGTACATACATCTGGTGGAAAAGGCTGTGAGGTTTTTTGTGCTTGTCAGTGTCAGTCCTGGCTAAGACATAGAGCTGGCTTAAATGGGGTTTCCAGTAATGATGGCATGCAAGATAACAATTGTGCGCATTTCTAAACTCTGATGATTTGTCAAAAAATCACCCTGAGATGAGAAATTTTACTGAGCACATAGTCTAAGGGTTTCAAGATGAAAGAATGCTCAGTAGAGCTGGACAAAATGTAGCAAGTACTTTTTATGGATAAAAAAATTGATGGCTCACAATATTGTTTTCCTTTAGATGCAGGGGAAAAAAAAAACGTGATGTGCAACAGTACCTGCAAAACTTGAAAAATAACATTCAAAAAGCCCTTTAAAAACCAATTCTGGCTCTTGGAACATCATGATATTGCCTAAAGTTAAGGCCACCCAACTGATATATGGAAAAGTCAGGTCTCCGCTTTGCCCTGAGTTTGTGTCTTTCAGACCTCAAATGTGTCCTTAAAGCCACTAGGTTATTTGGTGGTAGGTAGCAAGGGGAAAATTTTCAGAGAAGTAATGTCCGTCCAGATCAGCAGAGCATTCAGCCCAGCGTGATATGAAATAAAGTTACAGCCTTTCTTGGTGCTCCTCTTGGCTATTAGACCGTACGATTTGCTGGAGGTTTCCGCTGAAAGCGAGAAAGCTGGCTGCCTTTCCCTGTTACAGATGATTGTCAACAGAAACGTCCTCATCTCACACGTTGTTAGTGACAATGGGAAAGTACTGTTTTAGTAAATAAATCAGGAACCATTTAAGCACTGTAGAGTTGTGCAACTTCAGGGGCAAGCCAGGGATGCCTATAAGCTTAGTCTTTTTCTCTATAGTAAATCTGAGTTTAAGGTGTTCAAAAGGCATTGTTAGATTTTTTTTTTGTTTTCTTCTGGAAAGCTCAGCTAAGGAATTTGGTTTTCATGATGCCCCTTAGGGTGCCCACAAAGTAATAAGTCAGCATCATTTTCTAGCTGCAGTTGATAACATTTATTGCTAATTCTTTAAACCCTTCTTTAAAAGAAAACAAGTCTGCAACCTGCATTGCACCCACAGGAATAATCTTTCTTTTCCTCAGTTTGGTAATTCAATTGTGACTTGTAAACTTGTGCAGTTGTAGCAAAAAAAGTATACAGTCAACTCTAATCTATCTTGAGGAAAGTAAAAAGTGCTTACCACTACTGGTGTAGTAAATCCTGGCTACTTTATTAAATAAATGTAGAATTTCACTCAGAAGCCTTAAGGAAGAAGAGTTTTAGAATAACGGAACAATTTAGCACATTTTGAAGCTGAATAAAGATAGATTCAATTTTGGAGTGAGATTTAAATTGATAGCATACCAAATCCAACTTAAAACTTGAAAAGTATAGGCATTATTTATGTCTTCTGAATTGTGAAAGGCAAACCATTCAGCTGGAGAAATTCTTGAGTATCATAATCTTTTTGGTACAGGAAAAATAAAGACTCTAAAAAAGATCCCATAGCTATTTATAATTATAAGATAGATCTTGAATAATCTTTACGTAATCACTACACGTGTAAGCAGGACAAGATCCAGCAGACAGTTAAGCACATGTATAATGCTAAAAGCTGAAGTGATTTCACGGCTATTGATACACTTGCTTCCGCATCTAAAGTTGCACGTCTGTTTAATTCTTTGTTGCACCAACAGAAGAGACTTTACAGGAATAGGTAAAGCCGTAATAAGTAATTTGACGTGCAATCAACCAACCAAATTTCTCTTGCTGTGCTAAACTAAGGACATTCCTCAAAGATGAAATCTCCACCCCACTTTCAGGAGTCTCTGACTGAACCGTATTAATGTGGGTGGATTTGGGCACCAGACCCCAACTTCAGAGAAGGACAAAGTCAGTATGACTCACATGAGTACTCATAAAAAAATCTGCTGTCCTCTAGCAAAGGAAGGGATATGACAAGATAATAAATAACAAAAACATCCCCCCCACCCCCCGCTTTAGCCCAGGTGGGGTTATGGGAGCAGATGTTGCTTTAGCTGTTATGCTGCAGCCACCCACCTCCCAGCCCCACCTGGGGGCTCGGCTGGGAAGAGGAGCAATGCCCACGATGGGACTCATGGCAGTTCCCTGCCCTTTTGCTGGACTCAAGATGCCATCAGCTCTCCCAAGGTTGTTCTCACAGGGGAGAGTTTCTTTCTCTTGAGCACCAAAGGAGCCGATCTCCAGAGGACACTGTCCTCCAGTCAGCATTGGTGAGCCCTCCCTCGTTTGGGAGTATTCCTCATTGGCCACCCAGTGGGAAGATGGGGCCCAAAGAATTTCTCTTTGCTTTATCTTGAGGCCATTTAATCCCTCTTTCAGTTTTCAAGAAGACTACAGTCAGAGGAGTATTACAGTTCAGTCAGAGACTCCTGAAAGAGGGAGGGATCCTGGTGCATGCTCCTGCAGCAACAGGATCCTCCTGTTGGCCTGGGTAGGCAGAGAGCTGCCAGGCTGATGGCTGCCACCCTGCTTTTCTCAGTGCCGTCTGTGACAAGAAGGTTTCCTCTGGCAAAGCATTGTGAAATGGACTCCTACAAATTTATAAGAGCCAAACTACTTTGTTCAATGGAAGAAAGGAAGAAAGAAAGGGTGAAAGCAAATATTCAGGAAGATTTCCTGCAAGCAGAATTTACTATTATTTCTTCCTTCGTATTATTGCAAAAAGATGGAGAACTTTTACAAAAGAGTCTTCCTATTCTTTGAATGAGTCATGGCAATAATACGATGTTTTATACTGCTTTCTCCATCTGTGAAACGTCTCTTATCTCAAAATAGTCTAAGACTGCAGAGCTGTCCTTATCACAGCTGTAGAGGAAGAGAAACTGAGTCATAGACAATTTATTTGCTTGGTTTGTCTCCAGTCACCCAGAGAATGATTATTACAAAGGGACACAGAACTCAGGTTCCCAAAATCTGCTCCCCAGCTCTAACCAATTCCTTTGTCTTTAGTAATTAGGACTATTTTAAGCAATGATCTTCACTGTGATCCTGCATAGCTTGGTGTAAAGAAGAGAAAGCTCAACTTACATCAAGAGTTGCACAGTCACAGAGGTGCAAAAATGCAGGTGAGAGCTGAGCAGGGTCACGGCTTGGAAAAAATGTATTTAGATCACATAGGGGCATGCCAGAAAACACCCAGAGAAACAAGAGCACAAAGTCTGTTTGGTCAGTTGAATCTGACCTCCTGCAAATTCACCAAGATGGGTTTTTAGTATTTTTTGTTGATGGTGCATGATCCAGGTGATGAAGCAGAGTACTGTCATGTACATGCTGGCATTGACTGGACTCTGCCAGAGTGGGAGTCTACAATTCAATCTTTCCTGTACAGTCTAGTCCTGTATTTTATATAGAGACACACTAGATTTGACACATCTGAGTCATCATATAGGTTTTGGAAATCCATACTTGTTTTATCATCTCTAAACATTTCACATATTTTTATTTCCCCAAATAACCAAGGTTATTGCCAGTGCAGAAGTACCAGCATGGAATGGGTTACAAAATATATTATCCTTAATGTATTAAGGATGCTTTCTCAAAATTCATACTGGCATTGGGAATACACAAATTCCCTTTGGCATTCCATCTGATGTTGTCTACACAGATTGAGGCGAGTGGTTGGCATTTATCTGTGAAATGGTTAGGAACTGGATTATTTATGTATTTATGCATCATGGTTTCTAGATGCTTATTCTTCACCAGCAGATAAGGAGTCCCTGTTTAGACTTATAAGTCTGGGTGAAGTTGTAATACTGCAGAATATGACTGTACTGCTAGGAACTGTTTTGTAAGCAAGATTAATTTATGTGGCAATGAGCTGCCAGGCCACTGGCCTTGAACATAGCACTGTGGTTAAAATATAGTTGAAACAGTACTTTAGAGACAATTATGAATGGCTTTCTGTATTGGTCATACGACTGCATTTAATTTGCCTGCAACATGAGTTGTCGATGGGAGGAGGCTGGATATCCTTGTTAGCTACATAAGTAAAAACCAGAACTGAGGACCTGAAATGAAACAGGATTAAATCATCTTAATTTATGGCCAGACTCTAAATTCAAATCTCCACATCTGTAGGAGTTGTAGTAAAACAATGCGTGCCCTTTAAACATTGACTAGTATGTTCAAAGGCAATGCAAAATGTCATACACCAACAATGCATTTTTTTCCTCTTTGAAGTTGGTGAATTTTGGTATTGGTCACAGAGAAAGTGAGAACCAGACAGCACAGGGACATTTCTTTGCTCCCAAGCTTTCTTCCCAGCTACTATTTAAAAAAAAATTACAGAATTCAACAGTGCAGTTTAGCAAAGCTTTTCTTAGCTCTGTGCTCATTACTATCGTTCTGTAGGCTACAGAAATGCCTGTAAGCCACATAAATAAATGAATGCACTAAGTGAGGGTCAGAGCTCAAAGTGCTTAAAACCTTCTACTTCCATCCAGATCAGCTCACAGGTAGGGAGGGGACTGACAGCTACCAAAGCCACCGGTGTGAGGGGAGCTGGAGAAGGGACAGTTCAAGCTGAGACCAGAGGAATACACTCAGACTCACCTTGGTTACTTCACTTGCATGCCTTAGAGGATTTTGGGCTATAAAAGGAGCACAACTGACTGCTGAGTCTGAGATTGGAAATAAAGCAAGGTAAAGAAGTGCGTGAATGAGGTGACAAGAGCCTCTGCTACTTTTTTTTTTTTTTTTGGTAATATGATGGCCTTAAGCACACAAAAATAGGAAAACATATGCTTTATTGCAGTGGTCTGGCCAGAACTGATCTACTCAACAGATGATCTATGTGCCCAACAGATCCTTAATATTGTAGAGTGATGTGCGAAGAAAGTTCTAAATTGCAATCTTGAATTTCAGATTTCTAGGGATGGGGGAACTGAATTCAACACGCAGAGTCCTAATTCACCCCTGCGATTTTAGTAAAAGTCATATCCAAACCCAAAATGGAATTAGTTCTGTAGAAATTGTGGGAAAAAAATAATCCATATTTCATACTGGGACTTCAGCTTGATTCATTCTTATTCTAGTTTGTGCATATTTACAGCTTCACAAAGCTCTCAGGGTGGACTGGATCATTTGTCTTGAAATATGTAGGATTTGTCAGCAACTACATGTATTTGAGACACTAGTATGGATGTCCATTTACACTGCCTTATGCACCCCGTGTCCTTATTGTGAAGCAGCACGTTAAAGTCCAGTGTGAATGCTCTGTTTAGGGGTAAAATAACCGTAGATGAATGTAGATGAATATCAGAGGAGTGTCTGGGAGGTTTATGCTATGCCATACTTAAGACACTGTTCTCCTGAGCATTAAACATTTGTGGTGCACTCCTAATTTATATACTTTATATCTTTGGTTGAGTCTCTTAGACTGTTTCTTTGAAAAAAAAAAAAGAGCCATAAGCAAGGAGCAGCAATGCATCCAGACAGCTTAGTGTATTTTGCATCAACCTCTTGTGCAGTGATGCAGGGCGGTCCCCAGGTGTGCAGAGCTGCAGGCTGAGCAAGTCTTACTCTAGGGAGGAGCAGTCAGGGGCAGAGAGCAAACAACCCCTGTAGTTAACACGGCCAGCAAGCATGAATGCTGTGACTGAATCAGGTATTTGGCTCCTTTCCAGACCAACAGCTAGCATGTTCATGATAGCTGCTCAACCCTTTAAATGCAAGATGTATTTGCAAATACAGACGCTGATTCACAAGAGTCTAACTTGCTGATCTGTGAACTGGGCCAGCTCTGCTTATTTCTGCTTTCCATTTGACATGGCTAAAATCGTCTTACTTGCTTTCATAAGACTTGGGCTAAGCCTTTCATTTACTGGGTCTGCAATTTCTCAGGGAGAGTGTGAGGTACTTTCTATTGAATTGGGATCTGAAACCTATATAAACTCAGCCTATTCCTAACCTGAGCTGTATTTACTTTCTCCAAACCTAGATTTGATGACATTTCAGCATCACAGATAGTATCTTTTCTTAATGAGAAGGACTGCAGAGCATATACAACGGAAGCCAAATTAACAGACTTAAAAACAAGGATACAGAGAAGTGTCTTCTACTAGGGCATTTCTGTCTAGTGCGATTGGCATTCGCTTTCATTCCATGGTGATAAAGTTGTTTGCCTTGTCCTTTTTGGATACTTCAGGCATTCGCTATGTGGCCACAGCTTAGAAAAGCCACACTTCAGGGAACTCGGTTGATAATTCCTCATTCTCCAACGCGAAGAAAGCACAGGAATAAAATTAGTCCTGATTGTTAACAAAGATATATTGAGTCACTGATGAGCTCAGCAACCCCCTTGCATCCTGCTGACTGCTTTCATAAAGTTCCACTCACTGCCGTCTGCCAAGGTTTTCTGAATGCGTTGTGTATGCACAGATAATACACTCTTAAATAACTAGCAGATTACTGTGATAATCTTCAGCCTATTTGCTAAGGCCACCCTCCTTCAGAGCTGCACACTGAAGGAAGGAGTTGGGATAAAGAGCAGGAGAAGGCAAAAAGCGTGCTGTACAGGACAGGAAAGGGGTTACAGAAAACTGGGTCCAATTAGGAATCCAGCCTCTTTCCCTATTTCCATCGGCTCATCGCTCAGTGTCTTCAATGGCCAAAGTAAAGCACATCGTAAGCACATGGGTACATGTTTGAGTTCAGTCGACAGAGCCATGCCTACTACCACATGCCTGACAGTAAGTAATTGAGGCTAAGGTAGCTTATAAATAACTCTACTTACTTATGGGAATAGATATTTTCTTATTTGAGAGGGATTGTAAGTGCTATAAGGATTATGAACAGAGAGAGACCTCATGTGACAAGAGAAGTTGGTACTGATACAATATCAGGAAAAAAATCCTAGTGCTAACAGAAATCATAATGTTGGATCATAACCTGTGTGTAGTCTGGATCTAAACAGACACATTAAAGGTCAAAATAGAAGACTAAAAGTAGAAAAATAACATTTCAGGGTAAGCAGCTAAAATCCTTCATTAAGAACAGCTCAGGGTTGTAGGTATTTTCTATAAAAACCTCTGGTGAAATCCAGATCGCTAGAAATCTTCAGCCCAGTGTCTGAAAAATACCAGCCAGCAAGAATCTGGAAATGTGAGTCCTCTGGAAGTCATTTGTTCGGTTCAACGCTTAAGTTCTCACCCATCTTCTTCCTGTCCTCGCCAACACCTACGGATTCAGCTGCGTAAGGTCTTTAGGATTCAGCCCCCTGTTCAAAGCTGCAGCCTGTCTCCATTTGGGTAAAAATCAACCGTGTCTTATTGTCTTTTATGAAGCAGAGCATCAGCAGCAACATCTGGCAAAACAGACACCGGCGTGTGTTAAGTTGCAGCTTTTTCACGTGGTGCTATCTCACCTTTCCGTAAGATGTAGAGGGAAGTTCGTTAACATGTAAACTCTCCCGTGAAAACCTGACGAGATCTTTTTTGCCTTGCAGTGCTGTAAACTGGGCTGTAACCAAGTCCATCTATGCAGCTGCCTAATAACATTTAATTGCTTTATAACTCAGAAGCAAACTGTGTTGATTTAACTGTGTTATAAAAGAAGGCTTTGCTATTATTTCTTGCAAAGTGCAAACCCCTGGCTTGCTTTTTGGAGCATTTACTGTCTTTTTTAAATTTCAAGTTAATAGCTCTTCTGACAAATGTGAAAGAAATGTATTTATGACATTATCATCTCGGTTCTTATATACCTCAATCTTGGAATGTGTCATCACTTTTATTCAAGTGTTAGCTTTTGTTGTAAGTTTTCCTTATTCTAGTTTTAATGAACATTTTAAGAACGTAATGAAAATATAATCCTGATGCTTAATTATGGCATAAGCCTAGCAGAGTTTATGCATAACAAAAATGTCAAGGCCCGTATATTCTGCTAGAAGCTCTTACTTTTAAGCAATGCAATTAATTATACTTGAACATCCTGGAGGTTTATGGCTTCAGATAAAAGCATTCAGAGCACCTTCTTTACCATTATTTCTAGAAGAAAAACAATGTAAAATAAAGATAATTGAAGTATCTTTGACAGACAGGGTTTTTTGGTTTTTTTTTTTTCTTTTTTTTTAAGGAACTGTGTTGCTTTAATGAAGAACCTCCTTAAATTTATGAGAAACTACTTTGCATATAAAATTTTGGTTTATGTCAGCGTAGGTCATAATTTACTTTATTCTATGCCTTTAAATATACCATTGTACATTTACATTGGTGATCGGGACGCCAGTTTAATTATCTAATGTCAGCTTCTATAAGACTGATAAAACTATTAAAACAGAAATTCGGTGCTAGGGTGGAATGGTGCTACTAAAATTGAAAAATAGCCCTTTAGTTCTGTCAGCAATACTGGCACCGCTAAATTTCCTTCCAATATAAAAGGTGTTTGGTGTAAGTATTGCTGAATGGAAGCCCACGACCATATTATGAAGACATACAGAGCTAAATCTGAGGGCTGTGCCTTCAAGAATTGTACTAAGCTGGCTATTTTATTGCGGTTAGGATTTTGACACTAATTTGATTGACTGCCATATGCATCTTCTGGAAGAGGAAAAAAAATCCATTAAAACGTTACACTTAAATAAAAGCCCCCAGCAAACTGCTTGCCACAGAGAGCTGTTTGCATGAGAAAGCAGCAAGGACATAAGAAGCTTTTTCAAACTAGTGGCATATGTTTTCTTGATAAAATGTGTAATTCTCTGCTTCTCATTGTGGATTTTAGTCATCGTGTCTAGCTATAAGAAACTCACGCTGATTTTTATCAGTTTGATTTAAAAACAATGTATTTTTCCAACAGCCAGATTTAGTAATAGTTTCTTATGAAGCAGCTTTTATTTTGTTTAATCAATGATATTGATTTCCCTTTAAATATAAAGATTGCACAGTGCAACACTGGATGCAACAACAGTATTTTAAAGATGAAGTGACTGCCTGGTTTGTTAAGGTCTCTTCTCAATAAATCACCCTTTAATAATTTTGTTTAGAATGAATCTGCATGAATTACTGGGATTTGATCCTTAAGAGTGAAAGCTTTATTATATGTTAAAGGTCTTATCAGTGTTCAAAGGCCCCCTATATACATTCTGGATTATTTTTTCTAATTAACTTTTATTTAAGTAAGGTACCATTGTACAGATTTAATTTCATGTGCATATCAGCAAGCCCTGATCTTCATTTCTTTACCCTGAGTTGTATTTGTCATCATGTTGGGCTCGCTGGGCGTGCAAACACTTCTCAGAGTGGTTAGAGGTTATGGAATCCGGCTCGTTACTATGCGTATAAAAACCAGACATGGGGTTGAGGGAGTGCGGCTCCTGCGCGGCCAGGCTGGACCGAGTGCCGGGGCACCGGCAGCATCCTCCTGCGGAGCAGCTCTGAGCCCCAGGTGGTCGAGCGGGGGGTGCAGGCTGCTGGGGGCATGGGCTTGCGATCATAGGTGGAACACAAAATAACACTCTTAAAACAACTACTTTTGGACAATAAATTTGGGTTTTGAAGCTTTTGTTCTGATCCCTTCTTTTCCTGGCTATTCAAAAGCAATATCTATTGCATTTGGTTGTGGGGTTTTTGGTTTACTTGGGGTTTTTTTGGTTTTGTTTTTGTTTTATAAAGGATATGATCTGGAATTCCTGGGCTGCTTTGGATTTGCTTCTCCTGTTCTTTTAAAATACTCCCTCTTTCCTTCTTTCTATTCTTGATGGAATTATGAACAATTAAGAGCCTATGAACAACTAAGAACAATTAAAAGCTCCTCCTTGTCTCACTTTTCTAAGTATTTCCCATAGAAAATGCTGGAGGAAAAGGTCTAAAGCAAGCAAGCTCCAAAAAACTCCAAACCTGTTGTCTTATTGTCTGTTAAGTGTTTTCATTCAAAGTATTTAAAAATATTAATAAGTAAGAATGCGTTCTTAGCCAGCCCCAGTTTCTCATCCCTTTTTTGCTTTTCACCAAGTTTTTCCTGCAGTAAAAGAAGAGGGGGGGAAAAAAAAAAAAGAAAAATATCTTTAGACTTTCCCTGTTTCACTTTGTTACAACTTTCTTCAAAAGAATTTAAGAAATGTTAAGATAGTGGTAGCGGTGAGGGGAAGCTGTTCCCCAAATAACTCCCATTTTCCTATGTAAGAAATTGAAAGGACCCAAGTTTTTAATTCAAATTACTAGACTGGAATCCAGCTGAAAGAAGAATGCCTATTTCATTCTGGATTGAAACTTTTGAGAAACCTTTAATGGAAAATTTCTGAATGGATTTTGAACACCAAAAAGAATTATAGGAAAAAGAAAGCAAAGCATTTGACCATCTGCAGCATGAAATGTTGAAGTCTGATCTTTTTATCCTTTCTGTAAAGAAAGGCTGATGTCTCCTGAGGAGAGGTATTTCTCAGTTTCTGCTGTTCACTGCTTCTGTGTGCTGCTTTTACCTGAGCGCAGAAATCTGGAAAGCTGGTGAGGCTCATTCTTAAAAACATTAATATTTATTAAATGCAATTAATGCTTTCGCACACCTTTTAAACCTAATAGAAAAGATCTCTAAGCTTGCCACAATGTGTGAAATGCATTTATTTATTGCGTCCAAAAATATCCTAATTTCTTTCTCAACGACTCTACATAGCACCAGAAAAAAGAAGCTGTAAGAAACCAAAAAGCCCCTTCCCAAAACTCTCGAATGAAGTTCACTCCTGTACAGAGGGGTAGGTTAGCTGGGGATTCAGAGACACAAAATCCTTGCACTGGAGCTATGCAAAGGAGTAAAATTCATGATAGGAGAATTAAGAGGAAAACTGTATCAAAATTTGTACTAGTATACAGGAAATTACGCTGCTAAATGTCGTGGAACATTTAAACTCCAAATGATACTTCTAACATAAAAAACCCAAATGAACCAAAACATCTGTTTCTGACAGAGTAAGATATTAACAAATTATCATGGCAACATGAAATACCGCCTATTTTTGCTGGAGACAAGACAGGACGGGTACAGAGGCTGGTCTGTAGGTTGCCATCCTGTCCCTTGCAGATCTTCGTCTTTGCTCAGCATGTTTTCTCCCAGTCCTTTGCTCCATGTAGTCCTATACAGAGCTGAGCTGTTTATATTCATCTGAGACTCACTAAAAAAAGCCATTGGTAAGACACAAAGTGGGAGTTGGAAATGTTAGCTCTCCATACTCCTTGATTTGAGAATAACTGCAAGAGGATGACCGTGAGCGAGGGCTGCGCTTTTGGTCCCAGTTATCATGAAACACACATAGCGATGACAGCAGACTTACAGGATGAATGGCATACACATAGTAGAGCAATTAAGCATGTCTCCTTTCACATTTAGTGTTCTGCCCATTTTTATGAATTCAGTTTAGCTACACAGATTCATACCACTTGGATACCTGGGATCATATGCTGTTGGACAGTCTCAGAAAAGAGACCAAGATCCTGTAGTTAGGAGTTTCTCTAGCTCTCAATTGATGCTCGTGGCTTCACGTCTTTCCACTTCGTCCTGAGACTCCTGAAATTGTCTTTCCAACACCATCAAACCCTATTAGTATTGCCTCTATAACATAACATGTTTGATATCCTATAATGCAATAAAAGTCAGCTGGTCTGCATCTGACATCTGAATTGTATTAAGTAAGGAAAATCATTATAAAACAAATATGGGGAGATTCCAGTACTCTGGATGATACCCTACTGAAGGCTGCTCATGTGCCACTGAAGTCAAGGAGAAAGAAAGGACATCATAAATGCCATAAAGGGTTTTTTTTTCCACAGTCACAGTGCTGGAATATGAGGAAATTCTTATTTACTTTGTTCAGTGCCACAATTAGTGAAAATCAAAGTGTCTGCAGCTGCATTTTATACTGTAAATTATTAGGTAATTAACCTTAATGCACCCTGCTCAGAATCTCCAGCTTTCCAACATAGCTGAGAGCATCTTTCAAACGCAACAATACATATGACTGCATCACTGCTTAATTATAAGTGAAATGAGCCTCTAATGCAATGTGAGGGATTTGGATGGTGTTAATGGAAAGTGTGCAGGAGGAAGAGGGAAAAAGAGAGATAGAGAAAATGAAATCATCTTTCATCAGAGCAGAAAGACAAAGATTCATATCACAAGGATGCAAATAAAAGAGCATCCAACCAAAGGATGCTTTACTTGCACACCGATTCATTTTACTATGTTTATTGTCTTCCACAAGAGATCGTGTTTGTTCTCTTTCACAACCAAAAATATTTTATGTTTAAAAAAACAGGGATAATAAAAGAATAAACCAGATTATCTATAAATAAAACTGAGATCGTTGGAACCTACAGCAGGGCTACCCATTTCTGGTTTTTATGTCGGAAGTGGGCCCTAACAATGTCAGGGACCGTAAGACTGAAACAGGTGCTTTCACTTGTATTTTCCCAGAGTGACAGCTAATGTGATTAGCTTGCAAGGCTCGATGGAGGATCCTGCCTCCCAACAGATGGAGTTTGCACAAAGCAACCGGGACCACTTAGACTTCCCACAGTAAGAGAGTGCTGATGTACTCCTGGAGCTCTAAATATTTTCCACCTAAGTATACCAACTGTGTTCAACAGGAGAAAGACAACATTAATTCTAGCTACTGAAACATGCACATACATGTATTAAATAAAATATTATCCTCTGTGTTTGAGGACAGGTAGAGGAGAGAGCTTTTACATTGCTGCTGGCTATAGAAACTTGGTTTAGGTTTGAGGCCCTGAAGTTGCAGAACCAGTGTTTTACCTCTACAGCAGAAAGCTCAGCCAGGACAGCTTAAGGCAGCTTCACTGGCAGCAAATTTCCCCCCTCCTGGGGCAAGATGGGGTTTGTCCTCTAGACCGTTTCCCTTTGCATTTCCCATCTGTGATATCAAGCCCTAGAAAGACTGGTGATGCAGAATAACCCAGAAGGGATGCTTAACATCCATAGGACAAAAATGTTACCGATGAGGTTAGATGAGCTCTAGATTAGGCAGCAAATCACTGTCAGAGGCAGAGTCCAGGAGAGCAGACCCACATTCTCTTAGTGCAACCAATGTACCTTATCTTAGGCATGTGCTCCACCCTGTCTATGAAAAAGCTCATCCAGTTTTGTCAAAAATGAGTGTGTTACCTTTTGCCTTCAGCCTTGCAGCTACAGCTGTTACCAGAAGTAGCTAAATTACAACTTACTCCCCAATAATATTAATACGAGAAATACATTATTTTCACAGTGAGTGAAATTGCTGTGACATTGTATTTGTATGAGAAAAAGAGAAGGAAAAAGGAAAAGGACACATCTAGTAACGTATTGCTGGTTATGTGTTTCAAAAAAGCAAATATGAGTTGATTTTGTATCATCTGAAAGGGAAGGAAGGAGGAACAGGTCTGATGACACAAATGAGATCTGTCATTAAATTGCAGCTTTAAAATAATACTTCAAGATTTCTGTGTGCATGAAAAGAACTGAAAGGGCTATTTGTCTCTTCACGGGTGTGAATAACTCCTACTGACATTAATGTGATGGGTTTGATTTATGTTGAGCACAGCTCAAGGGATGAGGCTCGTTTACGCTGAGTAAAAGTGGTGAAGCTTATAGGAGGAATATGAATAATCTGAGAGAAGCTTTTAAGTTTAGCAGAAACCTTCAACTCCTGTGTGCTGTTAGCAACGACGTGCTGTATTAGCTCTCCAAAGCCAAGCGAGGACTACAGACTTCTTAAAACAAGGGACTTGTGGCTGCAGTTCTCCCACTGTGAGAGCACGTACGTATGCAAGTGTCAACACAAGAGTACAGGGGTACCAGAAAATACAAGGAAACAAGCCCTTACGCAGTGGATTATTCGTCTCCTGTATTGCAGCTTTCTATCATGTGCTGGCGTATGACATGACTGCAAATGTTACACAGTCCATGCTTGAAAAATACACTAAGTAACATTTATAAAATTGTCAGCACTGAGAAACAGAAAGGATTAGCGATAAAACTCAGGACTGTTGGATGTGGATCTGCTCTACACACGGACGATGTTGCAGACATTTGTGCTCTGCCTGGCAAGAAAAGCAATGCAGGCTGGTGCCCCAGTACCAAATAACAAAAAGGATGAAGGCTCCCATTTTCAGTGAGAATTTTCTTTGAAGTTCCAGGAATGTTTTGACCCAAAACAAGCACTATTGGAAGGGGAGAGTGAAAACTGGGGTGGAGGAGTTTTGCCAGTTCAGACAAAAAAGCAAAACTACTACAACCCGGCAGGAAGTCTCTTATGGCTCAATATGAAGTGATCGTTTTCCTCTGTCTTTTCAGTTGTCACTAAAAAGTCAAACCCGACAAGCAGAAGCACCTTGTGAGTCACAACTTTTAAAATGGCTTGTTACAAAACAGCTATTTCTCTAAAAGCTGAGCAGCGTATGTCAGATCAGACACTGTCCAGGGCTTTTCATCAGAAGGCAAGGAAGAAGGAAAGAGGCTTTGTCCTTGTGATCTTGATCCAGAGTCAGCTGGATTTTTTGCTCTGCATAAAAGAAGGTACCAGAGACGCCATCTTTCCCCTCTCCTGGCTCTCCCTCAGAACCTCAGCATCATCCTCAGTATCAAACACAGCATCCTCCCACCACTGAGGGGAGCAACCTTGTCCACCTATCTACTCCACACAAACCAGCTGTATTTCTGGAACTGCTGCACCAAGACCAACAGCTAATATTTCATGTAGAGGTAAACAGGCAGAGGTTTACAATTGCCAGGCTACGCAGCTCTAACAGTCATGTCATTTTACATCCATGGAATATTTGAACCTGATTTCCCCTAATCAGAGGTCATTGATTTTTAGCACATGTAAAGGGAATAGATTTTTTTCTACCCCTTTTTTTGCTTGCAAATGAGGTGTGGCTAAAAATGTCCATATTCATGAATGATAGTTCAGCAGAAATGTATGCTGTTTTGTATAAATGCTAGATTAAAAATCAATATAAGATGTGCAAAACAAGAAGCACAGTAACCCTTACCAAGATGAGTCACACAGAAAAAAGAAGTTACAGAACTTTGAACATAAACCATACAAACTTCTGAGAATAATCACCATTTCATGTTTGCTTGTAATTTAATTATGAACCCAATTTTGCAAAATTTTTTAAAGTAGGTAGTTAGCATTAAAGTACTTTATATGCAATTATCTGCTATTGAGCTTCCTCATTATACAGCAATTGCTACGTAAATGTTCCTGTTGTTTAAGTTATTCCTTGCCATTTGCAGATTTCACTTATAATCTAATAATACAAACCATTTGATCCAAGATCAACGGTCCTGTTTTACATGCCAGTTTCCAAGAAACAATTGTTAAATATTTGATATAATATATATTGACAGAGGAGCTCTTATTCATAGAATCATAGAATTGTTTAGGTTGGAAAAGACCTTTGAGATCATCCAGTCCAACCATTAACCTACACTACCAAGTCCACCACTAAACCAATTAAGGGTAGAGTAGCAATCTCATGTTTCCTGGCTTGGTGGCTGGATTATTTATAATGAAAGTAAAAACTAGGAATCATTAAGATTGGAAAGGACCTCTAAGATCATCAGTCCAACCACCAACCCAACACCACCATGCCCACTAAACCATGTCCCGGAGTGCCACGTCTACCCGTTTTTTGAACACTTCCAGGGATGGTGACTCCACCACCTCTCTGGGCAGCCTGTTCCAATGCTTGACTACCCTTTCCATGAAGAATTTTTTCCTAATATCCAATCTAAACCTCCCCTGGTGCAGCTTGAGCCCATCTCCTCTTGTCCTATCGCTAACTACATGGGAGAAGAGCCCAACACCCACCTCGCTACACCCTCCTTTCAGGTAGTTGTAGGGAGCGAGAAGGTCTCCCCTCAGCCTCCTCTTCTCCAGGCTAAACAACCCCAGTTCCCTCAGCCGCTCCTCACAAGGCCTGTGCTCCAGACCCTTCACCAGCTTTGTTGCCCTTCTCTGGACACGCTCCAGCACCTCAATGTCTTTCTTGTATTGAGGGGCCCAAAACTGGACACAGTATTCCAGGTGCGGCCTCACCAGCGCCGAGTACAGGGGGACAATCACCTCCCTGCTCCTGCTGGCCACACTATTCCTGACACAAGCCAGGATGCTCTTGGCCTTCTTGGGCACCTGGGCACACTGCTGGCTCATGTTCAGCCGGCTGTCGACCAACACCCCCAGGTCCTTTTCAGCCAGGCAGCTTTCCAGCCACTTATTCTTTCCTCTTGCAGGCAGAGTGACAAATAGCAAAATTTTGGATATTGTAATAGTCTTACCCACCCCCATAATCATCCATCTTAAAAAAAAAAAAAAAAATTTAATAAATCAGAGATTCACCCCATCTGAGGTCCCCTACTCTTGAGCTAAATTTCTATCCCAGCTGAGCAGAGGGGAATCCTGGATTAAAGACAGAGGCAGATTGGAATAAATGATCTTGATATCATGTGCTTCCCAACTGGTGCAAACTGTTGAACTGACTTCAGCAGAACCAGGGCAATTTATGTCATTTGAGGATCTGTCACCTAACTTCTAGAAAGGAAATAAATTTCTGCCTCTCACAGTGGACAAAAATAGCCCATCTCACAGGCTGAATAACGGAGGCTCCACAGTCAGCAAGGGGTATCCCTTTGTGAGACACATTGCCTTCTTGCAGCACAGATGATGTTCTGGCAGGTAACGTAGTGGATTCAATGTGTAGAAAAGGACTTTACATTTCGTGTGAGCTCTGTAAGAATAATATCGCGTAAAGACTTTCCTATGATTACATATTGACTCTTTCACAATATGACAGAGGAAACTATTTCATTTGAGCTCACTGAGAGAAAGGGGAGGAGGTAGAACACGGATTTTTCTCATCAGGCTTTCCTGAGAAGTCTCTGATTTTTTATTGTGTATATGGTAATAGCTTTGGACAATTTTAGAAAATGGCATGAGGTGCATCTTCTGGGGAAAAGGAGGAAGACATGCTTTCACAAAGAAAATCAGAACATACCAAGGTATAAGTGTTTGGCAATAGTTGTGAGTACATTTTAGGTGACTTCTGCCTAAAACTGCCACATTGTAGCCTACAGTTCTGGAAGCTCCAGTGGCCTTGGTAGGACCCTGAGCTGTGCCAGCCAGCACAGGGCTGTCGGGAGGTACCTGAGCTGCACTAGACTACAGAGAAATTCCTCATGCCTTTCCAGACATTCAGCTGTGCTGGGAGAGGCGTTTGGCGAGGCTCCCAGACATGTCTTCGGTTCTGTGGGAAGACCCAGGTAACCTGCAACTACAAATGTTGCCAAATCAATTATATTTGCAAGCAGAGAACAGCAGGGAGAAGGGAAGGAGTGGGTTTCCATGTGGCATATGCTCTTCAGGTTTCCTTCTCTAAACTGGCATGCAGAGTGATCGAGCAGTATCGCAAAGACTAAAAGAAATTGATTTAGCCATTAAAAAAATAAGAGCTCTTGGTGCTGTATCAGCTGTAGCTGGAAGGAAAGTTCAGGCTAGCACTAGAAAATTTATTAAATTGTTAGAGTCCACAGGAAGACGAATTTACAAAAACTCAGTGGTTGATCTATTTTAGTATTTTTGGAGAGCAGCAGAGTGCTTATCTCCTGAAGTACCAGCAAAGTATTCAGAGAGATTTTTATACAACCATACTTCTGCTTTGGCAAGATGATTAATACTGATGACACAGTTCTATAATTTTCTTTAATCCAGCCTATGAAAGTCATGATTATCCTGGCCCCAGACTGGGCCACATCCTTTGACTTCCTAGAGAGGAGCTGGAATTGCTCCTAAATTCCACTGGGATAAATCAGAGAACAAATCTTTAAGTTCTGAGTGAAAATGCTCTCCGTTCAATATGTTTGCATTTAATAGAAGTGAAATGAACTCATGAACATACTAAGCTAGGGTAAATCAACCTCAATGAATAATATGTAAATCTCTGAAGAGAGTGTCCCACTCATTTTTTATATCTATTTACACTATGTTAATTAATACTAAGTTATTCATAATCATAGTGATTTGATGGCAAAACTTTAAAGTATTTGGCAAAAACACTAAATAAAGAGAGATGAAAATTTTCCAGTAGCCTGGACTATTTTCTATTAATAATTTCACTTGAATGTAAAACATTGCACAGATCTAGATGGCCAAGGAATTAACAGCTGGTAAACAGACATATATTCCTCTTACATCAGGAAAAAATATGTAGTTGTTACATAGCATCTATATTCAGAAAGTCATAGTAACACCCAAATAAACTTCACAGCCTTATTAGTAAACATAGAAATGTTATTCTAACCGCATTATTAAATATTCCTAGATGAAATTTGAACAGGTAGGATGCAAGTCAGCATAAGTCAGTGGGTCTCTAATTTCTTATGTTCTTGAGTCACACTTGAAAATGGGAGCAGAGATTTCTTCAACTCCTGCATCTTTTGACACTTTTAATGCTTTCCACTCTAAAAAGCCCCAAAGGAAAAAGCTCTGTCCCTTCTATTTCCCATTGTGAACACAAATGGTCTTCCCTTGGATTGATAACTTATGGATACAATTACCTTGTATCTTGTGAACCCATGTCAGCTGAGTTCATTTAAACAATGCTGTTCACTAAATCCCTCCGATATCAGAGAGAAAACAGGGCTTGAAGAAATTAGAAGGTAGCAAAAGCATCCAAAGTAGAGAGAGCAGCTGATGTATGGATGATGAATGTCCACACCTCCAGGTCCTCCTGGATCCACCTTGAGCAATGCAAGACATAGACTTGACTCTGTCTGAATAAATGACCACCACAGGGTTTTCACTTCAGGAATCATTCCAGACATTTTATAATCAAGTACTACAGATTTATGAAATAGAATAATATGGTTGATGCGCTCATCTTCCCATAGCTTTGTTCTTTCATATTTAAAAGCACAGCTGGAAACTTTCTGGGGGTGAAGAATATAAGATATATGGAAGAAAATACGGGAATCTTAAAGGTATGAACTAACATTGCATATATCACAGAACAGTCACTGGCCCCAGAGTAGATAATTCAAGAGACTGATTTCTGTGAAGTTAAGCTATGCAGTTCATAAAATGCATGTGTAATTGCTTTCCTAAACTGATTAAGCAATTCCCATGGCTGTGCATCCCAATCAGGTAATTGCAGACCTAAATATCCATTTGCATATTTTCTGTCACCCAGTTGGCATATACTATTCCCGTGCATGGAAACTAGGAACATTATTTTGCATCCTAACAGTCCGATAATCAAACCTGTAGGTGTTTTTCTTATCTAACTTTTGTAATACATTTCACATTGTTATATTTAAAGTGCATGTTGGCCATTCCTCATTCAGAACAAATAATGTAAGTTTTTCACTGTAAACTGAGATAATGAATCAGACAGTTTCTGGAGGGGTTTTAGATAAGTATCTCATGAAATTAATAAAGCTAAAAGAACACACGCTGATCTGGTTACTTCTTGTCCACCATTGATAACAGTAAAATATAAAGTTTGTGAGGAAAGTTGAATATTTATGTAGGAAATTAATAGAAAAATAATAGAATACAACTTTCCTTGTTTCTCATTCTTTTCATGTCTGTCACCTTTTCTTCCTCTACTGCACTATTTTATTTGGCTTTATTGGCCCCTTTTTTTACTGAATTAATTATTAATTATCTGTTTGCTTTATCACCTAAGGCCCGAACTACTACCTGCTCCAAACTGCCCGCAGACAAAAAGGAGGTGGAGGTTTCAGAACATGATTTGGAAGCAGAACTGCGCTCCTCAAGGTGAGATTTTACTCCATCCCATGTAAGCATTAAATCTTTGTATCTTATTGAAACACGAATGGCTTCAACAGGGGGAGTGAGATGAGTACTGGCCTGGGAACAAGGATGCTTTTTGGGTACCGCACTTTGTGAGACTTACTCTGAGCCGTTTTGTGTCTCCCTGCATCGCAGAGGAACGCATGCACAAATCCACAGGGGACAGCCACCGACAGATCAGATGCTGTGATGCTTTGTGGTGCCAACGCCCAATGTGGATGTAGGTATTTTTTGCCTTTTCAAAAGCTGTAAGGAGAATTGCTCTTCTCTGAAATTATTTAGGTAGTTCAAGATGCAGATAAAAATGACACTGTGTTTTCTGGCCTCTAGGAAAAGATCCAAATTTGACATCCTGATCCAAAAGTGTTGTCAAAGTGCTGTAGGTGTTTTTTGAGCTTTAGCATCACCCTTCACACACATAGGCAGGAATCTGATTCCCACCCTTTGCATCATCAGCCTAATGCATAAGACTCTGAATTAACATCAGTGAAAGCTGCAGGGGATTTTTTATACATTTCTAATTTTACCAAGTCAGACTTTATGGATAGAAAAAACAAATAGCATCATCTTTAAAGGGGTCTATATCTCTGAGACAGGGAATGCATAAGCCACATTAGTGTTAATGGAAGTAGTGTGCATGCATGCATAGCAGAATAAACACATTAAGTGCTGTTAATCATCACTTAAACATAAAAATCTCTTTGAATAAGAACAGTGCTGGCAGCTCCCCTGACTACAATGGTTTGGGATGCAGAGCCAGAAATGTCTTTCACTTTTTAATGATTTCTGAAATTATGTTACATTTTTATGGATTAAACTCTTAGAAGGTATGAACTGACAAAAACTGCATTAACTTCTATGGTGTAGTGCCAATTCATTCCTTAAGGCAATCTGTCTCTATATAAGAACAAGAGGTAAGATTAAATATAATTAATATGAGAGTAACTTTTTTCTAGATTTGTTAAAAATACACATATTTTCTCACTATTTTCATGAGAAAGTAGCCTTTTGTGGTAAAAGAACTTAGAAATTTTTTCAAAAAGTTGGTTTTATTATATCATAAGCATATAGAATTGACTGCTCAAAAAGAGCTTTTATATCTTGGAAAGTAGCTGCCTTCGTGAGCGTTCTTTGAACAGTAAAGTTCCTATGGACAATATTTACAGCTTGAAAAGTTCAGTTTAATTGAAAAATAGCCTACTTAGTCCAAAATGAACCTCATGAACTACAGACAAGGAGCATCACAGATCTAGCGGTTATAGTATCTGCATGCAAGGAGGAAACCTCGCAAGCCAGTGCAAGAGAAGCAGGGACTTATAACTGTTAGCAGCCTTGAATTCTCTCCAAAGCTGTATCCCACTATATGAATTTATGCTTCTTATCAATCCTTTTGCACCATAGAGAATCCTTACACGAGCAAGTGACAGTGGGACAATACGCTTCAATCCAGTGACCAGCATCAGACACCACAGCACGCGCTAGTTCAAATAGGTTGTTGACATCCCCCCCATATTAACATCCTTTGAAAAGCTGGAGTTTTCAATATACCTGTGGTGACAGCAAAAATTCAGAGTTGGTAGGTCCAGTCACAGGGTCTGCATGGATTCTTATATCAAATATTATTTCCCCAAGGCCCAAAGTATGGAGACAGCATTACCTTAAGCATCTTGCTTATGTCCATGCTGCAATCTGGTTCACACCGCCTGGTAGAAAAGGACGTTCTTGAAAAACCCATGGCAGCACTTTTAAAAATACTTTTTTTAGTAGCTTACTTATCTACTGGACATGTACTTTCTCCTGGTTTCTTAACAACTGCTGGCTAGAGTCCTTAGGAAAAAGTCCTAGAAAGGCACAAGACACGATCCACAGACCTATTCATCCAGCTCAGCCTGCATCTTGTTTGCTCTTGAACTATTTCTGGGTGGCTTATTGAAATGTGTGACAGCAAAATAACACAGGCGCCCAGCCTGTGTTTTCAAACCAAAGGAATTATACTATTTTGTTATATTAATTATACTTTTCTGGGTGAAAAGGTGATCCTGTAATTAATTTATTCATACAAAACTGTGGAAGTCCAGATTATGCAGACCTTTCAGACATATTTCTCCTTGTTCAAAGTTCTCCAAACTTAAAATCATTAATGTGGTCAATGTTAATTGATTCAGACACTGCCAAAAGAGAAAAAATTCTGGTCTTCTGAAACACTGATGTCACCTGGAAGCAGCAATTGCCGCTGAAGGAAACACATTCCCAGATAAAACATTTGATTCAGCCTTACCACAGCCTGCCAAGTTGAGAGCCAGCTCCTTCCAGATGAAATATTTCTGTATTCTGTGACATGTTATCAACCTCCAGCTCTTTGAATGAGGTTCAAATCAGACTGAGACTTTGTCAAACGTGGAGAAATAAATGGAGTTTCAAACTCAACCTTTCTGATGCAGCCCTGGACTTGCCAGTGCCAGTGCTGAATGCTGCCACTTCCTCCTGCAAGTCAAGTTGTCTCATCTCTAGTCTCAGAGGCTGCTTTTCTTCGAGGTCAATACATAATCAGAGTATAGCTGGGCACCTTATAGGGTTTTAATAATCATCTATGTTTTTTGAGGAAAAAATACAGCCTTAATGAGCTCTTACTTGGGTTTTTTTTCACTCAAAAGGTAAGCTTAGCTACAAGATTTTATATGCAGAGGTAGTAAATAATTTTTATGTTCATTTTCCTCTGATGCCTTTGGCAATCCTCACGAGCAGAGCCCTGCCAGGGCCACTGTTGTGATTCTGCGTCTCCAGCAGTGTGAGATGAACGTACCTTTGATGCACTCACTATTTGGATCATGCTTCATTGCTAGTCTGCACTGTGTATTTGCTGGCCAGAGAAGTTATAACACAACTGGGAGCACCAGATTGACTGTTTTATGAGCAACCAGAATTCAAATGTGGTTTCATTCCATTGGGCTACTAAGGAAAGAAAGAGAATGAAATACCTGCTGGAGTGGAGAGGCAGCATTTCTTGTCTTATACAATCCATTTATTTCTGTATCATTTGTAGGAGGTATTTTAAAAGGACAAATATTTTTAAAGCCACAGTCAGTATTTTATTGCATTCTCATAACTTATTTAATGCCTCAAATCAAATGCTTTACCCTCCTACTTTACAAAAAATATGCAGAACACAGCTATATATCATCTGTAAAAATGTCACCCACTATCAGTTTCTTCTATTAAAATGCATCTTTATTACCTACTGTAATTATGAGAAATTTAGGCTGGTTCATATATTTCCCAAGGTATGGAAGTCTACAGCATCTTATTTTTCCAGCAGACAGCAATGCAATGTGCCTTTCTCATGGCTAAGTCTTTCATTACATACTAAGACTAACCAGTGATGTCAAATACAGGATATCATTTTAATAAGATTCTTCTGATTTTTTTATTAATGGCTCGAGCAACCACAGCAAATACCAGATGATGTGTGGTAGTAACTGCTTTTCTGATTCAGGTATGAACCATCACTTAGCCTAAGAATTTCCTGCAGCTCAACTGTGATTATATATACAGAAGCAGAGAAAATAGTACTTCTATTAGAACTAGTGACAAGCTGACATAAGTCATTGGGACACAGGAGCGAAGATCACTCATATGAGTAAAGGCTTTCTGGATTGAGTCCTAAATCTTTAGGATGAAATTCTGGCCCCACTGAAGCCAAGAGTTGATCTAAATTGTACAAAGCAGCTTCTCACAAACCAGATATTTGTATGAAACCTCCTTTGTTTAAAAGTCTATCTGCATTTTGACAACTCCATGGAACAGATTGAAGAGAGAAAAGATTTTTAAAAATTAAACTGCTAAACTTTAAAACTTTTCTGGACCTCACGCAAAGAGAGGTTAATATAAATAAAGCAAGACTTCAGTAACTCTGAATTTTGTATTATAATAAAATGATTCACTGTGTTCACAAGCCTAAGACAAAATACCACTCTCAGTGATGTAAACAGGAATCCTTTCAATATGCATAAAAGATACTGAGCAGGCCCTAAATTAATATTTTTCATTAGACAACTCTGATCAAAAAAGCCATTTTTAAACCTCGTAAGATTGGACAAGACCATCACAGAGCTGTCATCTGATAATCTAAAAATATTTATGAGAGTTCTGCCTCCTGTGCTAGTACTGAAAAGTACCCCAAAAAAAGTTCTCAAACTTTTTGATTTAAAAAATGCTTGTAAATGTTTTTTTCTTGACTTTGACATTGCCATATTTGCCTGCTGTTGCTTCAATTGCAACAATGTCCGGAGCGGATGGTGTTCAAAGTCTGACATGCTTGTGCAGGTGTTCAGGGATTGCTCAGAACCAGCATGCAGCTCATCCTGGCCCGCAGCGCAGGAGGAGGAGGAACATTGCCCACATCTCTGGTGGGTCTGACTGCTTCGTCAACATTTCAGGCAGGAAGAGGGGACAGGAGGAGTCTGTAGCACTTGACCTAAGCCTAAATAAAGCCACAGAGAGTTGCTGAAGTAGGGAACTAGTATTAGCATCTTATCACTTTGACTGCACCTGTGTATTCCTGTAGTGTCTAGTAAATACTCTACGAGTTAGACATGTAGGTACACTGGGATCCCATTTTTGACATATCAGATATACGCTCTCATTGCCTGCTATCCCCGAGAGAGAAACCCTCAACGAGAGCTCCCACTGGGCTCGATGGGTGAGAGATGGGAGTGCAGCTGGGTGGAGGTAGGAGCCGGAGAGGCTGGTGGGGGGCCTGGGAGCACCAGGCACAGTCTTTCTCACGGACATGAGCCAGAGAGATGGGAGGGGCAAAGCCTATCAGACCAGCAGATGTTTAAATGAACAAGGGACCAGATTGTGGACCCAAACAGAATCACCTGGTTAGCATCCAGAGAGGAATCTGACTGCAGCTCTGACAATTTACTAGATCGTTAATTTACTTAAATAATTAATCGGTGATTAATTGCATTAATTCATTCCATCTGAAACCAAGGTGCTATACTCTAATTTTTTCTTTTTCCTGGAATCAAATTAAGCTGTAATAGAATCTTCCATTTTGCATTTCTAACGCATAGCATTCAATTTAACAGAGAGAAGCAAAAGTTATGTTAAAGCAAATCAGCTGCAGGCCTGATTTCTTTTTTCACTTTTTCAGCTACAGAGAAAAAATGTTGCTAATCAACAGGAAATGCAATTTTGACTGCGTGAAAACTGCCTTTTGCCACTCCAGGCAATTATAACAAGTCTACTGAAACATTTGCACTCTTGTGGTACTGTTGAAACGCTGATACTTTTCAAATTACACACTAGATACAAATACTGTAGTGAGCAGCCTTTTCCCAATACCTTGGGATGGACTCTTATACCCTTATCCTTGCTGAACAGGTATTTTCTCCAAGAGCAATGCTATTGACTTCAGTGGTGCTATTTCCAGTATCAAGTTTTAAGAAACTTAAAAAATCACCCTGAAACTGTTTTCTCCCCTTGGTTTCAGCTGGCTATTAGGCAGAACTGAGAAGGGGCCCAGGATCATAACACCCAGAACAGTAACTAGAGCTCCCTCAGCTTCTGCCTTTGCTAATTCAGAAAATATTTCAGTCAGCAAAACCTAAATTTTTTCACTTTTCTAAAGTCAGTATGAAAGTTTCCACACTGGCCTAGCAATTAAACTTCCTCAGCTGTGATCCAGTAGGTACCAGAAACTGGTGCCTGGCTGGTTTTCAATGCTGGGGGTACTGGCACAGGTCTTGCAGTAAGAAGCAGGAGGAAGCCTGTGATCGCTGTGCTCTGACAGCACTAAAAGAGAGGAACAAAACTTCCTCCTGCTTTGCCCACAAAACAGTCTCTTTAGGTCCAAAACGGTGGGAGCAAAAGCTGCACTGCTCTTCTCCCTGTGAATATATTTCCTGATTTTAAAAAAGCTTATTTCCAGTGTGATTAATTTTAAGAATATGCTCAACTCCCACTGCACTCAGTGGGTGCTAAGTGCATATTCACGGCTTTCTGGATAAAGATGGACTTTACCACCACCTAAGAGCTGTGATTCACAGCTTTGCTAAATAAGAGGTTTTCCCAGAATCTCACTGCCAATCTCACTCCAAGTTCAATGAGCACCGAAAACAGCAATGCTTTTACCTGCAATGTGCACACACTGCTTGCTGAACACACATGAGCTGCTGCTCCATCTCCCAGCCACGAATCACATACGTTAAAGTGGACGCCTGGTTCATCATACTGATTGGGCTGGTAGGTTATTGGTGTTGGAACTGGATAGCATTTCTTGTAGATGATTATGATTAGGCTGAAAATGAGCTAGGAGAACCGGAAACAGGACCAGGAGCTGAAGTTCTGTACTCAAAGTCTACGGAATTAAGTTTATTTGGATATATCTCACCAAAGACAAGGGCTCTTTGGAGCCTGTCCTTGATGTTCTCTGTCTAAAAATACTATTTGTATTCTCACTCAACTTCTCTATTCACAGAAAGGGTATGCAAGCTGTACTGGCTTCTAGTTTATAGGTTCAGAAGTGTAATGCAGGCCCAGTTTGGGTAGCAAAACTATGGAATTTTTTTCCCCACTATGAAAAGAGTGGTATTTGATTTCAGAATATCCTTTCAATTAAAGGAATACTTGGATATAACCCAGAATCTTCTAATGCAATTCAGGGCTCCTGAATCCTCCTTAAGTTCTTTCTCCTGGCTTTTTCCAAAAATTTTTTTTGTCTCTTTTCTTATATTTTTCCTTTAATTTTCAGTCTTATTCATTTTTATTCTGATTAAGCTCTGAAAAGCCTTTCTTCATATCATATTCAGATTGATAATTAGTTTGAAGGTATTAATCAGCCTACAATAGCTTTTGTTATTGTGCAGTTTTTATAAAAAATAATTAAAATATTGCTACCTCCTCACTCCTGAGAAGCCTGTAATCCAACTTTCACGGATAACAGGGAATAGGGTATGAGTTCTGCTTTTATATCCTTTGTGCCTTGGACTCCAGAATAAAAAGATATATAGATTTATATATAAATAGCTGTTTAGTCAAACACTGACACAGATTTAGCAGAAAACAAGGGTAATTCTAATTGCATTCACTTAATCTATGATGGTTAATACTGACTTCCTTTCTTACTTCTGTTTCCATGGTCATAAATGGGTAATTCAAGAAGGGTGTGAAAAGTTTTCTCCCAGTGTGCTACTGTCAGGTTATTTGACCTTCCCTCAGTCTCCAGACAGAGATTCCTCCAAAGTTATGTGGACGGGAGTGAACCCTTGACAGGACTGCTAAATTAGGTAATCCACCAGTCTCATGTATTCTTTCGTATGTATTTACTACCTTACCAGAGCTTGCCAGAAGACTTACTAAGGGAGGCACTAAAGCTGTTCAGGTCAGTGTGAGGAGGCCAATGTGAGCACTGATTCAGTAGGGTTAGATGAAGCCCTGCGTAGCATCAATCAATGCCTACCACCTTCTAAATCCCTTTATATGCTGCTATGCACGCAGTTCCAATTGACTTTCTCGTAAGTGAGACTCCTTACAGGCACAGGATGAGGATTTGGTATTTTCTTGATAGAAAGTACTAATACTGAAACAGATGGTAGAGGAGGGGGAAAGTATCAAGAGAGATTATTGAGTTTTTATCTTGCAATCTGCCAATAATCATGAATTGGTGCCCTGGGATGAAGACAATGGAAGAAACCAGGAAAAGAAATCAGAATAGCAGGTGAAGTCAGACCTATGAAAGCAGAAGAGATAAAAGGAAATAAAAAAAAGCTTTCCCTCCTCTACCTGACACTTTAGGAATTGACGTTTTACTCTATTTCATTAGGGAAAAGACATAGCAAAACTCAATTTGCAATTAGTTTTCCTCCTAAGAAACTTTAAAAAAAGCTCCTAATAGCCATTCATTTTGTAAGCTTTATGAATAAACAGTCAAGTGTTGCATCACCCTTGTTTCATACAGCTCCCGTGGTTAATGCTGAGGACCCCAGGAGATGCCCACACTACACGCCAGGTGCACCATGCTCCTGTTCTACCAAGTCATCTAAGTACTGGTGGACACTGCAGCTCCCTCCCTGCACTTTGATTTTGTCCCAAAGGGAGGAAGGGCTGTACAAACCTGGGTTCCCTCTCCTCATCCTGGCACGGGGGAGGCCACAAGGCAGGACTGCTGCAGGGAGCCCAGTGGGCTGCAGGTTAGATACCAACAAGTGGATCCACTTGTAGGTATTAATGAAAGAATCTGACTCGTACGAAGCTAAGACAAAAAAGAGCCTGTAGATATCATCCATCCTGGTGCTGGCACAGAAACTCAGAGCCTGCTATGATCACATAGTAAGGAAACTTGTTTGAAAGTAATTATTGCCTGGCCTCTTGAAAGATCAGGGAATAAGATGGAGAAATACGCTGTGCTCTGAACATACATTTTATAAGAGCCAAACAAAATTCTGACTTCAAAGGATTTGGGATGTGCTCTAAATCTAGAATAGGGGGTCTGTATTTTTCCCTTCATGAGAAGCAGCTTCTTAAATCCAGCCTGAACAAGAGAAAATGAGAAAAATAGGCAGGTTGCTGAGCACAAGAACTAATGAATTCTGATTCCTATGGATTTGTGTTGCCTGATTAACTAATTCTGCCTGAATTCTACTAAGGTTTCCTGTCATCTGCATCTACCGGTTTCTGCATGTAGTTACCATCTCCTGAGTTAGCTATATTGATATATATTGATTCCCTGCAATATTTTCTAGCATAGACAAACCCCTGGAGCCTGGTGTTGCTACGCTTACAGAGGAGTCCTGAGCAGCCCGGCTTACCCACCCTCTCCTAAGTCCCTATAAACAGCAATTTCTGAATGCTAAGGACTAAAGCAATCCACCACCTCTTCCTTCCCTCCAATCCCACCGGTTCCAAGCATTGAACAGTCCCCAGACTCACTGGTTAAGGACCTTGCCTAGCCTCAGGTATGTCTCCTGATCGATGCCTAGTGTGTTTAGTGTTTGAAAGCTGTTTTTCTCTCAGGTCACAAATTCCCCCATGTGGGTTTTTGGAGCTCAAGATGTTGCATGCCCCTGGTAAAGCTTTTTCAGTATTTTGAATCTTTAAGTGTTTATAATGCTGCTGGCTGGTGTAGATTCTCTGGTGTCTAATAAGCTGCAAACTCCCACTGCAGCTTTTCTCACTTGCTTGTTTGCCTGAGAAAACTGAAATCAATCAATGGGAGTTTTTAGAAGGGAACACAGAAGGACAGATGTACATGCATAAACCTCCCACCCACCCCCAAAACATGAGGATTTCCTTAGGGAACCAGGCTAAAAATGAGAGAAAATATCCCTAAGAAAACTCCCAGTGTTTGTATATCTATGCAAGAGACCGTGCTGCCTTGAATACAAAATGGATGTCTACCTCGAAAGCCAGAGGATTCCTTAGAGATTTAAAGGTATAACATATAGTGAAGGAATTTGTAGTAGTTATCCGGTTCAATAGAACATTCAAGCATTTTTGGCAGAATGTGCTTTTCTATTTCTGCTATAAAAGCCATTGGAGAGCTGAACAATCCTTTAGCAAATGTCAGCAGCAAAAAATATATATTCCAGTTTTTATTAAGCTACCCTGTGCTAATCTGTTTTAGACACTGGTTTCAAATTGCGTAGCCAGAGTCTTTTTTTCACGTTGAGAATGGGTTGATTTGACATGCCAGGTGCAGAAATGCATTTTGCATACTCAGACACCGTCTGGATCTCTGCCAGCGCTTAAAGAAGGTCCTGCTGAGACCGTGCTACAGACAACTGCTTCTGAAGCTGGAGAGTTTCTCTTCCACAGCTCATCCAGATGGTTAGGGCTCATCTACTTGACTTGTCAGCACCAGGTACTGTCAGTTGTGCACTCACCTGGAGTTTCCCAAGGATCAGGAAAGGTTGATTGACTATCTGGCTCACGACTGAATATACAAGGAAAACTCTTGACAATATTACCCCACTACCATCTCATTCCCTCTCTTCATGCATGTGCTTTTTTTCAGGGAAAGAGGTTTTCATGCCAACAGGCACAGTTGGCAGCAGGCGAGAAGCCTCCTCTTTACAGTGCTGGCAGCAAATTAGCTGGAGATCACAGCCTCCACGGAGCCAAGGAGTCTGTTCAAAGAGACTGCGACTGCACTCCCTGGGAAGCTGGTGTAGGTAAAAATGGCAAGGGGTCCCTACTTCTGCATAGTTTAATAATTAAATCTGGGAAGTCTTGATGAAACAGTTTGTGATGCTTCCTTTTCTAATCAGGGAGGATGATGATGGGGGGAGCTCAGAAGCATTCCTCTGTAGAAGGCCCATCTGCTCTCTATGTGACGCTGGGCAAACCATGAGGGACAAGACCTCTGTGCGGCTCTGGGGCTTAACATCTGTGGCTCTTCATATAGATCAAATAGTCTGGCACACTGCTAGAGCTGCCAGTCCAATACATCTCACCTGCTGTGAATATGCTAGACTTTACTAAAAGATTCACAGAAATAACTGTATGGTTTCACAACTTAATACATGAAACAGTCATGCCAAGTAGTCAATACACAGAATGTTTTTTAAAAAAGCATCAGCCCAGAGCAATGTTTTTGGAAATGAATGTAAGAAATCTTTAGCTTCTGTCAGATTAAAGTAGTTTACACTGTGAGAGCAGGCATTTCTCAAATGCACCAAAAAATGCCAACTATGACACAATCTGACTAATGATAATTACTTACGATATTTTGCAAAATCAGAGATGATACATCACATCTAAAAAAGAAAACCCATCCATTTGCTGGCTGCAGTATTCCCTGAGTACTGTTTTTGAAAACTGAAGAATGGCCTGAGACATGAAGCAACCAGCCAAGAACAGACCTTCCTAAATGACAGTACTTTTGGAGACCGCCCCCCGCCCCGCCAATTCACCCTAACTTTTAAAACATATTTATTTGCATGAAGTTTTCATTTCAACTTTAATACCTATAAGTGGGAGACCACGATGTGGGAGACCAAGACCTGTGTGTATCTGCAGAGTCTGCTTGCCATGCAGAGTGAGATGCAGCAGTAGTAGGTATGCACCACCAAGCCTGCGGATAAGCGGATTCTGTGTCTGTGATACGCTTACTGCATACGTGTAGATAAAAACTCGTTATAATTAGTGCGCTGTAGCCCAACTCAGGGGAATTGTGCATACTCAAGTCAGTTATTTCATATTTTTGTAATGTTGAGTACTTATTTTGGGATGGAGAAGCAGCGCATCAATGTGTTTGTGTGTGTAAGCACCTTGTGCAGGGATGGTTAACCTGTGAATGATTTGCAGGTTGTCAGCACTTCAAAAGCAGTTCCCATGCTTGGCTTACAGCATGTGATGGCATGCAGGACTGTGCTGTGCAAGAGGCTGGTAAGCACCCCGAATTTCTGGCTGGGACAGAAAACAGCAGTAGGGGCTCTTGCTGCTGACATTGCCTGGGACCCAGCTAAAACTCTACCCCAGTCCCATCCCTCAGTGGGAAAATAGAGCCTCATGAGAAACTCCTGCTCCCTGCCTATGAGTGTTCCCCTTAAGCTGCCTGAAGCACAGGGCATGTATTTTGTTAGCTGTCACCTATTGCTGTATATAAGTCCATAGCACCAGGAAGGCAGGTACCCTGACTAGTGGGTTTTTAGAAGCGCCAGGGTCTGACACCCAGGACAGTTCGTTGGGAATTAGCTTCCTACTCTGCTAGTAACCAATGTTTGCCCATCCCAGTATGTGTATCTTTAGTTACCTAAATGCCCTTGTGTCTCTCAGTCCTGTTCTTTCTTCAAAGTTAGTCACTTTTTCCTGCCTAGGGACTAAATAGAGAAATTTGGACTTTATATTACAAGCATCCAACAGTTAAATACTTGAAAGGACTCAAGTCCTGTACAAAACCACACAGGATACAGACAGATTTTCAAAGACTTTGATTTTAGGCCGTTTCTGAAATCTCAGGGTCACGTACATTGGGTTTTAATTTATTTTATTTTCTCCTGGATAAATCAGAAACAATGCCATTGGGGTCAATGGAATAACAACAGTTTAGAAGCAGCCTGAAAGGACTAAGGACTGTAAGGTTGCATGGAAAGACATTCTTGATGGCAAATGTAACATGAATTTGGCACAAACCCTTCCATAAAACACACCATAAGAGTCAAACTATTGAAATTACTTAATTTCCTTTCCTAAAGCCTTGTCTATCAAACTATATTGGGAACGGTTAGACTTGTCAGCAGATTCCCCAGAAGACACCAAGTATATTCTTAAAGGTCTTTTGGAGATCAGCTCACTTTTGGTAATCTTTTTTCCATAGATGTGAGGGGGCTATGTCCAACAATATCAAGTAAAACTAATGCTTTAAAATGATCCTTCAAATGTAGTCAGTGTCTTATTCCATGGAAGTTTACGCAAGAAGATGGAGCGATAAGATGAAGGCAGGCAGGAATTTTCGATGAGAATGGTGGTTTAAAAACCAGCATTTTCTCTGAGAAAATGTAATTTTCATCAAAAGAGTTCAAATGATGCATCTGGCATCCAAATCTCTTCCAGGAAAATGGGAAAACCAGAAGCCAAAATGTGCATGTGAAGTCTCTTGAAACATGCTTTTTTTTTTAACTGGAAGATTGGAGAGATTTCTGTTTGTTTGGGAAGGGGTTACTTTGTGTTTTGTTTTTGTGGTTGGTTGTTTTCAATCCTGTATTAAAAATGAGATAAAAGTTATGTTTTCTGGCTATCAGTACTGGCTGACTTTCTTATGTATCTTATTTATTTTTCTGATTCTACATTCTTTCTTTTATTGCCAATATAGACACTTCCATTACTGCTGAATACAAACTAAATGAAAATCTGTGGTCCATTGTACATTCCCTTTTCATTGCCTAGGAAACCATGAAAGATTAGCAAGGCAAACTTGTGAAGACACATAATATCCATCATCTGTATGGCTGTATGAAAATGTATCTCAGGTATTAATACTGCTATGACAGTAAGACAGTAGATTTTTATATCTGAGGCACAAAGGTGTCAGCAAATCCCTTCTGAAACTGCAAAAGTGAATAGTTCAGGGGACAGGACCTTGGATCTGGTTGTTATTCCCAGCCATGCTCCTACTGTGTTAGCCATGGCAAGCTGCTGCATCATCCTATATATGATCATCTTCCACTAGATTTCTTTTCATCAGAACTTTTAAGTCTCAGGGCTGTCTGTTGCCCTGTGCCTGTTTGCCCCTACTGCAGGTAGACCTGGATTACAGTTGAGTCATCTGGAATACCAGAGTGTAATATTGTGCCATGCAAACATTTTTTTTTTCCTACTAATTTCCTTAAAACCTTCCGCCCTACCCCTGGCATCATATCACATAAATTCCAGCCCATCTGTCTCAACACAGCCTCCCAGTCTTGCTCCAGGGATCTGTCCCAGAACACCATTTCCTCTGCCTCGTCCTAGACCTGCCTACATTGAAACATGCCATGGGAGCTGTTAAAATCTCCTAAGTCGCAGTATCTCCTTTTTTAAGTATAGGAATGTGTTACAATTACCGCAAACGCCTAAGGCAATGAATTCTGAGCTTTTAGCAGCACCCATTGTATTCACTTCTTCTAGTTCTTTTTTGCAAGCCAAATATTTGATGGAATTATGGTTCCGGCATCATGAAAGGGAATGGTTATCAGTTACTTTTTCAGTGTTTCCCAGCCTGGGGCGTCTGTCTTTGCAGATGACAGCAATAACACAAAGCACTCTTATCCCAGTAACCTGAAGTGCTCTGGATCTCAGACACATTACAGATTTACATTTACACTTTGTTGGTACCCTGGATGAAAAGAACTGCAAACTCATCATTATAAAGAGATATGCAAATCCCTCTTTTGTTTTCAAAGAAACCATTTAATTGTCTATTTTTCATCCTCACATTTTTCCCAGCAGTTTCATTAGCTGACATGACAAAATGCCAGCTCATTTCATATTTAAATATAGGACCAATTTGAAATAATATATCTTTACTTTGGGAGCAAATTCATCTGTTATTATTCTATGAATAATGTCTAAAAGAAAGAACTTAAGCCCTTTTCTCCTATTTGCAAGGTTGACAGAAAATTTGTATTTTCCTTAATAAAATAAGGTGCTTTTGGTTGGAGTTTTTTTATTTTCTGCAACTGTAGATGCTTAAAAAAACGTTGAGGAAAAACTGAAAGAATCCTACAAAGTCTAGCACGCACACTGACTGACCGCTTCAATGATCTATATGAAAAGTAGACACGTCTTAAACTTTAAATTGGGGGCCACAGTCCCCTGCTGAGGGATGTAGGTAAGTATCTTCCTCCACCTCCTTTGCGCCTTAACCAAAAATCCCTCTCAGAGGCCCTTCCTACAATAAAAGCAGGTCTCAGTCTTTCGTTTTGAATAACTCTTTCAGGTCAGCTGCCAGTTCAGCCTTTGAACCAGAGTCCTGTACAAAGATACTACTCTGCAGTGCACATCTAAAATACCCTGGTCATCATTCTGGCACTCATTTTTGTCCATGCAACTCCTATAGCTGCAAAAATGTATCCACACAGTGGGACTGATAGTACCTGGGCTTGAAAACAGATGTTGGCAACTGGTTCCCCACCAGTGCGGGAGAGTAAGTGAACACGCGCAGTCGCCCAGGGCAGCCTGCAGCTCCCAACAGCTGCTTACAAGTCATCTGCTTTTTCCCAGCCTCTTTGCCTACGTTTTCTCCTTCCAGGCTCATAAAAAATCAGTTGGCGGTCTGCTATGGTTTGGAAAGGGTTTGGATCCTCCATTGTTGGAAATGTTTAATTCACTTATCCTCCCAGCTTTAAATGTTTTTTCTGTTTAACAGCTCCCACAAATAGAGCGGGTGTGGATCCTTGGGCTTCTCCCTGCAGAATCACCTTCCCTTCCTATTTGCAGATTTTACTGTCCTTTAATGTAATTCTCCCCCTCTCATGCATGCAAAAAAAGGAGAAAAGAAATGTAATTACATACATCGCTACTGATATTTCCATTGAAGTAATGGATTTTTTTGCTAATAATAGACAATAAATGAACACAGTAACAATGGATCCCATCTGAATTCTCACTTACACTAAACTGATAAAAGCAAATTCCAATTCCTTTACTATTTTTATCAAATACTGTCAGTGTAAGTGACTCATATGGTGGATAATGGTTTCCCATCCCTGCTGGAAGATTAATGCCTTAGCAAAGTCCATGGATTTATAGAGAACATATTTGTAATGTTTGAAGCCTGGTTTTATTCTTTAGAGAGGACACAGAGAGGCACTTGTAGACTCATTCACAGTTCTAGTATTACATAAATACTTAACGATTTATTTCAAAAGAGTTTAAAAAGAACCTGGCAAGCAAACAGGGAAGCTATGTCCTCTCTGCCTTACTACGAAATTCATCCTGAGACAGAAGATCTGCAAAATGGTCCCAGGACTCATTTAAACTCTGCTTTAAGTACTTAGAATAATGGGAGTGAGGGTCTCTGTGTGGCAGCCTTGCTATTCCTTTCAAAAAACAGGGTTTCCAGCCCTGGCTTACATTCCTACACACGTCCCTGAAAGCCCCATTAAGTGACTTCGACAAGGAGCAGAGCGCAGACTTGATCCTCTCACATTCCCTTCTAAGCTAAGCAGGTTTTTCCAGGGAAACACAGGTCAAACAGATATATAGCAAGTATAACAAGTATGGAAAGATGTTGCCTTGGTTCTGAAAAATCATACTCTGTGTACTGCTAGGCTAGTTCACACAGGAGCTAAAGATGAGAATTTCCTGTGGAAAGTGAAACAGTCTCTTTTTCTCTCCATCAGAACATGTTGACTCATTGAAATAGGAACATTTTCCAAGTTGAAAGTAAAATTTCTAATCAAAACATGAGATAGAAGGAGCTTACATAAGACATGGAAAATCTGAGGTCATGTCCCACCCTGCCTGATGATGTCCAGATAAATGTCCTAATTGCACAGCTCTGGGTATCTGGGGCAAATCTCACACTCTTTCCTGAACAATTTCAAAAGGTCTGAGTTTCATTCTCCCACAGGACAAAAAGTCTACTTCAGAACTCCCAGTATTTTACAAAATATATGTTCCTAGACAAGTATAACGTCTGAAATCAGGCAGTTTCAATTTATCCTTCTTCAAGGAGGACTTTAAAATACCAGCCATTCCATACAATTTCCTCAGTTGCAATGACAAACCGCGCCAACACCTCCAACCCAACCCCTCATGCACATCTGTCCATTGCTGTGTACATTACATGGGGTTTTTTTTTCATTGCCAAATTCTGATCAAACGGCAAGATTTCATGCTGGAAACCCCTATAATTAGGCAAGAAAGACCTGGTCTTCAAAAGCGTTTGGTGACAAATGCTATTAAAGAATACATCAGACAGTGGTTAGTTTGGTGCTGTTACTCACTGGCCTAGATCTAACACTTTGGGTTTTTTTCATGCCTTCAGTAAATTTCTGGGAAATGTCTTTCCCAGACTAGTTTAGCCTATGGTTGGGGAACGGCTAAGAAAAGAGTGCAAAAATTCTTATGGGAGCTGAATAGTCACGGGCAGTAATATTTGGGGAGAAATCAACTGGGATATAGCACATGCAATGTAATAACAATACAATGGCTGTAGTAACAAGGCAACAAATGGTGGTAAATCACTGGAAGGATTCGAGGGAAAGCCCTGCCTTTGTGAGAGGCAGGCATATGGCATCCAGGTTTGCATAGATGAACATCATTTTTGCCTGCTCTATGGTGCATCAGGTCTTGCTTTAGCAGGTCACTGAAGAACACGCTTCAGGCCAACCATATAATCACATACTTCCTTGAATGGAAGACAGACCTTCTCTGACCTAGTAGTTTTGTACCTGAAGGGCTTTTTTTTTTTACCCAGAAATGGTATTTGTTTGCGATGCAGTCTCAAACATTTTAATTGTTCTCTTTCATTTTTGTTCTGCGTTTAATCCCAAAGCTGCATTTCCCATTGTTATTACCTCAAGTGCTTTTCATGATGCCCTTAACCTTGGGCACATATCACTGTCAAAAAAATGTATAACTGCTTTGTCAGTAAAAAAAATTGTGCAGCTGTCTTCATAAATATCTGCCCCATGTTACTCCTGACAAGGACTGACAAGAATTCCTCTCACTGAGTCTACAACAGGGAAACACCATTTTATATCAATTATGGGGAGTAACATTATCCCACAGTTTGACCCAAATTATTTGGTATTTGACCAAATATCTTTCTAAAGCATACCCTTTATTTTTTGGGGAAGGGAGCTCTTTCAGGATTGGCATCCACTGAAACTCAGAGATCATCATTGGTAATGTATTCACAGCATTGCATTAACTATCTGACTCAAGAAGACTGCTTGTCTGGTCTAACCCCAGCCAGAGTGCTCTGTGTGAGCACTGCTCAGCAGTAACCAAAACATCCCTGTGTTAGCCACACTATTTCCAGCACAAATCCAAAACATAGCCCCATGCTAGTTACTATGAAGAAAATTAACTCTACCCCAGCCAAAAGCAGCACACTGCTGCATGTCATGCAGCTATCCCGGAGCTAAAGTAGACAGTAGGATGTTCCTTGATATAGTATTTAGGGCAGGAGAATTCACTTCTTACAATATAAGTTTTTATTCTACCCAAGTTTCAGAAGCTCTTGTTTGGGAGATATTCAACAATAAGGCAAAGCTTTGATCTCTTTTCTCATGAATGATGGAAGAATTCTTAGATTTATTGCCTAAAATTTCCACTTTATTAAGCTGTCAAGTTTTGCTTGGTGGCCTACTACAGAGTGAAATACTAAATTTGATTTAAAGGTCAGAGGAGATGTGTGGCACCTACAATCTGCCTTTGAATTGTTTTTGTAACACTAAAGAGAGCTTACAAGGAGAGAAAATTGCAACTGGTCAGCATAAGTCATTCCGATCACAGTGTCTTTGAAAAGACAGCTCTACTTTTAACTACACTAAAAGATAAAGGAAATGGATACATTAGTGTGTTACTCTGGGATTTATGAAACTCTGCTTGCAGAGTTCTGAGGCTGTAATTGTAACAGCTAAACAAGGGAAAAGCATCAGGAAAATGTTTCTAACGTTAATGCAGCAGCCATAATTATAAGAAACCTTAATTTGGGGAGACATTTTAACCTGAATTTGCTAGAGGTCTAAATAAACTCACAACAATAGGCTCTGACCACTCTCCCAACAGACCTTGTTATTATTTCTGCATCTCCACATCTTGTAATTCACAACCCACATAAGGCCCCAGAAGAAATTACTTTCTTTTAAAATAATTTTACAACTGCAGCCAAATATATTATCATTTTAATTAAATACATGAAGTATAACAAGGGCCAAGATATAAATTTCTAGGAGACTGAAGCCTAATTTAATTTCCACATTTAATATATAAAACTCGTGACATATAAAAACTCCTAATATCCTCATTTGCCTCTTAGTACAGTCCTTTATCATGTCCATTTCATTAGTCACATAGATAAAAGAAAACAATTACAAACTAACTGTTAAGTCTATATGAGACATTACTTGGTAACAAAATTTGGTATTATATTAAGTGGAAATTTCTGCTTCAGAAAAAAAGAGGCAACTTCCCTCTGCCTCGTTAAAGAAAACAGAAGTTCACTCATAATCACCATCTAATTCTCCAACGGTGTCTGACTTTGGTTCTTGATTTTTCTTGCCTGGAAATTTAGAAAAGAGTAGCTCTTCCCTTAAGAATCCTGAAAAAGAACTAAACCTTCAGGAAATCATTCTGTCCCATTGTTCCTCTCTCTATATGAAAAGAACTTAAACACCACTGGACAAGACTGAAACAAATCAGAATATTGACATTCAGTTGAGAAAGTAGCTGGGAAGTAAACTTGTCCCAAACTTGCTAATTCCACCTCCTGACAGTGAAACACAAAGCAACCTGGGTTGACTGGGTAGCACATTGCTCGGATTCAGCATAATCCAAGAGTAGAGGAAGCAGAAATACACTATGGTTGTTCTCCATTTTTTGACCTGACAGTTGCCATTTGGGCTGTGTATATAATATTTCATTTTGGAAAGCTCATGCATACCCTCTCCCGAACTGTTTCCCACAGCTTTCAATAAAAATGCCTGTCTCTTCATTTTTTTGGCCTTTCCTCTTATATTAAGGGTCACTGTGAATTAAAACTACCGTTTGAAGGGAGAAAGTGGCCATGGTTTCCAAGTTTTAGCTTTTGACTTTTTCTTTGAGGTTTCACATAAAACCCTTACACTGAAAGCAAACCTGAGCCTTTGATCCAAAAAAGGTATGAGTATAATTCTAGTTCAGGTCTGTTCAAGAAATACAACATTTCAGAGATAAAGTCAGATAAAATTTATGAATTCCTTAAACCAAATAGATTTTGCATTTTTTTCCACCTCTTTTCTGAAGGTACTTGATAGACTGCCTGGCAGATTAAGACAAGAAGTAAAATATCTGAAGGAGTTCAGGAATTCTGCATTGAATGGCTTGGTCCGGAAATACAGCTTTTGCATTGACTCATTTCTAGGTTTGTCCTAGGTCCTAACCATGGACCACAACATGGGTAAGAGCCTGCAATCCTTTCTGACCCAGCTCTCGGCCGACACGCTGCCCACAGACCACCCAGTTCTACTTATTTTGACAAACAGCCTGGGCTTGAGCTTTCCTTCTTGGCCCTTCTGTACGTTCTCCAAACTCAAACTTTGGCTCCTGTCCAAACAACATAGGTAAGAAGCAGGATCGGGTCTGAGCACAGGGTTTGCACCGCAAATAGAAAATACATGTGCCTAAGATGGGGTTGTGCCGGAGGAAGTATTATCTGGGAAAGGAGGAAACCCTGCTGTCAACTGCGTGAGATTGGCAAGCCATTCCTGGTTTTCAGCACAGAATTATAGTGTTGTAAAAAAACCCACTAAATGCAGCTTTTCTGAAGGTGGTACTGCAGCTGAAAGAGGTCACCCCACTCAGTCTGTGTGACCAAAGAGGCTTTTTCCACATACTTTGTGTCAAAGCCCAGGGACCTTTCAGTTGGGTTAAAACATCTCCAGTTCAGCCCTATTTGTAAATATGACCTGCTGACCATTATCTATCAGCGCAAGCATTTTACATCTGTACTTAATAAGTAAGGTAGAGAGAAATGAACCACTCAGGACTGGTAGAGAGCTCTCAGGGAAAAAAAAAAAATTCAAACGAAGTGTGGAAAACTTGAACATGACAGCAACATGGCATGTATTGGTGGGGTCTGAACTTTAAACAGTAAAGTGGCTGTCTGACAGGTACTGCAAGTTGCTAAGAAAGACAAAAAATACAAATATATCCTTTCACCTGATCACTTGGGATTCTCCTCTGAAGCAGCAAATTCTGTATACAATATATAGAGGGTCTACAAGCATTTAAAAGATACTGAGTGCCCTCAATTTCTATTGATCACAGTTCTGCATCTTTGTAGAATATAAATGATGGATTACCTGATTCAGTAGCTTTAAACAAAAGAAGAGCCTAGATGGAAAATATTTAGAAGGACCCATTTAATAAGATAGCACGGGAAAGATGGCAAGGCTTTCTTCCTACAAATACTTTCAGCTGTAATCATAGAAGCATATCCATGGATTTACGAACTCTCATTATTTTGATATATTGCTGCATTTCTGCCTAAAAATAAAACGAAATGTGTTAAGTTTGGCCTGAGATGAAATACTGAGTTTCCAGTACTAAAACGTTTCAATTATTCATACTGAAAGATCAGGAAACTAGCAAGGAGATAAACATTGTTGTTCATATACTGACAAAGTGTGCCAACTGTTGGAAACATGTGCTTCTATTTCAGAATAATCTAATTAACATTAGCATGAGTGTCAAGTCATTAACATATTCTTCTGCACAAACTTATCAGGCTCTGATTTAAACTTCACTTTCACTCAATTAAATGTACAGCCACTTTTCCCATCATTCCCATATTAAGTAATATTTTCTTTTTTAAAAAAAAAGAAAAAAGAAAATAAAAGAAAGATATAGCGATAGTCACCCAGTAACTAACTGATGACTTCAGCTATCTCTGTGATTAATCTGTTTGGATAGGCAGGAAAACATGCAGTGTGTAGATTACAAGACAAAGCTGATGGATAGCATTTTTACCGCACAAAAGTTAGATCCAATAAATTGGAGAGTGTTTAATAGATTTGGATTTATCAAAACAACAACAACAAAATGGGCAGAGACTTCCTGAATGCAATTTTTTTAGGGCTTAAAGCACAGATTTGAGAGTTGATCCCACTCTTAAGGAAAATCATACACCTGTGACCGAAGATTTCAAACTTCTGTATTTGCATGCTGGTTTCAGGTGGTTTTGCCTCAAGTTTTGGTTTGCAACCATCTCCGCATAGGATAGAGCGCATGGGAAACAGCGGTGCTAGAGATAACCCTGAGAACCCACTCCAGCCACACGCTTCAAAAACATCTCCGCAGGGAATAGCTGAATAACTAAGATTAAACGTGTTGGGTTCTTGTTTAAAGTAACTTTGGGTGTGTTTGTTTCTGGGGTCTTCCTGGTTTTTTATGTTCTCATTAAACTCAGTGAGAAGAGTCTCTTCCTTTGGGCAGAGCCACAGAAATTTCAGAAGCTGGATGTGGTCATTACTGCTAAATTTAAACCAAGGAAAAAGAAGATCTAGCTAGATGTCAAATAAGCACGATTTATACTAGAAGACAGTATTTTCAAAACTTTTCAAGACTGATATTCTCACAGCATGAAGGTATAAAATAAGATTGTGAGGTAGCTGCAGTTAATGATTAGTAAGCAAACTTCTATGATCAACAATCCGAACTTGTTGAAAAACCATTTACCTGTCTATCTCTATTTATTTATTATTGATTATCATTAATTGTAAAGACTCTGACTACTGCAATATCTGACTGATGATTTTTCATTTTTCATGAAAGTCATTAGCTTATTCATCCAGATATTGCAAACACTTTCAAGTGTCATAGCTCAGCTGCCATAGAGATTATCTAATTATACAGTATTCACCTATAAAGAAGAATACCTCGGACATGAAAACTGTACAATAAAAGCAACGATTCACAGTTAGATAGGAACTTTATTTATAATTTGCAGAGATGGAACTTAAAACACAAACACAAACAGCTGGAAATTCAGAAGCAAACCCAGTTGCAAACAGCACCTGCAATTCAACGTAGCAGCGCCCTATCTGCCACCCACGTTTTGGTACGTGTAATGAGCTGACTCTGATTTTCCTTGGAGCCTGAGTATTGATGCTTCTTTAAGTTGGAGTTTGCACAGAGCTTTTATGGAGGTATCTCAAGAAAAAAAAAAAAACAAAACAGTGGGGAAATGGGAGTTTTTTTCAATTGTCTCATAAATGCCATTGATCAGTTCTAGTCGTGACTGAGGAGCAACTTGAACTGCAAGGCACTTTCCGTGCAAAGGTCGGAGTTGGGGGCCAGTGTGAGGCATGGAGACTCTCAGCAATTGCACTCAAGGGCCTTTAAATTTCCCGGCACTGTGTATTTGTACAGCAGCTACAGCATGGGTGTGTTTTTCCTTGACATCGTCTATGACACTGAAGTATGTCAGTACGTCCTGTAACAGTACTCTCCGCACCCTGAAAGCCCTCCCCGCAGGTAGCGGGCAGCATCGCTTACCTGGTGTCGTCTCTTTGCCTCACCCAGTCTGCAGGCTGGAAAGCAGCTCTTCATTTGGCCCTCGCGCTTGGTGAGATGCTCACGTAACTTTGTTATCGTGTGTTGCTCGGCTTTCCGATGAGACCTCTTGAAACCATGCAGCGGCTTCGGTATCCAAATTAAAACTCTCCTGCACCAAATGTATACTCCAAACTCAATCAGATGTTAGCTGGGTAATTCCTGAAACAGAGAATGGTGTATTCAACTGACGGACCTCAGCCCCTGTACCCTCACTGGTTTGTTTCAGCTAAAAATGTCCACTACGTATAACACTGTATGCTTTTACTTGCAGTTTAATAATAAGTGACTGCTATGAAGCTCAGCCAGAATAGTAACTGTAAACCAGCAAGATCCCTATCAAACTACTGAAGCAATGAAATAATATATATCAGATTCCTGAATGACCTCCATAAATCCTTGTTCGCCAACACTGATATCTGTTAACAACAAAATTAACTTTTATTACTTTCTTTCTGTGACTGTGTTTGCCCACACTCATTTTTGAAGCTACCCAGATCAACCAGAACAGATAAATTAGATTAAATTAGGCTTACTGGCCAAGATGTGAAGACACAAACATAACTCTGAGGTTTATATTAAGCTGTGATTTGAAGAACTTCATATAATGCACTGTATGCTGGAGACTAACAGAGAAAAAGAAAAGGAAAAGAGCTGCTATCTCTGATGCTTACAGAACATCCTCTGGATACTGCATACATAAAGGGTTACCCCCCAGCCTGACATGCAGCATATAGGAGTACTCTGTGTGAGGGAAATATAAGCCCAAATACAAGCTGATCTTTCGTTCAAGGGGTGGCAATAGGACTGTGCTCGGAGCAAACGCTATGGACTAGTTTCTAAAATGGAGACACAGGTGGGGCCCTGATGTGCCAAAACAGCAGCAGGAATAGCATTCTCTTGGCTCAGATGAGCATAAAAAAATCGAAGATGCACAAAAGTGCTTACTGTTTCAAACAGGAGGGCAAATAAGGGTAGAGAAGTGATCAGAATACGGGAACAGCAACCTCAACCTTTCATTAATCATGGAACCCAATTTTGGAAAATGCTTTTTTTGTATGAAAGTCATGCAGGTGGCAATGGTAACAAATAATTCTTTTTTGGGAGCTTTTATTATACCGGACACTGACAGCTTCCCCAGCAGCCACAGCCACGACGCTTTCGAACCTAGGGAGTCCCTGCGATGCTCCCACTGCACTGGCACTGCACCCCTGCAGGGTGCTCGTCCAAGTGAGAGTCACAGCACCTTCCGAGTCCTGCAGAGGTTACTGGGGGAGGAGTCTCCTGAATTTTACTGAACTGGGCTGATTTACTTGTTTTCTGCTTTTCACACTGGCGTCTCTGTCTGTCTCAGTGCCAAGGAGATAGACTTTAATACAGTACCAGTGAACACTAACCTTGGCTCTCACTGTGAAAAATTTGCTAAATAAGATATAACAGGGACATATGATTCATTTTTATCCCATCAAGATTGTCTATAGGCGGCAGGTAATATGTTTTTTAACACACTGCCTTTATTCTGGAGTTTTCCTTGACATGTTTGTGCTGTTTATGAAGAGGGGAGGTTAGGATCCTTGGCAGAAATGTAAATTACTTTAATATTTTCTTAACAATTCTTTGGCTCAAATTTATTTGAGAAACCACATGTGAGGATTTATGAAGGACACTTGTGACAGGTCTGCTCGGCAAAAACTGAAGAGGGAAAAATCAGTAAACAGCATTAAAATAAATAAATAAACACAAAACAAAAATTTGAAAGTATCTCAAAAATCCTCTGATCCATCTCTAAGCAAGTTCCTAGCAATGCACAAATATCTTGCAGTGCTCTGCCTGTGCATTAATCAAATGATCTGGAATGAGACAAGAGACCAGTTTAACGTGCAAAAGTAACCAAAGAGATAAAATTAATCTCGCTCCAACTTGACTTGCTACAATTTTGCAGCTGCTCCAGTATTTTGTAAAGTTCTTAAGGTTTGTCTAGTGAAAGTAACTGTGAAGTACCCATGGATATGTGTCATCCCTATGGCGAAGACCACCATGAGGCCTTATCCTGCTCCCCCTCTGAAGATGTAAATGCTGCCTGGGGTCTTGTTTTGGTCCAATGAAGGAGAAAATCACTACAGTCTGACCTGGAGATATGTTTGCCATCTTAGCTGAGAATGTGAGTGTGCAAAGTTTCTTAAAGCAGCTTATTCCTAAAACATAACTTCTCAATGTGCAAAGGCAAATTATCATTGAGTCCTTAATTTTACTGATGGGTGATTTTTGGCATGAGACACGTGACCTTTGAGAGGAGGAGGTTATTCTTTAAAGAGTCAATGACCAGATGTCTTATGTTTTTGTGAGAATCTCAGTCTACAGGTAAGGGAAATAATTAAAATCTTGCCTCGTGGAGCAAATCTGAAAGGCAGATCTGGCAGAAACCGTGCTTCGTTTATCTCAGAAACCTTTGTCTAAAATGATGGATGATAGCAAATATTTTTACTGTACCAGAGCAGGATGCCTACAAGACTCTCAATGGGTTTTCCCAGGGCCAGCAGGCTGTTCCTTCTAAAGTTTCCACTTCAGAGTAATTCATTCTTACTCCAAAACTTACTTATTTGGGAAAGAGTCCCCATATGCCTCTACAGTCTACCCCGCCTTCCCAAACTTGTTGAAAGCTGAAGCATTTATACTTCTCCCGTAAAATGCTATAACCTGCTCAATTCCAGAGGGATCTGACTCAAATAAATTCACTCAAAGAGTCAGTTTAAGAAACCAACTCTGTTTCTGTTAAATATTGAATTAGCAAGTTTATAGTGCTGTATGGCTTTGCATTAGCTTAATATTCAGGACTTTCATGCCTCAACTGGACATCCCCCCCCTTCAAAACCCCACTCCAGCTCCAGATTCAAAATTCACAGCGCTGGCATTGCTGCGGTCCCGGATGCTGGCACACTACTCTCCTGGCTGTGGCAGAGCACCAGGACCTGCGGCGCAGGTGAGGATGCTCAGCCTTAACTCCGAATTGGGGGAGGAACACAGTGCTGCAGTCCCTGTCCCGGACCCCTGGCAGAAAGCTTTAATTGGCTTTATATTTCATTGTGAAGTTTTGTGGTAACGTCAGACCCAGAGGTGTTCTGGGCAAAACATTAGAGCCAGACAATTGTTGTTTGGAAGAGAGAAATGTGTGCTCTATGCCGAGACTGCAAAGCAGCAGCTGCACTTTTAATTAAAACTTATGTCCTATATATCTTTGTGTGTTTGAGTGTTTCTTTGTTTTTAATGAAATTTTTAGATAAAGGCAGCTTTTTTAATTATACTTCTGCCTCCTGGTGCACTCCTTCCTTATTCATTTTTGCTATCATGACTTTTTTCAATTTATGTTAACAGATTAGGCCATATCAGAGCTTCTGAGTATATTAAAGGTGACGGCAGCAAAACACAGCTCTGTTTCTTGATCTATTCAGTAACAGTCTCTTTAGTCGCCCTTCTTTATCCCCCTCCCCACCATATACGCTTTAATTACCGTGACACATATGGATCTTAAGCATATTTGACACAAGACTAATGAATGAAGTCTCAACACTCATCAAGCAAATGCCTCAACATTTGCATAAGTTAACATTACTATCACTCTGTGGATCTGCAGGTTAAGATCAGGGATTTTTGACTTGGGGAATTTGACTGGAACAGCGATTCCTGAAGAGCTACTGTTCCAATGGATTTCCTCACATAGAGCAGTTTGAATTTTGGAAGTGCTGAACTCACACTCAAGTCCAGCAGAAGCTGGGGGAGGATTTTTGGCTGCTAAGAACGAAAACCTTAGATCCCTGTCAATGTGCAAATATAAGGAACAAGGAAGCGAAAACAAAACTGTAATGGGATCTGGAGATAAAGAAGGAAGCCAAAAGCTCTAAAATAAAAGTAAATAATTAACCAGAAGAATAAAAGGTTTAATTTAACTAGAAGTTACAAAATCAAGAAACAAATCACACAAGAATTGAAAAAGACGGCATTAAACACAATGCACGCATCATGGCCCAGGTCTTCAGATACATGGTTTTGTGTTCGTTATTTGAATGACACATGAAAGAGAATTCCTTGCCATTAGCTTGATAACACAACAAGTAGCAATAGGAATTTGCCTGCTTGACAATTAATAAACAGATACAGGGAAACAACTGAACTATGTTAAAATGCTGGCAGTTAATTTTTCTGCCGTTGCCTTGCTTGCTTGCTTCTCCTTGCTTATGTAGAAGGCTCCTTTAGTTTTATTTTTCCAGGCTAAAACACAGGACAATTTTTGCTTCATATGTAGAAGGCAGAGCAATTTCAGTAATGCTGGCCCTTAAAAAGCAAGAAAATTTGGTTCCAAGGAATCAGGCAGTAAAAGGGATAATTTGGATAAAGGAGGTTTACTTCTGAGTTCCCAGTCCTGCTACAGAATTTTGTCTTCTGAGCTCCTTTTCTGTCAAGATTCAATATTTTACAAACTGCCTGCTATGGTTTTAATCTTCATGCAAAATAACTGCTGAGCATAAAGTGTGTTTACATCAATCATTCTAGAAATGTAAACAAAATAGAAGCAGTAGAATTATGAATGAAGAGTTGATTAAGATGTGACAGCAAAGATTTGTGATAACGAAAGGATGAATAGCGCTCATTTGGAAATGTGCCAGTTGCTCGCAATTAAGTTTGCTAGCTAGTCAGCAGGCTACCTGCTGGCTTGCAAACAGAGGGGGCATTTTCTGCCCAGGTTGGTATGCATTTACAGACTCTTCTGTACTAAGGTATTTGTAATGTTTTATGACTATGGACTGGAATAACAAAAGCACAGTAGACCTAACGGCCCTGACAGCATTTGATGTTAAATTTAGATGCCTTAACTGTAGGCTGTTGTTTCCAGTCCTTAGAGCCCTGGCTCTCACCAGAACTGCTCCTACCTGCCTGCTGGTGGGTGTGCCCGGAGCCACCTCTTCATAGGACTCACAAAGCAAGACCTCAATTCACAAACTAGTTGGAGGGTGTTCACCCAGCTAAACAGGTAAGAGGGCATCCTAGAGCAATCGATGCACAGCATATTTACTTGAGAAGGGGGAGATGTGGGTCCCAGATCCTGCTCCATAAAATGGAGGAGCAAGAAGCCACTTTTCTTCCCAGGTAGCATATTTGCATACAGAAGCAGTTTTCTGTGGTGCATTCATCAGTTCTCCTTTATAGAGATGGATTAACTGAAATGGATAAGCAGAGACAACGTCAGATGTCGTGTGTTTTCTGAAATCATACAGCAAACAAGTGGCAGACCGGGACAGCATGGCCTTGCTGTAATGACACTCCAGTCTCTTATTCTGATCACAAGCCCTTCTTGCAGTCTGCTTAAACAAAACCAAATAACCCTAGAGCAAACCTCTAGAAAAAACATATCACAATGTATCTGCAGGGTCAATGAAACAATTCCCTTATGCTCCTTAAACTCTACAAAATGCACATTTTTATCTACTAGCTGAAGTATTTAACTATTCCCAAATGCAGGCTGATGACTAATCAATCCCCAGCCAATCAATCTATTGAATTCAGGAATAACTAGCATCTCACATACTTTGTAATAGCTACTGTATGAGAAGAATTTCAAAATAACGTGCAAGTCTGAACGAGTCAAATATTTCCCTCTATTACAGACCTATTACATCAACACATTACAAAGAAAGTTTGAAGGTAGGATTATTAAAATGCAAAGTTTGTGCTGGTTATATGATTAGGAGCATGAAGAAAAACCAGGAGGTGAGAATGTGAAGGTAAAGTAATAAAAGGAAACCAAATGATTCATTTAATTAAAGGGTTGATTAAACTTGAAGACTTGTTATACCTCACATTTTTCATTAGCAAACATTTCTATTTAGGGGATTTTTTTCATTTTTTTATTGAAGCTCTTCCAGATATGGTGTGCAATTTACAGTGTGCAATTTATGGGCCCAGTCCCGCTTCTTTTGAAATCCATAGGAATCTCTGCATTGATTAAAAAAGTCAGTCATTACACAAGCAAAAAAACTTTTTTTTATGAATTCTCACTTCAGCCATAGTTTTGTGAATCCCAAATGATTTTATGTTAAAAGACTCTGGCGTCACAAAATTTTAGGACTGCAATTAGTTTTTTGCTCTGTGATATTACTCAGATGTAAATAATCTTAGGACCTACAGGCTGAGATTATAAATTACCTTCCCCGTTATTTGTCCAGGTTCTATGTCATTGCAAACACTGGACATAGTCACGTTATTGAGATGTCTCTCAGAGGGCCAGTTAATATAACCATATCTGCTGGCTTATCAGAACAATATTAGAAATTAATGAGGTTGCATTTAGTTGGTGCCAAGTAATTAAATAGAATGTAATGAAGAGCTAAATATAACCAAAACTTTAAGCTTTGGTCTTTTAATATAGAACCTGGGAGTGTGAGAAAGAGCAAGAGAAAGAGAGAGAAAGAAAGAGTCAATATCATTTAGTCTTCTATGTTTCCGACATTTGATTTTCAGCCACCCACCCACTGAAACAGGCTAATTTCAGATTTCACTGTGTAGCTGAAAACTAGAGAAATGAAATCAATTTAAAAATTAGTAGCTAACAATGTGTGCTGAAACTGTCCCAGAACCTTGGAGACTTAGGTCACCTAAAGTTTTAGTAAATTAAAACTGTTAGAAACATGGTTAAAACTGTGTGTGCGCAATCCAAACACACCCATACAAAATAATTGCTGCGTAAAAAATGAACCTTTCCTCGGAGGCACCTCTGCATACAAAATTTGAAACATCAAGGTCCAGATTACTAAGTGAATCTTCCCCAAAATCTTTGGTCTGCAAAATTTTGCAGAAAATAGGCGTAATAGTGAAGCTATTTATCTTTTACAATTTTCTGACAGATACAGCCTAGAGGCAAACTCGTTCTTGGTCCTCGGAGCTCAAAATGGAGTGAGAGAAAATTGGGTTCGTGGGATGGTCTAATTCCAGATCCATGCCTGGCCTTTGCTGGGCGGAAACTGGGAATTCAAAATGCTTAACATGCTCCCTGCCCCCAACTGTTGTACATTCTCTACCTGTTCCTGAATCAATGTTTAAAGATATCATCTACTCCTCCCAGTCGAACACCACTATTTAACGTATGTGAGCCATGCAGCATTCAAGTGGATCTGTGGTTAATTGCAGCCACAGAGAAATTTCAATCCCAAGAGTTTTGTACTGATTTCAATGAGGATTAATCCTGCTCAGAATTCTGCTTCAAAATCCTGGTTCCAGTATTTGGGAATAAAATGACTATCATTCACTGCTTGTTAAAATAAATGCATCAGTAAAGATTCATCAGGACGTAAAAATTCACAGGTTATACACGAAAAAATGCACATATACCAGAAGATATATGCCATATTTTAAAAGTGTTAAAAAGCACACCATTTTATTGATAAAAACACTTAAACTCTCTCTCTGTCTCTCTCCGTGCTTCTCTTGGGAGCTTTAAACTCAAATGACTCTGATAAAATATGAAAGCTTCCATTGATTTATTGTTAATAGCAAATAAATAAATTTAGGGGAGAAAATGTACTTTGAGACATTATTGTCACTGAGGGACCAACAATATCTTCAGCTTCCATATATCTGTACAGAAATCTGTTGAAAATCTCTTTTGCATATTCATGGCCATGGTCATTCTAGTGGGGAATATCTGTAAGCAAAATTTGTCATTCCCTTCCTATCCTGTCTAGTTTACAGGAAAAATTTCATCATCAGTATTTAGCTAAAAGGTTAATATTAAAAGTATTCTTCCTGGAATGAAGCAAAAAGGATGCTTATACAAATGATTGAATAGGTGTAGAAAAAAACAAAGCAAAGCCAGCAATAGACTCAAGATCATTGGTTTAGAGATTCTCTACAATATTCACTTTTTCATACTTTTTTTGTTACTTAATACACAGATTCCTGTTGTGCTTTTTCTTTAGGGTTACTTTGCTACCTTTCCTCTTAAATATTGCTATTTCCATTGGTCCCCTTGGGCCCCCATGGGCACGGCTTGGCATAGAGGCACTGCTCAGTCCTACAGTGCATGGACGTACCGACCCAGGTAGTCAGTTCTGAGGCGGGATGAAGGAAGGCAGAGTCCTCCCAAACACCTGAGGAAATTATCTTGGGCCTGATTTTCAGAAATGAATGCCCAAAGCAATCCAAATGCTATAATTGTACAGTAAGAGTATATGGAAAGTTGCCAACTACATTGCTGAGTGAAGTCTAGAGCTAGCAGTCTTCAGGAACTGCACTGTTCCAGCAGTCACTATGTAAAAAAAAAAAGGCAAAACTCACCCAAAATCAGGAAAAGCCAGAGGAACCTTACTGGGGTATGCATTTTTACTGAGAGTTACCCAGTTTTTCTGGGCAATTGTTTTTTCCTACCAATTGACTGATTATGTTGTATGACAAAATAATTCATTTGCCTTAGGTGAACCTTTGAATGGCAGATGTTCAACCAGACATTTTGGCAGAGGCTGGGTGAAGATGACCAGTCCCTGCTGATTACTCAGTACTTAGCTTGTGCCTGAGACTGATACTGATCCAGAAATGAAGTTTTCCTTTGCCTAGGTCTGTTGAGGAAAGTAATCAAAGAAAGGTGTAGTCAGGGCATATCTACCACACGCTATTAAAGCTAGGATCCTACAAAATCAACTGGATATGGGCATTTCCTTACCTTTTTAATTAGGAGCCCTAATATCTTGGTATAACACCAGAGAAGAGCAGCAGCTTAAGTCAGGTTGGTTTCAAGTTGTCTTTGGTCTTCTCTGGCTTTGGCACTTTTATAAATGACATTTGGTATTTATGTGAATTTGAAAGGATCAAAATATCTTTGAACCTTTGGCCTTTGAGGACGACATGCCTCCATTTACCTATCTGTATATTGATAATGACTATCTTTACCTTTGAGGTCTACAGATCAAAGAGACGTTTGGAAATGATCCCTAAGAAAAGAGATCCCTACTAACTCTAGAAGTTAAAGCTTACACAGCCCAAACCAACTTCACATTAAATGTGATATTTTTATGATTTATGCAATGCTGGTTTCTTTAAGAATTTCCTGCAAGCAACCTACGTGCTCCATATGTAAGTCCTCTACCTTCATAGTGACCAGTACAATCCAAGTGTGTCCTAACTCCATATGGTAGATGTGATCTGCTGCATTATGCCATGTAAGGCACATCAGACTATCTTAATTTGTGTTATTCACAGGCATAACCTGCACATGGGATAAACCAAGGCAGGCTGACAACCTCATAACAGGAGACATTGTCTCAGGAGCTGAAAAAGAGAAATCTCCCAAATGCCTCCAGAAATCACTATTTCTTGTTAAACTGCCATTGAAAAAGATCTCTCTTGCTTTTTTTTGTGTGGATCTTTGTGCTTCCTGAAAAGTTGCACCACCAGATGCTGTAGCTGGAGCTCTACAAGGTTTTCCTTTGCTTATTCTAATGTTAATAAAGAAGGAACCAGGAATAGTTTGAGCTGCTTTATTTGTTAAGAGTATTTCCGGCAGTGTACTTGACTTGATGACAAAAAACCAATACACTACCATGGACTTTTGTTTTCCTTTCTCTTCTGTTGCTTTGTTTATTGCTGGAGCATTTTAAAATATTTTTATTGCAGATTCAGTGCTCAATTTAGGGCTTAAAGTAAATATTATGCTCTACACTGCTACTAAAATAAAGCTTGTAGTGTAGAACCTACTGGCAGCAGAGTGTGACTTATATTTCATATTTCACAAATGTTATGAAGTCTTACTTAACAGAAAATCATGGTTTCACAGCCTAAAGCTTGTTATTTAAAATCAACATTTTTTTGGTAAATCAAGCTCAGCACTACATAGTAATAAAAGTTTACCTCCAGTACCTCTATAATTCCCTACAGTCGCTGTGTTCTCCAAGTGCTGAATAACAACATGCTATTGAAATGCCACCCAGCTTTGCCAAACAGGAGGAAAATGCCTCAAAAAGCACTCTTCCTTTCTAGTTTCACAGCCTATAAATACAAAACACTGTAGAGATTTATGAGTGAAAAAGCAAAAAAAAAAAAAAAAAAGCCCACTCTAACACATTGTTGCAACTGAAGACTTGTTTACAAAAATGCCTTAGATTATAATTCACTCTAAGTAGAATTATTTCACAGCTCTTTCATGCAGATTCACTGCTGCACATTTTGCCATAATCCATTTAAACAAGACTATCGTTCCCCTGGTCTAGACACTTAGGGTGTGATTAGGCTCATCGAGTTTCAGCCTTGGGAAAAAAGTCCGTCTGCATGGAAAGCCGGGCAGCTTGGCTCCCTCCAGAGCTGAGAGAGGGAAAGACAAACCTCTCAGTAGCGATTCCTCAGCCTTCGTGCAGGTGTAACGCCAGTGGAGAGCCCTGCTTTCCCTGCCGCCTTGAGAAGGAGCCGCCAGGACCAGCTGAGCTCCAGCCCTGCCCACCAGCGAGCACGGGTGGCCCCCAGCACAGCCCGGACCCGCTCATCCCCACCCTGCATGGTCACCCTCGCTGCCGGCGCGTTTGTGCCTTCCTCCCCTCGGTCACCTGAAGGCACCTGGCCTAACTGTGACTGTAACAAGTCACTGGCAAAGAGCAATAGTAATTCACTTCATTAAATGATCAACAGGAACTACAGGCGAGGATTTACGATCTCCAGAACCCCTTGCACTGGTAAGCTGAAGCAAAGCACTTACAATATAAAATCCTTGGACAGAAATTTAGACCTGTTTGCAGTGCAGTTACTGCAGTGGGGTACTTGATAACCTTGGATGAGGTGGCTGACTACCAGTTCAGGTAAATATTAAGTGGAACAATAAACTTAATGGCTCTTTCAAAAAATGCAGTGTGGCTCAGACTCTGAGCTGGTTTGTTTAACAGTGAAAAACATTTTCCCTCATAAGCTTCATTTTTTTTTTTCCTTACGTGGACTTAGTTCAATTGGAGACTTCTCACTCTGTGCTACTGAAGTAAAATGACTTAATGTGTACCTTTAAACCGGGTCATTAATCTTCCATCATTCACCTCCTGTATTATGCCTTAGCTTACAGTTAATGGAATATTTAACTGCCTTAAGAGGAACAATAAATTGAAGTCAATGCTTCCCTTCAAGTTTTTATCCATAATTTCACCGAAATAAAAGAAAAATTGTTGACTGGGAACCATTGTGATGTTTTCTTAATAGCATTTCATTTGTGAGTATACAGTGAAATTCCATTTCAAAATGTGCTAGTGAAAAAAGGATGGCTTATAAATCCCTCAGTTTCAAATGCTGCACGGAGTATACTACACAGAAGGGTATTTCCTTGATTATCCCGGGATACCACATGGCTTTTAGTGCTATCTGCAGGGTTCTAAAAACAAAAGGTTTTATTACTTGATTCTGAATGATATATCGTTTAAAGGATAGCATATATTTGACGACAGGTCTCCTCAGAACAGTTATGAACAATAATGAAATCCAAAATGCCCTTCCGACCACTCGCACCCAAATTTCTTTCCCCAGCGAATTTGGATAATAGCAAACCTTTCCTGACAAAAACCTCAGCCAATTTTTGAAGTCTGCAGCATACTCTGAAGATAATAACACTACAAGTAGAAAACTGCAGCATACTCTGAAGGTAATAACACGAGAAGTAGAAAACACACTCTAACAATTTTCTACAGAAATTTCAGATTTATGGGCTGTTACTTCAACCCCAACTCCACCTGTCCTCTCATAGGAAAGTCCATGGAGTTTGCTCCAGTGAGGAAGGGTGAGACCCTCTGCCCCACCAAAATATGCACATAAATGGCACCACCAAAATATTGTTTGGTGGAGATGTCGGATGAGATCGTTACACGAAGAAGCTAATTCTCCTCTGTAACTAGTTGCACACAATGAACCTCTTTCACACTGGAACTGCCCTAAGACCCACCCAGGCTGCAGCCGTCCTGACACTAACCACAGAACAAAACCCAACAGCAGAGTGTTTCCAGCACATTACATACGCCAAAACCATGCTGATATAACTGTTATGGTTTTGGTCTACCTTGCCCGACCTGCCACCACGTCACAGCTTTTAGAAAAATGAAACCAACAAAATCCCAACAAAGTCCTCCGAAATGATGATGTAAATACACGAGCAGCTTTGAGGCTAGTTTTGCAGTGTGCTGCGGAAATGGCAGCCTGTGAGTTTCTGGGGATACTACAAAGACACACTGCCTGCCCTCTGACTCCCTGCTGAACACTCTTTTGCAGATTGACTTATTCATTTTATTATTTTTTTAAGGAAGCGTGCCTGCAAATGTATACAGACATCTGTTACTGTATCTATGACATTCATCTGTGCCTACCGAGAAGATGGTATGTGCTCTGATGCATGCAGGTAATGATAACAAAGCTATAGCAGGGCCAAAGGGCTTATTTATAGCATTGAAAACTACTAAATAGAAATGTAAATTAAATGTAAGTGAAAATGCTTTCTTTGCTGCCTGATAAACTCTTTTGTATTATGAAACGAAGAGGAAGCAGTCTCTTGCCCCACTTCTGCGTAAGGGTGCTGGATGCTGCGAGGCTTGGGTTGAGAGGTGACGTGCTCTACCAGCACTCTGCTTTACACCCCTTCTCGGCAGCTTTAGCAGCCTGCTGAGAGACTCATAGGTGCCTCTCCTTCCCTCTCAAATTCTCTTCCTACTATTTCTTAGTTTACCTGGTGCTGCATGAGATGCTCCTGGCATAGTTAAAAGCACTGTCTCAGAGTTCTCCTTAAACACCAACTATGACCACTTCCACCTCTCTTTCAATGGCACATTCCTGACAGTCTCCCAAAACAAAACCCTCGCAATGAAATGATACCAGGCTTAAGATTTTCATTATGGATGCCTTTTTAAAAGCCCAGTATTTCAGTAAATGAATTGTGGGTAAGATTGTTTTTTTCTGACTTTGGGCAAAGATCTGCTAGTGTAAGGGAAAAATTGAAAAACCTAACAGCTTTGACCAGTTTTGAGCTGCATGCATCACCTGGCGGTATAATGCAAAGCAACATGACCTGTGGATTGGGTTACCCATAACTGCTGGAGTCTCTCACAGTTTATATTTCAACTACAGGCGTAAATGACTCTCTATCTGTTGAACTAGATCTTTCAAATTGGAGTAAATCAACCTGATAGTTTGTAGGCAGTTGCCTGGGAGCCTTGATTTGGCTTGAAACATCTAAATGTACACCTGATCCAAAGGGAAAGCTGACCAGTGACAATGAAGCGCTGCCATGGGGCTGAGGACCAGGGCTTATTCTCCAGTGCCAGCCCAGCATCACCATCTCCAGCTGGCTCGGGATGAGTACTGGGCAGCTCCCCGTGGCTCGCAGGGCCAGCAGAGCTTGTCCCTGCCTGTCTGCAGAAGCTTTGTCATGGGGGAACATAAAATGTGACAGTTGCTTTAGGAGAGAAAGCGGTGTATACCCTAATGCCCAGTCAGAGATCATGCCCAGTCAGTTTATGACCGACCTCTGAGGGCAGATATTCAGCCTGTGCCCTGCCTGCAGCTGTCTGCCTGTTTACTCGTGAGATTTTTTGCTGTCTGTGAGTCCCGCTTCCCTGATTATGTGCAGGCAGCAGCTTCCTGCTGTGTATGTTTTGACCTTGCCCAGATGGCCTTCACGAGTTTCAAATCCTTTCCTCATTCCTCCAGCAAGTACAGTTTCTGGTGGCACGTAAGTGCCAAGAAGTAGGATCAAATTGATAGGTACATATGGCACAGCATGGCTCCTGGATCTCACAAGGGCAGACTTCCTACAGAGAGCCAGGGCAGTTGCACTGTTACGCAGACTTCACATATAAATCACCATTACTGCTATTTACCCTCTAAGGAGGGAATCTGGCAAAGTTAGGAGTGGGCCCAATGCCTCTGAACCAGATGGCCTTTGAAGAAGTTGTCCAGGAAACCATATAAGAATGTTTGAGAGGATAAATACAAGCCAGAAATCTCAAGTGCCTCTCCATCCTTTGCTTGCTCATCCACCCCATGGGATAGCTCCCCTTTCAGTCTTACTCAAGAATGAATTAACTTTCAAAATTACATTAACATCAACTGGATGTAAACTGCAGGTTTGCTGTTGGCTTCAAGCAATAGGAAGCAACATTACAAGTGGGATTGTTTTGTTTTGTTTTGTTTTTTCTTTTTTTTTTTTTAAATGAGAGATTGTGAAATAGAAACCTCCAATAGATTTCTTTTCTGCATACGACACACGATTAGTCCTTAGTATAGAAATCCCGCAAATGATAATGCACAAAGCAGCACAACCTCAGCTGGTGCCAGGGACTGGGTTACTCGGTGCTGAAGTGGCATAAGCTCCTGCTCACGGTGAGGTTGGGGGCTGGAGCATACCCAGGGCATTAGCGGCCACCCTGATGTAGTCAGCATCTGCCAGCTGCTATGCCAGCCTCCGCAGTCAGCCTTGGTGATGCCAGAGCAATTTGTGCCAACATGTGCAAAGATCACAGAAACTCTCATCACTTCTGTTGGCAACCTTTGTAATCACAGATGTCCAGGAAAGGACGGAGCAGTGTGGGAGACTATCAGGATTTAGAAAAAAGGTCAAGACGGTTTACTAGAAATTGCTTTCCTCTGTCTCTGGTTTCCGTACATGAAAACACTTCATCTTTAAATGCTAAACTGTTATCAGGGAGTCTCCAGCCTCTTTAAGGACTCTTGAGTGAAAGATTTCCAGGATAGGTATGGCTATTACACCCTTTTAGATGCAGAAAATCATAAACATGTACTACAAAGATGTAACCAGATTTCACTCTACGTGTGTTGCACTCCTGTGTGAACAACTGGAGTTACACACACACTCTGAACAGAAACGGTTAGAGATTAAAATGCACTCATCAGCTTGCATGCAGCGTGGCGGCACACGGTCGGAAAACCTGCCCTTGTTCACATCTCCTAATTAAAAAGTCAGAGAAAGGTACTAAGCCACAAGCCTATACAATTTCATGCTTTGCAAGTGTGGGTCAACATATTGCCTTCATCAAAAGGAAACAGCAGAGCCCTTCTGTAAGGGAACACGCCTGCAGACGTGCTGCTGCGCCAGCTCCGTGCACAGCATTTGGTGGCAGGGGTAGAAGCACCCAGCACGTGCTCGGGAGTGCGCACATGGTGCCCCCCCATGTGTAGGGCTCAGCTCTCTTCCCTTCAGGATACTCTGGTATCTCCAGAGAGATCAGGATTTGTCCCTTGCAACTGTCTGCTCCAGGTCTTTGCTGCTATTATATTGTGGATTTTAAGCCAAGTTATGAGTAAGCCCAATTAGGAAAGTATCATTATTTTATTAAATCATATTAAATATTAAGGGAGCATAATTTACACATAGTCAGCATGCATAATCTTCTTCCTAGGGAAAAACAGCGTAACCCTAACTTGATATTAAAACTGGAGAGAAAATTAATCTGCATAATATGAAAGTACTTAATGTCTAGATCACAATAAGACTTTGCAGGTAGTGAAAGTTATTCAGGCATCAGGCAGTAGCAAGGTAGCTTTAAAATGGTTTATATTAATCCTTGAAAATCAGTGATTCTACCTGAATTGATATTTTCTCTTCACAACTGCTGTTCAAACAAATTAAAGAAAAGGAAATCCAAGAAAGAACCAAGGCTTGGATCTCTTTTACAGCATTGCAGGGATCTGAATAAAAATATTCTCCCTTTCACCAGCTGTTAAAAGTGCTTTGGATTAAAAGCTTATCTAATGTCCTCCTCTTCTTCCTCTAGATTTTGAAGGTTGTAAATGTTTGAGTATCAGTTGGCAACGAAAATTCAAGTGACATAATGGATTTTGGAAATTTCTAATCCTAAGGATAGCAATGACATTGCAACAAAAAGGTCAAATACTTTGTGATAGTTCAGCTCATTGGAGACTGACTAGTTAATTGAAACGTTATCCAGTTTTTGCATGTTACACACTTCCTTGGAAAATTTTACTTTTAACTTCTCTTGCCCCTGTGACATTTAAAGAACAGGGATTTGCCTTTCCTCCAGAGTTTAATGAGATAGAGAATGGTAGCAGTGGAAGATGATACGTGACACGGGAAGGATAAGCAAGGAAAATATCGACATTGGCTCAATATACACAGCAGTGAGGGGTCAAATGGGCTAATACGCATTGGCATGAAGTATCATCAGTTCCAGTGCATAGATGGAGCTTTTCAGAAGCAGAAGGCACAGATTGTGGAGCCTCACATCTGCATTGCCATTCTGAGCACTGAGCGCAATCACGCAAGCCCTGACAGCATTTTGGTAGGCATGGTCTGTTGTGATGAGTTGTAATCAGCATTTACTTCACGGATAAAAAGAGCTCTAAAGTCATTGACAACAGAAACACAATTTTTCCTGTTGATTTCTTGCCTTTTGTGCTCCTAAAGTGGCTTCTTTTCATTTCAGCCCAGGGAGACCCCAGCTATCGTTCACTTCCATCATGACACACCTAGGAAAGAGCAACTCCTTCCAGCCAAAGCCTGCTCCTCCTGGAGGCCTTTGACACTTAACCCTGGCTGTCACTGTTTTATGGATAAATCACCATTATGCTAGTAGTTACTGCTCAGGAAAAAATTGTATATAGTAGGTTTTACATGACCAACTGCTGATTCTAATCTCTTATCGTTGTAATTTAGTGATCATAAAGGTAACAGGTCTGTTAGACCCAAGCTTGCTGCAGATGCATTTTGTGGTTTGGAAATTCGAACCATATCTCCTGCTCACCTGGTAGATGCTATGAACAACCAGACGTTGAATTTGTGAGTAAGTATCAGATTTCTATAAGTCAAGGCAAAATGGAATGCATTCCTCTAAGTTTTGAGGCCAATGCAATTTGTTCTGTATGTAGAATACAGTTATTGTAAAAATCTATAAAAGCACTTTTGAAACACAACATTGGGCAGTTCTAAACAAGTACCAATACTCACTAGGAGCCTGGACTCTGACCTCTCCCAGATATGCTACCAATGATATACCTTATAAACCAGCAAAGCTCCTATATCCATTAAGATTAATGTGGTTTTACTTGGTCTATATGCTGTTGTTCTAGCATTAGACAGATGTGATGGCATGGCACCAGCTTAGGAACTGGCTTAACTTTTAAAGATATAAAAAGCCTCACTGAAACCAGGGAGAGCTAAGTACACACTAAAATAAAGCATGTACTTAGGCGGTTTGCTCCGTTAGGGTTATAGCTGTGCAAGACGGACTACGAGTTAAGGCTTCAGTTGTTTCCAGCATGGCTGTGCAAGAGATCCAGCCCGGAGACATGTAATGGACACAACTGAGAAAAGAAGGGTGGTGTGCAGGGCTGTGCCCTCATCCTGAAGGCAGACAGCGAGCGAACAGGGTGCCATGCTAGAGGTTAACCTGAAAGTAGCATTTAGCTGACCAATGTCACATGCATGACTCAATTTAGGTCCCCAGACTGCCCACCTGTAGACAGGACAGGCAGAAGCTGTCTCATACCCATTCGCCGCAGGATTTATGTACTGCTGGACCCCCCGGTTATCCTGCCTGCAGGCGTCAAACTAACGGGCATTTTCAAAGCAAACTAGCCGAGCGTTTTTTGGGGCAAAAGAGCTACCTGGAGAGCAGAGAGCAAGACAAAGATGCTGCTCTTACATCAGACAAGCAGTGTTTCAAGGACCCTGTTACTGCCTCGGTGCTGCTATGGCCCTAGCCCGCCTGCGGCCAGGCAGAAGGGACAGTGTGTGGATGTGGCCGGGGGACCTGTCACTCCTGGCAATTGTGCTCTATTACAACCACTTCATTGCAACATCCCCGACACCTGAAGAGCTACAATTTGATCAATTCCGGCACTGATATTAACAGACCAGCAGTCCAAGATACAAACCGTGTCTGACAGGAGAAGGGAAAAGTCCAGAGGCTTTTGCTTTAAGGGTTATAATAGTTTTATTTCTCCTGCACAGATTATAAAGCAATTTCAGTGTCTCAGGTTTATATGGTGAATAGAAAATTCAGTTTCAAGTGATTGGGTTTAGATTTCCAAGTAGCTGTTAAAATAGAGCCCAAATATAATGGAACATTGCTGTCATCTAAGGGCTCTTTGGTGTTCTTCATGAAAGGCACTCAGTTCAAAAAGGAATGAGTACCTACAACCTAAAATATCTCGGCACATTTGACAACCTCATTGAAAACCTCAGCAGAGAGGCCTGTTCTCAATTTTACAGGTGACAACTGAGGCAGAAAATGTAGGGTTGGGAGGATAGTTCTTCCACTGATGTTCACAACTTTGTTTGAAGAAGTCTTCGCCCAACAGTTTTGCTCATATCCCGTATCAGCAAAGCATTTGGGCATATGCTGAACCTTAATTAACCAGTTTTCCTGATTAATTCTTTGCCAGTTCCTCACAGGACCCTCTGCCCTAAAAATCTTTGATGATTTGGGGCTTGGATTCACACAGAATGTGGCATGTGAGTGAGAAAGAAAAAGGGTACGATGGTTTCTTATTTATTTCTGTTTCTGTTTTGGTGGCATTTTCTACAGCTTTATTGAAGTGCTCATTAGCACAGCCTTGTCTGCCTTGTCATCTACCGAGATAAATAAAACAAGCATTTGCATATATCATGAAAAAGGTAAATAAAGCACCACCATCCAGGTTCTTCACAGAAAAACCCAGAGTATTGCTGATACTGTTGCCCCTCTTTGGTGGTTTTATGCAAAGATTCAGCCATACATGTCAGAAATGCTGTGTGGGCTACGAGGAATTAATCAAGAGCAAGCTGCCAGAGACCACAATACACACAGTATGTAAATGGTACCAAGTTCCCAAGTCTCACAGCATAAATGGAGATGTCTCATTAAAAAGACTGTATACTGAATCCTTTTTATCAATGACCTCCTCTTCTACTTTTCTCTTTTCTCCCCCTCAGTGTTTTGGTTTGTGATCTGCTTCCAAAAAGCTCAAATTCTCTAGCTGGGAAAGCACAAAATCAAATTTCAAAGTTAATACCTGATTTTCACCTTCGTGTATATTTTATTTTGCTGTTTTCATTTTTAGCTGCAGTGTAATTTTTCCCCCTCTCCCTTGAGAAATTTTGCTTGGAAACAGACCTGAAACTTTTATTCCCTTTTCCCTGACTGTCCTAATCCTTATAATACATAATTTTGAATTCTTTGTGGTTATTGAACTGCTTCTCTCTTCATATTTGAACTGGCTTGCTGGCTAAGAAATAGACTGCAATACTGATATTGAGTAACAGTAAGAAAGGTAGTAAAATGGTTATCACCCAAAAACTTGCCAAAACAAATCTCTGTATGTTTAACACAGTAAATTTTTTGTGGTGGAACACACTGGGACAAAGGGAAAGCTGAACGGAACAAGCACAAGAATAACTATTTCATTTCTAAGACAAAGACAACGGAAACACCAAAATATTTAAATATGATTTCTAAAAGAATGAGAAAGGACTTTGCTACATATCCTGCATGGCTACCGCTAGAGCTGGTTGAATTTGGCACTGCTGAAGCCAGAGCAGGCGGATGACCAGGGGACTGCACCGCTGTCCGCAAGGGCGAGCTGCTCCCCCGGTGCTCGGGCACCTCTGCCCTGGCTCGCAGCTCCCACCTCATTAGTGGGGTGAACATCCCCAGAGGAAAGGGATTTCAGAAACCATTCGGAGCCAAAACCCCATCCTACACTTTCAATGTTTGAGGAATAACCGCCTTGAGCGTACCGTAGAAGAACAGTGTTTACCATCTCCCCTGCTTCTTGCCCTCTACTGGGCACTGACTTGTTCAGTGATCTGCGTGCCAGTTGTGGAAATACAAATCCAGTATTATTTTGTTCTCTTACAAGGACCAACCCGCGTTATATTTTGTTTAAAGTATCCATACTGTTATTAGCTGAACATCTTCACTTTTGGCTGACCCTTACCTGTAAACTATTCATAGCAAAGAAAACTGAGGGATAAATTATATCCTTCTGCTTCTGATGTAGATAAATATGATCATATAAAATTACTCCTTCATTTACAGAAATTGCCTTTCAGTTTTAAATGAGATATGTGTGTCCATTGTACCTCCTTCTTGATCAGATACTATTTGAATCGTCATCTCTGTCATTCACAGTATGCACCCTTATAATTTTAACATCTCTTAGTAGTATCTCCAGAGAGAACTAATTATGCATGCAAAGACAACTCAGAGAAAAACTGCTGCTAATAAATCATCTAAAATCCCAGTTCTTAGTTTTTCTTTCCCTTCCTGTACTGTTATGATCATTTTGTTCATTTCAAGCCTCTAAATCTTAACTCTTTTACTTCCAGGCCCTGCCTCCCCAGTATCTCCCTAAAGGAATGATGCTAACAACAGAGCAAGTTCTGATCATTTATTTCTCTTTGGCTACACTGAGTGAGAGAAGCATACTATTTCAAAACCTGTCCAGTAAAGACAGTTTTGCCTTCCTTCCCCAGCCCAGCCTGGAATCAAGTTAAGGAACATCTGATAGAGGGATGAGGGAGACAAAATTAGAGAATGTAGAAAGCTGGGATTAGATTTTTTTGTTAGATCTTAAAGGGTAAAAACCTTTCATCATCATTCAAAAGAGAGCCATCAGCACCATCACAGAACCTTAGCATGACTTTACATCTGGTCAAGAGATTGCTTGGAGATGATATATTAGTGGAAAACACACAATATTATCAAGCTACATAGGGAGAAATTCATATGGCTTGGAATATTGGTCTTTCAATTTCCTGAAAGGGTGCATTTGATAATTTAAGGAATGGGAGATGATTACACAATGTTTTTATCATACAAAGCTCCTAGTTTGGACCATAAGCTTAAAAGTAAAGTTTTAGTTAGCAGCTGCAAAAACCACATAAGGCAGGACCATCCTTTGACCCTGCTCTGTGCCTGGACAGAGACCCCGGGTCCCGCAGACGCCCAGGACTGCCAGCTCCCGCTGAGACCAAGCTCCCAGGCCCCGCAGCCTTGCTGTGCTATGACTGCAGCAGACTCCAAGTCAACTGGGAAAAAACTGACAGACAAATCGGAATATCCTTGGCGCTCCTAAGAGTCCGGAAGGCCAGACCCTACGGTACTTGGGTCGGTGCCACCACATTGGGCACTGCAGTACTGTGAGACTCTTCGTGTGCTGGGTATTCAGAGAGTGGTGCTGCACCAGGCTGCTCGCTTTATACACCCTTGCTGATGCTCATTTCTGTAGTGGGTTCTTCCCCCCCACCCCTCGCTCTATAGGGCCTCAGATCAGAAAGACTGTTATAACGAGAGGCGCTGAGTTAATTCTTCAGTTTATGGTATAATTCAAGTTTATTAAATAATTAATGGCCATTTCAAGTTACTTAATTGAACAGGGGTACCCCACGCACTCAGTACTCACAGGAGTACCCGAGTACCTAAGAACTCATTTGGTCCAAACCTAAAGGCTTAGACTGGAGTACTCTGCTGAAGCAATGTGTGGGGACCTGCCCTCCTTGCAATGCGATCCCAGCAGCTTTACCAATAGTCAGAATTTCCTGTTTGTCCTCATTTCTCTGACATTTCCTGACAGGGAGGGTTTCTCATATGGTGCAATGGTTCCTTAGATGGATGAATCCTGACTGCTGATACTTGCAAGTCATATTTAATAGTATTGTGTAACAATCATTCAAAAATGTGTTCACATTTTTCCTTTCCTAATCAATAGGTAAAGCAATTGGCAGTAAAAGTCAAATAGGAAATTATGACAGCATAAAAGGTAAAATTGCCCCAGAATGCCACTCTCAAAAGTCTGTAAGAGACTGATTTCATTACAAGTTATTTCCCTAGGTTTGGGCTTTTCTCAATTGCAGGTGATTGATGTGGCAAATTTTATTTTCACATTTAACAGATTTTAATCTGTAAAACATTTCTGTATCAAAATGAATCTGGAGATGCTTCTTACAAGGTTTACCTCCCAATAAACTTGTGTAGACTTCTCCCAAGCTGGCAATGAGCCTGTCATTTCAAGTTTAGCAGCAGATTCTCCGTAACAGTTAGAAAAGCTGTACCCTTGTGACAGCTTTACAGTGCAATAATTTCACTTTGTCCGTAACCTTGAAGAAGGTGCAATCCAGGTTACTACTGTCACATCGGAATGCACGGGTTTTCTTTCCTATATTAAGTCTGTAGAGCTACAAGTGAGAATAATTAAACACAAAAGTTAAGGTTTGGGGCTCAGCGTAACACCTAGTCAGTATAGCTCATCTGACATACGCAGCTCTATGTTGCTTCTCACCTGCCAAAGTTGTTGCCCTTAATACATTAAAATCTGTACAACAAAATGTGGCAATTATTGAGGCAATCTGTACGTTTACCACAATATCACTTAAAACTCCCCAAAACAACAACTCCCCCCCGCAATTTTCAACTCTGACAGAAGCTCTTGACTGCGCTGAAACCACAATTCAACAAAACCTGTCAACATTGCAAACAAAATTAAAGGTAAGAAACATTTGGAACAACTTCAAAAAATTTTTTTTATCACTTGGGTCTGGAGATTTCCACAGTCAAAGTTAATGTTTTACCCTAAAAGCAGGTATTTTCTCTTATTAAAAAAAAAAAAAAAAAGAAGCCCAACAACAAAGTTTACCGGGAAACTGAATCGCTCTTTGAAAAAATTTGGACATCAGCAAAAATGCAAATCCTGACCACAGCCATTTCTTCTGGCTGCACACTTTTTTCCACAGAATGATGTAGTTGAAGGACAGCAAGAATATTAGAGATCAGAGAAGAATTAATCTAAGTGCTCGTGAGCTTTTCTAGCACTATCTGCATACAGAACCACCTAGAAAGGGACAATAATAATTTCAAGCATGCAGTTTTCTTCAGTTTTGTGTTTTGAGAAACCTTGGCTCATTACTAACAGAGAGGTGCAGTCTACACGTTTGCCTTGACCCTCTTTGCAATCCCCTCCATGCCCTGCTCAGAGCTTCTCAGAAAGGCAGGAAAGCTCTTGCACCAAAAATACAAGGGCCTCTGCATGCACTCGACCTGAACATTTCTATGTACAAATAAATCTTGTGCTGATAACACCGGGTGATCGCAACACATGCAAGTATTTGCTTGAATAAGGCACAAGTGAAAACCGCAATTAAAGATACAACTTTGTGAGAGCACAGATAACTACATCCAACTCTGGCATCCAAACCTTTGAAAATGCAGGCAAGTTCCCACATGTCAAGCAGTAGCTGTTGTTACTCTATTACATAGCTGATAAATATAACTAACTTGTATCTGTCATTGTAAAATGGTATTTTGAAAGCCCCAAATTTATGACTCATATTAGTTGACCTATCCTTAGCAGCCCATACACCAAGTGGAACACTGCCTATATTCACCTTTGAAAGCTGTATTGCTCATCTCCTGAAGATAAAGGAAAAAACCTGTCTTCATAAAGTTGGCAACATAACTGAACATGGGGAAAATGGCGTTTTAAATCAGATGTGCTACAGTTTTCATGGTTAATGCAAGCCTTTAAATTTGATTTAGGTAACACATGCCTGTGTTACTGCAGCAGGCTTTGCTGTAAGAGAGAAAGGGTGTTGCTTGATCGAGGGCTTGTAGCTTTACATAAGAACAATTAAAATGTATTTTATGTTCGAAACACACACACACTTGTTCTCTGTATTGACTTTTAAAATCTGCCAAGCTGAGACTATTGAACTTGTCAATGGGCTCATGTGATGATTATAGACAGGAACACAGTGACTTTATTTTGAAAATATACAGTAAATGCTCATTCTGGTAACTCAATTTTAAGATCAATACTGTTCAATTATTTAGTGTTTTATCCTTACGGGTAGTACAGACAGTGCAATTGAGTGTAATGGAGGAGGGAGGCTCTAGGTGTATTTATCAGACACTGCACACTGTATGACAGACTGGGGCTCACACTTGTTACGCAGCTTTGAACACATTTTAAAGAGATCACCCTGACTCAGGCCTGACTCGTCCTGAGGAGCTGTGTTTCCCTCTACCTGGTGGCAGAACCAGCTCTCAGCCGTCCCACCAGGCATCGCTGAGATGTCAGCACTGGGTGGGGTGGGGGGACCTCAACCTCACCAGGGCAAGGCGACAGTGTAGGACGGCATTACCTCAGGCATGGAGCAGTTCCTGGGGTACTGGTCCTGACCGCTCTTTGTTAGCATGGCCTCAGCTGAGAAAATGTGCTGGGGAACTGGAGAGAAAACGGGGACAAGTGACCAGCAGACAGACGATCCACAAACAGTCAGATTCAGGGAACGGGTTTTGTAGGTTTTTCTGGGAAGCAGTAGGAGCTGACCCTTCTGCTCCACTTACACTGTAGTGGAAGCCGTAAGGGAAAGGTCTCTGCAAGAGGCATTTCACTGACATTGTATGTCCCGGGAATTTTCTATGGGACAGCATTATCACTTGTCACTAAGTATTTAAGAACATTATGCAAGAAAATACACGCTGCCATTATAACTTAATACAGCAGCCGCCATCAGTATTTTACAGGCAGCCTTGGCATAAGCTAGAGCTCGAGGATTACTTGACTTTTTTTTTTTTTTTTTGGCTTGCTGTTCATCATCAATTAATTACAACTCGTAACGTGGAACTGAGTCTTGCTTAAGGACACCCAGAAGCCAGTGGCACTAGTCATTTCATAGTTTTATACCTCCTTTTCTCCAGCTGTACAATATTCAGAAGAGTATTGTATCATATGGGAGATTCTATGTGAGCTTTTTACCAGTATTCGGAGGAGGACGATTTTCTGTACATTAACTACATCTTACATTTAGAGTAGCACAGATCACTTCGAAGGTGTTAAGTTTGTGCTCAGTGCTGTAAAAAGTAGCACTTAATTTTAAGAATAGTTGATTGTTCTTACCACTAAAAAGGCAAGAGTGAGTGCTCATGCTCTGGATTAAGCGCCCCTGGAAAGGAATTTGCTGTACTGTAATTTGAGAACATGGGATAAATGGGAATATATTGGTATTATCCACAGAGTGTACATCTGCCCGGTTGCCTATTCGGCACAAGACTGCTCATGCAGAGCAAGCCCACGTGGGCTCACAGGGCAGTTTTCTCCTTTGGCACCGACCGACGCTTCTTTCCAGAGCCTCTGCGTTTCTGCGCACCACCCGGCGCCCAGCACCACAGGCGGGTCCTTCAGGGATCCTCGCAGAGCGACGGCACAACAGAGGTGCCATTACAATCAAAACTTTGTTTTAACTCTGCAGACCGGGCTGTTTTAGCACATTAACCGTAACTTGTGCTCAAGGCACACGTACAAAGCCCGACCCTTGGGGAAGGAGCCGAGGGCAGAGGCATCCCCGACCCCCGAGAAGTGTGTACGTGAGCAGCTTGCCTGCCGCTCATGGCCGCCTGCCCCACAAAATGGCGCCGCGGCTGTTGGGAGCAGGGGGCACGGGTCGCCCTGCCTCACACCGAAAATCCTCCCATTTGATTTAGACATAAGTCAGTTTAACCTCTGTTTAGATCAACGTCAAAAACTCCTCAAAAAGAGGAGCCAGGACTTCACCCTCTGATGCTGCTGCTACTGTCCAGTCTCCTTTTCCCCAACATTTGTGCTTGCACAGTGTGGTATTTCCCCTCCCCCCTGCCCCCAAGATTACTGCAAATAAATTTTGAATATAACATAAATCTGCAATGAAGGCCTTGCAGCATTTTCTATAAGCGATCAGACTCTGAATTAGTCTAATTCACCCTGGGAATTCATTCTACTGTAAAACCTTCATTACTGAAAACACCTTAAAGATTATTACTGTTTCTCCATCGATTTTATGGATGACGGAATCCTTGAAATTTTGTGGCTGAGGTCTGGAATGGACTTTTTCTCTCCTTTGGTTTTCAGCAGCTACAAATTGCATAATTCATGTCTGCGCAGTGAATAAATATGATTGTGTTGAACAGTAAATTGCAGTCAGGAATCAATACATTATATCCAAGAGCGTTTATGGAGAATGTTTCCATCCCCTCTGAAATGATGTAATATGGCTGCATGCCTCCCCCCTCCCTGCCGCTGTTCTCGGATTTACTGTTGTTTGCTTGCAGTTCGTTATGTGCAACGGTTCTGCTAGAATTTGCTAAAGAAAATTATTAGGACATTCCTTTCTCTGTTAGTATTGTACTGAACTGCTCTCAGTGAAATCCCAGGGCCAACAAATTGAATAAGTTTATAGATGTTAGTAATCTCTGTCTAGAGACTACCAGTCTCCCTCCTATTAAACCACAATACCCACACAATTAATTGATCAGTTAAGGAGGAAAAAATCAGTCTTGCAGTTCGCTCAATCTAACTTTTCTTGTAAGTACTTCATGCAGACTTAAAATAGAAGGAAATAATTTTCTAGTTAGAAATCTTCCCATGCCAATGCATTATTCTGTCAGCTATTATAAGGATATTAGTAACTTCTTTTTAAAAAAAGAACGATGCATTTAAAGCACAGTGTACATCGGTGTCACAGGATAAATACAGACTGTACAGAGCTATGGAATGAAAATAAATTAAAAAGTGCTTTCTCATACCACTTGATCTTAGCAAACAGAAGCATATTTTTTATTTGTAATACGCCTTCCTAATGTTGTTTCATAGTAAATGATAATATAGAAATATTGTATAGCTGAGCAGTAGGAGAGAGAAAGAAGAGACAAAAAGTATGTCAAAAGAGATGGTGTAGTTATGAAACCCCGCCCCATTGAAATCATTGTGAGTTCTGCAGTTTGTTTCAGTAAAATCAGGACTACCGGTGCTAATCCTAAATGTGATCGAGAAAAAAAACATTCCTACTGACTGCAGCTAAGCTGAAACACTTGCCTTTCTAAAGGGAAAGTAATCCAGCTTTCACAGGGCCAAAAAAATTTTGAGAAAGATTTTGACAAATAATGACAGTCAGTTGGGAAAGAGATCATGAATGCAGTGCTTTGTATCTAATTGTATGCCTGGAGTACAAAATCTTTTTTTCAGGAATAAAATGCTATGATAGCTGCCAAATATAAAATCTACCTGTGCAGAGCATCCCCCAGAAACTTCCATTTTAAGTCATCCAAACCTTCTAAAATAACTGTCAGGTTAAACGAATTATTAGCCCTAAGACAAGAAAGTTCTTTGCCTTTATTACTGAAAAGAACTATTCCGTCTTGTTTAAAGTTATGTTTGTATTATGTGGCTACATGGAAACCTACTTTACTCTTTATCTCTGCTATACTGAATTATTAATTTAAAATCTAAACACTTCCTTTTGGTTATTGTAATTTTTCATCACAGAATTTTCACTGAAAATGGTTTTCAGGTGCATCTTGAGTTCAAACCGTTTAGGTGAAACAAGTGCAAGATTAAATATTAGTTCTTCTGCTTCTTTTTTAATTCCAAGGTTTACATTTGTAATGCTAATACACTAATGGAGTTGGCTGCTCCTCGTCACAGCAGTTTCTCCTCTGGTCAGTAATTAGTTATCATATCTTCATTGACTTGCAGGACAAAACATGACTCAAAGTCAGTAGGGCGCAACTAGTGCAGTGGCTAGTGTTTGAAAGATTGCTGAGGAATCTGGGTACCAGCAATTGCTACCCAAGAAGTAACGCACTCCAACATGTGCAGAGTTAAAAGAGTCAATGAGCCAGAATTAGTAAAGGAATTCAATGCCTATCACCAAGATGCTGCAGGACTTGACACCTGAGATGGCTCCAAACCTAAGCAAGGCTCCTAGGCTTCTTACATGGACAGAGGAAGGTAAGCGCTTCCAAAGGGCACTTCAAAACCCCTGCTTGCTGAGCTGAGAGCTGCCTACAACTGGTCAATAGGAAACACTAAACTAAAACGAGGTCTCTAGATAGCTTAGTTGGTTGGATAGATTTATATCCCAAGTCTGTCCAGAGGTAAAAACACAGCAATGGATTTCTGCTAAACCTGTCCTAGAAAAAGAAATTCCTGTCTCAACCAAATCCTGCAGTGGGCAGGTGTTTCGCTCATCCGTACCTATTTGAATAGCATCAACATGCATTTTACATACCCAGAGACAAAAGGTATTAGTATGAAACTGTTGCTTATTCAGTATACCTCTTGCATGTATGCCCAGTCCTGATTTTCCCTGCAAGGAAGGGCTGTATAGGAGTTGCCGTGCACATTAAAAAGACATTGGAGCAGCATGGAGTACTCTTCTGGACAACTTTTCCTTCACCGGCTCAGCAGCAACCCCCCTGGCAGCTTCTTTCTTTCTTTCTTTTTGTTTTCAAATCCAAACTTTGTTTCCCCCCCTTTCTGCTAAGCTTGCAAGCCTTTCAAACAATACCATTTTCAATAATTCACTAAATAATATCTAATGTCTTAAAACTTTTATAGCACTTCAGGTTTGCAAGCTGGAAGAGTTTTTACAGCCTCTGAGGCTGCCACAAATCAGAGAATTCATTATACAGCAAAATACACTCTCAAATTGAGACTGTTCTTCAAAACAAGCCTATTTTTTCTGCAATGATAGTTGCAAAATAACTGGAGGTTTTAAGCCAAATGGACTCCTTCACCTATGAAATAAGAAATGTCTGTGTTAAATCATTTTCCAGGCAGACATAGTAGTGGAGAAAGAGTTTCCACTGCCCTCTTTCACCAAAGTGACCTAGCCAAAGATTCATTTTTAATCAGTTATGGAGTGGCTGGAAAGGCTCAGGTTAGTGCAGATCAGCTGGTTCTGACTGTGCTGCAGCTTGTTCCTGGGTGACCCTTGCTATTCCTCTAGCAAACTGTTCAGAAAAGTTGGGTTTTCTTTCCCCCAAATCTTTAGTTTAGGGTGGGGGAAATGCATTTCTGCTTTTGATATTTCAAGGCATAGTTTAATCACAAAAAAAAGCTAAAGAAATATAAATGGAAATTAAAAGTAACTCTGGACTTAATGCTGTTCGTTGCTCCCTCTTCTCTTGTGCAATATCAGGAAGAGTGTGATTGCATTTCTGTGCTCCAGCCGAGCTGCTTCTAGTAAACAGAGGCAGCTGGGGATGCCAGTTATTTTGGGCAGAGGCAGAATGACGAGTGGATGTCTTGTGGCAAGGCAAATTGATAACATTTCATTATTTTACTGTACTTTATAATAGAAACTAAAATAAATTTTGGTTGTTTATAAAGCAAGCCCAGAAAATATGGCAGCTTTACGCAGGACACTCGCTGGACTTCTTTGGTGTTGCTCTTTTCCTTGAAGGTTTGTAATCCCCATGAAAAAAAATCCAAGTTTTGTCCTGATCAGGAGAAATTCAGACTCCCTGTGTGAAGCTGCCAGGTTCTGTCCATTTCCCAAAGTTAGGAGATGGCAGTGCACAGAGGTTATACCTGGCAAGGATTGCTAAAGACTTGTCTGTCGAAGGTACTACCAAAGTGGGTGTTAACCAGGTGAATGAGACAGTGTCACACCTGTGCTTGCATCAAGTTAAAGGCTGGATCCATTTAACATTTCAGAATGGGAAGGCTTATGCTCTGATGGAGGAACAGTTGTGAGCTGGCAGCCTCGGATCTAAGAAAATGCTTTTGTTGCAGTGAAGATTTCCTTGATTTTCACAGCATCCCTGTGCTGTCCACTGCACCTCTCCTATTTCCTTAATGCCCACGTTCTTTTGTCTTTTCCTTCAAATCAGAAATGGGCATCTATTACTTATGTGAAGCAGGGTCAGGTTTTTTTCCCCTTGATTTTGCAGCTGCTATAAAGAAAATAATTTTGTGTCGTCTTCTTTACAATATACCTAACATATACTGATTGCTTTTGGCAAAATCACGTTAACACAATCTTACTACATTACTTTGCTGAGTGTCTCTACATTACAGGAGATCTACTGCCATTAAGAGAGAGAGAGAAAAAAAACCCAAACCCACAGTCATTTGGTTTAAAATAGGGTGGGAGAGGAAAACACTTCACATTGCTCTTACAGACTTAATTCTAGTTCCCTGGGAATATTTCCTTTCACTTCTGCTGAAGACAGAGTGGGCTTTCTTACTCTTTTACTAAGACCTCAACAATCAAAAGTCTAAATAACAGAACTGTTAAGTAACACATGATGAACTAAGTAATTTACTTACTGGAGGGCTTCCTAAGCAGAGCTTTCTCTGTCTGAAGATTAAGGGCTGTCAGTGTACTTCAAAATCTGTTGCTTTTCAAGCTCTCCCTTGCCAGGAATACATCTGGTTCATCTAACTGACTGTAAATGTTGAGCTTTAATTGCTTGCTGGAAAGACTGCACGACAAATCTACAACCCAGATTCCTTATTTAAAGAACTTCCTGAATATTTTTATTAAGGGGAAAAAAAAAAAACCAAACACCAAACTTCTCACTTGATCTCATGGCTTTACTTTTTTACATACTGCATCAAAAAGACAACAACAACGAAGTCAGTTGCCTTTGTTGTCTTCCATTCTTTTTTATTATTCTACACTACAGCTCTTATAAAAATTATATGTATGGGCATAATTTTAAGCATATAAATATATATTGTCAAGAAAATTATTTTGTGGTTATGACGCACCTATTTGGTACCAATCCCAGAAGGTGGCGAAGGAATTGAAATAGAAAAGTGCTCCATGGGGTAGGAAGTTCAAAATATTTTCTAATAGACGCGCTTACAAATGAAATGCTTGTGTCAGGGAGACTGGAAAATCTCCATTGCAGAACTCTGAAGGAACTGCTCCAGGACAGAGACCATAGTACCCAAATTTAAGAAAGTGGAAGCTAAGGGCCTGTAAGTCCAATTTCAGCTGTAGACGAGGTTTTAGAACAAAATTTGAAGGGGAATATAAAATATCCCAGGACTGACCTTGTTTAGTATTGGCAACTATCAACACTGGCAAATACATGAGGTGTGCTAATGAGATGAGCGAGACACACTCAGGAGGCAGTGTCCATGGCACAATCTGAATCGCACACAAAGAAATGCATGACCCACGTACTGAAGGACAGAGAGATGGTGAGATGTACTGGTAAAAAGGCAAGGTCAGGCACTCAAGGGCAAAGCGCTCTTCTGCCATGTGGTGGCACCACATCAGCTGAAAGTCACAAAAAGAAAGACCCGCAGGGGTTAGATGCCCTTAGGAACGACTGTGACTGTGATTCGACTCTTGGGATGTTAGCTGAAACCACAGAAATGCCTATCTGCTATATTTCCAGTGGCTATGCTATCTCCTCCCCTATGAAGACAGAATGGTAGAAAGCACGCGGGGCTGCTTTTCTATATCTTTACTCAGTTTTTATTTAGGCAACTGCCTGTTGCTTCTCTGAGCAGAAAATAGTCTTAGGTAAAAACTTAGCCTATTGCTTGCCATACTGTTCTGCAGTCACATTCAGTTTTGCGTGTTGTAGCTTTCTCTTCTCATGCATATGCACATTTTAGTACTCAGAAAGTTGGGTAAGAATTGCTTGAATTTGCCCTCATCTTGACCAGATATCTTCAGAGATTTAATTCATGCATTTTAGCACAAGATGGATTACAGCAATATGCTTGTGGCTGATCTCTCAGAGGTAGGTGTTGGTAAACTACAAGCAAAATGTTGCTGTCAAACACTTGACACATACAAAGTACCAAGGGTCTGGTTTTGTCAGTTTTTATGTTGGCTGTCTGTTAAAGAATGAAAAGAGTACAAAACCAGCCCAGAACAACCAATGACAAAACCCTGATCTATGAATTAGAAGGCACAAGGATCAAGTAGGTCATAATGCCCTTTCCTACCTACCCATCTTCCCTTTTACAGTTACGTCCTGCAACTAACTCTGCAGACCGTGCCGTCCATGCAGTCATGGGGAAATCTTGCTCCTGTCTGCATCAGTGACAAAATTTGGCCAATGGCAATTTGTCATCTGGAGACATTGAATTTGATTCTTGTCTCAGTTACACAGTAGTAATACAAAAGTACATGGAAGTGCATGAAAATTATTATCTTTCTTATAATTCTCTCATTACAATTCACAATGGTTAAATTTTCAGTGTGTTTCATACCACCTTTTCCTTAAACAGGCTTTCTATCTGACAGTGCTAGTCTTCAAGTGACTTCTCATATAAAAACTGTTCATAAAAACTACTTACAGACTAGAGAACTTGTTATTTGCCAAATTAGTTGTTTCCCAACCTGAGGAAGGGAGGAGTAAAACAATGCTGCTGTATACTTCTGTAAATTGAGATTAGCATGAAATATGTGCAGACCAGGAAAAAAGAAAAAAAGATTGGTGGAATATGTATGAAGTATTCCAAATAATTGCTTGATTGTGATGCTAATATGAAAGAAGAGGGCTTACATTTCTCTCTGGCTTTCTTCCTCTTTTGTGTGCGTGTGTGTGAATTTCAAGACCTTTTCTGAAAGCATTTCCAGTTTCTAGTCATCTTTAATTTACCAGTATTCAGAAACACAAGGAGGAAGGAAAGAGAGAAAAAGTAAGGTATGTTTAAGCTTCAAAAAACTCACTAGAAAAAGATGAATGCCCAATTTAGCTCCAAAATGCAATACCATTTGATGTCAGATAAAAGGCTGGATTTTCATTTACTTTGTTAATCATAAATACAATGAAGAGAGGAGAATATCTTTTTTAATTATTTCATTTCATCACAAGTATGATTTCAGTGATGCAGATCATAAAAATGCATTCACTGAGGTGAATTAAAACCCTCTTACTTACATACTCCAATAAAATCAGCAGAGCAAATTGTTTTATTGAGTTCCCTTTACCAGCTACTCACCCCTTCTTGGAGGCAGTGATCTGTATTTGTGTCAGACACTGATCTCCAAGTGCAGTTAGAAGTATCAAGGACAGCTGGAAAAGGAACTTGCTAAATAAAATGTAGCAATAATAAACATAAATGAATACTCATGTATAATCACAGATGATCATGAACAGTGAGGTCTGGAGTTGTGTTGGACTGTTAAGAGGACATCACCAATAGGTGATGGATGAAGGTTATGATGAGGGTTGAGAAACACTGGAACAGGTTGCCCAGAGAGGTGGTAGATGCTCCATCCCTGGAAACATTCAAGGTCAGGTTGGATGGGGCTCTGAGCAACCTGATCTGGTTGAAGCTGTCCCTGCTCATTGCAGGGGGGTTGGACTAGATGACCTCTAAAGGTCCCTTCCAACCCAAAGCATTCTATGATTCTATGGATGCTGATCCACATCCCTGTTACCATCATGCCAGATATTGCTGTCAGCAACATGAAGTAGGCGTGGTTTGTGTGAATCTGTCATCAGATAGTGGAATTTCTAAAATCTGAGGAATCCCATCCTCAACCACTTGCAAGAAACCACAGTTCCCCACCTACAAGGAATGAGTCTGAGAAGTGGGGGAAACTTTAACAGAGAGGAAAAAAAGAACAGGTCATTAACTTGGAAAATACAGCAAACTAAATGAATTAGTCAAATATAGCTTGGATAGGTATCACGATCTCTGCAGGTCTTTGTCCCTTCCCCATGCACTAAACTCCACTTGCATGCAGCTGGCAGTTGGAAATGTAGTCCTGAGGCAGCTTTGGACTGGTCTGCCTCAAATCTTTTGTGAAATGTTGTCTCCTCCAATTCTAGGAGTCCACTTTCCAAAGCAGTTTTTTTCTCAGTGACTACACAGAAACAGCCTTATATGAATTCACTCTTCTCTGCTGTAGCCCTCTGCAGCTGCAGGGGAAGGCTCCCTGGTGACACATCCTCCTCAAGGAGCCCTGTGTTATCTGTGCCACACTATCGCTTCTCGTTTTCATCATAGTGCAGAAACACCATTTGAAGTAACATATAAAAACATCGCTGTGACCTCACTGGATGAGACTCCATCCTTACCAGAGACTGTGTTGTTTCCATCTCTGAGACCAAAACTGCTTTCTCAGCTTAAATCACTGCTTAACCAGTTTCATATAATTTTTGCAGATATGCTGGCTCACAAAGCATCACTGGCAGGATTTGGAGTTTAAAAGAAAGAAGCTGCTTCAGCCCAGACTCCCAGTGCTTGAAGCATAGGAAAGGGCATCTCCACCTCTGTAGTTTTTGCCTACTAGTTCTGGGCAGTGGTAGATGTTCACCTGCTAATGCAGATGACGAGCTTTTGAGATCATTCCTCTCTGATCATCAGTGCAGAGGGGCAAAGGCCTCCTTACCTGCTGCAGCTTTGGTCCACAGGGCTTACAGGTATTGCTCAAATGGAAGGCAACAGTGAAGGATCAATGTGTGGACATACAACTCCAAGAAATCAATCTGCAAAAAGTCTGAGGGAATCTGCCTATTTCACTGTAAGTTCATTTTCTGATATTCATATAGAGAGTAGCCAAAAAAACGTGTTTTGAAATGAAACACCCATGGAAAGGCTGATTAATATTCTGTTTATATCGGAAGGAAGGTATGGATCATTGAATGAATAGCAGGAGTTTGAGTGAGGATAAACAATAGTTTTTCCTCCTGTAATTTTCTCTCACTGTAGCCACACCACATTTCTAATGTTAACACCGAGTTTAATCCTACTAAATCCTTGCTTACAGGAGTAAGTCTTTAGTTATGCTGTTAAGTAACACTGTGTAATCAAATTAGTGTTTTGATGACACAGATCTGAAAGCCCAAAAGCAAGTACAGGCAAACCAAGGAGCTGCTATCAATGTTTTCTTATGTTGCTTCTGTGGCTTATCTGTCCAAAGAACAGAATGTTGCTTTAATAAAAACATCAGCTTGTTAGCAACCTCCGCATTTACTTTGGAAACCGGAATGACCTGAGGACCAAAGCATCTGTCTGCTGTTTTCAGCCGCCGCTCTTCAAAAATGCTCGCAGGTTCAGTAAAATGCTGCTGCAGTCCATAACCCCTGGGGCTGTGCCTTGCCCTGTGGCTCAGGTTTCAGAATTTGCCTGTCCATGTGGCATTCCAGCACCTCTGCTATAGCATGCGAGAAGTCCCAGCACGCAAATCTATTTGCCATACTTTACTTTAGAAGCATTGGGCTTAAAAGTCTTTGTGAACAAACTATGATCACAGAAAGTCCTATCCTTAACCAGCCCTTGGGCTGTCTTGCCCAGGCTACAGCCCCAGCCCACCCATGGGAGCCAGCAGTTCACCTGCCACCTCTGCAGGGCGACGAGCTGCTTGTGCTCCCCCGGGTGATGGTGCTGCAAAGAGGTGCTGCTCTTAGAATTCATTTGTTATAAAAGGAAATTCTACATTTACTTCAACTACAGCAGGTTTTTTGCCTTTTTGCTCTGTCAGGGATGCCCAAACTTAGAACACAGTATGCAAACGTTGCTCCCATCCCCCAAATTTTAGTGTTTTATTTAAATCACAAATTGGATAAGCCCGCATCAGGTTTCTCTCACTAACACGCAGCATACTAGAGCTTTGCAAAATTGGTATGAAAAGAATTCCTGAACCTACTAGTTGTTTTTATTAATCTGGGTTGGACCTGAGCATGAAAGGCTTCCCAGGGCCTGCTGAGCTGTCTGTTGGCGGATTTTCAGGGGCGGTGCTCTGGAGAGGGCACGCTGGCACAACAAAACCTGCTCACACAGCGACAGCAGCTCACCGCTACGTTTTTTTTTCCCTGTGCAGGCAGCAGGGATGATGTGTTTCATGGATCAATCACGATGCGCTGATGCTCTTCCATAAAGCAGATTATCTCTATGTTGCCAAAGAAGAAATGCAAGTGGACTTTTTTTTTTTTCTTTTTAAAGCATAGATCCAGACACACTGAGCAGAGGTTTTGTTCTACTGTGGTGCACTGGTGTACAAAGTCACAGCGCTCTCATGCAAAGTCGGGACGATGCACTAGGGATTGTTTTAACGGGCTGATTCGGCTCCCTGAAGACCGGGTTCATGTTGCTGCTGCATGACAAGCTTGACTAATAGTGAAGAGACATGTCCTGAAATTATCACTGAACAAATACAAATGGAAAGATGTGTGTGCTGTTCTCTGAAGACTCAAAATAAGGCACACTTTGAACGCCTAATTTAGCGGAAAGTATTACAAATAAGAGAGGCAGGAAAAAGAAATGAAACATAACTTTCTGCTGCTGGAGTTTGGAATAAAACATGCCAGGGATGTATGCTGCAAAAGGACTGGGCAATAACGACTGGGGAAAGAAAGCAATTGGAGAGGGAGATGACACCCCCCCCCCCCCCCAAAAAAAAAAAAAAACCAAACCTACCAAACCCACAAACTCACAAGCTGTGAATATTTGCTGATAATCAACAAAAGCAAATCAGGACCTGCGTCTGAAAACTCTGCCAAGGCACTGCACTGGCTGCACCATAAATACAGTGGAGCTGAACTGGGCTTTGTCGGAATGAGACTTTGGGTGGGCTAAACAGCCCCCTGGAGATGCCCCTTCTTCTGTACTATCATTATACGGGCTGCCTTCATTAGGGACAAAGTTTACAGCTGTTGGACCTCAGGTGATTGCCTGGAGCTTTGTAGGAGGAAGAGTATCAGGGCTCTGAGCACAGGTGCCATGCATTCAGGAGCTGTGATTGAGGGAGATTTATCCAATTACTCGTTAAGGCAGTAGCTATTGTAAATAGTCCTAGGACGGATCCACTGCAACAGCAGGGTTTGGGATACCCCGGAGGGTAGGCTGGGGGCTAGGGGGAGTAGCTCAAGTGCTTTGAATTTAGGAAGAAGTACAAAACATACTGAGGAATTTTTTAGTTGAACTCTGTCACAGGAATGAATGTGGAAAATTCTGCTGTATTTATGAAACACAGCAGAAACTCCTCACCATTAAGCATAAGCAGGTAAAGTTACTACCTGTGCTAGCTGAGGGCTCTGTTCATCTCCCAAAGGAAGGCCCATTGCTGACAGTAGCACTGACTGTAGTTATACAAATTTGGCCTTTATTGTAATCAATTTTCAGGCAAACCATAAGTAGATGTATAACATCTCAGCAGATGCATCTTCAAAAGGGTAAAATACATTAAAAAAAAAGGCATGCAAGATACAGTCAGTCTGGACTGTGAATAGCAGCGTTAGCAAAAAATTTTCTTTTGTTAATATTTAGTTCTCCCACTCCTCCTTATTTGCAAACACACTTGGTGGGTTTTCTAATTAACTTGTTCATTAAAAATTATTTTCTAGACAGTTTATGCTAACATAGTTCAGCCTGTGAATTTGCCATGGCTGCTGTTGCTTTAGGCACTCATTAGTTGCTCTGCGCAATGGGTAACCCATATCGCACAGCATCGTTGCTGCTCTGTAAGGAGCCATCTCCAAGGCTCCCCTGGAGCCCTCAGGGCAGATGGGGGGCCCTCGCTGGGGGAACACTTCCCAAGAAACCAGTTTCTGGTTCTGCAAAATCCTGAGTAGGAAAAAAAGATGCTTGTATAAATATTTACAGGAAACAAGTAAAAGGGACGACGACTCATGAATACAAAGTGAATTCTCTGTTTTCATCAAATAGTATCCACAAACATTTTCTTTCCATCTTTCCCATAGAGATTACTTTAACTAATAAAACTGTTTTCCATTTGTTATCAGAGAAGAGATACTACAAAGACTAATAGGAAAATTATCAGGAGATTTGAAGAAGAAAAGTAAATAACTCTAAATTGCCTTCATATTTGCTTGTTCCATCTCCATCCATTAATAGTAAAAAAATAGTGATGGAAATAGCCTCTGTGAACATTTAGGATATCCCCAACCAGTCTAAGTGGTTTTTGTTTTTTTTTCCCCTCAGTCAAAGATTTTCCCAGATCATTTGAAGTTTTCATCAAGAGAACAGACCTCCCACCACTTTCCCTTATCTTTATACATGTTAATTAAGAAGTTTGCCTGATATTAATTTACTGTATTAAACAACTTTTTTTTTTTTTTAAAGATAGCGTGCAAGTTTGGTGCCTGGGCAATGACTACTTGGCTGGGGCAGCTCCGGCAGTCAGGTACTGAGCTCTCTAGCTGCCATTGGGAAACAGGCGCATTCTTACGACGACGGAACGACTCTGCTCCACACCACTGCAACCATTTCTGACTGCAAAAGCCAGCACGCAAAACCAGAGGGCAAACCAAGGGTGACTGAAAAATAAGGTCTTTAATATTCTTTATTCTTTTCTCTGGAAGCTTCACTTTATGTTCTCCATTATGTATTCATTGGGAAGGATCAAAACCTATTATTTTTCCGCTTGCTGAGTAGGAGTCACAGGGTAGCTTTTCCCAAGCTCCTGTATAAGCTTAAAGCCCCCTCCCTGCCTGGTTGTTCCGCAGCACAGGCGGGGACGCTCCTGCTCTTCCCACCTGCTCCCTGCCAGCTGCCGTGGCAGCCCACGGGTCCCCCCGCGGCAGGGGCTGCCTGCCCACGACGGGCACCTGGGACAGCATGCCAGCGTGCCAACCTGGGGCGGCCCTTGCCACCCGCCAGCAGCGCTGGGCAAGGCGCGCCAGGCTGCCCGCTGGCCTCTCCGCTCTTCTCAGGCGCCGGCTGGGCACTTCCAGCAAGTCCAAACTTGTAGTTTAACTTCCTAAATTCCGCCCCCCCGCCCCGTGTTAATTTTTAGTCATGAGTTCAGCTAAGCGCGCCATTAAAAGTGAAACAAACTGAGCTGAGCGACAAATTAGGATGTGCCTCAGGCAGCCAACACGTTTCTTTTTTAACTTCCATCTGTCGAGCGCCGGCTTCTGAGGCATGTGACAAAAAAGCACCTTTGCTCACAAACAGCTTTTCACTCCTGCTGACGCACCCATCAGCCTTGCGGAGGGAGACCGCACAGGCTATGGACCTTCAGTCTAATCCTCAGGCCTTCCGAGCCTGCTGGCTGATTTGGGAACTACACGGAAGGGGGAAATAATAAATCAAAATTCAGATAACACAGAGAGCTGGAAAGCTGGCTTGGATGAGGGCATTAATTTTCCCTTTAAAGAAAACTAACAAGGGGCTGAGCCAGAATACTCGAGCTTAACTTTCATCTTTAGGCAGGAGAGATTCTCCAAAATGCAATGTGAAATGTCCAATACAGACATTAAAACATTAGGCAGTACGAATACACTCCTAATACGCAATAAAAGAGTGAGGACGTTTGTGGCAGTGTTATTATTTACTGAGTTGCAGTCCCAGTTAGAAAAAGGAGACTAGAAACACAGCCCCTTCCCTGAAGAGTTTACAACTAAGAGTGTTTCCTAGCAGTACAGAAATCAATGCATCCCTTCATTTGCTCACGGCGAACCTCGATGCATTAAAAAAATTACTGACTGACAGTCTAAAAGACATTAAAAGTGTTTCACTGGCAGCGTGAGAGATATACCATTTTGGTTTTTAGAGAGTCATGTAGGGCTCAATTTTTTTCGCTTTCCTGCAGCTCAGGAAACCGAATCCTCTGACAGCAACGAATGAAGGGCTGTAAGGGCTTTGCGGGAGCCGAGGAGGGCCAGCTCATTCTCTGAAAAAAAGAAAAAGTTCCTCGAGATTATTGGTAACAACTCCACCTGAAGTTTGCCAGCAAAGGCATCTTTTAATAGGCATATGATAGTAAAATGACTTCTGGTGGACCAGGGGTATTTCTCCCCAGCAACACCGCTCACAAGACGATGTCCACCCCGAGACCAGCCCCGCCCTGGAGGGTGCTTCGCAGCTTGTAGGCAATGTTCAGCACACCATGGGATTAGGCCCTGGAGGAGAAAGAAACAGTAGCAAGGGAGGCGCCACAGGTGCAAACTGCTCAGGGTATAGCATTTGTGCCAGATTTGTGTTTAAATTGGTCTCCCTCTTAATTTCTCGCACATTGGAAAGAAACCTCAGTGCAAATGAGATCTCAGCTCTCCAGTGCTGGGTACTACTTTTAACGAAGCCACCTGCAAGGGCTACTCAGTGACTGATGAATAGACCTCTTAGGAAGACAGAAGGATTACGTTGCAGGCTGGTTCACCCCCTTCCCAACAAAATAAAAGTGAGTTTGGATACAGGGAGTTTATTATGAACATTTGCATCTAGAAGTGAACACCTGCCAATGTATCTGCTCTACCATGACCTTTCCTAACTTGTGCTTTTTAATGCAATCTTTTAATCTTAGCTCCTTTTTTTTTTCTTTAAAAAAAAGGCTGTGTTTTAAAAGTGCCTGGTGTGTTTATGTGCAAGTGCTTGTACAAGAGCTGGAAAGCCATTCACAGGTTAGTGAATGGATATGCATGGTAAAAAAAAAAAAAAAAAAAAGGATATGACAAAGCAGGCAGAAAGAAGAAAGTACTTCTAACATGCATAAAGATGATAAACTGTTGGAAGCTCTTAACTATGACAGTCCAAATACTATGGCTTAAAGGTCCTGTAACAGCCAGTTCTGAGAGCTGGCTGGAACGTTTACCAGGGAAGGACACCTCTATATGGATCCTGTTTCTTATGCCATTTCTATAAGTGTTTTCGATAGCATGTTCCAGGAGGAGCTGGAACTAGATGGAAGATAGTCAGAATTTATGCCCTACAATCTTAAGTTCAGGAATAATATGTGCTGTCATTTTTTGAACCTATAAATGGAAACAAAAAAGTACAAAAGATTTCTTTAACAAAAATTTCCGATTTTTTAAAAAATGATTCTGCAGAGCTGAATTATATGTTGAAAAGGAAAAAAAAAAAAACATAAACTTCACGGATGGGCTTCATTTGAGGTTAAAATTACAGAAATAGAAAGCTTGTTTAGTACCCAAAAGACTTTTCTCGTATATAGACTTGATGCAAGTTTATTTCAGACAAAGAACTTTTAGTGAAACATGATTTCAAATGCTTCTCTCAAACAACATATTTCATAATTTCAGAAAGAAGCAAAGATTAACAATAGGGTAAATAGGAGGATCTTTGTCTCTGTGGTTGGCTTTTTTTGAGACTCACTCCTCAAGTAGAATTTAATTTTGTCCTTTCATGTCCCCGAGATGTATTGCAGATTTGCCAGCCAAGACATCCAAATTTGACCTCTGTGGCACCTGGATTTTCTGAATTCAGATACCCTTCCTTCTACATTAGTTTCAATATGCACATTCTGAAAAATGTTTTTACATACATTCCTTTAGTTTTAGATTGAAACTCAGATACTTGGCCACTGCTTTGCCTGACCGCAGCAATGCCAATTATTTCCAGCATCCGTGGTAGGACTTGTAATACTCCAGCTGTAGCAGAAAGCCAAAGTACCAGAAAGGACAGAAACACACCTGAGAGATGTAAAGTGAGCACGGTTTATCTGCGACGCTACTGAATGCTGGAAAGTACCCGGAAATTCACTGGGGAATTAGTTCTTTTGACTTCCTTGTTTCCTAATACATCACAACTTTTCTTCTCACTACCTTGTAATAGTTATTCATTGACTAGGCAAAAACCACTCCAGGAGATATTTTGCACGAGATCTCATCTGAGAATAGCACTACGTAGGGATATTTTTTATTGGTTTCAACATAACCCTGTATTATATACAATTATTAAAACCTTTTCTATATGTTGAATTGAGGCCGATTTTGTTGCTTGGATGGGGAAAAAAATTGTTCAGAGCAACATCAGCTCTACTGGTTGTGCTGAAATATTAAAAAGTATAAATTATTTATATACAGACTGAGACAGAGATGAGTTCTTCAGAACATTACATATATAAATTATATACAATGCTTGATTCAAGAAGTTTAATTTGTTAGAAAACATCCACCTGAACTTACTTGATTTCATTTTTTTCTTTTTAAAATCAATGTTAGCCAATGTTTAGAAGAACAATATTGGAATTTTAGTTCAACACTTTGAAAACAGAAAAAAAAAAGTCCCATCAACTATAAACATCATCTCCCTCTTGCTATAACAAACCCAATTACATTTATTGAAGATGAAGATGTGCCTTGAACAAAAGAGAACACAAGATTTTTATTATAGCAATAAAGACCTTCATCAAATGATTTCTAAGATATTATTTCAACATTTGAGTTCTGAGCATACTCTGTAGGACAGCTGCAGAGTAAAATGTCACCACAGTAAAGTCCCAGCTCTTTATGGCTCTTAGTGAAGTTTTTACTTAATTATGTTATAGTAGACCAAGCACTGCTTTAACAGCACAATTGCTACATATATGTGTGTGTGTGTATATATATATATATATATATATATATATAAAAAATCTACAAAATCTTTCCTAACAGCGTGGTTTGTTCTACTTAAAGAGTGATCTCTTCTGTTCCTTTCTTCATCCAGGTTTTCTGCTGAGACTTCTCTGAGGTCTGGATCAAAGCTACAGTTTAATTTTGTTTTGCATTGGGCAGTATAACTTATCACATATAAATTTGCAGCAGGGAAATAAATAACCCCTCACCTTAAGTGCTCATTTATTGTTCTCGATATGTCACACTTGATTAAAATATAGAGCTTGCCTCCCAGGCTGAAATTAGCTTTTCATTTTAAGTGACTAGCATTCAGGTCTGAAAAATAACAGGCCATTTGTTTCAATATATACCACGTCCACTCAGAAGGGCCTTACATTATGGCCAATTAGTAGTTAATTGTGATCCATAATTCAAACATTTGCTTGCTATTTGGAAATGCAGAAATGGGATTGCACGCTCCCCTCCCTACACAGCTCTGTGCCTTTCACTGGGAGATGAGTCATGACATAGACTTGGGATGGTGCTGCAAGAACTGTCAGCGCTCGGCATATGTTAATCTTGGGAAAAGAGGGAAAGACAGACAGTATACAAGTTGTTCAGGAGTGCAAATACATTTGAAACAGTGACGAGACACTTGCTTTGAATGCCTGCTCTGGGCCTGTGAAGGTGTCCACTGCAGAATCAGAGTTCAAGACAATGCACATCGATTCCTGCTCTCTATTTGCTAGATGCAAATTCCTCAAGGTTGTATCTGTACAAGCCATTTACTCAGTGTTGCTTGCTTGCTTGCTTGCTTTTCTGTCTCAAAGTATGCATATGGGAAGGGGCAGAAACAATTTTACTGTAGAAATATATCCAAGAGCGAGCCCTATACATGGATCATACATGGAAGGCACTGATGTCTCCCTAAGCCATATGCACCCCTACAGTGGCAAAGCAGTTTAATACCTGGTTATGGTGAACTGAAACCAGAAACTCAGTCCAGCCCCTATTCACCCAGTAGGCTGAACTGGAGAGCTAACGAGCATCCACAGATCCCATCTGAGTGATTTGGATGACAGAAGCTTTCATGTCCAAACCTGGAAGCCCAGCTACACAGGAATACCTGGCTTGCTTTGAGCAGGCGCACGTAGTACTTTGTGTGTGTGGTGTGGTAGGAACCTTTTCAATTAGTTGACTTTCAGAGGTATTGCTCTTAGCAAGGGTGTTCTGTGCTATCCATAAAGGGTACAAGCATCCAGCAAACCAGGAAGTGACACTCCTTCCAGTCTCAAAACCAGCTCAGAAAACAAGCGCGCGTGGCCAAATTGGGTGCAACACCACTGTGGCCTTCTCCACTGCAACGTGGCCGGTGTTGCCTCCAAAAGGAAGCAATGTTTCTGAATAATTCTGCAAAGAAGGTTTCCTCCTGAGCTCCACATGTGACTTTGCTGCCTGCCACTGCAGAAGTTGGGAAGTCCTCAGTGCCACTTGTCAGCAGCCACATAGAGCAGTACAAAGCCTACAGGGCTCACTCACCAGAACTTAAATCTTTTGCTGACAGTTTACTGCTTTCCATTTAAAAACATGATTCTCCTGGATTATTGTCATTGCTACAGGCAGCACTTCGTGCTGGAAGGCAAGGGGAATAACTTTCAAACAACTTTATTTTAATGGCTCTTCTAGTGGACTGTAGTTCTGAAGACAATTTTGATAAAAAGGCACATAACAGGATTGAATTCTTAGAGCAATCAGTCTCCCAAATGGAAGAAAATATGAATAACGAGAGATTGAAGTACACCCAAGTTGTTTTTCCCATGCTGTCTTACTCACCTCCTAGCTTCTGTTCTTCTCTCTCTCCCCTATCTGTCCCTGTTTATTGTTTTCAAAGCTGTTTTATATGAAAAAAAGGACTTCCAGAAACATGCCCTCAGTACCAGGCTCTCAACAATTTCAGCAAGGGCTGCTGCTAATCTACATTGTAATCGGTGCTCAGACTTTGAGGTTCTCTTAATAAAGGCCTGTTGCAAACAACTTGTGGCACAGAGTCATAAAGTAGTGTAAGCACTAAAAAAAAAAAAAAATAAAAATCAATGTCACCTGGCAAAGTAGCCACTGAGAGATCATAATTTTAATTACACATTTTAAGAGGCATCGCTGAGCTGCTGAATTTGTCACAAAGCTTTGTGCCTAAAGGAGAGGATTATTCAGAGATGATGGTTTTACCCTTAAACAGTGAAGTGATTTATTGAGATGTACTGTGACAACTACCAAATTACAGCTCTGGAAGCATTTGTGTGAACTATCCAACCAGAGAGGCTTTTCTAATCAGTGGTATCTCATCTTTTTTATTAGCACTGCACCTGTGATGCCTATGAAATGATAGTGTTGCTTGTCTGTAATACAGTATTTTTAAATGCATCTAATCTGTAGGATCCCAAAATGTTTTGCAATAGATTGGTATTTTAGTGAGCTTTCCTGCCCTCCGCTCCTGCTTTTGGTGGTAAATTGCAGGCTGGGTGATACATGGAAATACAAATTTGAAACAAAGCTGCTTTTTTTCCTTAAAAAAAAAAAAAAAAAAGAAAAACTCTAACATCAGGTCTTTGCAAAACAGGTATTGGTGTCTTAAGGACCTCAAATGTTAATGGCATCAACATGAGTTATGGGTTTTCTTAAAGTTTTATTTATGTGATACAATGTTTTTTGTTATTTACGATACCATAATATTTTTTTTTTTTTTTTAAGTTTTCCTACAGAAAGTGACCTGAAGCATAAGACATGAAGTGATTTATCTCTGGACACATATTAGACTAACAGGCGAATAAGGCAGAAAAGGGCTACTGGCTTTTGAAAGCAGGGAGAGCTTCAGGAGGGAATACCTAGAAGTCTGCAATGCAGAATAAATAAAAACCAGAGTGAATTGCCTGGGATGTGGGACAGGAGGCATCTAGAATCTCTGGACTAAAAAGACTAGTACTTGGCAGGTGAATAGAGAGTAGCACAAAAGGAGTCCAAGCCTGCAGGCATTTACCAGAGGAGAATGGTCTGCTGAAGGTCACAGGGCTGCAAAGAAACATCAGTGAATTGTAAGGTGCTTTGGAGGTGGTAACTCTGTGCCCTCCCAAACAGCTGCCTCAGCAGCTGGAGAGGTGGACGTGTCCGGGTATGAGCGTGCACTGTGCCCGCTGCCTCCCGCTCCTGCTGAACGGGGCTGGGGGGACGGCCTCATGCTGCAAACCCCTCTCATGAACTTCTAAGTCTTACACAGGAGGAAGCGAGACATATTCAGTTTGTACTCAAAAGAAAAATCCGTTCTCTGCTACATTTATCCGGAAAATACTTGAAAAACAAACCAACCACCCCCCAAAAAACCCACCACACAAAACACAAAAGACGACCCAACAGCCTTTCATTTCCACTCCACTTTTTGCCAAAAAGCTCAGATGTACAGGTAGTATATTTAGTTTCAGAATGACTTGAGGGAAATAAATTAAAACATACAACTATTGAGGCAATGCCAAATACCTAGAAAACACTCTGCCTGTCTTTTAAGGTTGAATACAGAACAAGAGAATTGTGCTTCCTGATGCTCTCACCTAAAACATTTTATTGTCTCTAAAGGTTAGTTATCAGTTAAAATGGTTAAACTATTACATTTTGTAATTTAATAAAATACAATTTATGAAAGACAATGAACTTCCTACTCTCTGAAACGAAAGAGCTCGTTGCTCCAGAACATCATATACCAAGCTCCAAAACACACTACTCCATCTGGGTAGGATCATCCTGCCCACTCAGCTTTTGCTTCCAACAGCTTATTTAGCAGATGAGGGTTGGGAGGTGTACACATAATTAATTCCTTGAACTGCGTAAACACACATTTCATCCTTCTTTCCAAGAATGCTCTCCCAACAAAAGCACAGGTGGTTCATGTTATCCTGAAGCATTTGTATTTTGCAGAACTTTCCTTCTGCCCTGCTCGGTAGGGACAGCTTCTGAGCTCTGCCCTAGCTGTGCCTGTGCTACAGGAGAAAATACAGAGCAGTTCTCAGCACCTTCCTCCACACACCCAGATTTTCTTTCAATGCAAAGCCAGAAATAAAGGGAAATGCCACCCAGGCATTACCCATTCAACTGGGGAGGGCAGGGTGAATCACAAGAGTGCTGTCCCATAATAATGAGGAAAAAAAGCTGTCAGACATCTAGGTAGATTTAAAACAAATGGGAAATTCCCCAGCAAAAACACAACTGCACTGCAAACAAACTAGGGTAACACAGCAGTTCCCTTCAAACCGGTACGAGGGCAGACAAGAGAACAAGGCTTATCTCCCAAGAAATACTGAGATTTCCTTTCTTTCGCAAAAGAAAAAAATCCACTTGAATGTCTCTGTATACAAGAGAGAGAAGCCACCTACCAGAATAACTAGATCCTGCCATGCTAAGGGCCCTCATGGATAAGAGATGTTCGCTTTCATCTGGGCTCTGCAGCACTGCCTCCATACAACTGCCCAAACTCACTGGCCAGTGGCTACTACGGGGAGGAGACCAGTTCACTCTTCTCCAGTTGCTGAAAAAGGGTGTGGTCAACACAACAAAGCTTCTCCAACTAAAAATGCAGCTTAAACTGACACACGCCTAAAAATTTTGCAAAAAAAAAGGGTATTCTTCACTGAAATGAGCAAGTTCCTTGAATAGAGGACAAAGCATGGCTCAATTACCCACAAACTTGCACCTTACAGCAGGTTGGCTTTAACATCTGTGTAGACACAAGCTTTTAACTGAAGCTTCCCAAGTGACTGAGCATTTAGAAGGAATTTCTCCCAGGTGGTTTGTCTGATGTCTAAGAAGGTGTTAACTGATCCTGCAGCTGGGATCAATTCATCAATTGATTCCTCAGCTGGGCACTGAAGAGTCTTTTTCCTTAGTAAAGCTGCTGATGAATGTGATCACATTGAGTCCATATTTTCCTCGGCAAAAATATTTTATCAGAAGGTTTCCAAACAATTTCTTAAAAAAAGGGCATTAATCTTAGGCAGTGTCCACAGAAAGACTAATATTTAAAGAGAACTAAATTCCACCCCCCTCACCAAACCCTTTTATGTTATTACTTTAGAATTAATTTAGTGCATATTAGCAGGACAGTAGAGATAAAAATTCTGAGTCATCTTTCCTCTGGCTGCTCTGTGGAGTTCTGACCTTAAAATGTTTGACAACCGACTGGAAATTAAAAAATCTTAAAAAAAAACGGAAACAAGCAGGAATACCAGAAATCCTGTAAAACAAATCCTTTCACATGAAATCATGTGTTCAACACCTTGACACATGTAAAGCACAAAAAGGCTAGAATGAGCAAACAAGAGGCAATAAAGCACTATGATGAGAGGCCATACCTTCTTAGGAGGAATTTGTCAGGCTGTTGACAGCAGGTGCTTTAATTTAGTTGACTTAATTGAGGATGCATGCCGGATGAAAGATTTTGGAATTTTACTACTCAGTGTAAAACATCATCTTCCAAAATGAAAACTGACACGCATAGAGATAAGTAAAGAAACTTTTGAACAAACAAAAGATTAGTAAAGCTAGATAAGCACCACCACAAGATATAATTAATGTGTTCTGAACTCTGATAATTGCATAATTGGAACATATAACACCCCTTGTCACTGTGAGTCCATTTTCCCTAATTCTCTTATTTTTCTTATTTTTTCTGTGGTTTCCCTTTCAGTTTTAGCAAATTAGGAGGGAAAAGAAGACAATGAAACTCTTGCTAAATGGCCAAATGCTTGATTTAATGCCATTTCCTTTGCAGAACAGAAGTAATTGTTCTGCCCATGCATAGAAATAATTTAATTTAACAACAGAATAAACATTTAGAAAAGCATTAATATTTGATTACTAAGTGGTGTTATTATACTAGTGCCACTTCTTTTTAAAAATATTTGCTCTAAAAAAGTATAGATTAAAATTATCTTTAAAATTAATCAGAGGGCTGCCTGTTAGTAGTTCAGTTTTGGTATGTAAAGAGGAATGATTAGGATATGAAGAAACAAAACAGAATGGCAAATTAAAAACACTAAATGGAACATCTCCAGAAAGAAAAAGAGACAGTGTTTGCTGGGAAAGCCAACAACCTGACAGCCAGGCCTTTTTTTTCTTAATTTTCCTTTTTGGTATACAAAAAGGCAGAATAGGGAATGGAATGCAGGAGCCTGAATTTTAACCACTGGGTTACTAGGTATCCTGGATTAGGTCTCAATCTCATATTTTGTGAAGAAACACCAACAATTTCGGTACCTTTTTCTGTTCCTCATTTTCCTCAGAAAACTCCATTGACAGGGACAAATAAACAGGATTAGGTAGAACATTTAATTCTCTAAAAATTTTCATCCAGACAAACTCATTTCCCGCCATGCTGTACTCCAGAGCCATTTTATTTGCCAAACATTACTTTATACAAAGTCCTTTAAGGAAACATGATGAACAATCTTGCTGGAATGCAATAGATGGAGCTGCTCAGTTATACTCCTGCCCTGGAGGCATCATCTGCAGCTCCCAGCACAGCACGGGGGTTTCCATCGCTCTTGGACATCTGTGGTCACTTTGCAGCTCTTCTGTGCCTCTTGCTTCTCTACTGAAGTGGTAATTTACAATTTTTTACCCAATTCAATGTGATCCAATGAAACACTGCAGGCAGAAGGAGGGTGAGTCGCTGACACTGGGGATACAAAGAGATACCACTTTTTGTTTGGAATAGGCCTTTAAGTATCTTATACTGCACAGTTAACATCACATTTCTGCTCTCTGCTCACCGAGGAACATCAGGAAAAGTTCTGATTGAGTCAAGGACATTACATTTGAGGAAAAATAAAAGGCATAAGCAAAGTGAGAATTAAGCATAAGTGTGTGCCAGCAGTTGCAGTGTGGGAGAATGAATAGCACTTTTGTGGGTCCTGGCTAAGGATTATATCCCTGCAACAATTATGCTTTGATTTTTCTATCTTGCAATCCTTTCTTTTTCCTACTGAGCTTGTTTTTGGTAACACAGTCATTCATTCCAGCTATGAAAATGCATCTATTTCGAGTCAGCATGGACTGAACACAAGTAACAGAGAGTTTTCCTATTAAACAGATTGAACATCTATTTAGTTCCACACCTGTTGTCCAAATAAGAGCTAACACAGCAAATGCCAAATAGCAGGTCTACCTGTCCTCACTAATGTGGTAGCAAATCTCAGTCTTCCCACTTCTATTTTGCATCAAGGAAGTCCCTACCTAACATTAAATCCTCAAACCCATTGCCTTGTTGAATGTGGATTTTGCTTTTTCCTCAAAAAAAAAAAATCTTTCCATGCAGGAAAATATCATCCATAGCTCAGACCTACAGAATAATAGGAAAAAAAACAAAAAAATCAAAGACAACAAAGCCCAGACTCTTCTCTGGGGTTCCATCAAGAATAGTTACCTCCCCAGCCTGGGTTCAGCTGGGAATCCTCCCAACACAGGCACACACATTTTCCTGCGGAAAACAAACATTTCTGTTGGCTTCGGTCCTGACGCCTTGCGGGTTCAGGCGTGAGGTGTGAGAAGCTGCAGGAAAGGGATGCTCTATCTCACTAAAGCAGCAGATCGCTGCTCTGCACCTGCAGTCACCATCCCTTGGGCAGCCCCGCTGCGTGCGGGCAGGCGACTGCCAGTCTGTCAGTGCAGTGAGACAAACAGGCTTTTAAAAGAGTGTCTCAGTCACAAAAGTTCTGTCAATGGTGTATCTGAAGTCACAGTTATTTATTTTCTCACATTCTCATTCTCTCTTGTTACTTTTTCCATTAGCTCTGGACACATTTTCAAATAGACAATCGAGGAAAAAATATTTTCAGTAGCTTTATTGTGAAGCACTTGGCATTCTTTGTTCTCTCTCTTTAAGGGTAATGTGCCTTTTTATAATAGAGGGGGTCTTATGAGTCTCCTGAAATGATAAAATCAGATCGTTTACATGTGGGAATTGCCAGCTGGAGAGGAGAAGACATACGCTTGCGTTCAAGAAAAGTTTCACATGACGTTAAAAGAAACCATCTGCTTTTTCTTTTTTGTTCTTGTTTAAGAACAGCTTGTGTTTGCAGATCACAATTTAACACATGGTAATAACCTACAGGACTTTGTGAAGCATGGATCTTGTTTTCCTGCGTGCATAAAAAAACATAAAAGATTGTGAAGAAGACATTTACTTCTGATCACTGTCTTTTTGCGCTTGGTTATGTTTTCACAACGGCTGTAACACTGCAGTAAAATCCTACTGATGGATATAAAATGTAATGTAAGGCATAGATACTAATTTATACTGTACGCTCAAGTAAGGCTGAGCTTTTCTTTCTTCAGTGCATATGCAGCCAGTTTCTGATTATGATAGGCAAACAAATTATTCATCTGCTCATAGTGTAGACTAAGGTTTCAATAGCATTAGGGTCTTCAGTTGTACTAGTGATAAAAATATCCCTGCCAGCCACAGAACTGCTTCGAGGAATTCCCTCCAGCCCTTTCTAAAGACCATTTCATTAGCTGTCTCTTTTAGTGAGTGATTTTCGTTGCACGCTGGCAGTAACTAGAGGTAAGGTATATATGATATTGCATGAGTGATGGCTGGCCCCTCTGGGGGCAGTTCAGCGTAACCTTCACACATACTGGCCCATTCATTTTTTTGCTCATCTGCTCTGCAGCATTTCTTTCTCAGCCAGGGCAGACAGATGATCATAAACAAAATGCTAGATTTCCAGGTGGATTTTAATTTGCTTGGCTGTAAAGAATTCACTTTTGTTTCATGCTTCAGCAGAGCTTTGGGGCGCAGTCTTACGTTTTCTTAAGCCCCTTCATGATTCCTTAAGTCAGTGAAGAGTTCAAAGTGCATAGCACAAAGCAGGTCTTGTGTGTGCCATTTATCCAAGATTTTCAACAGAATACCCTGCAGTAATATACAAATGTCTGATTTAAGGGTCATGTCTTGGGCTCCCTGTGTAGCCCAGTTTGGATCTACCTCTTAGTGGGTTTTACATTTATAGATCTTTTTAGACTTTTTAGTCCTTGTGACTATCTGCCAAAAAACTGGCAGAATAAAGTACTAACAGAAGTTAGTGAAATTGAACAATGGATTTGTCATCTGGATTGCAAATCTGGCTGAATCTCTGGTTGAAATAATGCACTTTAGCAAGCCTTAACAAAGGTAAGAAATTATTGAGGGTATTTCCCCTCCCTGTGCTGTTCCTTATCTCTTTCCTATATCCCCTAGAACATCTGATGATTTGGTCTGGCACATGAATGATCCCATATGTACCATTATGATATCAGACATCTGCTACCCATCAAGATGTCAGCTTAATTTGAAAAGAAAGCATCTATAAACACATGCACAAGCACCAGCCAGAATGCTTTGTGACCTTTGGATATTTACTTTAAGAAATTAAATGCACATTGGATAAAATCAGAATTATGATAAGTGTGAAAAGATGTGGTGTGAGTTTGTTCCCTTAAGTGGAATCGTGAATTCAGGAACATTTTATTTTTATTCTTTTGCCTTAAAAGGTAAAGTGACCTTCTACTTACATCAAGAATGACCACAGAATCTCAAGAGCCACACACTTACCCCACATTGGTTTGCTGGAAGGGACAAACTCCAGTAGATGTAGTAGGTATAATCTGCCATCCACTAGATTTCTAGTAGATCTGAATGTAAATTGTGGAACAGATGGTAACACTTTCATCTCCTCTCTCCAGCCTCCTCCACTTCCCTACAAACCAGAAAAATTCCCCAGGTTCACTCCAGTGAGAGACAAAACCAGTGATGGACCATCAGTTGTGCATAAATTCTGCTAAATGAAAAAAGTATCACAAAAAATACAATTTTAGTTAGGTGGGGAAAACAATAGGAAAAAAACAGCATAGGGTAGGACAGGGGGGAAGACCCTGTTTTGGCAGGTTTAGGAATACTGAAGGGTCTCCTAAGTTAATGTTGGATATGCATAGTGATTATTATTTTGACAGAAAAAAACATGGCCAGAAATTGCATTGGTATTTAGAGTCATCAGCAACTGTCATGTGTAATAAGAGGAGGCAAGGATATTTTACAGTGGCTTTTGATGGCTGTTGAAGAGATGGTGATAGGAAATAAGACTGGTCAAAACACCAGTATCATTTAAACAGAAAGAGAAAAACAGGTGAAGATGTAAGGCTTCTTAATCTAAAAGAGCTCGATCTGAGAAAAGAGGGAACTGGTTAGTGTAATCAAGTTTGAATGACAATCTCGGGAATGTAAATGCAGTACAGGATTAACTGCTTAAATCAAAGGTGCAAAATCAACCTGGAACCTGTAGCCCAGCCTGGGGGAATAAAAGGGAAGAGTTCCAACCTAATGGGTTGAAAAAATCATATTGTAAGTAAGTAGAAAACTGCTGAAAAGTCAAGCTGAGTTAGGCTTTGCCAAAGGATATTAAGGAGTAAAAGGCTTTTTAACAATATAATAAAAGGAGAACAAGAATAAAAGTGGCCTGCTATGCAGTGAGAATGGGGTCAAGAGCAAAGATAATCTAGATATTACCCCCAAAATAGTGCTGACTTAGATTTCAGTGTAGGGACAATAGCAGAATGGATGATGGGGATGAATGTACTGCAATTCATTACCACATCCCAGGTGGCAGCAAAACCCTAAGTGTTTCATGCACTTGAGGTGAGAAAGCCCATTAATCTCCATCCCAGATATCGGAAAGAAGCAACATAGGAAGCAGCAAGTCTAGTAGCATGCACTGATGAAACCTCATCTGGACAGGCATACATCTGGTAACAGGAAAGGTGAATTCATACGTGGGCAGATGCAGAACTGGGCTGAGACAGTGATCACATGGACGGAGAGTGTCTCACGGGGAGAGGCTAAAAGAGGCTCAGTACGTTCCGTCAAGCAACAAGAAGGCTGAGAGACTATAAAAATGCTCTCTATAATTTTTTCATGGAGCAAACATAAGGGAGGGAGAAGCGCTATTAAGCCAAAGGAAAATGGGACCAAATAAAGCAAAAGACAAACTTATACACATTGACTGGGCATAAACTTTGGTGGACAGTTGGGAACCTTCAACACTACCTGGAGAGTGATCCTTGGTTGAACACGGGGAACATGCCAGATACAAAACCAGGCAGAAATCTACAGAGATATATATATATTTCCGTGCTTTGTAGTTAAACCTACGAGGTTTATGAGTGCATTTCTGCAACAGCAAAGCTTGGATTAAGTGATTTAGGAAGTCCTTAATCCCTGTGCTGTGAATCCCTCCAGGGAAGAAATCACTAAGGAGTGCCAATGAAATGTAAGTGCGATCTCAGTTGCTCTCTACAGACCCACACAAAACTCTCGGATGGGGAAATACCGAGGTGTAAAAGATCACTTTACATTCCTGTAGCAGTGTCTTTTAAGGCTGAGCTCAGGCTGTATTGTCTTTTCCTGACACAAGCAAGCAGGCTCATGGGGAATTGTCCAGCACCGCTGCTTCCTCATCTCCCCTCACCAGAAACCAAGGCAAGGCGATTAAACACTGGGACTTTGCATGGTGGATCAGCTCAGTGCTATTTAGCGGAGACGTTTCTTTAATTTGTGCACACAGGGTGGCAGTTGTCACGTTCAATGGTCTTCAGACCACTGGGTCTTCCAGTGGTGAGCCAGGACAGAGCTGTGCACATGCTGGGTTGTGAGGCGGGAGCTTCCCTCCGTTCTGGCCATGTTACACATGGGCAGAGTTAGGTAAGCACGGACGGATCTGTTGTCATGAGCTGAGACCTGCAGGGCCAAAGCGAGGGTGGGTTTATGAGCCACAGGAAGGTCCATCTGCTTCATCCACTGCACTTTGAGCGGGAATCAGTCCTGCAAAAGGTGGCTAAAATATAACCAACTACTCAGAGGAGCTGGCAGTGATGGAGGACGGAAGAGTGATTCTCCTTTTGCTGGAGACGGATAACAAAAACACTTTCTTCACAAGTATGCACTCTGTAATGTAAAATTAATAGTACAAATGAGAAGTTTCTCAGTGGGAATTAGAATATCTGAATCATCTTGCCATTGAAAAATCTGACAAATTTCCTCATAACAACCTTGGATCCCCAGACTGTGACAGGAAAGCACCTTCTGCCATAAGATTTTATGCTGTCCTGTGCTACACTTCTAATATACAACTGATTGCACCTACAAAAGGAGGCATGCCTCAGGCTGGAATATGTAGGGACAGATAGTTTTCCCAGCTTTCCAGTCTGGAGAGACTTCAGAGATCAGACATTGCATGTCAGATTGGGCATATGGATTCAGCATGGCAGGTGAAGCAGTTTACATCCAGAACAGTGTCTGTAGGCTACCTTGTTATTAGGCAAACGCTGTCCTACCAGCCTGCCATATGAAGTGGCCAGCCAAGAAGAGCCCTGCATGGAGAAATGATTAACCCTCCTTTTCCGTGGCTATTTCAGTATTTGTGTGGTGGTATCTCATTCCTTAAATTTATGAGAAAGACTATCAATACATCAAAGTCTAGACTTTGTCAAGCCTTTTCATCAATAATAGAAAATTTCTTTTTCTGGCATTCCTTTCCCTTAACATGCATTTAAAACAAAACTAAAAAAAGCTGGAGAGGTGGGCCTGTGTGAACCTCATGAGGTTCAACAAGGCCAAGTGCAAGGTCCTGCACCTGGGACGGGGCAACCCCCGATATCAATACAGGCTGGGGGTGAAGGGATTGAGAGCAGCCCTGCCAAGAAGGACTTGGGGGTGCTGGTGCATGAAAAGCTGGACATGAGCCGGCAATGTGCGCTTGCAGCCCAGAAAGCCAACCATGTCCTGGGCTGCATCAAAAGCAGCGTGGCCAGCAGGTCGAGGGAGGGGATTCTGCCCCTCTGCTCTGCTCTGGTGAGACCTCGCCTGGAGTACTGCGTCCAGCTCTGGGGCCCTCAGCACAAGAAGGACATGGAGCTGTTGGAGCGGGTCCAGAGGAGGCCACCAAAATGATCTGAGGGCTGGAGCACCTCTCCTACGAGGCCAGGCTGAGAGAGTTGGTGTTGTTCAGCCTGGAGAAGAGAAGGCTGCGGGGAGACCTTACAGCAGCCTTCCAGTGCTTAAAGGGGGCCTACAGGAAAGATGGGGAGAATCTTTTTAGCAGGGCCTGTTGCGATAGGACAAGGAGTAATGGTTTTAAACTAAAGGAGGGTAGATTTAGACTGGGTATAAGGAAGAAATTTTTTACACTGAGGGTGGTGAAGCACTGGCGCAGGTTGCCCAGAGAGGTCATGGAGGCCCCATCCCTGGAAACATCCCAGGCCAGGTTGGACGGGGCTCTGAGCAACCTGATCGAGTTAAAGATGCCCCTGCTCACTGCAGGGGGGTTGGGCTAGATGACCTCTAGAGGTCCCTTCCAACCCAAAGCATTCTATGATTCTATGATTCTAGTTGTTCGTATAAATATGCTAATGATCGGAACAAAAATTTTGAACCCTGCTTAGAATCTGAGTTAGATTTTTATAAATGCTTCTGGCTTTTAAAGCCTGTTAAAACCCCACCGTTACATAAACATCTCATTTTAAGAAGTTTGCAAGTATCAAATCCATGCTAGCGAATCTGACCAGATCAACCAACAACATAAAAGTGTTCACAAGTAGGTAACTACCCACAGCAGCCGGAGGCACCTAATCCCTTACAACTCAGAGATACCTGAAGATGTTTGAAGTACCTCCCCTCCCCACTGAGCTATGAAAAGAGATAAGCTCTCAGTTAAGGAAACTTTTCTCAAAAAAGCTCAGGTTTTAATGGATCAGATGTAAGCTAATTTCACAGGGCTATGAAGACCCTGAAGGTTTGTCACAATAAATAACATACTCTCTGGCCAGCTAACATCCAGCCTCCTGTTCCTCTGAGCAGCAGTGACAACACTGACCTCCCCGTAGTCACTTTCTTCACAAATCTTGGGGTTTGGAGTGGTTCGTTCTCGTTGAGTTTGAGAGGTCTGCTAATTTCTTTCCCATATATTATGATGCACTGGAAATAACGTGAATTAATTTAACTTGGTGACCTTTTACAACTGTCAGACTGCAGTAATTTCAGCTTTCTTGATCGTCTCTGGACTGGTTGAAAAGCAGTAGGAAAGGAGGCTTAGTGTGGCTGACACTTTGCATTGTGTCATGGATATGCTTGAGCCTGAGAGGTTACCTGATGAACTCCAGTACCAAGAAAAAGGACAATCCACAGTAAAATGACATATACTCATTTTGAGATGTCTCTTAGGCCCTTTCAAAGTGAACAGTCATGACTCTGAAATGCCTTGCACATAAACTTACGTTAGAAACCTACTGGATTGTACTTAATACAAAAATACATATAGGAATTAGAATATGAAAGCAGATAAAAGATACTATTTCAACAGTTTCATACTTTTTTCTACATAGATTATGCTATTAAAATCTGACAAGTCAGCAATCAGAATAAAACACCGGCTTTGTTCAAAGACTCTGCAACTATGTTAAGCAGTTCCAGAAGAAAAAGAAAGAGTCTAAGCATTTTGTTCTTGCTATTATAGTTTCTGTGGTCTCTCTAGGCATAAATGATAGTAAGATTGGTCTGATTTTTGTTTTGACAGATACAGTGAATCCAACCTGATGTGTTTGTGTAAGTTAACCCGTTTCATTTTGTTATCCAGGGTATAACATGTCTGTCCAGACAGAACTGCTCAAGTTCATAAAAGCAGAATTTTCAGCGAGCGTTCACTGGCAAATGGCTTCAGAGCTGATTAACAGAAAGAGCCTCATAAAAGTCAGAAAAACTCTTCAAAATGAACTTACCAGAAAACAGGAGAAGCTCTTTAGAAACTTGAGGCATACGGTAACACATATGAGTTGATTGGCAATTCAGTGCCCCATTTTCACCTTTAATTCCCACTGTGCATGTTCAACACAACTAACTGTATTTGCAAGCCCTACTGTTTATTTATACTCATTTCTGCTCAGCTTCTGTGCTGTCATGGTTACTTTGCACTAGTCTGTCCATGCAGTTGATATCTGAAAATGCTGGATACATAAATATTTTAAAATCAGAAAAAGATGTTCAGTCTTGTCTTCTCTTTCATATAGTGTCTACCTGACTACCTGTAAATTAGCTCCTCTAGTGACCTGAGCTGCACTTGCCCTTCCCTTATGCATACAAAGGTGTTGAGCATAAACCATCCCGGTGCAGATGTATAGCTACTTCCATTATTTCACTGTTCACAAGAAAGTTTGGATAATTTTGGATCTCATGAAGCTGAGACCCCACTACAAACCAGAACTTCGGAAGTTAGAGCCTCATTTTAAATGATTTGTTGGAAAATACACTGCAGTGACAAGTGTCAATTGATCTATTACCATCTATGGTGCTGCTTGACTACCCTGGTCCTGAAGAGTTCTTACAGAAAAGATTTGTTCCTGCTACATGTTCACAAGCTGGTTGAAGATTTCTCCTACGGCTTCATTATATTACCCAGCAACCAGAGCAGTTACTTGGTCTGAAAACATACACATTCACACACACAGGCGCACTCATGCAATGATGACCCGAAGGCAAGGTTGAGCCAGAAGTGGTACTTCCCTTAACATTCATAATAACCACCCCACTCCCGAAAAAAAACCCACTGCCCTCTCCTGTATTAAAAATTACAGTTTTCTGCAACGAGAAGGATTTTTAGATAAACTGTTTCCTTTCTCTTATGTCAACTAATAACAGAGGGGAAGAGTTAAAATGAGACATCCTCTTATACTTGAAAAAAAAAAATCCAAATTTTGCAATGTGTCTTTTGGCAATGAGTCTGCAGTGTGTTTCAAGCACACAATTAAAGCCTAGTTTTCCCAGCACATTCAAGCTGAGATCTGAGTGTAATTGTTTGTGACCAAAATTACTTCCACTCAGAAAACTGCAAACACAGTTTGCTCTCTCTACAAACTGGAAAGCAGATTTATAATGCATATAAATAAAGCCTATGAAAGTACCTGTATATCCCTTTTTTTGTGCATTGAGGAATTCCCATTCTCTGCACAGAAGTTTTCCATATCTTGACATTTGGGGAAACGATGCCAACGACCAGCACATGCCACAGTGCTGTGAGGCTGTCTGGGACTACCCAGAACTTGGAACCATCCAAAACATTTTTCTGGTTTCCATAAGAATACCCATAGCAGTAATAAAGGCGTGATTCACAAGCCAATCGAAAGCTAAATGACACCAGTCTTAAAAACAGACAACCCAATCAAAGTAACAGTGATGTTGATTTAAAACAATAAATATTATTTTTGTCACTACTTAACAAGGAGTTTCAGAGTGCTCTGCCATGTCTGGTTGTCACCTCAGAAAATCTCAAAAGGAAAAACAAACACAAAACAAATCGGTATTTGCAGCTGCTGTTGCAACTTCAGATCAATTTTCTCTGGAAATGTTGTGATTCTGTCATCCCATAGTAGTGACAGACGGTGCCTTATACTTTTTAATTGAGTTTAATCTTTTACTTACCTACAGAAATAAAGAGAATTCTTAAAGTGTATCATCATGCAAAACAAAGAGAAAATGGCATAAGAGGAAAGATTCAAAGAAAGAATCTAAAGGGCTTTTTTTCTTGTGTGTGACACGAGGAATGCTGTAGCTTGTTATGCCCTTTGCTTGGCATTCTCTTGCAGAATTTTCCCTTTCATCCTATGCTGATAAAGAAAAAGAAGAAAATATAAATTAGAACCTGTAATGTTGAATTTTCAGGAGGAGCAAGGTGAGATATGGCAAACATATATCTGATTTTCTTTTTCTCTTTTTTTTTTCCCCTGTGAGCACTTCTCAATTTGCAAATATTAGCTTCCCTGGGTTACAGGTTGCTTACTTGCAACCTCATTATTACTACACTTAATGAGTTTACTTATAATCAAGAGGAGTCCACCAGGCAAATACTATAACTTATTTAAAAATGTCCTTGCTTCTGCACCTTCCTTTTTCTAGAAAACAGCCCTGATTAGCATTAAAACACCCAGGAGGAGAGGCAGCCCCAAGGTGACCGGGGATGTCAGGGCTGTGCAGCCATGCAACTGTGACACCAGCTGCCGTGAACAGGAGCACAGGCTGAGGGAATGGGATTGCTTAGCTCTGCGCCTTGCCAGGAGGAGCCATCAAATGGCACTTCGGACTGCCCAAAGTGCATCCTTGGACCCCTGGCTGGAGTGGAGCTGGGTGGGCAGGAGCACTGGGCTCTGTGGTCTCAGCCTTAGCACAAACCCTGCTTGCTTTGCAAGTGCCTGAAAGTAATGCCGTCCTGCAGTAGTTTCTGTTGGTCCTGTAGTTACTGTGGAAAGCAGACACCTGCAGCTGTTTTGTCTTTACAATTGTTTCATTTCCTTTAAGTTTCTGTCCTTTACAGACCTTCAATTTAACTCCTAATATTTAGACAGATTAACATCAAACAAACTAAAGGCCATCATTCTATATAGTCAAAAAAATTATTACTTGTAACTCATTTTACACAATTAGCAGAATACAATGCATAGGCCAGTCTTCAAAAAGAAAAAAAAAACACACCCAAAACCCAGAAACAATCAACACTTGGGAAGAATACTTGAGAATGAGAAACCAGCATTATGAGCTACACCACAGACTCATTTTCTTGTCAATAGCGTTAGCAGGAAAGTTTGAAGAGAAGCTTACACACCTAAATGACCCAGCAAGTGATGCTCTAAAAGGATCCTGAACTTGATACAGCTCGCCACAGAGTCATAAACATGAAATGCTCTCCACTCCCAAAAGATACTGTCATGAAAATAAGCTGGACTTGCTCTTACTGTGTAGAAGTTAAAAGCAAATGAAGGATCATCTTTCATTATAGCTGAGTGAAAAGAGTAGTCTTGCTATGCTGTGCTGTAGTAAGCTGGATGGGTCACTCTGTTAAGTGCTCATCTTTCAGTGGAGTGAGCTATAAATGAATTGTACACAGAACTGACCAAAACGTGTACAAAAAAATCTCACCACTGAAAACTGTCAATTCCTGGACATATGAAACAATAAAATATCTTTTGAAATGGCATGAAAAAGTTTTGCAGACAGATTTCGGGGGGGGGAAGGTTCAGAAAACTAAAAACATGCTACCTGCTTTTTGACTTAAAATATCTGTGCTTGGAAGTCCATTAGAATGAAACATTGTTTTCAGTGGGGACCAACAAGCTCACTTCTTCCACGACTGAGCGGTTTGCATGGGTGATGTTTGATCAGGACATGGGGACACTCATTGTTGTCAGATGGTGGTTGTGATGGGGGAATCCTGGACTGCTTTTCTTATCTGATTTCTTCTGCCCCCAACAAAGCCTTCATGCCATAGGCTGCTTGTGAAGAGCAAACAGAATTTTCTTCCCCAAGTCATGTTCTGTTTTGCTCCTTGTGGTTTGTTACCTTCACTATCACTTTGGCAATTCCCCTTTTCAGTTTTAAAGGCCGCCTTTCATGTGGGAAGATATCAGCAAAGAATTCATAATCCACGCTGTCAGCTGAAGAGAGTGATTGATGCACTGTACTTTCTAAAAAAATCACAACAAAGCTGTCTGTCACTGCTGGTTTGCTACTACAGGTGTTCTTGACCCAGGCAGTTTGCTTCTTCATACATATGTCCTTTATTTTACTTCAGTTTCTTCATTTAAAATAATGGCATTGGAACTGCATTCATTTAAGATCATTTCAGATGACACTCCTGCCAGGTCAGAATACAGAAAATGTATTGCAATTGGAGTATGTTCACTTGCTTACACTAAATGAGTTTAACAAGAAAGTGTAAATGAATTATAGATTTGAATTTTAGTTCCTATGCACAGGGTAAATATTTTGGGAGCCATTTTTTTTATGGTTGCCATCAAGCACAGGAGGCACCAGAGGAACAGTACTGCAGTTTAGGAGAGAGAGAGATTCCCCAAGAGGCATACCAGCCTCTGGAATAAATTCCTGACAATTTTCTAGTAAGGAGCCAAGGAAGACAGACACAAAAATACTTTTGGAAGACCCTTGAATAAAACTGCTGACAAGACTTAGCAGATTTTAAAGATTAAATGAACTTTTGTGTAAGAAGAAATATCTTCCTCCCTTCAAATCCAGTATCATTTTTAGTGATAGTTTCATTTTTTTGGCAAGTTTCCCCCATCTTATTAATTATTAGTAGACCGGGAAAGCAGTTGCATTGGGAAAAAATGGGAGACAATGAATCCTTCCCCTTTCAGTAACTCTAATGTCAGAAGACCTGTAGCAGATCATCACCGTAAAATACTGAGTTCAAATCCAACAATACAGTAGTAATAGAAACTGGAAGTGTCTGTTCAATGGAAAGGTGCTGTAGAATACTGACCAGGGAAGAGATTTATAAGTGATTACAGAAAAATCCCTAAAGCTGTCTGCTCATTGTAGAGGCTCAGTGGAGGAAAGCAAACAAGATTCTCAGATACAGTGAACTGCTTGAAGAATATAAATGAGAGTAGGTAGCACTGCTGCACTCTGTACTGAGCAGTCCTCCCCCAGAAAGCTGTATCCAGCAACGATCAAATGGTCACCACGCTTTCAAGAGTGCATGAGAACAAGGAATGGATAATGCAGTCTGATAAAGGGCCTGAAGGAGCTAAGCCAGGAAAAGTAACGGGGAAAAATATGTCCCTTTCTACTTGGAAAGAAGTCAAGGTGAGAGCAATGGGAGCACATGAAATGATAAAGACAATGGGAGGGAAGACAATGGTGCAGACACTTCTTAAAATGTAGTAGCTTGGACTGATCAATCTACCTAGAGTTTCACTGCCACACTGACAGCTAGAATAAAGGGAGGCAGGGAATAGACATCACTGGCTACAAGCTCAAATCTGGCAATACAAGCAACAAATTAGTTGGTTTCTGCTCCTCGTATGTGAGAATTTGGTCTCGTTACGATTGCCCCTTTCTTTGCCTGTAAATCATATTTGATTTTCAAAGTAACAAAAAAAGATTTCAAAAGTTCAAAAGTTCTTCTCAGGACTAAGACAGCACAAGTTGAAAGGAAAAGATTATATTTAATTTATGCATTGATAAAAGTGATGCTTAAAAAGTCCCCACTAGGTAACACAATACATAGAGAAACTGGTTTGAGAGGGGAGTCAGCTCCCACTTCAGCTGATCATCATTTATAAATTTGAAGGAATGCAGTCATAAATAAGCCAAGTCCAGGCTAGACTTGACTTATATTACATTTTTTATGATAAGATTTACATTAGTCTTAACTTGTGGTTGGGGCTCTTGAGCCCTCAGGCTGTTTCCTCAACTCAGTGTGGAAGTAGCATTGTTATTCACTTCTGATATAACATAACGAAGGATCTGCAAGCATATTCAGAAGCCAAATTAGTGCCGGTACCCAGTGTCCGTTCATGCTAGTAGAGGCAGACCCAAGGGTTGGCTCTCCAAGGGCCTAAAGGCAAAACTGTTTAAAACAGTATGACAAGCACGGCTAAGCCTAGAAATGAATAATCAGGAATGACCGTAACCCACACATTGCACTTATGACCTCATTATAATTATTAGTTTTGAAATGCGCAGAAAAAGCATGGTCAATTTTTTTGCCATGGTTGCCTGCAAGAAGCCTTGTGTATTTCCCCTCTCTCTCTGTCCATAGGCATACCTGCCTGTACACACTCTCACTCATGTGTGTATGGCCCTTTCCAACACCAATAGCCCCCCAAAAGGCTGCACAGATGGCTTAGCCAGCCAGCAGTGGGCTTGTTGGGAGCTGAGGCAGTAATAATACACATTTGGCCACCTGCATGTGTTCCAGTGAGCTAGATCCCGTAGGTGGGTCTGCAGCTGTAATATCCATCACCTTCCCCAAGAACAGCAGCAGCTCAGTGGGGTGTTTCTCAGTCCTTCACTCACAAGGGAGAAGCAGCAGAACAGTGAGATGCCTGAGTTGCCCTGTGAGGTATCCAGAGAAACCAATAAAACGCTGGTGAGTGTCTTAAAGAAAGAAAAGGGGTTGAACTCACAAATTATGCGAGATCCCAAGGGAAGCAGATTAGACTAGGCAATAAAAAGATGCATTGACACAAACTTAGATAGTATCAAAGGAAGCAGGACATATAGAACAATGCAAAGATAGCTGTGACAATCTCTCCAGTGCCACGATGGAAGACACGTGAGACAGGTGAGAGGGAGCTGCTGACAGCTGTGTTTGAAAGTCTTTGGACAGGCCCAAGAAGCTCCACCATCATGGCCTTCACAGATGCAAGAAATCTGGGAAAAGAAACTTAAAAGCAAGATTCCAACCACTCATACAAAACATTTCTCCTTTTAAAAAAACAGGTCATGATTATTGTTAAAGTAATTTAATGCTATTATTTTAGTGAATTTTGCCACTGAATGCACAGTATTGAATATTTGCAGTGTTACAAGTGGATGTAACCTACTCGTGGGGCGTGTTACCCTGAAGTTAATTACTTTCCCTGCCTGTAACTATTAGTCAAGCCCATGGATCTAGACTCAAAATAAGACCATGTAGAGTGGATAATTTCCAGTGGGATAGGGTCAGTGACATGAACACGTAGAGGAAATGAGTATTTCAGCTCAGCCCTGAAGATCTCAGCTCCAAGGCGGGATCACACTTGCTACTTGCTACTCCTGATTGGCACTGAACAACCTTATATTGAACAGCGGTACTAGCACACTGAAAATAAGGAATGGTCCAGGCCTCCACACTATATCACATTTGTGGGTGCTATGCAATATTGTATGCAATTAACAAAAATAGACTTTTAATGCAAGTAGTAGTCACAGGCCAGTTTCTGTTCTCCATCACTGGTGGCTGCCACGGTGGACTAAGCTGTCCCCAGAGGCAGAGACCCGGCACAGCCGTTCTCAAACTCCTGTCTCCTTTCTGTGAAGGAAGGACAGTTGCCAAATTAAGGTGCTCCATATCTTTGGTCCTTGTGTGCTTTCAACTGAGCCATGAAGAGACACTACCAAAAAAAAATTCATCTGGCATAAGACTAGAAATTGTTCCTTCAATACTTATGGCTATTGAGATGCTGGTTTGGATAGAAGATATGAATGTGTGTTCCTAGTAGGTGAGTCACAAATTCCTACACATCTCCTCTACTCTAACACCAGTTTATCCAAGAAATGGTCTTATCTTTTCATACTATCACTTTCTGCTACATGAAACCAAGCCAATTTCATCTGCTGCTATGTGTCTGAACAGAATTGGGCTTGTGAAATATATTGTCACCTAGGCATTCCAGATGTACCAGAACAAGCTGGAACATAAATCAGAAAGGGCTTCTTCCCATAGGGAGTCTTGATTTCAGATTTATTACACTGTTTCTTAGAGTTTGGAAGATAACACATTATGCCAATTGATTTCAGGGAGAGCAGAAACAGGCCCTTGTTACTCAGAAAGTAGTTTTTCCTTATAGGATGAAATGGAGAGTCTTCTACAGGAGGCAAATGTAATAAAAACTAATTGGTACAACTAAACTAAAACATACAGGTATGAATAAGTCTGGTACCACTGAATCCTTTAACACCAGTCAAATGTAGAGTTAATCAACCATATATTCTCATATCTGGGCACCCAGTAGCCCAGGTTCTAGAAATGGTGGATTGAGAGATAAATTAAAGCCTCCTGAAATTTTAAAAAAAGAAAACCCTCATCTTACATTTTGGCTATGGATCAAGCAAAGAAAAACTCTTGTTGAGCTGAAGAACTGAGCCAGGTCTTGCAGGAGTTAGGTCAATCTCCTCTAATTGAAGAGACCAAGCCAATAAACACCTTACTTTAGAAAGAGCATCATATAAATGAAGAACACCTCCAAAGCCCACCAAGTTGGATTTTTTTACATGATTGCCTAGCAACCAAAAGGATAAATCCACTGTTTGCTTTTCAAATTTCAACCTCCTCTTATTTCAGATGATTCATGCCAAGAAAAGGCCAGCCTCAGAAACTATTTGGAGTAGAGATCTGTAGGTTGCTGGGCCAGACGTTTTTCACTAAAGACAAGAAAACTGATCTTGCTGGCTTGTACATAGAAGTGACGTTAATCTCCAAACTAGCTGTTGCTTTGAATTCTCTGCAGAGATTTCAGGTGTCTTTGTTAAACCATTTCTTCTCTTTCCAGAATGCATCTCAGAGAGATGTGGAGTCTGGTTTTCTCATCTGTTTTATGCTTGTTTTACAGTAGCAGAATTCTCTTCAGATTATTGCTTTCAAAATAAACCAGGTCAATAACAAACGCTCTCTATTCCAATGCCCAGCAGCAACATTTTATACTAAATCAGTCCAAAACTCATGAAGGTGCCTCTTTAATTAGAAGGTGGAAGAGGGAAGAAAAGTATTGTAAAAGTCTTGGTTAAGACTCTAAAGCTAATATAAAACAAACAAACAAAAACCCTCTTGTACAATTTCTTTGTATGGTAATTGGTAGTTTTAAATTCTTAAAATATAATTAATAGAAACACTGCAGACTTGTTCTTAACCATAGCATTAACAGGGGTGTTGGAAGCTAGACATTCTATGGCATCTTGTAATAACACTCTTGGTTTCTTAGGTTCTTTAGGAATTAACCATTTTTTGTAAGGCTGGAACTGTTAGCACAGAATTGGGTATAGTAATTTTACTCACATTGAATGACATGTTTGAAAGTAATTGTTTCCCAATAATCTCTGCTAGGTCACTGCAAACTGTTAGATGGCACCCTGTAGAAATATTTTGTGGCAATGAAGCTTCCATCTTTCATCTACGCATTTGCGACAACAATAAAAATGTGAACAATTTTACTTTAAGCAATATCTTCCATTTTCCACGATTTCACAGCTTGTCCAAAATGTGTGCTGTAAAAATTGGTTTGCAAAGAAATAGGGCCTAGAATAAGAAATACCAAAAATAATAATGAAATAACAGTTATCTTTGAGGAAGATTAAAGAAATAAACAACAGTTGAGCTCATGAGAGCCAAAATGTCTGTGTATTATGTATTTTGGTATACGAAATGCCATTAGAAGTCAGAATAAACTCATACTATCTTAGTAATTAGCAAGGAGATAGAAGATTCAAAGGAAAACTCTGGAAACATTGTGAAGATCTGATGTCCAGCAACAGAAAAAAGGACACTATTGTGTTATTTCCAATGCAAACCAAAGAAAACATGAAAAGAGAGGATCTTATGCTTAAGGAGCTTAGATGGCTGTCTCAGTCTGCTCCATACCCTGTGTAAAACCGTGCACTAGTTACTCTTTGCAGCCTGCACCCCAGTCTGTCCAAATTACAGGCTCTGCAAGTGGGGGACTACTTTGCATTAGGTGTTTGCCTGAGCCATAACATACTCACGTAAGGATCCTGACTGAGTCTTCTAATATAATACTTCAAATAATATTCACAGGATACTGCAAATAATTTTTAGCTTCCTTTTTGTTATTAAATGATCACTGGAGCACTAGAATTTTTTTTTCAAGAGCAATGAAAAGCCCAAATTAGTTCCTTTACAGTGCTCAGCAATTTCACTCAGATGCTTGAAAAATCTGAAGTCTTTTTACATCTGCAACCAATAATCAGCACAAAATGAAGGGTCTATACTATCTCCTGTTTCATCCTTTTTATTTCTTAAATTAATGCATGTAAATAGAACATAGTTTCTTCATGTAAGAATATAGGGGGAAAATAGCATAGTAGAAAAGAAAATGTTTAGGTTTGATACCTCTAGAGTTGCAGCAAGTTGTGACTGTATAGTTTTCACAGAGGCATTTAGAAATACAGTGTGTGCAGAAAATGCCAGTGTGTGAGACAACTATTTTGAGAGTATACATGAACAAAAATAAACACCTCAAATAAAGGCTCACTAAGTTAGGAACAAAGGGAGGATCTACAAGAAAACACACACAGAGGGCAGTTAATGCTAATGTGAGTGCTCTTATCTCTTGGCAGTACTATACAAAACAGTATAACAAAATTACAGCAGGTTCAAGTTTTGGATCTAAGCTACTAGATCTAAAACCCAAAGGTATTGGGGCATATTCTAGCATCATGTAGGAAAACTGACCCAAATTATAGCAGCATCTCCTCCTCTTCTCACTGACACTGGTACAGTTGACATCTGAGCCACACCTAATGGAAGCAGTGTGGAAACAATACAAGACTTCAGGTAAAATCAAGAAACAGAGGTTACTATTGCTTCTGCTCTAAACTGGTTGAAATAAAGGAGGAATGTCTTTTTTCTTTCTTTCTTTTTTTTTTTTTAAATCAGAGACTATAGAAATACTAAGACAGAGTTCTACAATCGGAGTGACACAGTGACTATATTTCAAACACAGTTTTATAATAAGTTCAAGAGTGATAACAACTCCTAAAATCCATCCTGAGTCTGCTTCTTGCAAAGCTGCAGCCCACCTCCTTCGCCTGCTCGTGCTCTGTCTGGATTCTTATATTAGCAACATCACACATTTCCTTCACACAGCTAAACAAACTCAGCAGGAAGTCAAGAGCAAAGGGATTGTAGGATCACATCCTAAATGCCCAGCATGGAGCTAGAGCATCTGCATTTTGGAGAGAAATTAGTGTTCTAAACTGGCTTGGAATAAATTACCCGGACCAGGGTCACCTTAGCTGAAGTGAGCACTGAAATGTGAAATCTTCTTTCAAAAATGCTGGACAGAGAGTGAGCAGTGAAGGGTAAAGTAGTATATTTTGTAGTGCCTCCTGAGAAAAATATATCTAATCTGGGTATCAGTTCAGCCATGGTGAATAATTTAATCATACTTGTAAATGATGTTGTAATAAAAGGTCACCAGATCTGTCAGCCCCTCAACTGCTTAGGTAAAATTAGATCTGCTTTACCAATGTTAAAAAAAATTTACGTGCATAAAGAGTTAGTCCATTAAAACCAAAACAACAAAAATAATGAATTTTGGAAGGAAGGACTTGGAACCCTCCCTGCCAGGAATAGGCGTAAGAATTATAGATCCCAAATTAGCAGTATACAAGGGTCTAGATTTCAGCCTTCAGCCAAAGCTTTTTGTACTGCTATGGCAATATAAACCAACTTTAAAATCACCTTTTTCCAAGATTGTGCTGGCCATTTCCACCATGATTCACATAAGCCATGTCAAGGGTATGGATAAGGTGAGGTACCACTCAATACCACAAGCCCCAGCAACAAAACTTCTCCCTGGGACTATTACAAGTGTGGTCTGAAGTAGCTTTAAATTATTTTTTTACCTGCGTGAAGTACATATTTGCCCCCTCAGCAGCCCCAGAATGATCCTGTGGTAAAGAAAACAAAGATGATATTAGTGCACACCTACCAATCTGCTACCCTGCCGTTACACTTCAAGCTGTGTTTGTGCTGAATGCTACTGCAGCTGAATGAGCCTTTGGCTTGTCTTGCCCTTCGTGTTCAGTGACAAAGGCAAAGCTGATTTGTGAAGTCTTGGTGTCTGTCAGGGAGTAGAGATTGCCCAGGGAAGGAGAGTTCATGTGCTAGAACTGGAAGTTTTGCTTATTCACATTTGATGTAGATGTTTTCAAATAATGGAGCATCCCCAAAAGTTTATTTACCAGAGATAATTCTTAATAAAATCTTTGTCATCACTCACAGCTTGTTGTTTACCCATGTGATAAATTGGAGAAGCCTATGATAAATGAACACATCAATTTATCAAGCACCTTTGATCACTTCATCTGTACTCTGACTGGGAATCCATCATCACCCCACAGTCCAAATGTCTTAGCCTCCAAACAGCAACAAAGAAAACAAGTTGCTCTGCAAGGAGCAGAATTGCCTTTGCCTGGCACCTAGGGATTTACCCTACATACCTCTACAATTTGCCAGTGCCGTCATCCCAGTTCTCCCTGTTATATTTTGTAGAATCAGCCACCAGACGCCTCAGCATCTCTAGTTCTGCCTCATGAGCTCTGGTCCCGCAAACATTGTTAACCCTGGGTTTATCTGGAAACCCCTCAGTAATGGCTGGGCAAGAGGCATCATATACTGTCGGTGAGCCCAAGGTACACACAGGTTTGTGCTATAATTACAACTACTGTAAGTTTTCTACCCATTAAAGAGAGATAACACGAGACCCAGTAGAAACCAGGATCTTTGCATGCATGTGGGTGGGCTCTAGCAGGTGGATTTGAACAGCTTCACATTCTTCAGTGTAAATGAGTTCTTTGACTTATTCATGTTCTTCAGGTTTTTTTATATAACTTGTAGAGTTAGAAACATTAACCAAGGTGCTAAGCTTTACAGGAAAGATTACAATTATTATTAATCACTTCTTTACAAAGTGTTTAATTACAATTAACCTCTAACCCACATTTCAAATATTTCTGTAGTGTATATATTGCCTGGTATTTGAGATGCTGGGATAATGGAATGGCTGAAACACATTTGTATTGATCTGCATCGCTGCTGTCACTTTTGAGTAAAAGGGTCATGATAAACCCTTGCTGTCTGTGCGCACACAGACAGGCACATGCCATTAATAGTTAGTTATCATCAAGAAGCTGCCTAATCGAGTCTAGCTGTTTTACCTGATACACAAAATTTAATCTAAGAGCTGCAAAATTTACCAATGCCAAAGCGGTAGACCTATGTCCTCTTTCCTCCTAGTCTACTCCCTCAAAAACTTTTCCTTAACCTCACTGAACAGAATTCAGAGGTGGAGAAGTGTATCTTTTCCCTTTCAACTCTTGAATTATGGGCAAGAAAAGTCCATATGCAGATGTATTTGGATTCCTCATCTGACATAATCGTCAGAATTTTAGCACCCGTCTGAATTACAATCTGCATGTAATTTGACATGTTGATCTATCATAATTAGTTGAACTGTCTGCTGTTGAACAGAAATTCTCAGGAAACCACCAGAAATACCTTGTGAATAAAAGCATATAGATATACACATGTCTGTACATTTATATATATTACATTTCAGATAATGGTCATAACATCCACAAAATATGTATGTTTTATTTGTTTCTGTATTTTTTTTAAAAAACAGGCTATCTGAACATGTAAAGATTCAGGTTTTCTGTCTTTCCCATTTGTCTGATCTTCCCTTTCACTTTCAGCTATAAGACAAGGGAAGGATGAAAAAGGAAGGGAAACGGCTGTCCTCTAGCCCCTCAAAACCCCCTGAATAAATTCAAAAGGAAAGGCTGAAAGAAGATGCAGAGAAAAAAATGAATTAAGGAATCTGTTACATCTTTAAAACACATAATGTGAAAATGATTTTAGAAATGCTTTAAATTTTCTATCAAAATAATTTTCCATTTTTTAATCAACTCTTAAAAATTCCTTATTTCACCACTATTTGCTGTCTGTGCGCTGATTGACTGGAAAAGCTATAAAAATGTTTGCAAAGATGTCAATGATTACTGAAGAGCATCCATGAGTTTGGGGAGAGAAATGCATTGATTACCCGGTGTAGAAGCTTAAAGATTGGTCAGGCTACTCTACTGAGGTGACATGGGTTTTTTTTACAAAGTACCTGATTATTTCTCTTTTTTTTCCTTTTTTTAAACATTTTAGAAGCTTTTATAGATAGAAGATCTCCTTAAAAATACGTCCTATAAGAGTTAACAAAAAAATAAAAAATTAAAGATCACAGAACTCTATAAAAGCTTAAGAGTACAGTGAAGTGAAAGAGAGGATCACCAAGAAAGTTGTCAAAATACCCTAGATGCAACCAGGACTGTGAAGATTTAAGGGATCCCTTTGCATGTACTACTACATAGACAACGAAACATGCAACTGCTGAAATTTGAGGCAAGAGAGATGTAGCAAACTAGAAGGAGAGAGTTTTAGATAAGCAGACACCGAAGAAGATTTTACAATAAAATACTTAGTGCTGTCATGCATGGGTAAGGTGACAGTGGTAGCTGTGCTTAGGATGATTAAAAATACGGTGAGTGGTCTATGAGATGTGGCAGGCAACAGATTCCCCTCTCAAGCAGTATATATTTCCACTTCCCTATCTCCATTCACTCTTATTTTCTGGCAGAGGGCAACTCTGGTGGTAACTAACACACTTCATTGATGGCTTCCCTTGAACTCAAAACACAGGCAGCTGTCTGGCACAAATGTCCCAATACTCAACATTATTTTTCATACATGAGTTATGATGCGTTTTCAAAGCAAAATCCTCAAATCAAATAATTTATCTGGGTTTGGAGGCTGTGCTATTACATGCTGTTTTATGTTCATTGTCAAACAAACATGTCTGAAGCTGGTCATGCTTCAGAAATGTGAAAAAAACTTGATTCAGCTCCATCGCAGGGACATAAAGGAGTGTTGAGCAAATGCTTCTTTGCTTGTGCTTTGCTCGTGTGTTGCTTCTCCTCCAGTCTCTCCTTCACATGTACATGTGCCACAAACCAAATCAACAAGCTTCCAACCCTGCAACCTGTTAGAAAGCTCCATGAATTAAATGTAGAAAATTTCCACTGGCCTCCATAAACCCTTGTCTTCCTACTATTTTTAAATTGAAGCACATTTTTACTAATTTGTAATCAGCAATTTGTGCAGTAGAGAGTATCAAGAGTTTTTATGGGCCACATATGCAACAAAGAAAGAAATGTAACCAATGTGATAGACAAATTCTAGTGAAAAAAAGACAAAACCCCAAACCAACACTGGTATTGGTGCTTCCATGGATTTCCTGTGGTGTCAATGCATGTTGGAGCGGGGTGCAAGGAACCATCACTCTGCCTGTCTTTGAACAGTACTAGAAATGGTGGTGATCTGTGTCTCTTAATCGTATGTTATACATAGTGTCTGAAAAAGACTGAATGTGATTAACCGAGTGAAGGGTTTTATGAAATTAGATGATAAAATGAAATTAGTAGATGGAAAATTCTTACACATGTAATAAATTACATTCAACTGTATTGCCACCAAGTAGAACTTTTTTCCTGCAAATTCAAGGATTGTCTAAGATTCCTATAACAGACAACAAAAATATGCATTAAAAAAAGAGTCCTCTCTGTCATAACTGTGATTATCTGTCTTACAAAATTATGATCTAAAAGCTCTTGACTAGACAATGAATTTCTTTCCTATGTATAATGCTGCTCTCTGTAAAGAGGAGGTGTTCCAGGAGAAACAGGGTGCAGAAGATAAAATTAAGGATGTTTTCAATAAAAGAAGACAAAAGTCATGCTGAGGATCTGCTGCTTCAGATCATAGATGCACAGTGCACAGTACAAATAAATAAGGGCACAGTACGGACTGCAGGGGTCTTCTGACGGACGCAAGTGCTGAATTGTAAAAGGATGCAACACTGGTGCACAAACAGTTAAGAAAAAATTACACTGTCATGAAAATCCCAGCTAAAAATTAGGTAGCATTTAAGTTAGACCATCATCTTGGTCTGTGGCCTGAGGTGAACTAAAGTGCCGCCTTTAGGTCAGTTTTACATTATTCATTTATTTATTTGTATTTAGTTCATAACAAGGAAGGGCATTTAGCCAAAAGTCCAGATATGCCTGACATGAGTTTCAAGAATGAAAATAAAATTAGATTCAGTTACCTCTGTGACAGTCAGCCAATAAACTTTACAGGTACTTAAACATTTTGCACCCTCGAAGCTTTCAGTATTAAGTTGATAAAGACAGAATGTGACATAACTGCTCCTTTTATTTGTTAGTGGGTTTGCAATTATACCTGGGTCTCCAAGGACACAGCCTGATAGATGATGTTTCAGGGAAACAAAATACAATACAAGTTTTGTTATTCTCAGCACCTTTTTGCATAATAATGAGACTGGGCAGAGGGAAGGTTATGCTCAAATATAAGTGCACAAGGTTTGCCTCTAGGCTGCTCTGCAGGAAACCTAAACCCATAACAATTACAGTGTTTGTTACTGGAAAAATGAGCGAGAGTAATTAGAACGATGCTCTTAAAATCACCAGCTCTTTGTAATATACGCTTTCTAATTTAGTTTGGCAAAAGTGGCTTGTAACAGTGTGAGTATATATTAAAGAAGAAGCAATTAGGCAACTAAACAACCATGATGACAGCTTTTTAGTAAATGGTTTAGCTTTTAATTTTGAAATGGCAGGTCCCACTGAGAACAATATTCTAGAACTGTAGTTTTGTAGAATGTGACAATGTGTTGTTGGCAATTAATTAAAAAGTTCTCTCCTTTTTTTCCTGAGGAGACATAGGGTAGTGGTCACCTGTTTGCAGAGTTTGCTCTGTGATTAACACCATTGTCTGTAAAACAGTTTGCAACATATCAAATACAAATTGAAAGTTCTGTTCGGCTTTTGTCTGCAGTCACTTTGTGAAGTGGGAACCTGAAATATCCTCCAGCTGCCATGGGAAGAGCCCCTGAGCTGGGCTTGACTGCACCATACTACTGAAGTCCCTGGCAAGCTCCTTCTGACTGTGCCAGCTTGTGCTCTTCAAAGCTATGACACTTCTCTCTTATTTTCCCCAGGTAACTCGAAAGCCCCAGAAGAAAAAAAACCCAAACCAACCACTTTTTTTTGGGCAAAATCCTAACTGAAGGTGGGCCTGGTGAGCCTGGCAGGGCACCAGAAGGAAGGATTGATGAAATCTTCTCATGGCTCCATCCCACACCTGCGTTGTGTCCTTAGGCACATCCTTTAATATCTCTCCCCCTTCAGTTTATGCTGCTACTTACTTTCTCCACACAATGTGCAAAATGCTTTATTACAATAGTTGAGTGTGCAAGCATATTACAGAATCATTGGTAATTGGAGGATTTAAAACTCACTTTGGGTTTATACGAGTGGTCTATATGGCAAATGTGAGTTTCAGTTTCACCTCCAGGGTCTTTTAACTTCGAAAATCGATGAGCAGTTGCATTAAAAGGTTTCAGCTCTTTTTTCCCCTCTTTCCAAACTGTCAGTAAGGATTTTAACCATCTGTTTAACAGAAATCCATTAACACAATTTCATCATATCAAAACAGAAAAGCCAGAGGCACGGATACATACCGGGTCATGGTGAATAAACATTCCTGTCCTTGTACCATGGTTCTTGCAGCGCTGAAGCGGCACACTCAGTGCTGCTGCCTTGTCATCAGGGAGATCCAAATGCAACTTCCTGACCTAGAGAAACAGCATGAAACGTGAGATGACCCTCCTTAAACTAGAAGGCCTCCACTTCACAACACAACAGGATTTCCAGAAAACAGCAACAACATTTTATCCCTCTGTTTGCTAGCACATTAGCAGCTTTTCCTGGCATGGAGCCAGCATAGCACTTATGTAGATAAATTCAAGCATTTGAGTGGTGCCATTAAACTCAATGGAGATACTCACATGTCTCAAGCTACACAAGTAGGTAGAGTCCGTACTGGATCAGGCCCACAGAAATGAGGAGCGGGCCACCATGACATTGGATTCGACATATTTAATACATACCTGGAGTGCGGGAAGAAACACCTTAACATTTAGAAACCCCTCCAAAAGAGAGACAGAGATTGCTAAGTTGAAAAAATGCGAGGGGGAAGCTCAGCTGGATGCAGGGATAAACCCCAGTGTTCTCAGCCTTGCTGTTCTGAAACATGGACTGGGATGAAGTGAACTACAGAGCGGAGAAATCCATCCCCGGAACTACCAGGAAGCTTATTTCCTAAAAGTACATATCAGTCAAACATGGCTTTTATCGCTCAGCTCTATCATCATATGCAGCTGATGGTAAATATATTTACCTCTAATGTTTTTTACGACCTAACTGAGCTAAAGTGCTACTGCTGATCTCACTTGGCTTCCTCAATAAATGTAATGGAGCAAATCTCGTAACTGCTTTCTGATCTAACATACTTAGAGATTATTTCACATTCTACTTTTGAAATTCAGATGTTCAGATGATCTGAATTGCTGCAAATTATCAAAAATGTCATTTCTCTACCATCGTTTTCAACAATTGCCTATGATCCCAATAAATAAACTTTGTAGTATTGGAAAAATGAGATTAAGATGTAGAAGACAAGCTAATCCAATTTGACTATTTCCTATACTTATCATGATGCTTGGAAATAATTTATTGCAATATTAGAAATGAAAGTGCAGCTTTAAGTAGAAAAACAAACAAGTGCTGGAGTTTCCAGCAACAACGCAGTAAATTTCATGTATGAAGAATGCCAGTTCATGCTGTAGCATTTCTCTTTTTCTTTCCTATCTTACTGCATTAGACTGATATGAATTCATATAGCAAACTACCTAGAATTGCTGACATGAGCTATTTCACCACCACTGCAAATTATCCAAAACAATTATTAAACAATATGTTGTAACATAGATTACACATATTGTAACAGAAGGAGAAATAAAACCTTTAAAACATGATAAAACAAAACCTGGTAAAATGAATAATAATAATAACAGAAATGGAATATTAAATGAGTAACAGTAAAAGAACCCCAATCTTGTGTAAACCTAGTTATAATTTGTATGCATCTGTTGATTCTTCTGTTAGAGATTTAAGTGTTAAATTGGAAGAAATGATCTCCTTGTGGATGTAAGATTAAGCAGATTTTTCCCTATATATGAAAAAAGAAAGGTAAGCAATACAAACAACAAAATATAGCTGATTCCTAGAAAACTCTCCACTGTATTACAACTACAGACCAATAAAACTCACACATCTACTTTAGAAGTAAAATGGAATCGAGTTTGACTTTTTTTTTTTTAATATCACCTCTAGGCAATGCTGGAGAAACGTTCTGATAATGTACTGCAAGACTTGTTTTAAATTTTCCCAACTTGAGAAACACTTAAACGCACAATTCAGAAGTAACACTCGAACATGGAAAAGGTAGCTGGCACTGCTTACAGCCAAAAAAAGAAAAGGAAAAGAAAGAAAGAGATATGGGATTATAGAAACTTTCTTTCCTATGCCTCAATCTGTGAGCTGCATCATGTAAAAATAAATCCATTCCACTACACAATTTCCAGAGCAAGAACTACCTTGCAGCTGCTGTATTCATTTTTCTGGAAATAACTGAGAAGCAGTCTAACCTCATTAACGAAAAAACAATACTTGATTTACTCTTCATTTAAATAGCAGATACTCATCAAATTTCACATATTGATGAGAATATGCATGATATCTGCAGTTATTTAAATGTTTTGCATTTTTTATTCTGTCTCTCAGTGTGTCACACTACATAGGTAGTGAGGAATACATGACTGAAGGACTGTAATTAGATCAGTTCGTAAAGGTTGTCAACTGTGTTATGTAGCTTTTATTGTTAACAGGAAAGGAACTAGAAACCCACTGAATCCTTAGGTATGATCTCTTTAGAATAAATTGTTCTTGCAGTCTTTGTTCTCCATTTCTGCTGAATAGGTTTATGATCAGAGCTTTCTCTCACTGATAGAAGCATTTATTCTAAAACCTCTCTTCAAAGGAAAACAAATCAAGTAGAAATCAGAACATTCTGAGTGATCAGAATTTGATGTTTTCTGTGATAAAACAATTGTTGTTCACTGTGGCAGTGCATTTCCAAGAGCAATTTCAAGAAACTGGCTAACTCTCTTTTCATTATGTACAGTGGATTATGCATAGCTGGTGCAAGAGTTCCCGTTTCGGAAAGTAGCTGAATAGGAAAAATGCACATGCAGTTTGTGGACCTGAAATTGCACATGCAAGTTTGGAATTAAAGATTAGATTCTTATTTCAGGATAGATTGAAGAAAAATCTCCTGTTGATCCTTGATTTGTCCCAGGTACAAATTTATGGAGATCAAGAATCACTTACAGCTCAGGGACCAGGTGTTTGGCATGTGACCGCTCTTGGCTACAGCTCAAGCAATGTGTGTTACCCGGTCTCAGAGCACAGTTTTGTATGAACTAGGTTGGCAATTCGTCTACCTGGGTTAAAACTTTCAGGTGAAAAAGGCTTTAAGTAAGAGGTTAAGCCAGACATTTGCAGCAGGGAGTTTGAGCAAATTCATATTCCTTTATGATCCAACAATTCAGGGATGCTTACCCACCTAGTGTTGGGGAAGGCTGTAGCAAACAACTGAGGGACACTGAATCTTAACATCCTGCAGCTCTTTTGCAAGTGAAAGTCCAGCTCTATCCAAAAGAGTTTGTATGGGAAAACTGAAGCTGCAAACCATCAATGTTTACCTTTAAAAAAACCCACAAAAAACAAACCCCATTTTTTCCCCTGAGACGAGCTTGAAAAGAAGAAGAATAGTTTTAATGCTAAAGTATCAACTTCCAACGTATGTAATACGTATATAAGCTATGTTGGCAGAACAGCATCCATAGAGAAAAACCCGGCAGGGTAAAGTTGGGTTGTTTGTACCAATAGTCTTGCTTGTGCCCATGAGGCACGGTATTGTCCTTACTTCAGTGATCCCTTTGATTTCCATAATGGGAGTGGAATAGCAGCACTTCTGCAAGTCAGAGTAACCAGAAAATCAGGTTAGGAATTGAGAAACTCAAGAACACAAGTAGTGATGAGCTGCCTACACATGGGGAGTCTGTGGCAGGAGCACAGGCACATCCAGACACACCAGTGCAGCTGAACTAGGCAAACCTGAAATTTTTTTCCTTCTACCACCCACTTCTTGTGTCATATTGCACTTGAGAACTTCAGTGCAAGTGTAACAGCAGTTCCAATGGAAAACTGATTTCTTTGCTGCAAAGCCTATATGCTACATAGGCTTGAACATCATTTCCTTATAGATATTGAAAAAGGCAAACGCCTTGTGAAAAAAGTAGCACACAGTCATATAATTAGTTGTGGCATTTTTCTGCAAGAGGGAGAAAGAGCAAAGTGACATTGTATTGGCATTTTTATGCTGGCATTTCTTAACTTTAGCAAAATTATTTTTGGAACTCTTCATAATGTTATTCTAACATAAGATGTAATTTTGTAGTAATGCCACAAGTTTAGAAAGTAAGTAATCTAGGGGGGAATAAAAATCACAGCACATAGGACTGACACACATATAATTCATCATTACCTTTGGATCTGCTTTGAAAACCTCAGAAACCTTGTGGTTTTGCTGTCTTTTATTGTAATTTAGCATCACCATCTCAACAGCAAGCTCTCCATGGGCCAAAAGCTTTGTCAGGCTTTCATGAAGTGGTGAAAGGTTCATGCGACCTTTTATTAACCTATTTTCATGGCCTCTCTGCCTCCTCACAGAAGTCTCATGGGACAAAGCAGTTGCAAGAAGTATTCAAAATAAGGTAGTTAGGCAACTAAAGGCTACTGCTCACAGTAATTAATGCAAAAAATGGTACAACACTCTGACTTGAAAATCAGGCAATTAATAAAAGTCCATTTGGGAAGTTTTTACCAAGTTAAAAGTTTGTACTTGGACTGGAAAACATTTAAGTTTTCTTTTAGCCTTTCACAAACTCATCATGGATAACAAACAAGTCAGGACAATGATCCACTGGCCACTGACGCCTTGTCAAAGTTTTGATTCATTTACTGCTGAAGTCAGTGGAGGCTTTTCACAACTATTTCTGTATTCAAAGCTCCAATATTAACTTAAGTCTGCTTCGCAGTACAATTTATTTCCCCTTTCCCCCCATTATGCTATTTGGTGTATGTTTTCACTACACTCTGTCAAAGCTATACTTTAGAAAGGAAACCTATCCTCTAATGAAGCTGCTTGCCTTGGACATTCTTAAATGTATTAAGGTTTGATTTTGTGCAACAAAATGCTTTTAAGGAAGTTTGTTCCTCTGAAGTATTTCACAGGCCTCCAAGTTACACCTCGGAAATCTATTAATACTGTGGTACAACAGAATCCTTAGATAGTGGTTTATGCTACTGCAAATAGCAGAGACCGGTGAGACCCAAACTGTAATTCAGAATATTTGAAAAGGTCACAACTTCTTCATCAGAAAATTAAGTTAACCCTGAAGCAAGGATCTTCTGGTGGCTTTTAAAACTGTGTTTTCCCTCAGCTACTCTCTCAAGGGTCCAGCGGTGCCATTCTCATCCACACCTTTTTCTGTGCACGGTCTCACTCTGGGCACTACTCAGGGTAAGAGAAGACAGCAGAAGAGAGCAGCATCACAACAGCTCAAGCTGCCAGTATCCTGTTGGAAGTCTTTTCATGGTGGCTTTACTCAGCCTAGCACATCCCAAGCTCTAATGACATCTGCAGCTTTGTATTTTAGTATCATTTGTGTGGAAGACATCAGTTTTGTTCTGGATCCCCACGTTGCTTGCCTGAAAATCAGTGCCTAAAAAAGAAAACCAGAAAAACATGGTTTCGGAGGTATTTCTGCTGACATAGGTGGAAGAAGCAGCATTGATTATTTCTTTTCTAAGGACACCAAACACTTAGGAAACTTCTGGAGCTCCTAAAGAACTATACAAAATACTCAGAAATTCAAGGAAGCTTGGTCTAATTGCCCCATTACATACTATAAGACAAGCAGTGTTTAGTGATAGGGAAAGGTTTACCTTAAAAACACGCAAAATGGAATATATGCTCCACAATCCATATTGCTCAAACTGCAATACAACAGGCAGGCACAGAGATTACCACTATTCCTGAAAGGACTAGATGTACAAATGGATAACCTAAACTGCAAATATGAAAAGAATACCAAAGATGCAAATCACTAAGATTAAAAACATTAGTTAGTAGCTGGTTGCCAGGGGGTAGGAAAATACTCTCCAAAGGAACAGATAATTTTCCTTAGTGGAGCTGTTGCATCTCTCTGTGAAATATTATCATTGGTCTCTATTGAATAGAAAATCATGAATTAAATGAGTGCCTGGCGGGATGCAGGATTTCTCATCATCATACCTGTGCATATATATGACCAAGGGATAGTGGAAGCTGAAAATCTACCACTTAACAGGGAGCTCTTGCTGTGTGCATTCCGAATGTAGTGTAATTAATACCATCTATTCATTCTGACTAAGCTTTCCCTATTTTGGCTCTAAGCATCACTGTTGCCTATGAATAAAGTCCAGACTATCCGCTGGAAAAGCTAATCCAAGGATGGATGCTTGCTTGTGAAAAAATCTAGACGCTAACCTTCTAATACTGCCACGACTCAGAGAAGATGCGGCTTGTTACAATATTTGTTATTTAAGAGACTGCTAGGAATAAAAAAAATTGTAAGTTTTGTTGTGTTTGATGTAAAAAACCCACAAACAAATCCCGCTGAGCCTGTTTTGCAAACATGCTGAATTTATGAGGATGAAAGGCAAGTCAGAAAAAGGTCATGCCTATTAATTTCAATCCTTGTGCAAAACCAGCATATTCTATACATGCCTAGTAAGATTTGTGGCATTTGGGTAAATACATTTGTATTCCTTTAATGCTATTAGTAGTATCTGTGCTCTGCATTGCTAAGTATATTTCAAATGGTATCTTTTGCAATTCTGATATACTTCAGTTAAATGCAAGCATGATATTATAGGCCTATAATTTACTATTTCCATCACATTAGCTCCTTCTCACTTGGTGAAATCCTTTATATTTTGAAAGGTCTGTTAATAGGATTGGACAGTTTTGTGCTTTCTACTATGAATTTTTACCTTGACATCACAATAATCTGGCTATGTCTTGCGATGTTTGGCAGTGCACAATTAGAACTGAATGGGCAAGATTTGAGAAGAGCGGGACTTCCCCATCCCATTAGCACTGCTCTTTGTGGCTCACATCCTCAGCCACATGATGGAAAGATGCTCTTCTCATCCCACTGACATCCTTCTTCACATCATGTCTATATTCAGCCCTGCAATGAAAAGCATTTCCTTTTTGTACAGGAAGAAAAAAGTCTTCTTTCATCTTAGAATAAAACCAAGTCCCTTCTAAGCTTCTCTGTGCAAAAAGAAGAGAAAGCCCAGCACAGGACAGTCTACTATCAGCATGCTCATCTAAAGAGCATGGAAACCAGGGTTCAACTTTCATGTCAGTCACAAAGAGAGAAGAGTGTCTGGCCACCAAATGCAGAATATTTTTCCTCTGCACTTTCTCACTGATTTTGGCAAGAAATCAATTCTGAATCTAAGATAATTTGCTACACAGAGATAAAGGGAGTTTCATGCTTGTGGCAGCGGGGGAGCTGTGGAAGAAGGAAGCAAGAGGAGATGCATGTGGGACAAGCGTGGGGACTCCTGAACCTACAAGGTAACAGAGTTTGGCAAGTATCTTCAGGGCTTACAACCACGTTGTGATTAGTGAAGGCACCACAACAAGGTCCCGCTGGCAACGGAGTAAAGAATGTGGGGGTGTGAGAAGCATAAATAATTTATAAGGGCTGCGTAGCATCTCTGTGCAATGAGAAGCTCTTTGACTTCTGCTGTATATAGCAAGCCATAGATTTGTCATCTCACTTTCACTGACAAGTTCATTGCTGCTGAAGTGTCTGATTGCTCAGCAGAAAAGCAACAGTTTGTATTACAGGATGGAAGACATTGGATACAGTCAGGTTGGGAAGGAATTCAAAGATAAGATTAAAAGGTAATTAAGAATGGTTGTACAACACTAATCTTTTAAGTGGGCACGGATGAGTCAGTTTTCATCAGTTTTGTTTACACTATGTGCAAAATGTTGATGAGGACGGTTTTTCTACTTTGCATCAGTATTCAATAGTGAAGACTATATTAGTAAATGAAGGTGAAATAAGAGCTTATACAGTAGCTGATGGGACTGTATATCAATGCTGTAGACAACATGCACAATGTAATGAATGTTTTGTGGCTAGGGAACTTAATTGTTAGTATGGGAAGGAGGAGCTGAATGATGTACTAAAATGAAAATTTGAACGCTAATTGCAAAACTCCCTGACATAATAGTATCAACAGCAATCTTCTGTTCTATCTTAATTTACTAAACACCAAGACCACATTTATTAATTAGGAATCGGATCCTACTAGCAGTACAACCAGAGAGCAATTTTACGTGTGTGAATACATCCACAGAAGCAGTCACATGGCTTCTGTGTCTGCAGAATTGGATACTAGATGCAGTATACCAATCTGGGTAAAATACCCTAGGTCCTATAAAAAACAAATTCCCTACCAGCATCCTGAAGACAGCCTCCCAAGATCAAAACTAGCTTAGTCCTGCTGAAGAAAAATCTATACCATCTGGATCCAGAACTGTTTGTGTTAGTATCTCATTTTATATTGTATTTTTAAGAATGAGCTTGCAACTATTTACAGGTTCTCAGTTCAGGTCTGGAGGCAGTGATGGGAACTGGTAAGACTGTGACTGGTTTGGGTCTACATTATAAAGCTGAAGTGATTATGAATTAATCATTAATATGTTTTTTTATAGCTTTACCGACTGGTACAGATGGAAATGCCTGTCCCATGAATGAATCTGCATTCAAATCAATCAGTTTTCACAGGATTGACTTCCTCTCCACAATCTCACAACCACATATCATCCCTCCCTCCACAAGCTGCAAGCAGATTAATTCATGTCGCATAGACCTACTCAATGGTGCACGTATTTACACATCCTTTTAAGTTCTTCTGAAGTAAATGCATATACAGACAGGAAGGTATAATCTAATAGCTCATTTGCAAATGAATAAATCTGTTGTCGGTGCCTCACCAAGAAAAGCAAGCATGTGTCCTAAACACAGTTGTTGAGATTGATGCTGATTAGGAGCTACAGCTGGGGTCAAATTTTCAAGAGGAAAGTTGTTTCACTGAAGACACTATAGATGTAGCTACTAGTACAAGTGCTTTGATTTGTGCCTCCAGTTCATTTTCTGGTGATACATTTTGTGACTGCAAGTTGTTCTCCTTGAAGAGAATTTCGGTTCTGCAATACACCAAACTGAAAATGTATCCTCAGTTACACTGTCATGCCCTCTGTCATACGTACCTTTCTAACAGCATGCCTCACGTTTCATTAGTAATAGTATTTGACACTGTTGTGAATACATAAATTCTAGAGCCAAGGCTGTGAAGAATATTAGATATGAAATACAGGTACTCTTTCCAACCCCAGCCTTTGTGCAAAGATTAGTTCTCATGAAGTGAACCTCCATCCTCGGTTCTGTTAGGCCAGCTATGTCACTGCTAATGAAGTGCACAGGAGAGCAACAGGACATTTATTATTGTGGTGTACAGATCTTGGCTGCAGGAGTGAGGTCTGATGCAGAACTCGGGGAGTCGTGGTGCCTGCCGGCTTGGGAGTTTTACTCAGGGCCACTGTGCCTTGCTTTACTCAAATGAAGAATTAGCATTTGCATTAAGATGGTCTTTTTGATTAAATCAATGGACCTATAAGACAGGATTTATCATGAAGACTTTTCTATAATAGAACTACTTCAATAGGCTGTGCTTCAAGGAAAAATAATTTTTCAAGGGGAAAAGGCCATTTTAATCACATTTATTTCAAGTTTTCTCCAGGGTATTTTATACCTCTTGGTCTTACTGCTATGCTGCGATTTTTTTTTTCCACCCAGTTTGTTGTTGTTGTTTTCTATAATTGCTACTGGCACTTTTGCTTGAACAATGAAGAAGAACAAGGTAGATCACCAAAACTAAGCCAAGGAATCTGGCTTTTAATCTGGTTTAGTAGTACACATCTGGTAAACCTAAAGACCTGAAATTATTCAATTAAATTGCTTTGGCTTCTTAACTATGGTTATTTTATGATACACATTAGTCTGTTCAGCTTTGTGACCAAAATGAAGAAAACATTTTTTTTTACCTTATTTTTGTAAAGACATGAGTTTTTTTATTGTTGTAACATAAATGTATATACCTGCTCCCCTTGTAACTTCCAAAAACTTCTTACTCCAAATTCATACCCTAACAAATTTGACAAAGCTATCCTAAACCAGTAAGTTCATTGGAATTTTGTCAAAGTGTTTAGTAGATACCAAGTTAATAGAGGCAGCAGTGAGATGCCATTCACTGCAGGGTGAATGTGCTTAAGAGGCAGCAGAAGACCTGTTGAGGAGAATGGCCTTGAGGAGCATTCGCAGGAAAGCAGATCTCAGCGCTGCTCTTGCTCCTGCGTTTGCCCGGTAGATTGGGCGTATCGTCTCCTCAGGGCAGGCATGGGGTTGTCCCTAGAATACAGAGTCCAGTGGATGGATGAATAATCTCACCCTGAACTGTCTAATCAACAAGATGATTAAGATATGGGGAGACATCATTCATCTGAAGATACAGATGTTGTAAGACTGAAAGGAAAGGAGCTAGAGAGCAGGGAGGCATAGTTCTTCCTGGAAAGTGCCCTGCCTGGCACACCTGCCCTGGAAGCAGCCTGCCTGTTTTCAGTACAAGCTGTGAGCAGACCAAAATAAAGAAAGATTGGGGAAAAATTATCAAATGATTTAATAACTTGATACCATTTTCAAAAGATAATTAGGAGCTTAATTGTCATAGACTTCCAGTGAGATTTATATCTCCACGCACCTGTTGTTAGTTTTCAGAAGTACCTGAACCCAGTAATCTTCAATGTAATTTAGGCTTCTAAATCCCTACAACATTTAAAAAGAATCTAATTTAGTTTCTCTCTGCTCACCTCACCACACCCTACTTTCAACCAACATACAGGTATGAGAATGACTGACAAGCTTTCAAGTCAGCCAGGAATATCCAAATTAACAGTTATCCACTCAGCACCTCTAATTCACTATTTCATTAAAAATGATGGTAATTTGATACACAATAATCCTGAGAATAGCTTGCTCAAAATCCCTTGAGAAAACCTGTGAGAGACGGTCCTGTCAGGTAAATTAAATACCAGGAAGTAAGGGGATGTTATTTTACCTACTGCAAATCAATCATAGGTGCTGTTTAAAAGGTCATTTGTATGTAAGTGGAAATTTTTTAACATCCCTGTTTAAAGGCACTAACTGTTATATGCAGAGGCATAAATCCATGGAACTCTTGAATACTAGAAAAAATGCTCAGAGGCTTGTCTGTAAGAACCAATTACCTGCTGATTCACAAAATTTCATGAATTATTAAAGAAAATCAAAGATTGATGGGATCTACTTTCACCCATTTGAATTGGCAATAAAAGTATACAGTTTCCCTTTCCAGGAATATTTCAGAACTTGAATTTTTAAAGTGATTTTGCTCTGAAGTGAGATATGCCTGGAAAAGCATGGCTTATTCACTGTAATATGGTTTAATTGCAATAATACATAGATCAAATATTATTTACCATGAATAAAAATAATACTTTTTCATGAAGAAAAGAACAACATTGTGTATTATCAGTGATCATATGTTTAAAGAAAAGCAGTAGAGATGGCTACTCCACTGTTTTTCGTTTTAATTGTGCAATAAAAGATTAATTAATATGAAGCACAAACTCTGCCTGCAACAGTGGTGTGAGGAGGCCACATGCAAATTTATAGCCTGGATACTGAATGTGCACTAGTACAAATTTCTTCAAACATATTCTTGTCTTTCTCATGGAATGACCTGAACTTATGACCAGTATCTTGTTAGCCTGATGAGTCAGTGAATTCCTTCAAGGCCAGATGGGGACAAGTCCTATAAACCTATGAACTTCCACCTGTATTTGAAGACATGTTGTACTTATTCACACATTCATGGCAATTGAAAGCTGGCCGACAAGCACAGAACTAAGTTTCTGAACTCAGAAAGGTACAGGTCTGTGCCTCTGGTTTGTGGGCTCTTCCAGTGACATTTTTTTCTGGAGAGAGTCTACTGCCCTGCCTGTGTGCCTCCTGTGCTCCTCCTTCTGTACGCCTCGCAGTGCTGGCCAGCATGTACCCGTCTGTTGTTCCTTCCCAGCATTAGTCCAATATGGGTGCTCACTTCAAGCTAAGGCTGAACATTTTCTTTGCACTGGTCTCTGACCAACCATCTGAAATGGACAGAGAAACATTTTCTTCTGCCCCCTGTGTGTCTGTGTTAAAGAGGTTCTGCACAAAATAATGTACTTAATTTTTTTATCCAACCTGGTTAACAAGTGATGGATGATACCAAGGCATCTTCAAACTATGGTTTGAAATCTTGATAGCATGTATTCTTGTCACAAGTAGACAAAAAGAAAAAGCACTTATCTTCGCATAACAATGTCCCCAGTGTCTGGGGACTTCAATAATTACAGCCCAATTGCACAACACTGCACTTGCTTCTGTTGGATACCAAGCACAAAAACGTGCATTGAATTACAAAGCCACAATCTTTTACATATGAAAATTACCCCAATTCCTAATGTTTTCAACCAATGCAGTAAGCCATTGTATCCCACCTTCTCTACCTGGAAGTATTTACCTTGGAGACTGGATGTTTGGTCAAGAGCATCATGGTGTTGAATTCTAACGATGACTGGCAGCCTCATGAACTGCGTTACCTACAACTGAAATAATGTCTCACATAAAGCTGCTACTATAGCAAGTGAAAGAGCCCCCCGAAGGAAGACATCAGCACTAATCTTCAACATCTCAGTGAGGAACAGAAACACTCCCTTTGAGGGCCAGCAGAAAGTCCTGGGATATGCTGATCTACCAGCCACTGCCAGAGCAAATGCACTCAGCAGCACATGCTTCACTCTTCCAGGATACCTATAGTTCCACCAAATTTTTTCTAATGTAAATCCTACTTCCAGTTTACTTTATTTAGGTCCTCAAACACCATAAGTATGCTGGTTTTGGCTGGGGTAAAGTCAATTTTCTTCATAGTAGCTCATGTGGGCTATGTTTTGGATTTGTGCTGGAAACAGTGCTGTTAACACAGGGATGTTTTCTTACTGCTGAGCAGTGCTGACCCAGAGCCAAGGCCTTTGCTGCTGCTCACCCACCCCACCAGCGAGCAGGCTGGGGGGCACAAGGAGCTGGGAGGGGACACAGCCGCGACAGCTGACCCCAGCTGACCCAAGGGACGTTCCACACCGTATGGCGTCACGCTCGGCACGGGAAGGTGGGGGAAGAAGGGGGAAGGGGGGGACGTTGGGAGCGATGGCGTTTGTCTTCCCGAGTCACCGTTACGCGTGATGGAGCCCTGCTTTCCTGGGGATGGCTGAGCACCTGCCTGCCCATGGGAAGTGGTGAATGAATTCCTTGTTTTGCTTTGCTTGCACATGCAGCTTTTCTCACTTCTACTCTTCTGATTCTCTCCCCCATCCCACTGTGGGGGGAGTGAGCGAGTGGCTGGGTGGTGCTGAGTTGCTGGCTGGGGTTAAACCATGACAGTAAGTTACGAGGGGAAGGGAAGGGATAACTGTATAGAAAATTGCACACATTAGAGAACTAAAGGCTAAGATAATGGGAGGTTGGGCATGGGACAAAAACAAAATGGAAAAACTAAAAGCCAGTAATGAACAAAATCTCACTGGTATCTCTGCAGGTTTGTGAAGAGTTAAAAAAGCTTTGACATTAGTACAGAAATGGCTGGACTCAAAAACAAAGATGCTTCACAATTCTCTTGATGGTGTGGCATTTCATGCTACTGTTATCTTTTGTGATATGCAGTTAGGCTAAGATGACAGAGTAAGCTATGAAGCTGTGTCCTGGTTTCGGCTGGGATAGAGTTAATTTTCTTCCTAGCAGCAGGCATAGTGCTGTGTTTTGGATTTAGTAGGAGAAGAATGTTGATAACACGCTGATGTTTTTAGTTGTTGCTGAGTACTGCTTATGCTAGTCAAGGACTTTTTCAGCTTCCCATGCTCTGCCAGGCGCACAAGAAACTGGGAGGGGGCACAGCCAGAATAGTTGATCCAAACTGACCAAAGGGCTATTCCATACCATATGACGTCATGCTCAGTATATAAACTGGGGGGGGGGGTGGCCGGGGAGCAGCGATCGCTGCTCGGGAACTGTCTGGGTATCGGTCGGCGGGTGGTGAGCAATTGCATTGTGCATCACTTGCTTCGTGTATCATTATTATTATTATCATTATTATACTGTTACTATTAGCATTACTATTTTACTTTATTTCAATTATTAAACTGTTCTTATCTCAACCCAGGAGTGTTTCTCACTCTTACTCTCTTACTCCTCCGATTCTCTCCCCCATCCCATCGGGGTAGGGGGAGTGAGCGAGCGGCTGCGTGGTACTGAGTTGCTGGCTGGGGCTAAACCACGACAAGCTGTAAGGTAGCAAGTCTAATAAATACTTCATTAAAAAACAGAGAGTTTTAAAATATAAAAGTTTCTTACAGGTTTGCACAGAGTCCTTTGCACAAGTCTGAAACAAATTACTTAGATTTGTCACTTGGACACATTGGTTAACGAGTTGAATCAAGTCTCGGGAGCGTCTTTTAGCACATGACACACTGGACACAACACACACATAGCAAGATATGGCTACATTAGATGGGTGAACCAGCAACTCAGAAGGTAAGAATCTGAGAGGGTGAGAAGAATATAAAGAAATTAAATGTTAAGTAGACATGGTTAAGTTCATGTACTTACTGTGACAGAGTCATTACTGAGTCTGAAAATATACATAGGCATGGATTTTATTCAGTATATAGTATAAAGGAATCCAGAAATACAGCATACATATTGGAGAAGTTTCTCATGTCAGAAACAATGTTTTCAGGAATCAAAAAACAAAATGAGACATTCTATAGACAATCCAGAGTGACCTGGGAATCAAAAGGCCAACCCACATTCAAATAAGAGCCATCTGTAAGTGAAGATATAGCATTTTGAGGTAATAAGGTAGTGATGTTACCGGTACTGTAACCTGACATATTTCAGTAAATATACAAAGTCATACCTGCAGAAAATCCTAAATGAAGAAGCTTCTGATGTAGTATCTGGGCCACAAGTAAACACAGGTATACAGATCAACCACAATATACAGACCTCCTAAAGAGTTAATATAATGAAATCTATTTCTTCATTTTCCTTGTATTATAAACCATAGCATTAAGTAATTCTCTGTCTGAGAGTGGGGAAGATGTAGCAGATTGGCTCTCTAGCAGCAAGAATTGTTTTAGATGGGTCTGAGAGACAAAGATGATGAATTCAGTCAGTGCTTACCTATGTTACTGAAAAATGGTTCCTTTACACCTCTCCTGCTGAAGGTCCTGTCTCAGCTCTGCATCATTGATTTGCAGTCTACTGGTGAGGATGCCACAGAATAACACATGGATTGTGTACCTGCCTGATAGAAAAAGAATCCTTAGGGACTACTGCAGCATAAAATAATTATAATAATCACAATCTATGATTTCCCAAGATTTCTTAGGTCTGCCTGTGTTACCCAGGTTCACAGTGTTTTGCAAAATCTTGAAAGAAAAAATGCAAGTACTTGCAAGACAATTTAATGAAGTATGAAAAACATTAATTCAAGATACCTATAGGAAAGATTTCACACAGAGTAACCAACTAGCTAATATGTCTGCCTTTTTCCTTGAAGATAAAAGACCCAGTACATTCATCTCCCTGTTAAAACCACTACTAAAATTTGAAACCATTACTAAAACTTCTGGTAACTTACATAAAAGAAGATGGCTCACAGTCTTTGCAATAACTGTCATTACTCATTAATGTCTACACGCTACTCCAAGGACTTTGATACATTTCTTCCTATTGAACTCATTTAAAAACCTTAAATAAGTTTCTTGAGATCAGCTAAATGTCCTTTCTATAGCAACTGCTTTTCTTTATTGAAATTCACTCCCACCTTGTCTCATCTTGTGTCTGAATTAGATCCCACCTTTTTATGCATCACTGTGATCTAGATTTTCCATTCCATAGTTTTGCTTTTATTTTTTGTAAAAGACCTTCCTTTAGCAGAATCCTAGTTTTCCTTTTGATTCATTTCCTTGCTTTTTCCTGCATAAAACTCCCCCCCTCCCCGCCCCTTATCAGCTAAGCCTCTTTCTCTCTGAAGGGTCAGAGAGACACTGCTTTGCTCTGTGTGCGCAATTCCAGCTGACATTAATGGGAGTCTCATGTACAGGTCTCAGAGTCAGAGATACTCCAGAGGGTCAAAACCTTTAGTCACTTGCCAAATGTTGTGCCTAAATTAAAGACTTACTGAAGGAGAAACAAACAGAAGAGAATTAAATTGGTTAAAATAATAAGACAAAATAAAACATACCCTTATGCCTGCATACTCATCTAAGAAGAAGAAAGCATGAGTAAAGGCAAAATTAGAATCCCTGAACTCGAAACAGCTCCCTCTTCATGAAGGCAAAAAGCATATTTTCTCTCTTCTTAATACGTAGTAAAAATCGTCATAAACTAAGAAACTCAGTGATCTTTAAATTTAAATTAACATTGGAAATTTCAGCTACCCAGGATGAGGTGCGCCTTTGGCAGGGCCCTTGGATAGTAAAAGCATGACAGAAGTAGCCAGTGTAAGATATGACATGGCTTTGAGAAGCATCCCTTGAAGCCATTTTGAGTCCAATAAGGAAGATTTCCTCTTCTGGTTTACCTCTGGCTCTGCTGTTGAGGCTTTTTGGGGTCCACATGGCATTCAACTAGGACAGTGTGGAGGAGTATGGCAACATGCGTGAATATAGGGGAAGAGCTACAAAAATCCTCCAGTGAACTCCAGTGTAACCAGAACATTACAGAAGTTCTGGGTATGCTGCAAACCAGTAGAGTCAGACTCCACAGCAGTGACATGCAAGAAGTACCTGGAGGGAACAGGAAGGGTGCCTGGGGCAGCAGGAGATGGAGGGGTTTATTTAAATCGTTTAGTCCTGGTCTATGAAAGAACCCAAAATGGAAAGCTGATGATTTAGCTTATTGATTAGGTAAAGAATTGGATGTTTATTTTGGACATCCATTTAATGAAAGCAGCAGGTGATACGCCAGGACCCTCACAACAATCTTTCCTTATTAAAGAATGGATTGACAGAAAAGAATAAATCAAGATATTCTCTGCAAATCCAGGCATCGCATCTCACAGAGCTATCCTTCACAAAATATTCTGCATCTTATTAGTGTTTATATGAAGAGGAACCAAACTTTCTCCTTTTATTGTACTCTCCTAATAGCATGCAAAATAATCAAAACCCACAAAGACATGCTGTCGTCTTAGTGCCTTAAAAGCATCATTTAATGCATACATTTCCTTGCTACCGTCTTACTTCGCTGAGTGCCAGGATAAGGAGTCTCTGTTGTGTCTGATTTCAGAGATAGCTTCAAGCTTCTTTTTCAGAGAATTATATTATTTTGGACTGTTAGCATTATTGTCAGCATAAAGCCTTATAATAAAGGCTGCTTAACCATCTATTTCAACAGATACAAAGATACTGTAAATCAGATGACAAGATGTGGAACAGATTGAAACTTGAGATTGAAACTCAACACTTGATCCTACCATTTCTCGCACTTGGCAAGGCATATATTCTGTCTGTTCCTCTACAGTAGAAAATTGGAAAGATGTTGAACAATGTGAAGCCATTTAGCTTGATCTGAACACTTTAGAAACATAGTGGGGCCAAAGTAACTGAACTCCGACCATGAAACAAGAAAGCATTGATATACTTTCAGCTAACAGAAAAGTTGGAAACAGCAGCTTGTGGATATGTTCCTTATTGAAATGTTCTTTGGATTGTTTGATAGGCACGTGAATTAAGAAATGCCTTTCAAATGTTATTAAAATTATTATAATTTAATTTTTATTTTGTTCCACTTTTACATCGCTAATTACTTTTCACAGATTCTTTAAACAGGTGAGCACAGAAATTCAACCTGAATGAGAGGCTACCTGCTTCACAGTTATTCTGCTGGTACCCTTTCTCTTTCTTTTCTAAGCAACGACACAGTGCTTTGGGAGGAAGAGGGCAAGCTTTTTTTGGCATTGCAGCATTGTGAACACTATCGCAGTCAGATTTCTTTGAATTAAATCTTTCTCTTTTTCTCTTCTGCTTTTATATGCAAGCTGCTTCCTTCCTAAGAACTACATAGAGGGGCAAACATGAAATTAGATTTTAGACCTTCTTACTTTTATTTTCAATCTAGAGGTGGAAAAGTAACGCGAAATGTAACATTTCAGTATCAGCACCAAAAGGACTGATGACCTATCTTTTAATTTTCCACTCCTTTATTCTTTTGTATGCTGAAATATCTTCATATATGTAATTTTCTTCTGTCTTGCACACAAAAATCACCATCCATCTGACATCAGTAAGTTATTCAGATCCTAAACTAATCAAATTCTGTTTGCACCAAAGGAAAAAATTCCTTCACTTACTTCAACAGAAGGATTCATGTCACCTTTCCCAACAAGAATTGGTGGCCATGCTTAGTGGGAAACATTAACTTTGTATTACTGGCAGGGGACAGAAAAGCTGATGGCATTAATGGACACAGCAAAGACAATGAAACCAGAGTCTTGTTCTGAAACACTTCTATGCAGTTTGCAGTACTGAAAGCAAAAGAGTGAGCAGTATGGTATATATATATCTCTTTTGAATTTCAAATAAAATTAAATCAGCAACAAAAGGTGTTGGATCGTAGGACTCACATCAGCCATCCCCACCCAAAAATAAAAGAGGTTGCTGCTTATGTATAATGTCTCCTAGAGTTTTCTGAATGTAGATGGATAGGCAGCCAGAATGAAGGATACTATCCACAGACCCAGTCCTGCACATGCTTACATGTGTGAGCTCCACAGCATTTTATGAAGAACCAAGGGCACCTGCGTTTATGGTTACTGGAGAAGCCCAGTGTTTCTATATTGACGAAAACACCAGCAGTTGTAATAAATAGTTAATGAATCTGTTAAGTCCTGTTCTCCTCTTCATACAGAACATTCTTGCAACAGGAGACAGGAGCTCAGTCCTACTGTGAAACATCTGAGTTAGGAAATGTGTGATGTTAGGTGAGCAAGAGTAAATTAATTATACTATATGCCTTTGGTATGCAAGCAGAGATATTGGTATAGGTGTTTGCTCACAGCAGGTAAGCAGTGGGCTGTTGGCTTGATGCAGAAATTAGTAAGGGATACTTTATATCCTTTCCTTTGCTGGAGATCAAACTACATTTTAAAGATTATTTTAATGTTCATTTGTTTGCATTTTCTTGGACTGTCTATATGCATTTTAGGACCTGGTTGTACCTCACATTCATTAACGCAAAAAAAGAGTAACTCTGCAAAATGTCAAACCTACAACAGGAAAGAAAAGAAATGTTCTGAAATGAAGAACAAGGATTCATTCTTTCCTGGAGCAGTATAGGGTCTTAGACAAAAAAGAATCACAGGGTGAAGTTAAGAGGAAGTTGCAGAGGTGTTTCTAAAGGAGCACACTTCTGAGAGTGCATGTTGCCCAGCAAATTTGAGGCATGGGGACAGAGATTGAGGAAGGGCTGAGGACAGAACAAGTTTCTCTCTGTTGCGTGAATCCTTCTTGGAAAGAATAGGTGTAGCGGAAAAGATCACAGAAAAATTCTAATCAAGTTCTGCCATCTGGGAAAAGAAATCCTTCCACTGCATCTAAGCCAATGCCTGTGCCATGTACTGGCAACAAAGAGAGGCCTTAATGTAAACTGAAAGTATTAAGCATTTCTGTTCAAAGGCAGTATTGCTCCTGCTGAGCAGATTCTTCTTCCTCCACTTTTTTATACTTTTCAGTTAGAAAGACTGAGTTGAAGTCTGAGTCCTTCAGAGTCTAATAGAAGTTTTATCCACCTTCAAGCTAGAGAAGACACAATTACTGGGAGCATAAGATCACAACCAATTATAGTTTGATCATTGATGCTGCAACTGTGATGGGAAATTTTGCCCAAATATACAGTCACAGTGTAAAAGACTTCTGAAACCATTCAATTCTGTGCAAAATAGAGGTGTAAGTTTATAGAGGCATTGGAAAGCTGGGGAAGGTGATAGGAAAAGGAGCTCGCTAGGGAGTTTCTTTAGGGCTCTGCAGTATATTATTTGCATCATTTTATTCTTGTGCAAACCCAGCAAAATATAGGATTGACCCCGAATGAAATAAGTCGCTGCTGCAAATTCAGTGTAAAGTTTATTTTTGAAAGATGCAGCTTTTACCTGCGGAGAATTTTTAGCCCTGTTTAATATGAGCTCCTTTATTACTAAATCTCTCCCAAAGATTGAATAGTCCTTTCAAAAGAGGGGAACAGGCAATTTTGTTGATGTTTAGACCAAATATCAACTTCAATTGGTATAAGTGCTCAAGTATCCAGGAGGAAAAAAGACTTTTTTCACCTCTTTACTGAACGACCAAAGCCCTCTAATGGCAAAATCAATTTTGACATACTTGTCTGTTTTAACTCTTCTGAGTCTAACCAGTGCAGAGTGTGTGCATCTAAAGTAATGTTTATTCTCTGCATGTATAGATTGATACAAGAGATGGTGCTAAATTACCTGTGGCATTTTCCATCAACATTCCAAAACTACAAGTTTTGACACACAAGCTGAGACTCCCACTGATGTCTTTAGGAACTGCCTCAGACTCACTGTTCGCCTCTTCTGCAAGGCATTTGAGCTGCAGATACGTTTATCAGCACAATGGCCATGCCAACTGGCATGCTATCTTCTGAGCCACTATACACTTATTTATATCCACTAGCCACATTCATTTGAATAACTGGCCCAATAAATGGCCATTTTCACTATTAGAAACCCCTTATTAATATTTTACAAAACTAAGGAAAAAAAGGCTGAGTTACCACTGTATTATTCGTCTAGTTTAATACGTGGCAAAGATGCACATTGGTTTGGGCACTCACTATTCAAAGGAAACAACTGGCTTATTTTACCTTCAGTCAGGCAGTAGATGTCATGGGAACTTCAACAACTTCTCACAAGGCCAAAAGCTGAAGATTTGTCATGTTTAAAGGGGCTCTATGTTATTAAATTTACAAAACTAAACCAAAAATTGGTAAAATTACGATTTTTCCTCAAGAGCAATTAAACAGTGAACCATCCTAGAAGGAAACCCCAGAAATTAAACATTAAAAATATCTTTCAGGGACCAAATCCAAACAAGGTGATAAGCATGTATTAAATGTTAGACATGTAAGCATTGATCTTAAATTAAACAGGTGTGATACAAGAAGAGATTGTGGACTCACCGTTACTTGGAGATAAATTAGAACTCTTACTAAAGATAAAGTGCATAATCCATCTTCTGGAGAAAATCCTGCAGCTTGTTTACAAAGGACCACAGGAAACAGTTGGAAGTACGTGGTTATGCTGATCAGTTAGAGCTGAAATACTGAACAAAGGATGTGTCAGACTCTGAGTGATTAGCAAGGTAGATACCAGACCTACAGAGAAATATGAGAATACTCCAGTAAAAAAAGAAAGTGAGAAAAACCCACGAGAACTGAAATTCTCCAGAAATGTGGGAGACAGCTACAGAAGGCTTAAATAATGTAGCTTTTTGAATCAGCAAGGAATGGTGCCGGCAAAAAGAAAGATAGTCAGAGGGTTTTCTTTTTTTTTTTTTTAATTTTCTTTTCCCTGACAATAGCTCATTCTCAAATACTTGATGTTTTTAAATAGTCTTCTTTTAAGTTGGGCAAAGGAGACTAGCCATGAACTGTATTACAGAAATTTGAGGGACAGTGCTTGAAAATGAAATATAAGGGATATAAAGAAGGTAAAACACAGAAAAGCTTGTACAAACCAGAGTGGTTTTGCTATTCCAAAAAATGATCTATCATAAATACATCTGCCACCGATCTTCCTACCCTTCCTTCCTCTCTCTCCCCAATATAGAGGTTACATTTTCAGTTACAAATTAATGGGTTGTAATTTATGCCAGTTTATGCCTTGAATTCAAACATCTGAGAAATCTGGACAAACATTCTCATATCACTTGATAAAACTCAAGAGCATTCATCAACACAATTAAAAAACAAACCAAAAAAATCAACAATAAGGCCTGCCTTGTCCCAGAGTATGATTGCATGAGTGGTTAGTGTCATGGATGAGACTCAAGAAAACAGGTCAGGCCATGTATACCAGAGAGACTGAACAGTGTATTTATTTCCAATAATTAGTTGTAAGTCCAATTAGACATAAGTCTGCACGACCCCATATTAAGAATGCAAAAATTGGTGGAAGTCAGCATCCAAGTAATAAAATATTTTTTGACATCTGGGTTGTTATATGTTGACATTTCGTATGGCAGGAAATTAAACCCCCAAATCCTACCAATGTTAGGTGCAGGTGCTCTAGACGGGCAAAAGAAAGTTGGTCAGGAAGCTGTGGCTCCATGGTTCTGCCTGTGCCTTCAGTTGCATCAATTTTCATTGCAATCATGTCCCCCCAACAGTGAATTCAAACAATGAATTATGAAAAAACACTTTATTAGAGAGCGTTTTTGATCTACCAGCTTGCTCCCTGGTGGAACTCTAGAGTGGCTGACCTGTATGACAGGTCTTCGTGCTTTGAGAAAAACAAAACAACACTTTTCAGTGCCTTTGAAGAAGCACTAATGTTTCATCTGAGTTGGCATGGACTGAAGTGATAGAGAAATCTTAGAGGACTTCAGTGAATACTAAGTTGTAGGAGAAAGCGCCTAAAAATACTGCAGCTTAACAAAAGAATACTTTTTCTTTAGTTAGAAAAATGTCCTTAAACTAGAACATATCTCAGCACGTAGCAAGGTAAAGATATGCATTGCTGAATAGCTTGACCATACATTCAGGGAACAAAAGAGTTACAGAGCTGCATTACGTTACGTAACAGCGAGTGCTTCGTCAGGGCATGGTGGTACTGATTCAGGACGCCTGAGAATGAAGTCTGAGGAACCCGAAGAAGTGATGGCTGGAAAATTCATTAAAACTATAAAGAAACTTTCACATAGAGAAATAAAAGGAAATGTTCAACTTCAGAGTGATGCGGATACTAATCAGAACAGAGAAGAACATCTGTTAAGTATAGAAGCAACTTTTTGTCTTCTCATAGAGAAATTATTTGTCATCCTAGCATTATGTCTCTCTACAAGAAACCATGATGGGAAAAATATAAGTGATATTTTTCATGTAATAGAATAACTAGTAAATTAATTCTAGTCTATTCAGACCAACCATAATATTGGACCACACGTACCACAGGTCCTCTTAATGGAATAAAAGAAAACAAAACAAAACAAAAAAACCCAGAATTTGATTTAACAAAATGAGTTTGGGTAATCTAAACTAAGCTATATGTCAATGTAGGTAGCCACCGATAAAGTACACAGAAGTATGAATGATGAAAATACAGGCAACTTTCCAATGCGTATTAGCAGCCACAATGGGGTGTGTGATAAGCTACATTTTGTTATGCTTCAAAAATGTAGCATCTCAACAGTTTTGCTCCAGATGATGTGTTGAACTTAGGAGAAACCCACAGCCTCTATTGAACTTTCAGGAAATGGCATAAAATTAAATACTGAGTTCTGCTGAAATTTGTTGTTTCCAAATGTGAATTGCTCTTTTACTTTCTGATAATTAAATTTATAATTTTAACCCTGAATCCATACGACTAGACAATTTTTTCACACATAAGCAGATGGTATTTTAGTTGCAAATAAATGTGGCTTCTCTTCAGGCCATTTTATTTGTAAATACAAAAGGAGGTAGAAAAAAATTCCTCTGCAGAGTTTAGGCCATCTTATCTTGAGTTTGGACAGGGTGAGAGTGGACAGAAGAAAAGTTTATGTTTAAATGCCTGTGGGTATCTGGTTTTGCAGACTCACAGAGATCACACGTGCCAGACAAGTCCCATACTGCTATCCTGAAAAAGCCCCGCTGTACTGCTACATGCTGCTGGAGGCGTGTTCACTCCACTTTCAAACCTCAAAGCTGTCACAGCCCTTGCAGGTGGCTTGTGCCACTGCTGGGAGCCGCTGCGTCCTCCCAGGTCCTGCAACGGCACCTTGCGACACCTCACGTCTGCGCCTGATTTGGATCTGCACAAAGCCTGATGCTCACCACTGTTTCTTTTGCAACACGGGTCAAGGGGACTCATTAGCCCCCCAATAAGAGCAGCTGGAGGAAGGAACTTGAGTTTCCACATCTCCTTCTCAGCCTCTTAATTTCTTTCCGTTCTATGTTTTCTCTTACCAATTTTTATGTACTGTGATTGAAATCCATTAAAAGTATTCAACCCCTAAATCCAAGCTCTATTCAGGTTGTATATAAACATTGAGCTAGGCTAATCAGAGACACGGACAATAAACAGTTTCCCACTTTATTTTGTATCAATATATTATAAATAGATAGAAATATATTTAATATAAATATGGATACACACACACCTCTAACTGTAAATGTAGCTAAAATTAAATTGTCAGATACCACTTTTTAAATTCTTCCTGTTTTTGAAAAAAGTTTCAGAAACACAGTGACTAGGGTTTTTTTTTTTACTTTTAGATGTTTTTATCCTGTTGGAGCTTTTTTCTGCAATGTAGTTATATTATTTTTCATATAATAGGATAGGTAGCATCTATCTTTCCCACCCCTACTGAAATACAAGCTACACAAAGCCATCTATCTGCTTAGTGGAAACAACAGTGTTGCTGTTTTAAAATTCATTCCATCTCTCAATTTTAGTTTGTCTGTGAAAGAAAGCTACCAGGAAAAATACTGTATTCAGATAGATGAGGACAATTTTACACTGCACATTTACACAGATGTCATTTTTCATCAGTTAATTGGAGACAGTTATGTCTCAGTGCTAAGATGGGTTTGTATTGATGGTAAAAATAATGACAGCATAACAAAAATGTATGACAAACTGCATTATGTACCAATTAGCAAGTCTTACTCTGCCACTATTATGAGGGGAATGAAAGACAGATCCAGACAGAAACGATCCACTTTGTTTGGGGGAAGTTGCTGTAAAGATGCCTTTTCCACCCTCTGAAGCAGTAACTTAGCCCTAGAAATGCCTGTAATGAGGCCTCACAGGGACCACTTTCTTCATAAGTCTTATTATCGTCCTTCGGTGGGCCCCTGACATCCTCTGCTCTTTTTACCATTGGAGACCTAGTTAGGCTGTACGGGAGATGGAGAGCAAAGCATCTACTGCAGGGACTTTTTGCCAGACACTTCATCACTAATGAAATCAGAATTTGTGAGAGCGGCAGTCTCTGTCCATCTTAAATCTTGGGCTAAACAAATTGGGAAGGCAAAGTACTGCTACTGACGGGTTGAGAAAGAGCTGCTGAGGATGAGAGTGATAAACAGTCCAGTTCAGTGTGGGCAGTAATTTATAAAATCAACTGAGGAGAAAGTAAGACATTTCTGTACAAAGAGAGCCATCAGTCTCTTCCTCCAAAAATACCTACGTCGCGCGTGGTTTTTTTTTGTTTCAGCCTAAAGAGCTGATAAACATAGAATTGGAGGCAACAGAACAAATCTCAGCAAGGCAGCTGAGTGGGTGTTCAGGCTTATAAATGAAACTGAAAAGCTCATATACGGTATTTATATCACGTCACTGAAGTGAATCACAAAATCACTGTCTGGACTTGATTGCTTTTGTAATCAACAATGTACTTCTCAAAATATCCAGACACATACACAAATCTGTTCTGAAAAATAACCATGATCAGAATTGCATAGACTGATTTCAGCTGAAGGAGATCTAATCCGTGAATTCCTTGATGATGCTCTATGTCTTTTGGGAGAAAGCAATTTCAAGCAGCATTGGAAACAGAACTAAATGGGTACAAGCAATACAGCAAACAGACTTTTCCTCAAGTAATTTACAGTAAGCAACAGAGTTAACAGGAAGGAAGTGAACCAAGTTCTCATCCCTGTGCCCAATTAAATTAATAATTTCTACCCTTTTATCAAGGATGAAGGATCATAACCACTCTGGTTGTTGAATGATAAATAGAATATTGACTGAGGGACACAGAACAATGAATCTAACCAAGGCTGTAAGGATAACTGGAAGCAGGCTGTTTAAAGTAAGCAGAGAAGCATTTTATCATTTGGCTTCACAGCTCATTTCCATTTCCTTTGCTTGCTTTAGTTGTTGCTAGATATCAACAGGGCAAACTCCTGTATTTATGCTCACTGACTCTGCTTCCACTTCAGTCACCCAATCCCTTCTTCATCCTACAGCTAAAGGTCTCCTCCATTTTCTTTACAGCTTTGTGATCTGGATGATAAAGTGTGCAATTATACTTAGAGATGCACGGGGACATCATGATATAACACAGATCAAAAAAAAGTTTTCCAAGAAATATTTTGGGGAAAAAAAAAGTCAAAATCATTTATTTAACTATGCAGGAATTCTCCAGTTTTTCACTGCAAAGTGGAAGTGGCTTAAAAGCCAGTGGAGTGAGACAGGAAAAAAAGGGGAATGGAATGTACTTCTCTATAAGTACAAAAGGGTCATTTTTCTCTACTAAAACAGTTTTTAAAAAAAAGTTTTTACATATTCTGATGTAATGTCTGATTTTAAACATGCTTTTTCTTGGGAACTGCAAATATTGGGCTAACTTGTGAGTGCAAGTAAATTTATTGAGATTATTCATGTGCCTAAAGGCTGCAGAATATGCAGAATGTTCCAGTATAAACTTGTCAATATTTTCCGTATGAAAAATGAAACACACACCTTATTTTTTTCTTTTTTCTTGCTATTTCTATCCTTTGTTTCCTACTTTTCTATCTGGTGCATATATATGTTAAAGGTTACTTAATATCTTTTCTTTAAAAAAACCTAATTACCAAAGCAGAAAAACACGTGGTGGTTTCTTTTCCTTTTCGTAATGAAGGCAACCCCAGTGAGCAAGAACTCAGCACCTGAATCCTTTTAACTTAGTACTCAAAAAAGAAAAAGGACTTGCTATTAAATTCATGTCTTAGAATATCATAATAAGAAAATTTATTGCACTATTCTTCCTTTTTATTGTGTGCTGTCACTGTAAATGTGGTTGAGATGGCTCATGTGTTTATGTAGCCATCTGGCTTCTGTTCTTTTCTCTTAACTTGGATTTTACTTGTATTGCCCTCTTGATTCCTACCCTGATGTAATCCTCAGCCACTCTGTCCTGGACAGGGAGGAACAAAGAAATAGAATGAAGGTCTGTTAGAGGACTAACAGAGTCCCAGCTCCCCTCCTGCTGGCATTCGTATGGCAAGAGATTTTCTGTCTGCTATTTGGGATGCTCTGTCCTGAAGCTGAGACTTGGACCAGCTCTGCAGGGCTCTCACTTGCCACCACTGCAGACTTTGTTGTTGTGGGACATTGAAGCATGTTGTCAAGGGGAGCTCCGTACCGATCATTCTTCCCCACTTGCTCGAGTGTATCAGAAATAGAGAAATCTGTACTCGGCAGCCCGGGCTAGTGAGCTGAGGGGCGGGGAAGGCAGTGCCTTACTCACCTGGTGAAGGAAAGGGGGAAAAGCAGCAAGTTGCGCCCATTTCAAGGAGTCCCTTTAGGAAAAGCACGCTGGTGCTTCCACTTCCCAGAAGACTAATCTAACCCTCAGGAATTTATTTTAAAAACTACTTACGGGAGTATTGCAGCCGAGCAGCTGAAGCAGCACATTGACAGGAGTGCTCACTGGAGTCTTTTGTCTCTCCCCAAATGGCTGAAATTCATTACGGACAGGCCATAAATTGGTAGAAATCCTCACGCTGAGATGCCTCAGAAGCATCCCAGGCCGTTCAGAGCCTTGACTGCAACTCTCCATGCTGAAAAGCTTTTCCGGCGCTGGTGGCACTGATGGACGGCTAACGTGCGAGGGCTGAGCAGCTGCAAACAGGCACCTTTTAATGGAAACTGGATTAATAGACTCGGCGGGTTAGCTGCGAGGCCTGGATTAACTGACTAATTATCAACCTGACAGTGAGCTCTCTGTGCGGAGGGCTGCCAGGGGAATGGGAGACAGCTTTTGGCTGATGGGGTAATACCGTGTTCATGTCCAGGGGGAAAATGGAGGCGGGGGAGAAGCAGCCACTGCCGTGCTCCCGGTGCTGCTCCTCTGCCCCTGCCCGGCAGAGCTGGGCTCTCCGGTGCCGTCTCATCCCTGGCTGTTTTATTAGGAAACCATCCCTTACTTCTCCTATTAAGCAGAGCTTGATATGTAAGGCTGCATGGAAGATCTCCAGGCTATATTTGGTGGAAATCAGCTCGCAGTGAGGGATAGCAGAGTTTTTGTGTAGTCACCTGGGGATGCAAAGGATCTGCCTCTCCCCAGAGCGTCAGAGCAGCGGCTCAGCTCCAGCAGCTGGAGAAATCCCCGGGGGTGAAAACTGTGGTGTCGGAGAAGCTTCCCTACAGAGCTTAAAAAGTGGGGTGGGTGCTCACCCCTGTCCCAGGTATTCAATTCCATAAATAAATATAAAAAATAAACCAAAAGTGTAGCTGCATTTCACTTCAGTTTCCTCCTCTCACTGCCATAAAATGATGCACAACACCTTTCTTTCTGCACCAGGTTCAGCTAAACCTTCCAACCTGCGCTTGTTTCCACTTTCCAAACAGGAGAATAGCCATAGACAAGTAATTTTTGCTAATTCTCTCCTCTCTTTTTATAAACATTAATTAACTACATGACAGAGTCTTCTTGCCTGGATTTGGGTTTGATCCCACAATACTTTCTAAAAAAAAGTGCCACTACTTCTACTGTTACCTACATACACAATGTTTTTAGGTGCCCAATATTACTGTTGTGCAAACAAACAGTATCCTAAATGGTGGCTCCCTTCTCATATAAAGCTATATCCCTCTTCTATTCCTGTTTGCAGAGCTGCACATCAGTTTATAGACTGGAAGTTATGTAAGTTAATTTATCTGAACTTTGTATTTTTTGCCATTTTCTTTCTTGCTCTCCAGAAAAAAAATAAATTGAATTTCCTATCAAAAGGCTTTTCCTATCTAAAATTGATTTTAGTGAAATGGGGTCTTTGTGTGAGTTCTGTGCTTGTGTAATCCTTGCTAAATGTCTTTACAGGTTGGTGAGCTAAATCTCATGACCCAGATCCTGAGCTTCTTAATTCTGTCTTCATTCAAGCAAACACCATTGGTATCAAAGAGGGTTTGCCTGAGTAAAGGACCTTGGGGTTTATCCCAGGAGAGTAAATAGTGCTTAAGCTTCAGAGTAAGTGCTGAACTCTTTAACATTTTGTTTGCTGATATTGATTTCTTTGTACCCAAAGAAATTTCTCTGCTCTGCATTAGAGAGTGAATCATTGCTTAAATAATGCTGTAGTGAAAATACACAATCAGAGTTTCTACCAAGCATACAGTTATCCCCATGATAGTGATAAAAACATTTTGCATGCTCCTTTGTGCTGTACTGTAGTACCAATACAATACCATATTGGAGGACTAAGCCTACAACATATCTCATTCTACCTACTATATACTTGTAACAGCAGTCATCTTTCATTATTTTTTTTTTCCTTCCTCAAGTATATTCATATTTAATCTGCAAAACTTGATCTTTCTAATAATAAATAAAATCGTGGAAACTCCCATCTCCTCTTTAACATGCCACTTTCATATTGATTTTAATTGAGTTACTGAGTTTGCAGCATTGGAAGGAGGAAAAGCAGATCTGCAGAAGCCAGACACTTTATGAACAGTGTATATATAACATAATACGGAATAGTCCAATCATCCCATCTCAAAACATTTTCACTTCAGGAAAAAAAAAAAGAAAAAAAGAAATTGAGTATTTTTTCATAATATAATGGTTGTGCTCTGCATACATCTCTAAACTCTCTCTCTGTAGTGGTGTTTCATGGATATAAAGATATTTTTTCTGCCTGGCTTTGATAATTTTTAAATCAGAATTTGTTCTGTCACTTGAAATGGGCTATTTCTCTACCTGTCGGAAGAAGCAGAGTTTCACACAACCGATTTGTTGCCATTGCTGCTAACAGAAGGGACCACAGTCTAGATTACCAAATTAAACACAGCCTTGCAGATGTTGAAGCATCTGAGATGTTGGGCAGCAATTCATTCCCACTGTCTCCTCCTCTTCCCCTCTGTTGTCAATGAAGGCCTCCAATTCGCCACCCTTCAAAACTGGAGACAAATACAAATAACAGCTGCTGCTTCTGGTGCTCTGAATAATTCATGGCAGCTCAGTTTCTGTTTTGCAATGTTATTTGCATCCTGCAACACATAGAGAAGGACAGTTCCACGGGAGGATTCCTTGATTTTCTAGATGTGGAAGAGAAAGACACTTTTGGAAAATAAGTGTCCTTATTTTTTATTTTCTTCTTCTGGGCACCCTTTGAACTCATGCTAATGTATATAGTCAGGAAATATTCCCTGAAGAGTTCAGCTAACAGAGGATTTGTGATGTATATTTTAAAACATTAAAAAAACACAGCAAACTGATTTACTGCTTATCTGAAAGTCCCTAGATTGAAAGCCTGGAGATGGTAACCTTGCGCTTCACCAGGGGGCTGGGACAGCCTGTCTGGGTTGTGATTTCTCTATCCATTTTTGGAGCTGATGAAAAAAGCATCAAAATTACAGACAGCTGAAAATTTTTCAATTAACTACTTTTAGCTACCATGATAGCGTATGAAAATTGAAACTGTTCATAAAACTATGACAGTTTTGACAAATCCTCCACGTTTCAATATTGTCAAACTGAAACGAATGTAATTCTAGTCAAAAGAACTTTCAAAATTTTTAAAAAAGTAGGTTAAAAAAGGGAAAAACTAAAATACAATGCACTGAAATTTTTCTTAACTTCTCAATGATATTGAGTCTTGAATTTTCATATCGATCCTGAATGACTTTTCTTTTTTTCTGCTGAGAGCTCAAAAACTTCTCATGTAATGGCAAAACAATTCTCTACAGTGATATAAATGCTGAAAACACTAACACAATGAGACACTTCCAGAAATACACAGGAGATGATAAAATTGGAATAAGTACCATTAGTGGAATGGAAACTGCTTGTTCTTGCAAAACTGCTGTCCGTAGGGAAACCCTACAGAAAAGGAAGGGTGTGGTTACTTTAATAAATTATTTGAATGAGAGTTGAAAGGAGACATATGATTTTTTTTTTTTTAGATGGAAATTATCTCAGTTTTAAATACTATGTACAGAAAAAACAATCTAACCAGCTCTAAGTCACTCAATTTGCCTATCAGGCACCGTGTCCAAATTGAGAAATATTTTAGACAAAATGCTAGTCCCCGATAGGCATGTGTTACAGAGATGGAAGTTATTCACAGAATAGATCTGGAGATCTTTTACCCAAGGCACCCCTTCCATAAGCCACAGAAATAAATTCACAGAAACGAAAACAAGAAATAACTGATTAGGTCATCACGGTCTCACTGAGCACCAGCGGGATGTTTCTGTCTGACTCTTTTTTCAAAGATGCTTGCAGACGCCACCCCTCAGCAACCCTGCTCCCATCTCCCCTTCCCACCACACAGCTGCAGTTGGTGGACCTCGCAGGATGGACTAAGCCAAGGCCCTCACCCCTTGCCATTTTCCCTGACTGCTCACTCTTGTTTCCTCAGCCATTTTCTCTGGAACCACCACAAATAATCCCTCAGTTGCATTCCCAAATAATTTTTGAGGAAAATCTAGACTGAACCAATTAACTAATGAATGAATAAGGCTGCACCAGCAACCATGGGCATCACAGAGACGTTTGGTGCTTGCCTGCTAATGGAAGCGCCTTGTGCAGGTTCCCCCGCAGAGCATTTCTTCTGCAGACAGCACAAACCTGCACGAGAAAAGGTGGTAGGAAGAATCTTGATCAAGCTCTTTGTCTATTTGCTTTCAGTTTATATTTGCTGTGTCCCACTACAGAAGCCTGCGTGTTCATGCTTTAGCGTATGACCTTGGGCATATGCCACCAAGAGGCCAGTTTCTAAAGCAAGCAGATCTAGCTCTACCAAGTAATAAAATGCTATTTTCATATTCTCTGCTTTTCAGGGTAGAATGGTTTTTAGATTCAACATCTTGCTAAATACAGGGCAGCATCTAGCTAGGTAAGTGCCCTTACAGGATTGTCCCCCAAAATTCAATTCTGTGAATTCTGATGTGGTGTCCCACAAGAGGTACAAGGTGTCCTCCTCTGGATCTCTGGCCAGCAGAGAGCCTCAAGGGCTGGGTCTGCATCACCCTGCAGGGCCATTTTGGGCCAAGACTGGCTCAGAACATTTGGTCTTGCAAGCAGCTCACATGCTTGGCAGAAAAAGAGAGGACATTCAGACATGGGAAACTTCATGGGTCACCGCAGAAGAAGGCTGAGATTGTCTCTTCAGACTAGTACCAGTTGGTGCAGCGATGGGGAGACAAACTGGGACAGTGACCGCACTCAGTGGTTCTCTCCAGGAGTACAAGCAGGGGCACCCCAGATGTGGCCCCATGAGTGCTACCCACCAACAAGTGCTGTAATCTGGTCTGCCCTGCGCCAGTGCTCAGATAGCAAGGTTCAGACCTGGTAAACCAAAAGTATCTTTACGGTTTTCATGCCTGAGTGAACCATGACTACAGAGAGTTTTCAGCCAGAAGTACTGGCTAGGTTATGGAGGAGCCATCAGAACAGATGATTACAAAGTGAGAGGAGATGGGAAAGATAAAGTGACTTTATGACATGCACCAAAAGCATCTGTCATGGTTTAACCCCAGCCAGCAACTCAGCACCACCCAGCCACTCACTCACTCCCCCCACAGTGGGAATGAGGAGAGAATCAGAAGAGTAAAAGTGAGAAAACTCATAGGTTGAGATAAAGACAGTTTAACAGGTAAAGCAAAAGCTGCACGTGCAAGCAAAGCAAAACAAGGAATTCATTCACTGCTTCCCATGGGCAGGCAGGTGCTCAGCCATCCCCAGGAAAGCAGGGCTCCATCACGCGTAACGGTGACTTGGGAAGACAAACGCCATCGCTCCCAACGTCCCCCCCTTCCCCCTTCTTCCCGCAGCTTCCCGTGCCGAGCGTGACGCCATACGGTGTGGAACGTCCCTTGGGTCAGCTGGGGTCAGCTGTCGCGGCTGTGTCCCCTCCCAGCTCCTTGTGCCCCCCAGCCTGCTCGCTGGTGGGGTGGATGAGCAGCAGCAAAGGCCTTGGCTCTGGGTGAGCCCTGCTCGGCAGTGAGGAAAACATCCCTGTGTCATCAACACTGCTTCCAGCACAAATCCAGAACATAGCCCCATATGAGCTGCTATGAAGAAAATTAACTCTATCCCAGCCAAAACCAGCACAGCATCACATGTTGGCTTGTAATTGCACGCTTCTGCATTCATGAAGAGCCACTGGGGACAAATCACCTAAGAAGACATGGCATTTCTCATCTTTGACGTTACGATCAAAACATATAGTTGCTCCAGTCCTGCTTGTCTGCAGAACTCTACCCTGACTTCAGAGCCAATATTTTATTCCTTCCTTTTTTTACCTGGCATCTGGTGTATCAGTAACTGGCTCCAGCATAAATAAAATTTCAAATTAAAAATAATGAGCTGCATGTGTGTAACTCATTTTGGTTTTTAGTTAATTGTCCCTAATTTATGCAGCTGAAGTGGCTTGCAGTTTCCTATGATTAAAGGCTACCGTGTTTAACTTGTCAGGGAATTCATTTGATATTGGTATAAAAGAGTTATAAAGCATGCCTATGATTGCTTTTTGAATAATATTAATGCATTTCTCCTTAAATTGTTCAATAAAGAATGAAATACACCTGATCTGTAGATTCTATGATGACAGTTTTAGAGCTTTAACATGAAAGAAAAATTAATCATATTAGAACATATTTTTGCTAAAATATATATACATATAAAACTATTGTATGAATTGAGTTTGTTCAGAGAACCACTGCTTTATTCAAAATTAGCAGAAAACCCAAGAAATAAATCTCAATCAAAACCGAGTTAGTGTAAAATATGGGAGAAAGAAATCCAAAAGAGCAACTAATGCATAATTTTTCAGTGATTCCTCCTTCATCAACCTAAGTCCTTGATTCAGAAAATCACTTTAAGCAGACACTTAACTTCAAGCATGTGCTTAGGCTCCTTTCTTGCCGTACGTTTTTTGCTGAATCTATAGAGAGTTAACAAACCCCACACTGCGGTGTGCAAAGCTAATGTAATTAGGGGAAGATTCAAATCGACATGTTCTATTTTTAGCTCAGGTCCCTAAACTCAACTAGTAATTACCAATTACATGCCTAGGCCTTCTTTCTATCCCCTTCCCTGTATAATCTGTTGGCTAATTACAACCAAATTTGACCACATTAATTTGTTCAATTAATTAGTTACAACCGAATATCTCTGAGCATCCTCAAAGTTATTATGGTCACACTAGTTCAAATGGGCAGGTTGGTAAATAAGAGGTTCCCCTCTCAGTCCCACCACACGGGGAAGGTTTCCACGCAAGGTCAACTCGTATCACACCCCAGAGAGCTGACTCGTAGAGCACAAACCCACAGGAAATCAAACTTCCTTAACTCCAAGCACCCAGAGAGCTACATCTTGCCTTTGGAGCTTGGGGTGGGTAGGGGAGAGGTAATACCTCTTTTTCTACTCTGTTGGTGAAAGGCAAGCACTTCCTAATTACAGCATGGAACAAAGCATATGTATAGAGTTGCCAAGGAAAGCTGCTTTTGTATAATCAATGCACTGTTAAGAGCCTGAGGGCAAAATGTTTTTCTTAAAACTACACAGATGGTCTTGACACAGAGAGTCAGCTTTCCTGGAATGTGCAGAAGGCTACTGAGTTCATTGAGATGTGGAGGGAAGAATTTTGATTAAGGGTATGTGGGTTATAATAAAATTACCACTGATCAAATAACAATGAACCACCTCACCTGATAGTGTTGTTTGTCTGTTTAAAGTAAATAAATAAATAAAATTATGCACTAGTGTTAGGGTAAAATACCCACAGATATATCTTATTTGAGTCTATTTTCTGTTAACTCTCTCTGTTTCCACGTTGGGATGATTCCAGACTCTATGTTCCAAAAAAAGACAATGTCCAAACCAAACCACATATAAAAGAAATTAAATTAATTGATTTTTCCAGACAATTTCTACCAGTTCACAATCTCTCTCTTTTTTTTTTTTTTTTTCCTTTTTAGTAGACTTTCTACCCCAGGAGCTTTACTTTTCTGCAAAACCAGGAAACTTCAGGTTTCCACATTTTAAAGTGTTTCCTTCAACACTATGGTTCTGTTTTAAAAACAAAAACCAAAACAACAAACAAATGCTCACAACCTGAACTCAAAAGTTGAATATGGGTTAACAAAGAAGAAAAATAATTGTGGGAAACTAATTTAAATCAATCCTTCAAGAGGAAGATGAATGCAAGATATGATATTTGCATTATTTTATATATACTTAAGAAACACACCTGACACGATACATTAGGATAGGTTACAGCAACAAATTCTTCTCTAGTATTGAGCATTGCTTTCATTCTTCTATCATTTGTTAAAAAGGAAAAAACCAAAAGCACAAAATTTGGTCTTATGTTTTGTTACTATACAGCGAACTCTAGATATATTTGGTCCAGCCTGAATAAGAAGGGCAGCATTAGTGTAAGTGTCCCATTACTCCAGCATTAAGCGCATCATAAAAGCTTAAAATTTTATTGCACATTCTTTTGTTGTTTCTGATGTTAAATGATGTTTTCTATTAGTCAACCTGGGCTTAGATTCTGCCAGAGTAGGGCAAGCTGAACTACTTCCCCCCCTGCTATTTTCAGAAAAACCCTTTCGGCTACCATTAATGCAACAGAAAACTCATCTTAAGGCAGATGAGGAATGATGAATTGAAATTATTTTCAGCTTTTAACAAGAGCCATCAGTAAAGCTTTTATATCTGGAAATACGTTTAGTTTATTTGAGAGAGAGATATAAATTACGCATAATGTCGTATTTCCAATTCACCACTAAAAAAAGTCCTTTTTTTTTCTCTTTCTCCCCCCACAAAATCATCTTGGTGCATAATTTAACGTGGAATCAGTATATGAAAGAGTAAAAGCCTTTGGTAGCTAACTATGCAAGACACTCATACTCATGAGCGTTATGTAGCATATGACGTGACACATTTGCTATTCATGCACTTTAGGGCAAAACTGCACAGTATTGTGGGGGAAAACATTTGATAAAAAAACAGGATCCTGAGGTTGCAGTCAGAATACGTAAAACAACTTGACAAGTTTCATGGATATTCTGCATTTCTTTTGCTCAGAAACAGCCATTTTCTCAACTAATTAGAATAAGGCTCTTAATTTCATGGTTTGGGGAGTGGGAAAAAAACCCACAAGCTGACCCTTACACTGTTCTGTTTCACTGTTTAAAATTCATGGCTTGGTAATCTGCTTTTAACTGACACTCTACTTATGAAAGGGCCTTGCTAAAATGTTTTCTGACAATGAAATATGATGTGATTAACCTCTTGCTATACCTACACCCTCTAAGAATTCAGACAGCATATTGTAGGCTGGCAACATTCAGTGGTTTGGTGAAATAGCAGTATTCTTGGAGCTTGCATCAATTATTCATTGCGGGGTCAAGGAGGCTGATTTGGGGAGATGCTGAATTCTGCATCTTCTGCGTATCTGCATGGGAATGGATGGTGTTCAATGCCTCAAGACCGTGGCTGCAATTAGTTAATAGTCATGTCATAGTTCCCTGGGTCTGGTCAAGGAGTAACATGTTTTGGGATGAGGCATGTCATAAAAAGGGAAAATTTGCATGAAAAGTATGAGTCTGAGATAATGCTCATGAGAAGGCTCAAGTATACTTATAATTTATATACATGTACTTATACTATGGATCTACTGCATAATTTTCTTTAGGACAATGTTGTCTGTGTATCAAATGCCACTAGCCAAGGAAGGAGAGCAGAAAGCAATTAGCTCAGCTAAAGAAGCAGCAGCTCCCCAGATTCAGAACCAAGAATTTGCCCCTTAGATCCTGGCTTTCTAGTTTCAAAAAAAATGGAGATGGCATCACGGATGGAGGGACTTCAGACACATAAGCCCAAGGTGAGCCCTGGCCAAGGTGAGACCCCCCCAGGGTAAGTGGGTGGTCACGGGGAAGCAGAGGGAGCAGGAGCTGCAGAGCAGCCCCAGGGTCAGCAGCTCCCCGGCTGTTCCTGGTTCTCAGTAGTTTTGCCCAAGACATTTAGTCTGTGCGTTCCTCCTTTCTTTTACCTTCGTGCTAAGTCACCTCTGTCTAAAATGTTATTTGGGACAATCCAGTGTGTTTCACAGGACTAGGTGCAGAGTACAGAACTCACAAGGGTCACAGTTTTACAGGCAACAGCCCCTGGCTGAGCTGGGAGAAATGCCAAAGAGAAATACAAGGGGTCCATGTTTACAAAACGCTTTCCCTTTTCCCTTTCACAAGGAAAATCTCCCTAATGCCTTCCCTACAAAGTCTTTTAAAAAAAAAAAAAACGTGTCTCAGAGTGTTGAGAAGTGCCAGCTAATTTACAGGGTTTTGTCACATCTACGTCCGTGTAACTTGCTTGTCTGATAAGATCTTGTGTCTGCCATCAGCCACCACTGACAACCACAGCGAGCGTTGGTTACGCATGTTCTGAACTGACCCCACAGTGATGAGCTCATTGCCATTTGTTTCCAGGGGGGCGAGGAAGAGCGTGCTCCCCTGCCTTGTCTCCGAGCAGATAAAATGACCCAAGCTCCCTTCAAGTGCGGAAGTCAGATGAACTACTGAAATCATCAAGTCGTACAAACAATCTGAACATGACATTTTGTTGTGTGTTTGTGAGTCACCAATTAGCCGTCACAGAAAGGAAGATGAACATTATTTCCCTTATTTGACATAGTGCATGCTGCACATAAGTGAGGGCTGGCATTTTCTGTGGGGTTTCTGGAATTCATATATTAACTTCCATCCCCAGTTTCTCCTCACCCCAAACTACTCTGGTCAGCTATAAATAAGCTGTCATATTTCAATGTATAAAACCTCATTTTAAAATGTTATTTTTTCCTGCTGAAATAATTCCTTTCTTTGTTTGCTTATTTTGTCTGTATAATACGCTGATACAAAGACATACAAAATAAAATAATTAGTGTTTAGCTTCCATCAAAAATAGTGCTGGGAGTGGAAAGAGAAGAAAACAGAATGTATTTCCTTGTCTTGATTTTAAATAAGGAAATCATTTGCCATGCATAAGTTGAAATGCAAAGCGCTCTTAGGCATTTAAAAAAAATAGTCAAATAATCTGTAGAACCACTTCAGTGAGAAAACTACTGTATAAGTAATTTTCTTTCCTTGGAGTAGAAGGAATGGACTAGCTCAAATTTATATTAATGAAGAAAACAAGTTATTACATGAATCCTTTTCAAAATCCTAGTTACGAAAAAGGTTGCTTTCATGCATGATCACAGCAAATATTAATGTCCTCATTTGCTAGTTAACCTGTTTCTTAGGAACACTTATTTATAATTGAAAAAAATGGAATAAAATCTAATTTAATAATGCCACCTATTAAGGAAACAGAAGCAGCTATAAAGAGAGAAACCCCACTGATTATAATTAAAGACTTATTGAGGGAGGTTCAGCTGTATCTATTCACTGTTAAGCCACATGCAAGAAAACAATTGGAAAAATTCAGAACAAGTTAAGTGTGTGACCAGTGTAATATGTTAAGACGTAACGAGCCTGAAAGGTGAAGTTCATGAAGCTGAACAGAGAATTCAGGGAAGAGATTTTAAAACTCCTACTCTTCTTGAGAAATACGTTATTCCGTGCATAGACCCATGAAGACCCAAAGGGGTGCTTTTGTCTTGTACTCATCAATATGAAAAAGCCTATCAGAATATCGCCTGCAGCTATTCATTTCTTATGGGGCTGGTCTGGGACTGCCTGGTTCTTGCTTCTTCTTTAGTGGGGGGGGCAGGCAAGCTACTTTGTGCCCGCGAGGCAAATCCACCCTGGCAACACCAGGGCCCACATGTGAAACTCTCCCCAGCGCTTACCTACCTACCCGTGTTGTTGAAGCTTGTGTGGGACCCTGCACACCCTGCTTTGGCTCAGGTTTCATCCCTATGAAGAGATAAAGCACCTGGAGCTCCTTGGTTTCTTCCCATCTCAACTTGGTCTCACTATCAAACGCACTTTGCGTTACATCAGAGAAAAGTCCTAAGATTAGGCACAAAATTACAAATAGGAGGCTACAAGTACATACAATATAAAATTGTAATTCCAGGTAATGCCAAACTAAAAAAATGCTTTTCTAGATGTTTTGTCTCCTTAATCTGATTCCTTAATACGTACACACAAATGATCAGAGCAAGGGATTCGGACTTCCCAACAAAAAAGTTACAGTAATCTTCTGCTCTGAAACTAAATCCAGTCTCAGGGATCTGGCCATTCTCCCATGAAGAGTTGGCACTCAACACGTGGTACAGGTTCAATCGCTGTTCATTTTTCAGATTGACATTCACAGCTCCCACTTCTCAAAGAGAACCCAAACCACAAGGCTCCCGGCGGATAAAATCCTGCCCCAGAAGTTCTACTTCAGTGTTTGTTTATACAAAGTAGAAGGAAGGGACCCATCCCATTCTGGGAAATGTCAGGTTATAGAAACATACGTTTCTTCAGCACATTCAGTGCTTTACATACAAGCAGGCTTAACTATTACAGCAGTTTGATGGAGACCCCCAGGAAAATATCATGCGGCTGTACTGAATAGGTTATTGAACGTACAGACAGGAGACCCAGTTTAAACATGCTCTCACATTCACTCAGAATAGAGGAGCTCAAACATGCGAGTACTCTGGAGAAAGTCTTGTTGACTTGAACAAGATCAAGAGAAAGGATGGGATACCGCACGCCCCTTGGAGTCAAAGTACTTTCCACCATTACCAGTGCGTGCAAGTCTAATAGCTGAAGTTCATGGGTGTTACATCTTGCATTTCAAATGACTTTTCCTTGGTTTTGGTACATTTCTAAATCACTCTTTCTACTCTAGAAGAAAAATCAGACAATTCTTTCAGCAGCTGTCCATTAGTAGCAGAGAACCTGGTCCCACTTAAACAGAAGAACCATAACCACTGTGAGGTAATGCCATAAAAGTAACCACAACGACATTATACTATAGATCAGAACAACTCTGGGGGAGCTGATACTGCCTGTTCTGTCAGTAAATCCATTCATTAATCCCACTTACAAGTAGGCTTTGTCACATCAGAATGTAACGGCAGTAAAAACACCTTCATGGTTTATCAATCCAAAGCTCTGTTCTCCTACTAATGTCAGATCAACTAAAAAAAGCCAAAACACCTCAAAATTTCACTGTTATACAATCAGGCAAGAAGTTGTTCATTTTCTTTTTTGGTTTGCTTTTTACTGCTTTGTTTTTGGAGTGTGGTGGGGTTTTTTTTCTTTTTTTTTTTAATTAAAAAATGTCTTTCATGGCTTATAGTAAAATTGTATCCATAACACTAAGAATTTTGTGTCAACGTTTAGAAAGAGAACTACGTAATTTCAAGATCAAAAAATACAGTTGCATCCTGCCCCTTCCTGTTTGCAATCTAAAGAAATTTCAGAATTGTATATTAAGATCACAGAGCAATTGCAAGCTACAGCTACAGCTTTCCTGATTTGGTGAAGTTCTATGTTGATATATCCCAACCTGCACTCAAATCCAGTTTTGATATCTCTAAATGTTCAGAGAATATTTACTGTTCTTTTCCAGAGAAAAGTTATCATCTGGCCGCTAAAACTGTTTCCTCTCTGTGAAAAAGGCCAGCTGACAAAATCATAATACAAAAACCCTAGAGAAAATAATAACAAGTGTTAACTTAGATGCCTTCCTGTGATTTTTTTTTTTCCTCATTATTTAGTTGTTGTTGTCTGTTTGTTTGTTCTTTAATAGTGTAAATGGTTAGGAAGAGAAAACAAAGTATTAATAAATATGTGTTCTCTAATATGGAATAAGGCTTGGAATAAGGAGTATACATGTTGTGATGTTGAAGTAGAAGCATCAATAACAATCAGGACAACAATTACTAAAATAAAGCATTCTAATGTAAAGAGATATACTCAAACATCTTAAATTAAGAGACTGAGGAGCTTTCTTAAGAAATTTTAAATTTGAGTTAAACATCCAAAAACTGACTGATCACAAATTTTTGGAATTTCCTTGATGAAATCATCTAGTTGTAGTTCTGTTAACTACTGGATATAGTACTGGACCTAACCTTGGACTTCAGTAATGAAGAATGAAAAGACTAAATATAATTAACACCAAGTCACATGATTTCTTGGGACTCAGATCTTTTTAAAAATACAGGATTTCTTTTTGGTAGGATTACAGCTACATATAAATTACAGATAAAAATGGTGCATTTAAAAATCATGATTTTTATAGACAAGAGGAATAGCAAGTAAAAGAAAGGGAATGTTGATAGTACTTCTATTTGTAGATGCTGGTATTTTCAAGAGCTGGAATACTTGGTCCTGTTCTGATGTCCACAGCTGAAGAGAGCATGAGTGCTAGAAAGAGTTCAATGAAGGCCACAGAACTGATCAAGAAATTAAAAAAATTAGTTACATAATTTATAGTATTAGAAGCTGAACTTAGGAGCAAGATAAGATGTGACATGATCACTGATATGCACTAACTCATGGAAATAAATTTGAGAGTGGAGATCTTTTAGCTTTGCTGACAAAGATTTAAGTAGCTCTATGAAGAGTGAAGACAAATTTAATCCAGAGATCAGGTATATTTTCAAAAGTATCCTCGAAGGCAATTCTGAGTTCTGAAGTATTTTGCTGGAGGAAATGATGGTCTGACTAATCATTGAAAATCTTATGAATACTAATAATAAATATTTAGAAAACACAAGCTTAGAGCAATCAAAATCACTCACTTGGTTGAATATGGCAAATCATTTTGACAGGAAGAAGAATTTTCAGGGGAATATTTCATTTTGACTTGTAACTGAAGTGTTTTGACTTTTCATTTCAAAATTACATGTGCTTTTCTTTAATCATTTTTTCAAAGAGAAGTAACACAACAACATTTCATGTTGAACAAACTTTTTCAGCTACCTTGGAACAACACTTTTCCATGTTATTTTGCCAGAATTAACACCCCCCCCAAAAAAAAAAAATAAAATAAAATCAAGTCAGCATGAAGTCAGCTCAACCCTTCCCTACTTTGCCACATTCTCTGGCACACTCACATGCACATGAACTGTGTTATGATAATCTTTCTTAAAAATACCATTCTATCCTTTTTTTTTTTTTTTCTTTTTTACAAATGGTACTAGAGGTAAGGTAAAGATGGATGATTTGATGGTCCTTTGTGGCCTATGAATTTCTAGATCACCCTATCTTTGCAGTCCTTGGGGAGGATCAAATAGTCTTCATGATCCCTAACGTGCTTGTTATACCTGTAGCTCTGCCATAAAACACATTATAACAAAATCTCCTGATCCAGTATTAGTGAAAGTGATCTAGGTAAAATCTCATTTCTCAGCTTGAAAGGTTGGGTATACCGGAAGGTTAAGTGAGGTACTTTTCATGCTTCTACCTTTCATGCTTAAAAAAAAAAAAAAGATAACCCATCTTGCCTTTAATCTTCTAAAGTGCCAGATACTCCAAACTATTAATGAAGTAATTATAACCTGAGGTACTCAGTACTCCACAAAAATTATTAACAATTTTCGGGACCAAGCCCTGGTATAACTGATACAATTAACACTTTGCTAACCAAAATGTTATTTAGCTGAGAAACCCACACAATGGTTTGCATTTTTTTTCATTTCATTGGACTGAATCCCTATAAGAGTGGCAACTTCAGAGCTCAGGGACTGAAGACTTCAGTTCATCCCTGTAATACAATAAAGGTGACAAAGGTGCCAATCATTCGTAATAGTACTTACATAGTTTGTTGGTGGGTTTTTTTGTTGTTCCTTTTTGTGAAAGCTTGCCCAAAAGGAACTAATCTCTATGCATCGAACTGCATCTCTTTAGGTAGCAATTACTAGCCCCGGTAAGTTTTGACTCCAGCTGCTGAGCCAGAGGTGAAAGTCTACCTCACTTCTATTTTGTAACCTTGCAGTGATCACTATTCCAAAACCAAATCACTTCCATGAAAGTGAGAAGTAAAACTTTAGCTCCAGGCTCTACCAGTCTATGAAATCTTTATTGTTTCTTCTACAATTTCTTTCAAACTGTTCTGCACATCTGCAGTACATAATCAAATTCACTTATTATGCAGTTCTACCACAGCACATCCCTTGCGCAGAGCGGAAATATTTGGATTTTAAAAAAAAAAAAAAAAAAAAAGAACAAACCCCTGTGTTCTCAGAGAGACCATATAGTAAAGGTTTTGTTTATTAGCATTAAGCTCCATGTAAATTACAGAGGGATTATATCCAACAGTCTTAAAATCCTGAATTCTAATGAAGGCCAACCATACTTCATGGGAAAATTAAGACATCAAAAGTTGCCATTTCAGAAGCAGATTTGTAAACATTTTTGATGGTTCCATTAAAAATTGCATAAAACTGCATGTAGAATGAGCAAGGAAATATTTACACAAACGTCCCATATACAATATTTACATGAGCATTAATCCATGTCAAACAGACCCCTTTATTAGATAAATGCAACATATTCAGGCAACCTCTCTGTCATAAATATTTCAAATATTACCTCAGTCTGCTAACACCATTATACTAAAAGGATGGCAATGAAAGAACATGCCGTATTATTACAGATAAAGTTAAAATGATATAATTTCTGTGCGTTTTCTAACATTTCTGAGGAAGCCTCTAGTGCTTACAGTAATTCAACTAAATTCCCCTAGCTCTAATTTTCTTCTTGACCTCCCGTCCCACTTTGGTTACATGTTACTAAAGAATTTATAAAATAGCACTGAAGCCACGTGTGCTGGATCAAACCAGATGTGTGGAGAAAGAAAACAGGAAAGGGAACCCCAGAAACTCCATACCTCAATCCCTCGCTGCCACAGGATGCTGAGTTTCCTTTCTCTAGTAAAAGGGAAAGACCTTCCCATTAAAAATCCCCAGCTAATTTCCTTATAGTTATTTAAACAGTGTGCCAGAACCACTGATTCAGCTGAGCTGTGTCTGGCAGAGAACCAGGAGGCTGGAAGGAGCTCTCTGCTCCCAAGCTGCTTTAAATAGCCCCTCCACCAGGAGGGAAATTTAGCAGCCAGGGATTGCCAGAATTTATATAAAATCCTTATGGAGCTCCTTCTGCCAGTTTTCTGACTGCTTTGCCAGAGAAAGCTCTAGGATGGATCCAGTAGCTCTTGTACGAACCAGATTATTTTCTTTCATCTTCATTAAAGATGCTTATACAGAGCAAACAGCGAAAACACAGAAATAATTAGGATGAATAATGTTTTGCTATCCCTCCAAGAGATGTGAATACAGTGTCTTGTCAGGAGAAACCTGGGGAATCTCTGCAAGTTGATTTTTGTTTTCCTTTTTGTTAGATGCTAAGCTGCCCCTCAAAAGAGAATTTTTAGCAGAAGAATACAGGGGTTATTTTAAGAGGTTGTTTCAGGCATACACTGGTGCAGCAGCTCCCCTTACATCATTATCAGTGTGTGCTTAGGCTCAGATTTCTCCCCAGATCATTAACAGGTGAAAAATTTCCTTTTATATATGCAGGCCCATGGCAATTCTGCTGAGGAAGACTGTAAAAATCCTGATTTCAGTGAATGTTTTGTCATTGACTTCACCAAGACCAGGATTTCAGACCTGAAGTGGGTATGGGATAAGTCTCAGATTCCTCTGTTTTTCTCAGCATTACTCATTTATATACAGTCTGACTTTAGTCTGAATAAAAATGATTTCTGATGGCCTATTCATCAGGAAAATGTATAAAAGCTTCCAGAATCAGGCTTAAATCCTGAGAATATGATAAGGCAAAGTACAAAATACTTTTGCATCAACCTGCAGCAATATAAATACTGCTTGTTGGGGAATGAATTCAAATCCAAAATGAAATCCTGCTCTTCGGAGAGGTGGGAAACAAACAAACAAAACAAAATGAAGCCAACCAACTGAGCCTTCATTGATAGCTTCAAGTTGTCCATACCTTTTCATGCTTTGAAAGGGAGAATGCTTGGAATTGATAACAACACAGTTAGGAGGACTTCTCCTGGTCAAGCATGCCAGAAATCCTTTGAAAACACAGTTTCTGAAAAGTTTACAACAGCCAGTTCGTGTAGGCTTGCCAGTTCGGGTAACCACAGTTGAGTGTATGAAGATCCAGGCTGAACCCCTACTTTGAAAACAGAAAAACCACAAAGTTTCAATTAAGCAACAAGTTCAACATGTAAGCAGAGTCAGTTTATGTTTATCTCTGAAAATATATGCTCCTTCTTTTCTAAGCAAAGTGTCTGTTCTTCGGTCCTCGTAACAGCCCAAATGCCACAGACTAAGTGTGCCCTGTGCAAATGATGAAGCAACAGCATTTACTAGGTACGGACGTGTGCCTTTGTTACTGAGCACAGCGTGGTCGCCTCTGGAGAGCTTTAGCTTTGCTTTAACGTTTACTTGTCTTTAATTCAAACCCATTAATCCTCAGAAGTGATTTGTGATTCAACTATGCCGTTATAGCTCAGCGCCTAGACTTTATTGCTCTGTATGATCTTTCATTAGACAAATAACTAAATCAGGATTATTTGATAAGGCACAGGCATCCGTCACTTTGGCTTCTCAAAGCGCCGTCTTCAGAGCCAATCTGAACGCCCAAGTACAAGGGGGAAACATGCTGCTGCACGGGAGGCTCGCGATCGCGACCGCAGCGGGAGCGTTGGGTGTCTGTTGGCAGTGGGTGCCTCCAGACGGGTAAATCGAACTGGCAGGTTCCATTCCTACCAGCTGCCTGTCCTCTGGGGGCTTGTGAGTGATACTAGACTAATCTGCGTAACCCCTGAGCATGCAAGGGGAAACAAAATTAAGAGTATAACGGAGCTGTACTGTGTTATCTTCTCTCGTTGTTCCATTTAAGTGATTGCAATCAGTTATGGCTGGGGCTAGAAGATCCCAGAGCTCACCTCCTCCATGCAATTTGCTCTGTTAACTGCATGTAAGGCTGGGGGGGTGGCATTTCAAGGGGACTTTACTGTCCTTTTATTTCTTTATTTGGTATCATCTCCCCCCCAAGTTGGGCACCATGTTTACCACAGTCTTCCCTCCACTGCTGCTGCTGCACCAGCTACAATTTCCCTGGCAGATTTCTGAACTAGATGCCAAGGCAATGTTGTGCCCAGAAACTCTCAGAGCTGCAAACAGCTTTCCTCACAGTTTCACTGCTTCCCATCACTGGAAGGCAGCAGTACAAAAGCTGATCAGATTCTTCTTCAGCTGCCAACGAGCTCTGCAGTTATATGTAGATACACATACAAGTAGGCATATATACATAGCCCACCAGCTAAACAGTGTATTTAGTTTTGAGGAAAGCTATTATGCAGTTTCTAAAACAAAACTTTGTGAGATGACAGTGCTATTAATAATAAATTGAAAAAGAATAAATACCCTTTTTGTCAGAGTTCAAACTGACAGATGTTGTCAAATCCTAAGATAATCATGGCATTAAAATCTGCTTCCCAAATGGGGCTACTGCAGGTTTCAGAGGTCAGAACCCCAACCATGTACAAAGTTTATTCTTAAAAAAACCAACCCAACAAACTAATTTTTTACTGCAGCTGCTGTGATCTTCACTCACCTTCCTTTTACCAGAAGTCTATTTGTCATTTTTCTTCCCTGACCCACAAACAAGGGCATTTTGACCTTTGCTGTGACACAATAACTTTACTTTCCTATGTGCTTGCTCGAGTTGCATGTGCATTGAATTTCCCCTTTGACACTTCTCTGAACATCACAAAAAACTTAAAGAATAGCTCTCTTTGTGTCCATGGCAGGCAAGGGTATAAATGAGTCTTCAAAACCCAAAGTTAAAAAACAAAACCTGAAATCTAGTGGTTTTTTTACTGCTGAACCATCAAATAGCAATTTTTGAAAGGACTGGAGTGAAGAATGGCAGGCTCTTTATTGCCTGAATGAAGTTATTACTTGGTTGATATTTTACTCTCTTATTTAACCTCTCTTAAATAACAGCTTAGCTTTACACATTGCTCTCTTGTGTTTGCAGAAGAAAACATATAACGCAATGAAATACTGCTTTATGCTAGCAATAAAATGTATTTGTTTACATGGTCATAACCCATATATACCTTAAAACCCTGTCCTGCAAATACTTAAACAGGTGTCTAAATTTAAAGTGCCTGCATAGTTCCATTGACTTCAATATTATCGTTAAAAACCAGAAGCTTACTGCCATTAATGTCAGGGGAATGTCCCGTGGACACAAGTATGCAAAATAAAGTCTGAAATAAGCCCTAAATTCTGCATAATTTCAGAACATATCTTAAAAATAAAAAAGAGACAGAAAACTATTTTCAAAGTGGTACATTTTTTCCTCTCTTCCCCAGATTAATTTAGTGCTAGCAGAGGATTGCCTCGGTTTTCTTCCACTGAGTGCAAACACCTCCACATACTTGAGGAAATCGTGTTATTTCCTCAGACCACTTACATCTGTGAGTCCTGGCAGAAAGATTTCAGCTTTGATTGAGTACTTAATGCCACATACAATACTTACAGCAATCTCTGGACAAAGAAGGGAAGTTTATTTTGGGCTTTCCCGCCCGCCCCCAGTCATTCTTCACTTATGTCCCACATTAAGATCTACCTGGTTTTCAGTGTACGTGCCCTGCCCAGAGTCCCTGCAGGCACTGGAGCAGCAGGTTGGGCTCGGCTTCATGTCTCTCGTGTTATTGATTAGAGCTTCTCTTCCTATAAAGGGTCAAATTGTAGGCACAGGACAGTCTGTGGCTTCCCTACCCATAAGCTGCACCAGGAGAGAAATGGGCTTTTTGCTTCCCCATCGCATCACCACCGGGTAATATCTCCATGCTGCCACCTCCTGAAGACAAAAGCCCTGGGTGGTGACTGCATGAAGCGTTGGACCAAGCTCTATCTCTGCAAGAATTTGTTGTATGGATTCAGATTCTGCAAAATTAAATTAAATAATAAACACCTATGAAAAATTAGCTGTGGATTGTTATCTGATCTCACAGCTCTGGTCACATCAGCTCCATGGATTCATCAAAGAAAACATCTTTCCGTCCCTCCCCACAGAGAGAAAAAAAGAAATAGAGTATATGAAGCTTTTCCTTCACTATTTTAGGAAGATTTTTCTCAAGAGGCAGAGTCATTGTTTAAAGAAAAAAAAAAAAGGGGGGGGGGGGAACAACACCCTATAATCTCCTAAGAATTCTGGTGACATTATTACTCCGAAAATGCTTCTTGTTGCACACTTCAGTAGCAAAAGAAAATAATACCCCCCCATTATATCAAACAGATTGTAAAATCTTTCTAGAGCAAGCTTTTCTGCTGTTTCTTTTAACAATGAAATGTCATTTTGGCAAGGGAATCACTAGTCTCCTGAAATTTCTTTTTTGAAATGATAAACACTGCCAAGACTTCTGGAACAATGAAAGAGCAAAGGCTTATTTGAATCTCACTACATCGCACTTCACTCACACAGAACAAAAAAGAGAAGCCACAGTTTCATTACAGAAGTATTTTCATTTTAACATCGTTCCCTCCTTTTCTGCACTAAAGCCTTGAGAAAAGGGTGAGGCATCTATGCATTACCTGCAGAACAGAATAAGCAAACCAAGGCAATTTGTGTTTGCGTGGGTAAAATACTGCATGTGTACTCTGCTGATGACTTATGGTACTGTTGGCTTGTACAACACTTCTGCAGCTTAGTTATGAAGAACAACACTCCTATGGTATGTGTTGAGAGGTAAAAGAGAGGAAATAAGTATTTAAAAAGTTCCAGTTCTTCAAAAGATACTGCTTAAATATTCAAATACAAAACAATGCAACATCCTTATGAGATAAAACAAATCACGACAATTTTCTTAGGCTGGTTAATTGCATGTGTGTGAGAGTGTAAAAGAGAAAAGCAAAATTCAGTTTTAATTAAAGATATGAGGCAGATGATGACATTCAATGATAAAAATTGATAATTAAATAATGCTGTAATTATTGTTAATTGCTTCCCTGACTGTTCTTCTATATCTGATCATTTTATTGAACTCTTCAGAATTTGTTTTTCTCTTTAGTCTGTCTGTTCATCTCAGTCTTTGAAGCCTCTCTAATGTTATCTGTTCCTCCAGTAAATCTCAGGAACAAATTTGTCCTTAATAAAAATCCAGTGAAGAAAAAATGTAATTAAATTTCACTAGGGCCAATGGCATTAAAATGGAGATGGAATTTCACATTCAAATCACCAATTTAACAAAGCTCACATACAAGTTAGAACTTATACACCTAAGGTCCTTCAGCCTATTCATGTAATAAGTAGCAAGGAAACAGTGTAATAAATCAGTGCATGGGTGAGAGCAAGGTAGAGACAGAAATGTGTTGGCGTTTTCTCTTTGGAGAAAATAAGGGCTGCTTTTATTTTTTCAAAGGGTTGCTGAAGATTTTGATTCTATTTGTCAAGAAAATAATTTCTGAATCTTCTGAACTTGCAGTTTACCCTAGTAACACCCTTTATTACATGGTATCATGTTGATAAAAACATAAATTGGTAAATGCAGAATTACTCCAGTTAAACACACTTACTTCCTCAGATTCATGCCAATACATGTGAGTCAGAGACATCTATGAAGAAGGAAAGGCGAAGCCAAGAGGAGACTAAGAATTACGGCAGGAAAAATATTCTTCTTGGATCCAAATCAAACCCAGAATCAAACATCAGTAAACACACACACACAAGAATCTGGAGAATCTGAGTACCTTTGGGTAAACTTTGTAATTATGTACAGAAAAAATAAATCCTTACCCCCCATCTTGCTGCTGTTCTTCATGCCTCTCTACATAAAGGAACAATCCCACATACTGCCAAGCGGTCTGAGCATGCTACAAATCTACTTATCGTTGTTTACTCATAAAAACAAAGTATTGGTTGTAGTTTGCACTGTTTCTCCTCCCCAAGACAAAAACAAACAAAAGAGAGAGTTTTTAACCACAAGCCGCCAATATATTTTTCACTTCATGAAAATACTTTCCTGAGGTTATAAGGCAGAAATGGCTTGAGGAAAACTGCACTATTTTTTATTTGGAGTGCTGCTCCTCTTAGCAAAATTAGTAGCAGATTTCATGTCATTTTGTAACAGGGGAAAACAAAACACATTTGGCACTGTTAAAGCATTGCCCAGTTGTAAACCAGAAAACAGTCTGGCAATCTGTATTTAATCAGTTTTATTGAATTTGCTCTACATTGAAATCAGTTCGTTATTGTCATTATCCTAGAAGATTGCTCTGTTCATGAAAGGTATTTAACCATCCATAACCTCCTGGCACTGCTTATTGCCAGAAATATTAAGTGATGCCAAGAGTCATATTGACTACGCAAAGCATGAGCAATATGTTATTATATTTGATTGTATCTCAGGATGTGCCATCACTAGCCATAGTAATGCTACTGGTTCCTATAACGGATGTAAAATAACTTGTCCCCATAATTTTTGCTAGAATACTATCTTTCCTTGTCTGCTCTGAGCCACTGCCAGCTAAAGGTTTCCTGGACAGAGCATGCTCATCAAATAAAGAAAACCTCTGAAACTAAACCAGCAAACAAGCAGACTCAAATTGGCTTTGCCAGCAGGAAGGAAGCACGGGTGAATCTGTCCATTTGTTAACTTGATGATTAGTTTGTTTGAGAGCGCTCAGGGCAGAACGAAGTTGGCAGTTTCCAGAGTCTGCTGGAAGGCAGCGCTGGCACCAGTTCAGGCCTGACTGCTAAAGGTTGGGATGGCTCCTCACAGGGAGCTCCTCATCTTCTTCTGCAATGTCATTTTATTCAGCTCTTGAGAGAGAAGACACCAGGCCTAAAGAGAAAACCAAAGGTCTGATGTGAATCGGGAGAGGAGAGGGTTCTTATTCTGGGCTACATCAAGCTAGGCTGGGTCTCCAGCGCGGCCTTTTAATTTTACATGATCTGGCTTATCAAGTCCCTTTTCTGTATCACCATGTTCTCAACCAACCATTGATTCAATTCACTAGACCGAAAACACCATGCAAAGCAACCCCTTCCAATTACCCATCTTTAGAAGAAATACATTGAGGCATTATACTCAGAGCTTCCGTGGTTTAAGAAGAACAATATTACCATCTGAGACTATTTTTTAACAATTAAAGTTTAGGAGTGTTTTTTTCAAGTTATTCCCCTGTATCTTCAGAGCACTCAGTATTATTAACCAAAAGTATGTGTTATGTTTACATTTTGCTATTACTTTTATAACACACACACACACAAATATTCTCCCTGGAGTAACAGGTTTTCTGTTTGTAGCACGAACACTTCAGATTCCAGCAGCACGGTACCATCAGGGGTCACCCACACTTGAGCTATTAAACCTGATAATGGGTTTCTTACCAGCTATTGTACTTGACTGTGCTTTTGTAAACTATTTCCCACAAAGCTACATTGGCCTGACAATTTACCACCTACCCTAACTAAAATCTGCTCCAAATACTTGGTTTTGTTTTATTGTGGCAAATGATTAATTTTGGTCCTGGTTCACCAATTGTCTGCATAACCTCCGTATGCATGCTGCATCTCACTGATATCACTGGGATTTAAGAACATGCATACACAATTTGCTGCAACAATGCCTTTTGTAGTTACTGAACACAAGCAGAAATACAAACACACTGTTTTAGCACATTTGAAATAGCTACAGGAAAAACCTAAACATTTATTTTGACCATGACTCTTCTGAACAATTCTTGTAACTTGCTAACAGCATTGCATAGACAGCAAGTCTCTTCCTAGAACTAGTTAAGCTTTTTTTTTATTTATGTTTAGTTTACTACTAGAAATTGAGATTGTTGGTGCCATTTAGAAGTGGACCCACTTCTAAATGGATACACTTCTATTTCCATGAAAACAGGGAGCCTGTGTCACAATGCAATATCGATGCCCAGCCCTGTGCTACCATGAGAACTATAGGCAGTTTCCCACCTATCAGCTAATGGAGTACTGCTTTCAATGTGTTGCCACTCTCTCATCCATGGATTTAGGCAATATGAATAGCAACTAAAAAGATTTGAAAGTTATCAAAATATTGCAAAAGCAAGATATTGCTTTTGTTTTCATTTCTGAATGCTACCCACGTAGCTCTTTGAGGAATGCAAAGTGCATTTTTGCCACAAGTGGAAATGAATATATTTTCATTAATTAAAAAATAAATCTTTAAAACCATTTTTAAATGTCTCTTCCCAAAGTTAAAAACACGACTATAGTTGGGATGCAACTTAACATTTCAAGAGTGCAAATAATAAAAGGAAACAATTCCTTTGCATCCTATTTCTTACCATGCCAGGTGTTCTCACTTCAGCAAATTGTTAAGAAAAACTACATAGAACATATGTTTTCCATTGTTCGCTGCATAATCTGATGATATAGACGTTCAGCATGACTATATTCTTGGTGAAAGTGAGGCAGTATGAAATATTCATAAGCTAAACTATTTGTGATTATTAAATAAATCTGAATTGTGTGGATTATTTGGTCTGTTCTCTTGTGGGTGGGAGAATAGTTTAACTTGTGCTGAGAGCTAGCTATACAAATGATATGAATTTACAAGCAGGGTAAGAGGTTGCTTACTAGAGCTATTAAAAACCATATCAAATGTCTATTGTTAGGAAAAAATCCAAAATAACGGGCAGAGTAAAATAGATGAAAACTCTAAACAGGGTCGAATGGGAGTAATGCTAATCAAGCGTTAATCACAACCAGAGATGTAATAATAATAAGAGCTATATTACATTCTTTGGAAGATTATGCATAGCTTTAAAATGCTTAATCAGGCCTTGAAATCTATATCAGAAGTAAATATTGCTGTATACGTTATTATTTAGAGACAGCAACCTGCAGTAACAGACATGCAGTGAATTATCCAAGGTCAAACAAAACATTTAACAGAGTTAGGAAGAATAGAGGTGTCCTGACGTGCAGATTTCACTCCGTTTGCAAGACTGCGCTAAGGACTTTACTGTTGCTTTGTGTCGTACAGTGGCACTGTGGCTTTTCAGTGCTCTTGCGGAATGACACTTGCTGCTAGATCATTGCATTTTAGAGATTTTTTTATTGGTAATTATTTTCAAAGAAAAACTCCCTATAGCTTTGGGCTAAGCGTGTGTCTGCACTGCACCAACTGCTATGACTGCAGATTAGACAGACGCACCTCAGATTACTTTAAAAGAACACCAGCATGAGCTCTGCTAACAGGGTGACCACAGCAGCAACCAGCTTATGGTGTGTGCTCCAGAGTCACCCAAGAAGCCTGAGCTCTATGCTGCCACAGCTACATTGCTAATTAAAACTACAGATTGCACGCCTACACCATCTGTAATCTGGAAATCACAGTGCCTGCAGTGTGGCTGTTGGACTTTCTGACAGTTGCTATGATACCTCTTGTGTAGCACAGTGACATCCAGCAAAAAAACATCCAGCATCCCCTACGGTTCAAGGTCTCCTCCGATGGGTGCGAGCAGATAACCGCAGACTTGAATCAGACGGGGAATTAAGGGACTAGATCATTTGTGGAATTGTACAGAGTTGAACAGAAAAGCAAATGACAGAGAACCAAAACCAAATCTGCTTTGAAAAATGGCTCAAAAAATACTGTGTATAGTTCTCTACTTACACCAAGACATAGATCTAACAGAAGTGCGCCAAAGTTGAGAATCTTACTGAATAACTCTGTCTGCACAAGTATTTGCAGGGCAGACACATTAACCCTCAGAAACCCTGCCCTGTTATTTAAGAATCTTAATTTAAACAGCAAAGGACTCTTTGGTATATGCTCCTCTTCTGGGCTAAATAACAATCTATTTCAGTATATATTTTCCAGTTATTAAAACACAGGCACATAATTGCAGCTCCCATTTTAATCTCAGTGCACAGGGTAGAATAAGTGGATTTTAAATTTGACAAGATCAGTGTATCTGGAACTTATCTTTCATCAGTGCTGCTTTTTCTAATTTGGCACAAATGCAAATATCTCTTTGTATCCCATCTGTGCTGAGGACCATATTCACATGTATGAATAACTGTAAGTACAGTAATCATTTTTAACTTTATACAATATAGTATCTCCCACAAGCACTTGGCTTAATGGTAATAATTACTAAGGCTCAGTTCAATTAAATTAGTTAATTTTGAGTATGGAATTTTGCCCATTCTTAGCCATTCTTTCGCTTCCAATTGTAGAAATACTTCATCCATCTGGGTAATATCTGCACATTTCTATGGTGCCTATTCACAGTACCTTGATCAGACTTTAGGAAGACTTCAAAACATATGAGGTAAAAATGTGAAAACTGGGAGTTATTCACAGAGGAGCTGAGGAGGTTCTGAAATGGAAGTCCCAATACTTAAAACAGCTGATTACATATAGTAATTTTTTAATCATATCAGCAGAACAGATAAAATGCCTAAAATCATCCATATATTCTGTAATTTTCTTGGCTTCTCAGCACTAAATTAATCTCCTCCAGAGATTCTTCTGCTGTTAACAGCAGCGCGAGAACAATTTTGACTTTCCCACAGACATGAGAACTTTCCTCACATGAATATAGATGGGACTTTCACCTAACTAGAAGGTCAAATCAAGTCTGTCTGTGCTCCAAACGTTAAAAATAATAAGGTCCCAATAAATGCAGACCACAGTAACAAGTGACAAAAAAAAAAAAAAAAAAAATCTCAGCATTCCTTTTTCTGAGGGTGTTTTAAACTTCCCTTTCCAAATAGGTCTAGCTTAATTGCTTCTCAGAACCTTTCTGTTTTATTAGGACATCTCTAACAAGCAAGACCCACAAGCTAATTCTTCATTTTCCTTCTCTGTGGTCATTTTCACTGGAGGAAAATAAGTTCAACATGGCACTTGCACATGAGAAAAAATGGGCACGTACTGTTCTGACCTGGCAGCATTTTCTAATCAGACTTGAAGTGTGCATGGGGATAAAGAAGACCCGGCAACAATTTTAGGGGTCTAACTCCTTTTTACGTAGAAAGGATTTACATATCTTAAAATTACCGGTTCCGATGCCTGGAGTATAAATGAGATTGGTTTTGGTTATGTATCATGCAGGGATTGGCAATCTCCACCCTCTTTTCCAATAAAGGACTTGAACTCTTTTGTGTCTAGCTCAGAAGGAAACATCTCGTACATGTATGTGTATTCATAACAATATTTGGAAAAAGTTGTATTTGGTGACTAGACTTATTTTTGACTGTAGTACTGATTAAAAAATAAATAAAAATTACTGAAGACTTTAAAAAGTCCCAGCCAAAGCAGAAAATTTCCTCCTGATGCTATCAATATATCTGTCCTTCCTCTTTTAAACAGAGTTCTTCTACCTGGCAGGTGCAGTGGCTACACAATGTATTCAGCAATAATTACCTCGGAAAGACCAAACCCCATATTGTTCTAGCACCTGGGAGAGATTGTGCTGAATGCCCACATTAGCTTGCCTTTCAAAATGAACCACCTGCTTTTGACATTTTAAAGAGACTAGTGCAACTCCTGGGCAGAAATGCATCTGCAAGTGTCAATGTCTCTCCCTGACTTTCCGTACCATGCTATTTGCTTTGCAGTTGCGTGGGTTTTCTCTCCTCCCTGCACTCCTCTTCCTTCCTGCAAGTATACCTTTGATTTCATTTTGTGACATATCAGTTTGTCCTCCCACTCCCAGTTCAAAGGGTTCCCCCCCTCCCCGTTCCTGCCTCCAGACACCGATTTTTGTTTCCAGACAAGCAACAACATCCCACTTCACTTTTGTGAACAACGTGCACATTCCTATTGGCAATGTTCATGTCTTCATTTAGGGACAAAGGAGACTTTTTTTGGTCTTTTACTTTATTATTTCCAAAAATACCCTTTTATCTTTCCTAATAGATTGATAAAAATACTTCATTTTTTCCTGGCAATAACAAAACTCTTGGGATCGGCTTCAGTTTCTCCTAGGTGCAGTTTTTGTTATTTGCTGTTGTTTTTAAAATGTAACTTTGGATGATGCAAAGAACGCAAGCAGAATTGGGACAGAGGCAGCACAGGAAACAAAGTCCTTACATTTGTCTTGCTTGTGTAACACTAGTTTTCACTGCTAAAACAAAAAGTTTGCTGAAAAACAGCTTTAAAAAAGCCCTGCTAACTAGCACCAGCAATACTAAGGTGGACTGTTCTAAAAAATTCACACTGTGTGTTGCATTCCCACCCTCTGCGTTGACTCAGGACCTGTTGTCTTACGTGTGCTTGTATCTCTACTCAGTGGTCACAGCGGTCAGAGCTTCAAAAGTTCTCAACACTTGCCAGTCTTCTCAGGATGGAGGATCCTCCACTGATGCCAAGAAGAAGGAGCTATCCCAAATCCAGCCATGGTATTTGGATCTCTAAACAGCAGCTGAGCTCTTTTGAAAACCGTTTGCCAGCTCTGAGCAGGTCCTTACTTCTTCACAACGCTCAAACTGTCAAAAGGTCCCTGCCACAACTCATCCTAAGGAACTGTGCCTGCCAGCAACAAAATTAGTTTCTTAATATTTAAATACAGGAGGAGCACAGGGTATTTCTTTGGGCAGCAATCACACACTAAAATCCAAGCTGCTGAGTCTTCATGCTTCTTGGCATTCAAACTAGCTCCATCAAGGCTGACTGAAATATTACCTCCGTGTGCTGCAATGGTTTATCCTAACCAATCAGAAAAGAAGAAAATGTGGAGTTAATGCTAAAACCTGTTTAAGTCTCTCTGCCACTCCTTTGCTGTGCAACAACTGCTACTTTTATGAAGTATGCAGGTATGAAGTGAGCGGGAGATGTTTCAGTGGCACGACCATGAAGCAAAACAACAGCAATGGCTCTGGTTCAATTGCTGGCTGTGATACGGAGAAGCTGTTGGTGCCAATGAGTTAATTTTTCTTTCTGTCCTACAGCTTTGGGTAATTCCAATTGAAATGGCAAGGAAATACAATATCGGACTCCTGTGTGCCAGATAGCACCACTAATGATCCATCTGCAAAATATGTTACTCGCTTCATTTAAGGTTAATTTGCAGAGGAGGGGGATTCATTAGGGAAGATTCTGCAGCACAGTCACATTAATTAGTTTTGCCTCTGACTTGTGTGCTTGGCAAAGTTAGAAATTAGGCTACCCAAACAGGAGCTTTTGGGTTCTTTGCAAATTTGCAGACATATTTAGGCATTACTGGCAGGAGGGTGCTGGTGGAGAAGTGGCAGAGGGACTGCACCCTGTGCAGGAGGAGCGGACTCTTCCCTAAAAAGCCCCTATACCCTTAAAATGGAGAAACAAGAATGTGACACATTTCCTGCTGGCTACTTCTGCCCATCTCTCTTTGTTCCAAGAGGTCAAGCAAAGTTAGGTTCCTTCTGCTTTTGGCACTAAGGAAAGGATTCTCACTTCTGTCCCTCTCAGGAGGGCTGCAATCCTGAACTGCCAAGGCTTGGTGCCATCAGCAAACAGCACAGTTTCTCAAAGCCCTGAACCATGCAACTTTCTTTTCTGTATCACCCTTCTTGGAAGTCTGCTGACCTTTTCCCACCAAGGCAAGGCAAGTATTATTTCGCCTCACTGGATATAAAAAAAAAAAAACAAACCAACACCAGGGAAATATAAGCAACAAGGAGAGAACTCAGAAAAGCATGCAATACAAATCATTTCTTTCAAAGAAATATGTGCCTTTCTTGGAACAAGAAGTTTCTGTATCATAAATTAGCTGGGGATTGGCAGCTGAAGCCTTGTTTAGTGGCAAGTATACATGACAACCGTAGTTAATGGCCTGAAAGAAATGACTGAGCTAAGCGGAATTTTCTGAGAAACTCAATCAAATCCAACATTTGCTACCCCACATTTTAAGACAGGTGAAGTTAAAAAATAAAAGCAAAACAACCCCACCAACCCTGACTCACTTCAGCGTTTTCCTATGGCTCCAACACAGGGAAGAAAATACATGGCAATCCGTAGCAGAGTACAGGTGCTGAGGTCTCACTGCAGTCAAGTTATAGCACAAATTTAGTCACCCAAAGAGGAGGAAAGGGACTGTAACTAAATTGATCCTTATTTAGGTAAAGTGGCTGCAGAGCAGTGATTCCGATAAGGAATGAAATGTGTTGATAAGCATCTCTCCTTTGCCTCTATGCCCCTTCTTTTCCTGCTTCCTATCTTTCTCCAGCTAATTCTTTCTCTCAGCCAGTCTGGCAAAGCTGATCAATTTTTGATAGGTGGTCAATTTCCCATCAAACTCGTTTTCTTTCCCCAATAGGTAATTGCTTTTCAGCAGAATGATTCCCCCCCCCCCCAAAAAAAAAATGACAGTTTCCTCTGAAAAGGCTCTGATTTTTCTCACAACAAACTTTATATATGAAAAAACCTACCCATTCCAGATTTTCAAGATTATCAAAGATGAAAAATTACAGCTCATATATTAATATTAATTTCTTCAGTGGAAGTATCAGGCTCACCTTCTACACCAGCTGCCTTTTCAAAGAAACCTGAAACCTGTTCTTGGGCACTGCCATAGTAGTTTTTCTGACAGGGGAGACCAAAAATATCTCTTATTTAATTGCTGTTATCATTTTTATGGAAGTAGCTCTGAGAACCCCACACTTACTGAAAAGGTATAATAGCAGCTACAGTGCTCATATCTCATGATCTTCCTTACCCTGGAGGGTTTTCAATTAAAGAAGTTATACCTGATGTCTTAACAAGACAAAAAAATGTCTTGTTTAAAAAGTTGTGGAATATCCTGACCTAATGTAATTTTGCTTGACCTCAGGAAGTTTAAAACTATCATGCTTGTCCTGGTTTCAGCTGGGATAGAGTTAATTTTCTTCCTGGTACCTGGTATAGTGCTGCATTTTGGATTTAGTATGACAGTAATGTTGATAACACACTGATGCTTTAGTTGTTGCTAAGTAATATTTATACTAGCCAAGGACTTTCCAGCTTCCCGTGCTTTGCCAGGTGCACAAGAAGCTGGGAGGGGGCACGGCCAGGAGAGCTGCCCCAACCTGGCCAAAGGGCCATTCCATACCATACGGCATCGTGCTCAGTATAGAAACTGGGGGAGTTGGCCGGGGGCAGCAATCGCTGCTCAGGGATGGGCTGGGCATCGGTCGGCGGGTGGTGAGCAATTGCATTGTGCATCACTTGTTTTGTATATTCTTTTATCATTATTATTATTATTATTTTCTCTTCCTCTGCTGTCCTATTAAACTGCCTTCATCTCAAGCCACAGGTTTTACTTCCACCCCCACCCCCCCCGATCTTCTCCCCATCTCACTGGGGAGAGGGTAAGCGAGCGGCTGTGTGGTGCTTAGTTGCCAGCTGGGGTTAAGCCACGACAATACTTTAGTTGGTTACTATCACGGATTTTGGTTAGAACCAAGCCACCCTAACCAGACAAAATTCCAAACTAAGGAACAAAATAAATCACTGACTCAGCATTTAACATGTTGCATTCACTTTGTGCTGGTTTTGGCTGGGATAGAGTTGATTTTCTTCATAGTAGCTGGTATGGGGCTGTGTTTTGGATGTGTGCTGAAAACAGTGTTGGTAATACAGAGACTGTGACACACTTGAAAAAGCAAAACCAAAGGAAAGCTTAAGAACAGTCAGTAAGACACCAGGAAGCACAGCTCATGCTCTTTTTGTAGCCCATCACACTTTGGGGCAACACCCTGCACATGAAGAAGGACCTCCAAAAGTGCCATGATGAGCACTTTCATGTTGCACTGCTCTTGGCACAGGAGGCATCTCGCTGTGCTTGTCCATAGAGGGCCAGTCTAAAGCATCCTTCGCTTGGTTATAAATACATGAAAGAAATGGTCCTAGATTGACTCTTGCTACTCTGAAAAAAAGACCGTTTCTCCCAGGACAAAGTCTATAGGTACCACTAGCCTATAAAGATTGGTGTGAAAACATAAGAGAAAAAAAAAATAATGTGGCACCTGGAAGGAGTGTGACACGTGTCACTTGTTGAATCTCAGGTCTCTCTACAAACAAATTTGTTTTTCTATAAAGGAGCAGAGACACATGACAGCTGCCTGGCTTATGCCTGTGGCTGTGCTGGGCAGCTCAGCAGGTACAGCTCTGAACTCGCCTCAGCAAGCTTATCCTTAGCTTTTATTTGGCTGTCAGTCTGAAAAAATAATAATATTCCAAGGCTGAAGGTAAAAGCTTAAGTCTTAAAGGGGTTTAGCAAGTCATGCCCTGATTTTTGCTTGTGGGTAACAACGCACACCACGTTTCTAACCGGTACAGGTTTCACTGGTGCTGCTCACATGAATGCAGTTGTCTCTTCTGGACTGGACTTGGCATGACTGAAACCAGTTGCTACACATTCCTCCTTGTGATTCATAAGGCATGCACAAATCACCTGGTAGGTTGATTGATAGGCAGCAAAATTAATCCTGGACTTTCAGGTCCTGAATCTGGCATATTTGAGACTAATATTCACCATTCATAACATCCCAATATGCAAGTGCTTGATGCTGCCAAAATAATTATATGAAAAGTGTGAAGTTTTGAAAGAAGATTGCTGGGGTTTATATACAGAGTTTTGAAAATGCAAAACTTTAAAATTAGACTGGCATATTGACACTTCTCAAATTTCAGGAGGCTGCTTTTTCTTTCTCTACAGTATATGTGCCAAAATAAGTTAATATCCTAAACTCAAGTTGTTGAAAAAAAAAATCCATGAAGGACTGACAAAATCTGACTTTCAGACCAACATTAAGGTTTCTAACTACACTGTCTAATTTTCATGATTTCAAAGCACTCATCTGATACAAATTTACCACCAGATTTCTAAGCGCATTTGAAAATTTGCCCAGTTATTTCAGCTTGCAAAGGTCTAAAAGCCTAGCTTAAGGCATATACTTTAAAACCTACAATTTTCCCTGAACTTCAGTATTGAACTGAATGGAGGAGGGAAGAATATGGGTAGTGTAAATGAGGGACGTTTCCAAGTAAAAGACTACACTTATGAGTGAAGAAGAATACGCCTCTGGAACACCAACTCTGGACTTAGTGAGGAAGACGACATGTGCTACCTACTAAGTGAATCATAAGCATTTTTCATCATCAGTTAACTCCTCTCTTTCTTTCTCTTGGTTTCTTTGCAGAAACAATCCCCAGTTCCACAGTTCAGCATCATTTGTGATACAGTATAGTAACCCAAACCTACCAGTTTGGAGGCAATATTGTTGCCAATTGAGTCACTCTGACAATAACAGATATAATAACTCCTTCTCCCTTATATCCTCTGCTGCAGGCAACTAAGAATGTTATTCTTATTTTCAGTCTGGGCTTCTGCAATGCTGCAAAATGAGAAGAGTTTATACTCCATAGCTATGAAAGTACAGAACAGGACATCTCATAACAGGGGAAAAAGTGAAAGAATATTGTATGAAGACCGACCTTGATAAATAGCCTATTTTCCAAGTGGATGGGAACCACCTCTAGTCATGCACAGAGTTCATTACACTGGATGACATGTGACAATCCTTTGACTATCCCATCTCCAGCAGTGGTCAGAGAACAGAACTTGAAAAGAGATAGATGCCTGATAGTCTGCCCCATATGTCACATCTCCAGCTGTGAAGGGAAAGGCTTAATTCTTGAACCAAGATGTTTAGTATTCCTTCTAAAGTCTTTCTTCACCATCAGTTATAATTCCTGACAGGCCTGTTATCCATTTATTTGCCCCAATTTTTGCCTTCAATGAATTTCTGTGCCAGTTAGTTCCACAGTTTAATTACTCTCTGTGTGATAGAGTATTCCTCTAAGGCACTCCTAGATGCATTTTAGACAACTATTGCTGGCAGGTGACTTCATACACTCCCAGATAATCAATCACATGCAAGGGATAGTGTTTGAGTATGCAAAACAGTACACAGAAAATCAAAGGCTGTCCTATAAATATCTGGCCTGTGCTATTTTCTGTTATCCATCTGTCTTATATTGCAGGATTTTGGTTAACCCTCAATTTCACCATTTTCTCTATGTATTTATGGCATTCCTTGGAACGTTATTTCACACTCCCTCCCGATGCTTCATTGCCATGAAACACCTGCTATTTAAGCGACAAGACGGTCTACTGCTTGTTGCAGAATGCTTCCTTTCTAGACAAGGGGTTAATTGAGGAGATCTGTACACAACATTTTCCTCAGTCTGTTCTACATTACAGTAATTAACCTTGGGTCCAGGACATGAGCAGTTTGTTTTCACATGATCCTTCAACTGAAAGTCTTATTCCTGAGTGTCTCTGACAAGCTTTGAGAATTGTTCCTTAAATCCTAGAAGTGAGAATACTTGCCTCTTATAAATCACCATTGTACATGTACTTTTTTTTTTTAAAGATAAATACTACTTAAACATTTAAAAAGCATTTAAAAAAGCAGCATACACATGCCTAGAGAATAAACAGAAAAATCTGTTCAACAAAGTATGTGGCAACATTATATTAAAAGGGCTCTGTGAAATTTCCATCTATATTCCAATCCAGTTACGAGGGTCCAGAGTGATATAATGGGATTTAAAAAGCCCCACGATCAATCAGCTAGATGACTCTACTGATGCAGATGTATGCAGTTTTCTTCCTAAATGTCTTTGGCAACTGCTGGCATTGGGAAGAGAAAAAAGGGTGAGAAGAGAGCATATCAAATGTTTGGGATAAAATGGGGATGGGAACCAGACTGGGGTCACCCCTAGGGAGCTCCACAATGCTGCTGTAATTCAACAAGACCATGTATACAACAGCTATTTATATTGTGTGAATGTGCAGAGAGGCCCAGAAAGAAAGGAGAAGGAAGGAAAACAAAACAAAAAAAAAAAAAAAAAAAAAGGGGTGCAACCCTCTCTCCCATTGTAGAGCAACCAGCAAAAGTCAGCCAAGAAACCCTAGAATTGCACTGCGGGGGTGGGGGGGGGGTGGGATGGGGAGTGGGGTGGGGGGGTGTCTTTGACCTGAACATGAGTTTAATGGAGGGGTTGTGGTGGAGAAGGGAGGTTCTTCACACAAAATTCCAGCTTACTTTCTAAAATCAGCACTTCAAAACTCCAACAAGTGCCTAAATGCCTTTAAAAGCTATGTTTTTCAGAGATTCCGTGGAAGTGCACTGATTATAATCTGCTGAGAAGCTGACCACATATCTCACCAGTAGGAAAGAGAAATGAAAACAGCTGGCTGACATCAGGCCAACATCCTCCTGAGGGAACTGGCCTCTTTACCTTTCTGATGCTGAAAGTTGAGCACTGCCCTTGCGTTTCAAATCATACCAATTTAAGTTAAGTAGGCCTTGTCCTCTAGCAATGGCACAAGGGTTTAAAAATGAAAGCTAGTGGTATGGAGAAAGAACTCAGGCCTAAAATGGCTGCTTGGTTCATCAATGATAATCCTCTGCACACGCTGGCCAGACACAAGACATGTCTAGTCCAGGCAGCTCCATGCAGACAGATTGCTTATGGCTCTGCACACTGAAGACAAGCATAGAAACCAGAAGGGAACAGAAGAGATTACGGATATTGCTACTGGCCCTGCAGGAGCAGTGAATTTGACAGCTGAATATGTCCAAAGGCACCAGAATAGGGAATAAGATCAACTGAAAGTCCAGTCCGCTCTAATGCGAGACCAATTCCACACCTACAACCTGCTGCTCTACAGAGATACGCTAACAACTCTGCATGATCTTCAGAGAAAAACCAAGCTAGCAATTCACATGCATCTCATCCCATTATCTATGTCATAAATTAGATAATTACTATGTGCAAGTATGTGAAACAAACTGCATGCAAGGAGGGGGAAAAAAAAGACAACTAGAAAAGAGGCCTCTATAATCATAAGCTTCTAGGTAAGTGGTTTTAAAAGATGGTAAATTAAACGCTGAACTTCCACAGTAACCTGATTGCAAATTACAAGGTATATTGGCTGTAATTAGGAGTGCATACAGTGAAATCACAAATGGCTTAAGTAACCCAGAAGTCCAAAAATCTAGAGGGGAACAGTATCCAACCCACAGGCAAGGCTCAAGGTGAGCTGGGTGTCATTGCCAAGAACACTGTCTGGCCCAAGTACACGTGTGCAGGAGAGGTGCGCTGCTGCGAGCTACAGCTATAGCAGACAGTCTAACAAGCAGAGGAAGTTCTAGTCCTCCTATAAGCAGAATTATATACAGAGACAGACTACAATATTGGAGAAGACTGCCTCACTTTTTTACAGTATTAAATAATTTGAGTTTACATTTTGCCACTGATACTTCAGTTGAAAAAAGAGGAGACAGACTTTTGCAGATGTCATTCCAAACTTGTAATGAGTAATTATAGCATTCCTTGCACAAACTCTACAAGCAGCTATTTTACTAAAATGTTTACCATCCTGTCATATATATGCTGGTAGCATAGCTGCTTGAGTTATTTGGATGAATCGGTCCAATACTCAAAAAAAAGAAAAAAGCCCATTGCTTTAATAAATACATTATTCAGAGGCATATTTGTTAAATTATCAATTCATCTCTGTAACAAAATGAATAAATTCAAAATACTTGTTCAACTACATATTTAAAACCACCACAAAAGTCCAGCTAATCCATTATTTGATGATAATTATTCTACTAGCTGTAGATGAAAGCAACAAAAGAAAGAAAATGTTCCTTTGACAGCTTAATTCCCATGTCTCGGTATCATCTTCAATCCAATGCTCTAAGATTCAAAAGTAAGGTAAAGCACAATGTTAATTCTTATCATATTCAACGCATCTTTTAAAAGACAATTCTTATCATCAGCCAGCTCTCCAGAAAAACTACTCGATGGCTGTCTCCACCTTGTAGTGCTAAAATCCCAGGGTAGGTTTTAAAAGGAATTTGTACTTAGGATCAGAAAAAAAATTAGTTAATTTTTGTTAGGGAAATTGTTACATTCATCTTAGATTTCTTGTCAGATGAGACTAATTCCAAAAGGTGTGCATTTATTAATCCGTCTGTGCTTCAGCCTCTGGCTGCTTTTATTTTGTTTAGATGAAACCAAAATAAGACAGAAGGAAATAAATATTAAGGGCAGCTTATGCTATAAACAAATGGGGCAAATTCCAAAGAAACATATTGCACCTGAGTTTATAAGTGGGTGTTTTAAAATGAGTCTTCATATTGTTAAAAATAAGTCTTCATATTATTTCCCCCATATTAATTTGAAATATATGCTTGAAATTTCCAATTAAAAACAGTAAATCAAGGCGCCAGTCCAAGAAGCCGTTTATGCCCTTGATTCTGAAGGCCACTTAAGCATTTACTTAAAGAAATAAAAAATAAAATACATAATCCTGAAATCATGAACTGAATTAGAATGACCCGTGTGCTGAATGCTTATGAAGCTAAAAGCTTCAGCACAATGGCGTGAGGAAGCACAAACATCTTTCTTTTTGTTCCATCCTCCTCTGCCCATGGTCAACTTTAACAATCATATCTGGATAAGGAGCCCATAATACATTTCCTCCATTTTCACATCTTCTTAAGAAGCCAAGACTTGTCTTTTCTAAGAACTTCAGTAATTTTTCCTGTTTATTTTGTATTGTAGTCTTTCTGATTTTTGAAGGAAAATTTAAACAATAAGAGTTGTAGATTTGCCCAAGATCAGAAGTGAAGCCAGTGGCAGAGAGCCAGAAGACTCAGGAGATCCGATTCCTAGACCCATCTTTCTATATTGTTCCATAACCCTCTATTCCGCTGCCTTTGCCATGCTGAACTGAAATTGGAATAGTTTCAAGGAGGTATCCAGGGCACCTGCAGTCATCTAAAACTTTTCATTAGGAATCAAAGGAAGGTGCTCTAACTCCTCTTTGAAGCTTTACAGTATATTTTCCCCTGGGGTGTTAGTTGTAATACTGAGAAAGTGATTCACAATGAATAATTTATCCAATGAATTTAATTTGGTTTCTTACTTCTGCAATATCTATAATCAGATTGCGATTTTCTCCCATCTATTTGTCACTTAAAACTGTTTCACAAATTAATTTAGCAATTGCTGCCAGTTTACTATAGTCTCAATTATCTGATTACCACAGGAGAGTCTGAATTGTCTTGACAATAGTAGTTTTGTAAAATTGATGGAATTTGCAATGGTAAGACACAGTCACTTGTAGCCACCTCAGCAGAACATAAAGTGTAGAACACTACTCTCAATGTACAGATAGCACCAAGGCTTTTAGCTTTAAGTTAGAATTAGTCTTTAATAAAGAAAAATATCATTCCATTCTAGAATAATTTCTTTTTCTAAATGTTCTGCAAAAGATTTTACTCTAATTATCAAATCATTTCACTTAATATAAGTAAAATTAACCTTGGGATTCCTAAATTTGAGGACTCTAGGTTACTATTCACTTTAGCAGCTTTCTACCAATTCCTTTTTTTTCCATCATCAATTCTTTGGCCTTTTATGCCTGGGTCTGATGTCACATGAAATAACAGAAATTCACCATATGAAATAATAGAAATTCAAATGTGTAAAATAACACAAGTAATTTGTACTTCATGTGCTTCTGCAGAAGAACAATAATTCCTGATATAGCAAGTTTAAATAATAAACTTTTAACAAAGTGTTTGAACAGCGGCTCTAGATACTAGTCTAGAGACAGTTCTAGAAACTCGTCTATATTTTATGAGAAGAAAATAGTGGATCTAGACATAGCTCTTGAACTGGGCCCAAATACTGTTTGAGAAGTGACATGAGAGACTGTTCCAGAGGCAGCCCTGAGGTGGCTCTAGAAATGGCCCCAGAAAGAAATCAGGCTCTGTCTCCTGAAGCTGCTCTAGAGGCCAAGCCAGAAGCCACCTCCAAAAACTATTCCAGATTTTGTTCCAGCATCAGCTTCTGAAAGCGGCTCTAAGAGGGGCTTTCCTGGATCGGCCCCAGAGCTGCTGTCTGGGTTTGAGCTCCTCTAGCATTGGCCCTAGAGGAGTCCATGCCATAGGAATCTCCAGGAGAGGCAGCTGAGCAAACACCAGGAACCTCCAGAAGCATCTAGTGGAAGCGTCAACAGGATGGTTCATCCCTGTTTACACCCATAGCACTCACTACTTGACCTCTTAAATTAACTGTTTCCCACAAACTTTGCCTTTCAATAATTTTTATCCGGGAACTACATTTTGCTGAAATTGTTTTCGAATTCAATAACTCAGTGAAGCTATTTTCAACATAGCTTGAAACAAGGGAGAGGAGAAACACTTCAAGTAGCTTAAACAAATAGGAAAGGTAGGATTAGGACAACTAACCAGGCAATAACATTTTGTGTAGAGAATGGGAGAGTGGCAGGACTGTCCATTTGTTTGGTTTTGCCTCCAGGAGTAGACACCTTAGATCTACTGTGTCTCTGCTAACATATTGTTGTTTGCTTTTTATATCCCTTCTTTATGAGCTCTGAGAAATCATTCTCTTCACATTTCAGCAACGCTTATAAAAAGCATTCATCACATGCTGGTGGTTCACTGAACGCTACTCCAGTATTTTGGTTTTAAAGTAGGACATGATTTTAAGAATGAACTATATTAATAAATCGGCCATTGTCCGCTCAGCTATGGCAACTCAAAACTTTTGTGCTCAAGATCTCAGTTTCCTTCCTATTTCCCTGATTTCTGCCTGACAGAAAAAAATCAAGTTTATTTGTCAAAGATTTATTATTTCTGAGAAAAAGAAGCTAAGATACAACCAAAAGCTGTTATCAGCAACAAAGACCAGAGCATTATTTTTTCCTGCAATCTGACAATCACCAAAGATAGCAAGACAAGCAGTGGAACAAGCTCTGCAATTCTGACTAGGAATCCTTCCCAGAACTAACAGTTTAGTGGCATATGGTATTTGGTTCAAGAGTACTAAATTCCTCTGTTTGTGCTTTTTCTCTGCTTTAGTCCCAGTTATCCCATTTCTTACCCCATTGAACTACTAGTCACACATTGTAATATCTGGTGTGGAAAATACATTCCCACAGAACACTGATTTGTTACTAACATGGAAAATACTGTTCATGTTCTCAGTGGACCAACAAGTGGCTGCTGCCTCCCGAATATATAACAGTTCTCTGCTCTGTAGATTTATCAAAATGACTTTTTATTATTTAAGTGTAGAGATAAGCTTTATTCCTTCAAAACAGACCTACATAGGTCATTCTTACATTGAAAGCTTCTGTTTTAAAGCACTTTGACATGCTGTTGAAGAAGGAAATCCTGATACCCAAATTCATCAATAGTCAGGAGAGATGCAGCCCTTGCAGCAATGACTAGAGATATGACTCTCCTAATTATTAGATGTTTGGGTTTGGTATGTAATAAGAACAGAGGGACCTTTGAAGAAAACTGTGGATTGTAGGCATCTGAGATACCTGAGCTGGGGTAGAGGGTGTCACGCTGGCGAGTGCATTGTTCCAAGTCTCATCACTGAGCAAGACAAAACCAGATTCTTCTCCATTAAGCTGACAGTTTTGAAGAAAAGCCAGACTGAAGGGAGAAAATATACACTACAATGCCTAATGGAAGGAAGAAAAAAACCCCACAAACCTGTTAGTGTCTCCTATTAGTCATTTCTCTGCCACTATGTTTGGGGGCTCTTGGAGGAAATAGCTCTTTACAAGGGACTTCAATAAAGATTTTTAAAAAAAGGAAAAAGAGAAATTGGTAAGAGAAATGGTTGGGAGGCCTTTTCCATGCGTAAAGGGCTGCATAAAAGATAATAGATCCATCAGTAGAGGCAAACAGAATCACTGAATAATCAGATATGATCATAACAACAGTAAGCTTAACCCAAATATAGAAATTGTCTGCACATTTCCAAAAGAGTGTTTGGTCTCTAAATCCATTTAATTTTGGACAGTGTCCTATAAACAATCTAGACCAAGAAATACATCCCTGAGAAATGCTACTTCCAAGATACCTCCTCAATGGAAAACACAGAATCAGAGTGATTTAGTTTGGAAGGGATCCCTGGAGGGCATCTGGTCCAACTCCCACAAAAAGCAAGGCCAACTTCTAAACCCAAATGGTAACACACAGCAACTTGGAACTTTCAAAACCATTTCTCCTTCAGCTAGTGCTATTTAAACACTTTGTCAGATAAAACACCTGTGCAATGTCACAGGCAGAGCTCTAACACATCACTGAGTGAAGGATTCAAATCACAGTGATTCTTCAGACTCTTCCTAAGCTTGATTCCTGCACTGATGAGTCTCATCCTGGTGTTTTCCCTTATTGAGACAGCCCTGTTCTGAAACATTACTGGTTTTGTTTGTCTTGTTTCATTTGGTGTTTGTTTTTTTTCTTTAAAAAAAAAAAAGTCACTCTCAATCTAAAATCTTCCCATGCAAAAAATTCTGGCCATCAGTCAGAATACTCCACTGTAAAAGCCGTATGTTGTTTTAAACATCTGTATTTCCATTCTTTCACACTTTTAGCAGAAAAAACTTAGCAGTTTAATATCTAGAAAATTAACTCAGCTATTGATGCTATAACTCCACTGTACCTTTTGTGCTTTGATAGTTTAATTCGCTACCTCTGGAAGGAACACAGAAGATCTCTGATGGCAGCTTGTAACAGAACACAGTAAAGCGATTGTACTACCATTGCCAATTATTACAGGGCACATTCAAAAAGAGACTGAGAAGTAATTTCAAATTTAATATACTAGAAATGTAATTAAATTATTATTATTGTACTTCATAGGCAACCATAGAATTTCTCTATGAATTGTTAAATGGAATTTTAAAGCACCATTGGTAGTTCCCATGATCTATCTCAGGCAATCGAGGTAGTTTCAGTAATTCATAGCTCTTAAGATAAACTTTTGTGGTAATTTTATTCTATAGATACCCATGTTAATCAGGTTCAGAATGCTTCAGAGATTTTGTAATTTTGCTCTGATTACAAAATCAATAGTAATACTGTCTGTCTGTCAAAACTAGGACATAGTTGGTCAATATCAAAGTCAATGACATTTTATAATATAGAAATACTGCAATAAAGTATTTTATCAACAAGTCACCACCTCCACCAGAAATGCAGCTGCATTTCCTTCTCTTTTAGGATTCAAAATTCTCCCAGAAAATGAAACTATACATAGCATTTGAGAATAACCACACAGACCACAAGAAACAGAAGAGTAACCCAATCACAGCATTTAACACCACATATACATGGGGGCTGGATCCTCAGCTAAAACCAAAACCAAGACCAAATAAAGTTTTAATACACCCTTCTGATCAAGGGCTCAATCTAACCTCTGACTAAAACTTGATTATGTCTGATCTGTTATGGACTGGATGGCATCAGATCTGACCACAACATGCTCTTTTTCAGGTACATAAGGAAACAATAGAAAATTCTATTACCATGACAACGAGGTTTAGTTTGAGGTTATTTCATACCATTCATGCCATCTCAAAACAATCTAATCTGGAAGGGATCTCTGAAGGTCATCTCATCCGACCCACTGCTCAAAGTGGGGCCAACTTCAGGTCAAGTTGGGAGTACCTCCAAGGAGGAAGACTCCACAGCATCCCTGGGCAACTTGTTCCACTGTTAGATCACCCATCCAGTGAAAAACCCCTCCTTTCCTCTATTTCTGTGCTGGAAGCTACTGACACAAGGATAGAAGCCTGCAGCTCATGGGTAGTCTTATCCACATTCTTTCTCTGCACTGTCAAGTACTGGATGCATTTTGGCTCCCTGTTTCTTCTCTGGGACACTCCACAGCTTTTATCCCACCTAGTACCACATGTAGTCGCAGTATTTGGCCAATGGAGGGGTGGCACCTAGTAGCTCAGAACGGGCTCAGACCTGTGTTTTACTGACAGCACAGTCTGAATGTTAGATGCTGGAAGTGGCCCGCAATTTCATTCCCTACACTGCATTTTTGCTTTTACTGTTACTGGAAAACACTGCGTGCATGCTGATTTGTCATCAATAAAATGTGTTACAAAGGCTCGTTGGGCCCTTCCACAGGAAAGAAAAAACAAACCAACCAAACAGTAATCAGAAAACAAAACAAAACCCCCTTTTTCATTCTGGCTTAGCTACAGGAAGAGCCTGACCAGTTTTAGATGAACCAAGATGTTAGCTTTGCACAGTACCTGGCTCTCCTGGTACATAACCAGTCCCCAGCAGATTCCACAATACAGCTAAATGACTGAAAAACGTAACACTGTTGTACGGGTCAGGCTTACAATTATACCACTTACCCTCCTCGATGATCGTGCCTGTTACATACCAAACCAATTTGCTCACAGTAGCAAATTTTGCCCTTAACATCTGAGCAGAGTCAAAGTCTTTGTTAGAGCTACTGATGTGTGCCTGAAAGCAGGATTTAGTCCAATGTCTAAAATGGGTCTGGAATAGAGTGTACATAATGCCTTAAGTACTTTTTAAGTGGTTGTGTGGTTCTTGGGGCTTCCCCTCCTCTCCCCTTATTCCTTTTTGTCTTCTGGTACAACAGAAACATTTGTCTACATAATTGTAACACTGAAAGGCTGAACATTTAAAGAAGGGAAAGTAAATAGAAGCATTTCTGAGATAATTGTTTTAAGTGTTCCCCTTTGTATGATGAAGTAGTGTAGTAATTTCACTGGAAGGTCAGAGAGCAAAAAAAAAGAAAGACTAGCAGAAATAGAAAACTATCAACATGTTTCTTTTTTTTTTTGAAACTGCTACTAATTGAATACTGGGAAAAGGAAAGGGAAAGAGAAAGGGAAAGGGAAAAAAGGTCTTTTACATATTGGTTCTGATAGACACTGGAGAACAAAAAGAATAGAACTGTCTCCATTTTCACGTGATTACTACTACATTTTCATACAATTGCATGCAAAGTAGGCATTTCAAGTTCACCAATTTCCAGCAGGTGTTGCAAGTACAAACAACCAACCTTGCATACCAAATATTAATGTTACAGATGCATCATGCCCTGTGCATTGGTTTTCCATTTTAACACTTTGAACTTATGTTCCAATCTATTTTGTTAGCAGACAGCAACATTTGGCTAAGCACAGACCTCCAACTCTGAGCCCTTTGCCTGAGAGAGCCGTTAAGTATTTTTTTGGTAGGGAATCACATTTCCTGCAGTCAGCCAGCCTCAGAGAGCAGCTGGAACTGCAGTGCGATGCTGCAGGAGGTCTCAGTACAACGCTGATGCAGAGCCAGCACCCCTCAGCATTTCCTAGCAAAGCTTTGACAAACGTGGGCTGGAGCTGCTCGGGATGAAAAGAAGCTACTAGCTCAACTGGATTGACACAGCTCCATCTCCTTGCTTTTAGACACAAGTACAAAAACAGCACTGTGATCAGAAACCAAGCGAAAGCTATTTTGGGGTAGGGAACAGGTGCTCTCTCAGTCTCTAGTTGCAGAAGGCAGCTAAGACGTAAAAATTACATACAGTTGCAACACAAGGAAACAAGATCTGTTGCTACTTGCCACAGCTTCCTATCACTGAACGAATCACAAAGTGTTTGTGCGGAGATTGACAGGGCTTTTAAGTTGAGGAAAACATCTTTTAAAACCCACATAGCCATGTCACCTGGCATCTCTCATCACATAAATAAAATCTTTATACCATTATGTCAATTGCTCTCAAAATAGATGTTTATTACAGTTGTTGACATGCCTTTGCACATCACCATGTTTTTATCTTTTTCTACTGTAAATGCCAAAATAAAAGTTATCTGCAATTGCTTACAAAAAGAACACTTCAGAAACTATTAATTTATGCTTCCTTAGCTGTCACAAATGGAAAGACCTTGAACAAGTTCTCCCACAAGAAGAAATGCGAAAAAATACTTAATTTTTAAAAGTAATAGCAGCTTGTAATTCCAAGCACTGAGAAGATCTAATAATGCAGCTTGAAGTAAAAAAAAAAAAAAAAAACTTATAGCCTCAAATTGCTATTTAATCAAATGAAACTTCTGCATTTTATGATCTTGCAATTGTGTATTAATAAGCCTATGTATTGTATATGCTGTAGGAAGTAAGGATTTCCATGGAAAATTGTAGCTTTTTAACAAACAGAAAGAAGTCCGTGGTGGGTTGGTTTTTTTGGGGTTTTTTTTTTGTGGTTTTTTTTTTTTTTTGCATTAACAGGCTTCTCACTGCCTGAATAAATCCTCAAGATGTTATGGGGCAGGACACAGGACAGGAGTAAATCCGCACCTTGAACCATGTGACTTGCCCATGAGCCCAAAGATCTCAAAGTTTTAGAGGGTATTATGTAGTAGAAATGCTCAGACAAAGCTAAGAAATTCAGTCATGGACAAAATAGCTCATAAGTGGATAGAAAATAGGCAAATTATTTTGTTAAACATTTTTTGAAATATTAGCCTAAGAGTTCAATTTTGATAGAGTAGAATAAATAGAAAGCTTTTATTAAATACCTATTAAGAGGACTGGACACTTTCTGGAAAGCAAATCTGTTGTTTCGTTTATTCATCTGTGCTCTGTGTATTTACTGTCTCTGCACAAAATGCAGAAACCTCTTCAGCCTTCAGTACATGGGCTATATATATATTTAAAAAAAAAAAAAAAAAGAAATTTCATGCCAACAGTCTTCAGATAAACACCTAATTGACTGACAGTTAGTAGGTGTCACCTTCTAATTTAAAAACCAATTTAAATTTAACCGTCATATTGTTGAAGAAAAGTATTACCTTTCATTCAATAATTACACTTAATTGGCTTGAAGATTTAAATGCTACATTGGCTACAAACATTTCAAGCTGTGCATAATGTCTAAGTCTCCTCAGAAGACTGTAGTTACTGTAGAGTTTTAGCCTCCTCCTAGACTTATTATAGAAACAAAACACAACAGCCTTTTCCTCCCCTTTGCCTTACTAATTGATGCAAACAAATGGCTAGATCTGTAGTCTGGGAGGGGGGGAAAGGAATAATTCAGTTTATTTTAATGAAGCCGTATCACTTCATATCTGCCAGAACAGTGAGAAGCGTGAATTTTTTTCCTAAATTTTGGTACTATGCAGGGTGGAGACCATATGCCAGTCTGTACCACAGAAAAAGGCTGCTCTGCAGAAGAAAACTGGGAATACGCACCAGAAATAGTTAACAAGAAAGTGCCTTAAGGTAGCATCTACTGATATACAATGTCACAGGGTGTTTGGTAGGCGAAACAAAACCAATTGAATAATACAGATGTCTTCCAGAATTCAGGTCTTTGGTGGTGACGATGGTACGCATACACAAACGAAGGGTCCCATTCTCCTTTCACACCAAAATTTCATTTTCACCAACAGTGCCATCTTTTAGCATTTAATACTGCATGTTCTCTTCCCTGAATTGCAGGCTGTCAAGCTTCCAGCTTACATTTGCTTTAGTAGGCCGAGGATATCCAATATTTTGCACTAGTTATTCAAGGCTTTCCAGGCTTGAGTTCTCACAGGCTAGTAACCCAAATGTTAGTATTAACTCATTGCTGCAAGACATCGGGCAGAAAGGGAAAGACCACTAAGGTTAGCTGGGCAGCAAAGTGCCTTCCAATCCTGGTTCACTGCACCCTGGGAACCCTCTGCCAGAGTACTCGGATTTGCCTTTCAAAGAAGCATCCACCCCCTTCACCTCCAGCTAGGGCAGAGTTTGAGGCCAGAAGAACTATTATTCCTGCTTGGTTTTAGACGAGCTTCAGTAACCAGTTGAGCTAACCAGAGTCATTCTAAGGCTTTGAAGTCAGGGGCTATTTGTATTATAACTAATGCTTTGGCTTTGTTCTTTCCTATTTCAAGCCCTGCTTTGAACCCTTTTACTTGTATGATTTGGGTTCACAACTTACTCCTTCAAAAGCTCTTTTATGTTATGACTTTCTTCATTCTAGGGTTGCAAAGGACCTTGCAAAATTCAGCCTCCATCATATAAACAAACAGAGATTTATTGCTCATAGAATTCTCTACAACCCAGTGATTTTATAGCAATTTTACAAACTTCTGGCCTTTTATGGGGGTCTGCCCATCACGAGCACCAATTATGTCTTCCATCTAGCAGCCAGGTGCAGAGGAAACTTCCCAGACATTTACCAGCAGTCTGCAAAATAACGCTACCGCACCAGCCAACAAATACTGTTGCTGTGATTTGTGGCTGCCGACTTCAGTTGGCTTGCTCTGAACTATTGAAGGGAATTACTCATGAAATTCTGCAAAAATACCTTCTGCTTCTAGAATATAATGCCACAGTTTGTCTTCAGTATGCTGCAGTGTGAGGTTGAAGAATGTTTAGAGAACATGCTACAGAACCTACAGACATTAGGTACCCCAGAACTGTGCTGGTTTCTCCAGGCTTGATAGTAGCACTGCCAAACATCTCACAGATAAGTTTAAAGGCCATATAAATCCACTGTCCACAGCTAGTTATGACAAAGCATTCATGACGCCCAACAAAATAAAAATTCACTTTGCTGCTTCATGTAACAGCAAGAAACGAACAAGGAATCCTTCCCCTGGTCTGCAGAGAGTCAGCAGCAGTAGGAGTGATCCACCAACACAAACCTACTGCTTGTGAAAGTCAGAGAGGTCAGACCGATGCTGATTGTAAAGTTCCTTCTACAGTGCAGTCTCCCAGTAAGAATTAGGCAAGGCACCGAGATGCATCCCTCTTCCTAATTCTTGCTACACAGGTGCTTTCATATCATGTGAGGAATTCATTTATACCAAAGAAATCTATAGGTGACTATTCAGGCAGCTTCCTTGTTGCCTAGATTGCTTGGAGAGACTAAAATCTGACATACTTTTCTTATAAAAAATAGTCCTCAGTGAGCTAGATGGAATTTGAATCTATAATCACATGAGAAAAATTGCAATCTACATCTGCTTACAAATCAAATCAGAAAGTTTTACATAGTTGAAAAAAATTACTTACACAATGCACAGTGGCATAGCATTTACCATTATTTTGAAATTTGGATGTGAGCTGAGAAACTAAAAAAAACCCCTATCAGTACAGGTTCCTCTGCTACCACCTCACTCCAGTATCCAAGTGTAGGAAGGGCACAAGCAAAGCACAGTGAAATATGAACACTACCAGAAGCATGTGAAGCCCGTAATCTGGTGCAACACTCCCCCTGCAATCATCCAGCACACAACACTTCTTCCTTAACAAGGTATTAATCATGCCTATGGTGACGTGGGGGAGCCTTTCACTCTGTTGTGTGGAGAGAGCCGTTGGTGAAGATGTTATAAATCTTCACTTTGTTTTTTAGGATTCTGGCTCGTTTGTGCTCTCACTATGCCAGGAAACCCCTCTACTCTTAATGATAGATTTTCTGTTTTGGGTCTTTGCCATTTTCTGGCTTAGCCAAGCTGAGATACCCGAGTACAGCAAGCATCTTTGTGCGTGTTCACTTGATGGAGGAGTTCTACATATTTATATTACTGTATGGTATGAATAAGCCACACTTTTAACAGAGTTTGCACGAAATATCCTTGAAAAGGAAGAAAATGCTACGGTCCCTATTTTAAGTTGGAAGACAAGGCACAAACACTAACCACCAGACAACCACAAAGAATGGTGGCTCTACTGGGATTTACAGAGATCTTAGCTACGTAATACCTGATGGAAAAGACTGAGTCCTACATAACATCAGGGTGGGGGCAGGCAGGAACCAAAACCCAAACAAATCAAAGCAACAGAAAACCCTCACCCAACACTCTGTATTTTATTTTTATAGTTGCAGTAACTCAATGAGTTTTGTAGATCATACCGTTCCAGAAGTGAGTTATTTATGCCTGCTGTTAGTGTTAGATTATTAGATTTGGGTTTATTGCTCAACATTGATTTGAGATTTTTAGATTATCAGTTTTCCAGCTCCTTTGGCCTCTGTTTTCTATACAGAAGATGGGGAATTAACTTGGTGAAGATTGCTTTTGATTTGCTCAGGGTGGAGATGGGATCATACAAGAACAGAAGACAATCGCCCGTTTTTTCCTCTACTGTAGCAAATGTTATAGTTACTCAGCAATTTTATGACACTGGCTACTTTCAAGCCCAACATTTGTGTGCACTGAGCTCTCTCATTGCCCAGCAAAGATAATGAAGGGGTCCAGGCTACGTACCAAAGGTCACGCAAATGATACAACTTAACGCACAATCACTGCCTGCTGCTTTAGGGCCATTTTATAAAGTTCTTATGGCTGGTAGTTAGTAGCTCTCCTGGTATCTCTGCTTGAGTTGGAGGGAGAGCAGAGGACTAAGAACTGCTCCTGCACAGTGTGCATCTCACACAAAAGAATGGATAAAACCTCAGGAAATAAGTGGCTGCAAAAATCAATACAGACAGATGTTCCACCAAAATGAAGTATTTTTCATTAAAATAAGAGCGAGCACGTCAGGCCAGAGAGTAAAGTCTTGAGCTGAAGTTAACGGAACCAATACAAGTCTGGGTCTGTCTGACAGTTACTATCAGAGTGCCAGAGAAGACAAAGAGGGCAACAATACAGAAGAAAAACACAGAAGAATGCAGAGAAAAAAAAATAGATACTGCTATAGAAGAGGGTAAAATCTGTGCTATTCAAAAAAAATCTTGAGACTAGCAGGAAACCTTGTTCAGAAAAAGATTAAAATCTAATGTTTTACCTATACGTATGTAGCCTAACCAAGTCTACAGGGTGATCCTCACCCAAAAAGTTTCTAATCTGGGCTAACAACCTCCATCAGAGGAGGGTCAGCAAATGGGTGTTAACAGGTAAGAGAAATTACCCCAAAAGACCGACAGGTCTCTTCCTTATTAACAAAGAGCAAATGCCCTTTTCTTGTGGCAGGTTGCAACAGAAATAGGAGGCAAAACTGAATGTAAAGCAGCTGCTTGAAGGCTGTGGTTGCGCAGGTAGTGAAACCACCCGTCTGGCTCCCCAGTGCCAGAGGAAAGAAGTCTTGCTCCCCTCGTCTTTCTTCCCCCACCTCTCTCCGCAAAAAATCCACCCTCCCTGTCAAGGGCTCCTGCCTCTCCCACCTGCTGCTTGCCTCCCCTTCCGTGGGGTGACTTGACTCAGCAATATTTCAAGTAAAACCTGCAAAGACTTATTGTAGGATCAGCTGAATGAGTTGGTGAGTGGGATGCTGGATTTCAGAGGCAATGTGGGGCAGAGGGAGGAGGATGGAAGGAAGGAAACGCTGCCTCCATCTTGGGTGGCTGAGCTGGGCTACCACAGACCAGCTCATGCAACTGAAGCTGGAAAAGTACGCCAGCGTCTGCCCTCATTGCAGAGGGGCAACGTTAAATGGCGTTTGGGTCAAAACAGGGTGGGTTTTGGGTTTTTTTTTTTCAGCTTGGAAACACTAGCAGGAACAATGAGAACAGGAAAAGTTGAAAAAACTCCTAAGTTTTCATAAAATATTAGGATTCCCGCCCCGCTCTAGCCAGAAAAATCAAATTGGTTGCTTGTTAATTAGGAGTGTGCTAACAGCATAAACTGTTCAAGATGAACTGAGGTTTTATTAATAAATCTTTCACTCTGAAGCACCATCTTCTTGCTTCCTTTTGTCATGGGAGGGAGAAAGTCTTTTGTAGCAGTGGAGAACCTCTTTGTGAAAGCCTGGATTCAATGCATTTGAAGTTATGGCCTGATTTCATTACAGTTAGATTTCATCCAGAGGCTAAATATCAAACATAACTCAAATCTTCTGAAAACCTTCCGAGATAAAAGGAGCACAGCTTTTGACTAGAAAGGAGAATTTTCATACTACTTCAGAATATTCATCTTTTTTTATTTTAATGTGTGAGGTGCACAGCTATCACATTAATTTGCTCTTGGAGAAGCAAGAGGGGCAACAAGCAAAAATTGGTAATCCCATCAATTCATTAAACCACAAAGTTACTCTATTTTATGTCACTCATTAGTTATCAGCCACTCTAGAGTGGCATTACTTTGAGCAGGATGATAAAGTAATTAGCAAATGCGCTTGTTCATCTGCCCCTGGTGTTTCTTAAAATGCTAACCAAGGAACACGGAAGTGTCAAGCCAAACCATTTAAATCTTTGGAGAGAAACATGATTTTGAAGGAAAGCCTGTTTTCATTTAATATACTGAAAAAACAGAATTGTTCATCTGTATGAAAAAAGGAGACAATATTGCCAAGGGCAGTGAGTCCTTGCACAGTCTGTACAAGCATCAGCCATTCAAGCTAACATGGCTGGGAAATGGAATACTGGAATATGTCTAGACAGAGACCAATTGTGAATTGAATTCTATGCATATAAAAGATTGTACTGACCTGAAACAAAGCAGAATGCGAAGATATCACTAACCAGATAATGCAATCTTAAATTTGTCAGACCTATGCAATTTTAGCACTTTTCCCATTCAGTTTTCTTGAAATCAAATTAGAAGTTTGGTTTTGACATGGATAGGTAACTAGAATATCATTTGCCCATGTCTTAAGATAGCACAAAGCAAAAGCAAATTTTACCTAACTCATATGAGAATTTTCTTCCTTTTCTGCAAGTCCAAGATTTTGTTTAGAACCCTTAAGAAACACAATTTCATGCTTAAGTCAGTCAGATCCACATGTTTCATTTAGGTTTCCTGCAAAACCATCAAGCTGTTCCAGTTTCACTTAAAAGGTTTAAGACCTGAGCCAGTAAGAAAATATGAAACCAGTTAAATTACCCTTTTTTTCCTTCAGCTCAGGGAAACTGGCATCCTAAACTTGGTTCAAACTCTGTTTACATGAAAAAGGTAAAAGTTTTCATTACAAATTTTCCAGGTGTACAGGAGGTCACATTCACTCCTCACTTTCACGAGAGCTCTAACCCTCCAGTCACCCTCCTGGCTGTCACTATAAAGACCCAGCTGTTTAAGAAATCATAGAATTTCCCAAATATAATTTTGCTTAAGGTATTATATTTCCATTGAAGCAGATGTTTCAAGGAGATCTTCAATCTCAAAAAAAACTTTTGCACCTACAACAACAACCACAACTCTAACCATTTATGTACCAATCAGGTAGGTATCAAAAATGCATGTTGTCCAAACTCCATGTTTTAAAACTGTCATCCTCCTCTCTGCTCTCTGAAGATCCAAACAGACATAACCTACATTAGGAATAATGTAGGTTTCCAGTCAGATGCTCCTCTTCAAAATTAATAGCTAACATCTAGTTATCTTCCTCTATTTTTCCCCTTACAGACTTAATGTACACCTCAGTAACTCCTACAAGTAGCTTCTGCCAAAGTCACAGGGCTGCTTTGCTTGTCCCCCAAGCAGAAAAACAAAATAAATGGCTGTTTTCACAATTCTTCCCAAGGTCTTCAGTGCTTTTTATGGGTTCAGGATTTGATTTGTGTAAGTAAGAACTTGTCCTTTTATTAGTCAACATAGCTTGCTTGACAAATTTGTCTAAATGTGGCCGTATTATATATTTTAACTTGCTGACATCTAACGATTGAGCAGAGGTCAGATTGGAAGCTCAAGGATTAACCAGCACTTGTTTCATATTTCATCTCCCAAAACCAATAGAAAATGGCATGCTCTCCCCAGCTGTCTGTCAGTGAGAAAAAGGATGCCTCATAAATGATAAGCAGTATTTTCAGTTAAATGAAACTTCTCAGAGAGGAGAGTCTAAAAAGGAAAATATAGATTAAACAGTGCTAACAAAACAAACTCAATAAAAATGAGAGAAATATCTATTCTTTCAGTGATCTGTACTTATGGTAGTTATATTTTAAATTAATTTTAATGCTCAAAAACAGGCAAGAGGAAAGCATGTGGGAAAATAAGAAAAATACCATAGGGTGATTACTAGTTTATACACAGCAAAACCACAAGTAAAGACATACTTCTCAAACCAATGAATTAAATTAAGTAATACTCTCTTTCCCATGCCCCCTCACTTGCAAAACATAGCTTGTCACAATGGTGTCTCAGTCATTTAGTAAGGTTTTGAAGACTACATGCTGCGAGCTTATTTTGATATCAAAGTGGCTTCCTCATGCTGCACTCCTTCAAAGCGGTTGACTAGCACACTAAACAGTGCCAGCGTGGCAGAATTAATATGGATGAAGTCCAAAGCATAGACATAGAGGGAAGATGAAGGTACAGACAGAAGGAGGAGTTCTCATTTTGCTTGTCTCCCTCTGCAAGAGACTCATTCTCTTTCATTTGCACCAGAGTTAGTTTTCTTTCCTGGGTAAGATGATTATCAAAGTTTGGTAACAGCTCCCTGTATTTCACGTTTTGACCCTACATCAAGATACCATCTTGGTGTGTTCTCTTAAGAAGTAACGTTACTCGATCTCCCCAGAATTATAAAAAGCTCCAGGACAGTTTAGAAGAACTACTAATCATACCACTAAACGTTTCTTCACTTAGGTTGCAGGTGATCTGCTTTCACCTGGCTCATTGCTTCGCTTGAGTCACTTCTCAATCAAAATTCATAGATTACAACAGGACAAAAACCTTTTTCTAAGTAGAGCATTATTCTATAAAAAGCTGAAAAGGAACCCATATTGTTTAGTCTGGTGAAACACTTTTCTTTTTTGATGTACATATCAGTACATTGGGATAGAACAAATCCTAAAAAGGAAAATACAGATTAAACAGTGCTAACTTAAAATAAACTCAATAAAAATAAAAAAAAAAATTCTATTCTTCCAGTGATCTGTATTTATGGTAGTTATAAGTTAATTTTATTGCTCAAAAACAGGCAGTTAACTTCTCGCTTAAATACTGACAAGGTTGCCATCCTTCCTGTCTTTACCTTAAATGTTCTGATTCCATTCAAAATTAAGGATTTGTTCTCTCTGGGACCACACTGGTCTGGAAACAATATCTTCTCTAGAAATTGTACTTTTACAGCACATCCTGTAGATTTCGGTTTTTTTCTTCTTTAAATATCTCCTATCTTTATAAGCTAGCAAATGATGAGTTCTTCATTGCATCCATCTGGCAGCTAAATCAAAATGCTTTCTTTACAAGTTTTTGATGAAATAAGTGTTGCTTGCCTAAAACGCTTTGTTACTATATGAGGAACATGTTGTTTCTTCCAGATTAAACTGATTTCAAGCCGCTTCTCCTCTTTGTATGAAAATGAACTGTGTAATTACTGCAATTATCTCAGTCAGTATGGGAAGGGTAAATAATATTGTATTGTCAGGTTCACCTTTCTGACCAACTGTCTGATACAATTTATTCAGGAATATTTCTCTCCAGAGTGGGGTGGGTTTTTTTCTTCCCCCTCCCCCCAAGTATTTCAACCTTTATCATTTTTCCTAATTACATTCAGGCTGCAATTAGCTAATTAGAAACAGTGCAGCCATTTCAAAATAATTGAATTGACAGTTATTCTTTTATTTCTTTGCTGCTTTTAGAATGTTTTCACAGTGCGTTCTCTATTAATATAGCAATACTCCATTTTACATGCGAGGAGCTATGATGGAACCATTATGAAATTAATTTGTTTGATCAATGCTCAGTCTGATTTCATAGAGATCAAGATAACACAAGCTTGAGAAGGCAAAGGCCTTGGCTAGAATCAGAGATCGCCCACAGGACCAGAACTCATAGTAGGGCTCTAGAGACTAGAGGAAAAACCGAACTGCAGGAGAGTAAGGGAAAGGGAGGAAAGGGGGTTAAACATTGCAACAACTGCATTTAGACAATGTCTTGTATTGCTGCAGTGCTTTACCCTCACAATCCACTAAATGGTTTGCAAGCTTTAATTGAATGAAACCATAAAGCTTCCTGTGAATAGAGAAATAGTTACTATTCCACATACAATAAAACTGGGGAGCAGAAAGGCCGGTAATGGGATTCCAGCGCTCTGGCACCATCGCTTTCCTAAGCCATTCAAAGAGGATCCAGCTACCCCGCTGGCTTTCAGCACACCAACAGCCTTGATTCACATCTAATAGGGCCCTTTATCTATGCAAGTGCCTTCTCACGTGCGTGAAGCAGAGCGGTGCAAACGGCTCATCTTTACTACTGCCATCGTGCCCGTGTGCCCCTGGGACTGACTGACGATTGCACCAGGTGCCAGTGACAGGAGCAGGAACCCTCTGTCACCTTCTGGGTTCTTATCTAGCAGAGGACAGATAGAGGCAGGCACAAACCTGTGGAGCAGAATCAGAAAGGCAAGACCTCGGCAGATAACTTTGCAGCAGTTCTTGGAAAATCGCATCTATTTCTCAGAAGACTGGAACTGTCATTGGTCAATCTCAATATTTCTAACAAGTGCTTAGATTTGCTGCTACAGCTGCGATACAGCTCTCAAACTCCAGAAACACAGCTTTGAACACATTACTGCAATATCCATGAGTCCTTCTGCATTAGCTTTGATATTTTAAACATTAATGCTTGTTCAGCATTCTATTGAACAAAGAAGGAAAAGATCAAATATGAACCAGAATAAATCCTTTTTCATCCTTTCATGACTCTGTTATTGTGTTTTTTAAAAAAATAACCACCCTGCTTTCAATTGGCAATAAACAACATCATCACAAAAATTAAAGGACTTCATTACAGTCATCGATTAATTAGGTCATCTCGTGTGTTATGCTGATGAAAACCAGTATATAACAATTACAATAATGATGTAAATCAATTTATTGATTTCAATCAAGCTGCTGTGGGTCTACACAGATTTAAATAGAGCATGAACCACAGTCACTGTTCCAGGTATGTCTGTTTGCACACAGGCCTTATAAACTAAGTGTACTGGGAAATTATATTTCCAAAAATTATTTGAAACAGTCTGGATTTTATGGTATACTTTATCCTCATTCTAAATTCTTGTACTAAATGGCTGTATATTCCAATAAACGTTAAAAATCTATTCTGAGCTTTTACACTCTCTTATTATTGCATAAACAGAGCATCTTACAGCCTTCAATGTATTTAGTCTTACAGGCCCTAATGGGGAGGAACTCTCACCCCCGACTCCACAGATGAAGGAACACGTGCTCCCAGCAGCACCATGCTGGGACACAACTCAGCTAAGGCTCCAGAAATAGGCTAGCCGTTATCTGAGCACTTTGCTTTGATTCAATCCAAATGAGATGTTTTTAACCTGGACATAATGCAGTCCTGCGATGACTACATTGCTCCAAAATCTGAACTAATTTATTTAGAGCTAGCCTGGACTTACACCTAGAGAGTTCAGATAATTCAAGACTAGAGAAAAATTACATAGTAGAGGAAAACCCCCTCAATATCCTAAGCTGACTTCCTCCTCCTCTGTTTGTATAAACAAACCAAATTAGATTTAATTTAGAAAATAATAAGCATAAGACAATTCCCCTTAAGTGCCAAATTATATGACTAATGGAAAGTTCCCAAATAGAAGCAACCTTGCCTTTTTCCAAAGCATCACAGGGTATTCAAGTGGACTGCCACGTTCTCATTCCCACATATGATTGCCTCCCCAACCTGTTTCCTTTCCTCTGTGATCTGATATTGCTAACTTAAACAAAGCTTTGATGTGCATTTTAGAAAAGATAGTAAAGATTTGATAAGATTTACTATTTCAAGTCAGTACACTGTCTAGTAACAGGATATTTATTCGCACTCCTTTGTTCTCAGTAATGCTGAGAAGAAAAGCTTGGAAGGGCTTCTTGCAAATGCTCATCCAGAGTTTAGAATGAGATTCAAGCAAGGCAAGATAAATCTATATTTACTCTGCTCTTGACACTTGCCCATTAGCATAAAGTAGGAATTGCCAGTAACCTAAATGTGAGTAGACTATCAGACCCAGCTTTTACTCTTGGCTGTATGCAAGTTATCTACCCATTAGATATGGACATGACATTCTTCAGCTAAGTTATACAAACGATTGAGTCATTCTCCCTGCACAGACCAGGGACATTGTTTAAAATTCACATAAAATATGCAGCACTCCTCAGCTGCTGATCTTTTCAGAGTTCCTTTGAAATACTGTGTTGCACTTAGTTCAAAAGAAAAAAAAAAATCCCAGGGGAAAAATTCAGAATAAATAAAATATTTATCTGGCTTCCTAGACAAACTAAAGCAAACCTGAGCAAGAGGTGTTAGATGGCAGCAGGTGAAGGCTCAAAGAAGGGGGGGAGGTTTGGCAGTCAGAGCAGCTCTCTTTCAAAGAGTGAGGCAGATGAGGGGAAAGAGAAGTCGAACAGAAAGAGATGGTGCACAACTAGTGGTAAATGCATTAAACACTATAAAATCCTGAACAAAACTATCATGTGACATCAGAAGTTGTGATGTATTAAGACTGAGAAACACACAGCACAAGAAAGCCGTGTCTCAGAGAAGCTTAGATCCAGTGGCCAGGAGAACACCTTAGAAGTCTGCTTCTGACATTAAACCTTGGAGGTTGGAAAAAAAACTTCATCAGCACTTGCGTGCCCACAGCTTGCCAAAGTGGGGCCACGCCACCACACTGAAATGCGTCTGCACTCCTGCATGGGGAGTCCAGCTGCCTGCAACCACTGCACATCCCTGAGCTCCCTGGGGCAGGGCTTTACACAAGGCATTTTCCCCTTCATACACATGGTTTAATCAGAGATCTGCAACAGCGTATGTGCCCACTCACAGACATCAGGAAAAAGTTACAGAATATCCCCACAGCTCCACAGATTTACACTGTAATTCCTAAAATTTATACTGAGCATGAAAGGACAGATTGTACTACTTCTAGTACAGTCCATGGAAGAGTTTTATTACAGGTGCAGGAACTTGCTGGTACGTGTTTTGTTTGGAGTTTTTGCAGAATAAGTTTGACCCCAGCAGAGTCCCTCAGGCACTGAGACAATATGCGAGACATCAGAGAAACAGAGTCCAGCAAGATTATAGGAAACATTTCTGTTTTGAGGTATGCATTCATCTGTTCTCCATCAGAAAGATATTATTTAAGCATCATTGCCATATTTATCTCAGCATGACATAAGAAATAAAAAGCCTGGGAAACCAATTGGTGTTGTTCTTTAGATCAAATAAGTCTTTCGGTATCAACATCTGCTAGTTTGTTTATTAGTCAACATCACAGCAACAGTCCTTCGATCAGACACTAAAGGTGATCTGCATTTCATCTGCTCAGGGTGAATTTCAACCACGTGTAAAAAAAGCATTGCAACGCTATGAAACGTGAAGTTCCATATAAGTCCCACTTTGAAGGTTTAACTCGTTATTATCTTTATGGTTGCTGTGTGTGCTAAATAGACGTTTGCCTGGAATTAGAGATTTAAATCAGATCTGGCTTCTTTTTGGGATTAGGTTGTAATATTTCTTAACACAGTTCAGATAATACTTTGCACATGCATGTGAACAAATATGATACATGTATCTGTGTAAAGATAATGCAGACAATACTGCCTTACTCTAAAGCGCAAGAGAAATATGCTCAGAAGTATTTGTGCTAGTATAACTTGGCATAGTTTCACCAGCAGTAATCAAGGATTTTTTCCACTGCAATGGAAATACATTTATAATGTATTCCCAGACACATACAGGTAAAAATAGCTCCCTTTGCAATAGAAAAACAAATAATAAACACATTAATCATTTTAATCATAATTAGAGACTCCTCATACCAAATCTGTAAGGATCACATCCAAATGAAGATGTACAAAATAGTACAGTCATCTAATTGCTCCTGCTCAAGAAAAAAGAAAAAACAGGAAAAAAAAAACCAAAGTCTCCCTCAATAATCATGAGTCAGAGTTTACAGCAAAACATTGACAGCAGCAAGCACAATTGTGGAACTTACATAGAGAAAACAACAATATACACAAAAAGACAATTTGTTGGAACTGTATCTTGAATAAAACGTAATTTGCTGTTTAAATCTAACCCCAAAAGGAGTGTGTTTTTATGTACTATGATGTTTTGAAGCACCATCCTCAATGCTTAAAAATGGTTATGTCTTTGTTGCTGAAATGGAAACTTATGATCCATAATAAACACTGAAACTCCTTGAACAAAGCAGAGAAACGTGGAGTCCAGCACCGACATATAAGCTTGCCAATGTTGTATGTGTACATGTTTTGGTTATTGTTTTCCATATTATCCCAGCAGCTTCCAAGCTGATGTTAGCAGCAAAACAGAAAAGAGTCTGAACTAAGCTCCCGAGCTACTCATTTCAACAAGAATGGTACCATTAAAGAACGAAATGCTCCTTTGCTCAGTAAAAGTAAATGTTACAGGCAACAGTAGTTGTAATTAATAGAAAATATTCAGTTATGTAAATGTAGTTAATTGTCTTAATTGTCTCTGCACCACTTACAGCTTCTGTATTTGTATCAATTAATAGTCCTTTTCAGGCAGTAATTGCTGCTCTGGATCATTGCACTGTGTACATATAACGGACAAAACCTGTTTGGATTGAAGACATGACTCTTGTAATCTGACTGCTCAACCTTACTGTCAGAAGCAATTTCCTTTGTAAATAAACTGGAAAAAAGTTTTGCTACCTGAAGATTGCAAATTAATTGCCTAAAATTTGTTCTGTGAAACTCTTATTTCAGCCTTTAGATTGGACACCTGCAACATTTTGCTTTTCTCTTCCAGAGTTTTAAACTCCCACCAATTTTTAAAATTTTCTTGAAAAAAAATCTAAAGGAGCAAAAAGAGTGGCAATACCCAGGGACACTATTAGTACACATAGAGCTGCATGAAGCCCAGAATACTTTCTCCAACCATTCCTCGTTGGGTTCTGTAATTTTTAGGATTGTGCTCACATTCATCTCTCAGAAACCATTTTGTGAAATTACCTATCCCAAGGAAATCAAGAAGATAACTAAAGCTTTGTAATGGAGAACAGGGAAGGGGAACGAGCACACTCAGCTCTGCAGGGAGCCGATACTGGTGCTGTAGCCAGGAGAGCTGGCAGAGGTGTAATCTAGGCTATTTTCACCAGCTGAAAAAGTCACACAGCCAACGAGGACAAATAAACCTCCAAGCTAGGAGACTCATAAATTATAAAAATTTACATATCTCAGTCACATCTGCCAAACTGAGGTTAAAGACAGAAGAGAAGTGCAAAAGGGAGAGTCACATTTTCAGGTGCAGCATATGCATATAGCTCTACTGAAGTCAGCAGCTGAGAAAGCAGCCAGCGTACTCATTTTACAGTATTACATTCTTCTATCTGAAACTCACCAAATTTAGAGCAGTTGGGACACAAGGACTGAAGCTTTTCACTTCACTAGTTTCCCTTAGACACCGAAGCCCAGAAATCAGAGTAGAGACGCATAGAAAGCCTATGGAAAAACACACCTGCTTGATTGCAGATTCAAATTTGTTGCTTTGGACACAGTTATACACGTGCTAAAGCTGAAACCTAGTGTATACATGGCACCAGGGATTTCTTTGATATACAAGAGTAGAAAATATCTGTTGTATAAACAAAATGCAGACTGAAGAGACTTGCACCCAGGCTTTAGTCTTGTTTAGGGGAGAGCTAAGACTAAAGAACCTAAAAACGAAATATCCATACCAATATTGTTTTTAAATAAACCCAGTATCAAATGGATGTATGTGATTTCAGTTCTTACACAAACTGTTTTTAAATTAATAAACACAAGAGCATAAGAGAATGAAAAACCCTCCATTATTCATTAAAGTCTTTTAGTGCTTCATTAGTTTTGTTGCTATAATCCACTTCTGATTAGCCAGGTTGTTAAACAGCCATTGTCAAGTGCTGCTAAAGTGCATGAATTTCTTTTCAAACTACAGCAGTGTCATTTGAATGTAGTTAGCAACATCTCATCAGGTGTTATGGCCATGCCTGCAGAGTATAAATTAACTGTGATTTCTTTAGCACTCCCTTTTTTAATCATGTTTTCATATGAATTTTCATTTAGACATAATAGAGTAAAAAAGCTGTTAGCATTTTAGATTGCCTAGCAAAACTACCTTGTCAGGTCAGGACGATAATGTAGGCCCAGGTGGATAACACGAGAGCAAGAAAGAAGAAAGTGGAGGAGAGGGAAAGACACACATTCTGACCCCGCACCGTCTGCTGATGACCCGATGGGGCAAGCAGTAATGAAGCATTTACATGCAAAACTCCAGATCCCAAAATTTAAATTCCATGAGCTTCCTCAGGCTTAATTTCTCCCTGCGGGACAGAAACCTTCAGCAACCACAACAGAAACTACTAATGCTAGAAGCCAGCTCCACTAACCTTGAGGAAGCATTAGCTTGCAATTTACTTTCTCATTTATTTTTCTTGAATGTCCCGATTCCCCTAGAGTTCTTGCCCACTCACCAAGAGCTGTGACTTTAAAAAGTTAAAACCTCACATTTCAGACATGTTCTGTTTGTCACATAATTCAGATTTTTTAAAAACATGAAAACTTGCAACTTAATCCCAAAATCATCAGAACCATCCAAATCTTTTTTACTTCAGTGAGGTTGTCTGCATGAGGTGTGTCTGTGGCTGGAACTGGGAGAGAAAAATGTGGACTATTTGGGTGATATTGCCAGCATGCAGCACCCGAAAGAGTCCAGGGAGGGTTTGGAAGACAAACCTCATCACTGAGCTGCAATTAGGTGAATTGCCAGGTCTAAACCTCACTGGTAAAAGATCATAGGGGTTACAGTGGGGATATGAGCTTAGCACATAATGTCTCCATTAGAAACAGACTTTCTTCCAAGTTCATAACTAGCCTGTGCATTAATCCTCAGGAAATGGTTTAAAGCTCTCTGAAAAAAGCTGGCACTGGAGAGAGCCAGCAGCAGCTGAGCTGAACTCCAGGAATTAAGCAAAGGATCTGGTTTTGTTCAGTCATTTTGCTCTACCATGGAAGGGATTTTAAAGTTTTGAAAGAGAGACCATCCTTTCATTTTCTGTGTGTCCAACTATGAAAATTCAAAGGGACTGTTCCAGCCTGGTGCTTCAGGTGCTGTTGGAATACAAATAATTAAGGGACATTCAATTTATTCTTTTTAAAACTGTCAGTATGTCTCAAAGGATAGATACAAAACTTCTGAATACTGACACAAAGTCCATTCTCAATAGCTAAATATTTTAATATCACAAGGTTAAAAATGGAACTACTTTTTTTAAAAAAAAAAAAATTAGGCCAATTCCACATACATGATACAAGTCAATGAAGAAATGCTGACCCACCTCAGAGGAACTGGATCAGTCCACGGTGATCCTAAAGGGGCAATTTTGGCAGCAAGTCCTATAACCTACCTGCTACACAAAGTACTCCTTCCCTTTCCCCCCCCCCCCCCCCCCCACTTAATCTTGGTATCAACATTAACAACTGAACATTTAAAATCTCTGGGAAACCCTGTTGAGAATTTTTTATAAAAATCCATAAGAAAAATAATACAGAGTTCCCCAGATAGGATTTTCTATGGCAAACTGCAAGCTTTGATCTATTTTTAACCACAGAAAGATCCTCCTCATCCTCTTCCATCTTTCATTTCAGACCGAGGGCTTTATGTGAGAATCTACCAAAGAATTTACAGAAAATTCCATAGGGAAAATAAAAAATAAAAAAAAGTGTTCCCTAAAAAGAAAATAATAGTAACCATCATTTCCTCAGTAGGAGATGTGCAGAACTACATGACCATGAACGCCCACATATGTAATGATCAAGTGTCTACTCAACTAGTCTTAGGGGTATGAAATCATTGCGAGTAGGCTCTTATCATGATAAAATATAAAGCCAGGCATAACTTAAATATATTTTAGATATGCAATTACTTATATTTTAAAATATCTAAGCAGAAGCATTTTTAGTATTCAAGTGATTTAAAGAAAACAAAAGAAACTACTACAATGGGTGGATGGGAGGGGAAAAAAAACCCAAACCTGCTTTCCTAGATTTTGTTTCTTTAAATCAAGGCTGACATTCTGTGTATGCTAGTAACGAGTAAGAAATCTATGTCGACTGTAAAGAAGCTAATGGAAGTCTACAATGCCCTTCAATAATTTAAATTACATTCATATAGAATCATAGAATGCTTTGGGTTGGAAGGGACCTTTAGAGGTCATCTAGCCCAACCCCCTGCAGTGAGCAGGGACAGCTTTAACCAGATCAGGGTGCTCAGAGCCCCGTCCAACCTGACCTGGGATGTTTCCCGGGACGGGGCCTCCACCACCTCTCTGGGCAACCTGTGCCAGTGCTTCACCACCCTCATTGTAAAAAATTTCTTTCTTATGTCTAGTCTAAATCTATTCTTTAGTTTAAATCCATTATTCCTTGTTCTGTCACAACAGGCCTTGCTAAAAAGATTCTCCCCATCTTTCCTGTAGGCCCCCTTTGAGTACTGGAAGGCCACAATAAGGTCTCCCCACAGCCTTCTCTTCTCCAGGCTGAACAACCCCAACTCTCTCAGCCTGGCCTCGTAGGAGAGGTGCTCCAGCCCTCGGATCATTTTTGTGGCCTCCTCTGGACCCACTCCAACAGCTCCATGTCCTTCTTGTGCTGAGGGCCCCAGAGCTGGACGCAGTACTCCAGGCGAGGTCTCACCAGAGCAGAGCAGAGGGGCAGAATCCCCTCCCTCGACCTGCTGGCCACGCTGCTTTTGATGCAGCCCAGGACATGGTTGGCTTTCTGGGCTGCAAGCGCACATTGCTGGCTCATGTCCAGCTTTTCATCCACCAGTACCCCCAAGTCCTTCTCGGCAGGGCTGCTCTCAATCCCTTCACCCCCCAGCCTGTATTGATATCGGGGGTTGCCCCGTCCCAGGTGCAAGACCTTGCACTTGGCCTTGTTGAACCTCATGAGGTTCACACAGGCCCACCTCTCCAGCTTGTCCAGGTCAATAATCTCAATTTAAATAGATTTTAATTGAAAGACTCCTGATCTGTTCATCTGCCTGCACTGTTTTCAACTTCTGTGTTTCAAAATCTGTCTCTCTGAAGTCTTCAAAATCATTTCCCAAAGAAAAGCGACTGAGGACAATTTATCAGAAATTGCATCCACCCATACAGGGCAACAGACACCACAGGATTTTGTAAGACACAAGATTTCTGCCCTGCCTCTGAATCAGACGATACTTTTTTATCATGATGATTCTTTAAAAGCTGATTTTACAAGATGCAGTCATCAGTGTTAATATATTCAGTTACAAAAGACAGGTGATAGTATCAGCAAGTCTTTGGGTGAAACAATTACCTTAGGAGCAGCATCTTGGAATCTATTAGCCAAAAAGTCTCACAATTAGGTTGCAGATATGTAACACTAGCTTTGATATCAAAGGAAAAATTTAAGCTGAAGACTTACACATTATCTGAACTATTTTTTAGCTTGTTCAGTGGAAGCTTCATTTTGGAACCAGTATAATTTAAGTGACGAACAAAAGAAGTATAAACCGTTTCATGAATGATTGAGACACATACTATAAACATAGCAGGCTTTTATTCTTCTGGTATTATTTCTTTAATTACCTTTAAAGAAAATGCATGCATGTTTAAAAGACTCTACTGGTGACAAGAAAAAGTAGACACAAGCTTCATATATACGTCAGTCTGAAGAAAGCATAGTAAGTGGTTGATTCAGTGAGGAGGAAGGTTTTAATTCTTAATTTAGAGTGAAGGAATGAACAGATAACAGAAACAACTAGGGGCAAGTTTACATTTTCTTTTACAGTTTCGTGGACAATGTAATTTTTTTTCTTTTTGACCGGTCTGTAGATCTGTCCATCCTATAGCAAAGGTCAGGCACGTACATCGTGTGGACAGGGGCATGTATTTGTATTTGCCTTTTTCTGCATGATATCTCACCGTTCACATCACCTTTGTCTCATAAAAGAGGTGACTGGGGAAAACAAACACATGGTTTCATGTTACATTAAGAGATCCTGGGAAATATTCCGTACCATTTATCAGGCACAATCACACCCCTGATCACAGAGCACAACTTGTACACCTTCAAGCTTGGTTTATGTCAATACAGTCTTGCTAGAAAGAAGAAATGAAGGGGTTTTGTTTTCTTATTGAACATTTCTCCGGAATTTTCATATAGATATATTCAAGGCAGTGTCAATTAAACACTTCATACTATAACCTGCCAGTTATTCTACCTTGCAAAAGAAGTTTATTTATAGAACACTTTGATTTCATAACGTGTTCAAATTGCATGGGACATGCTTTCAGAATCACCTGTGCGTAATCTAAAGCTTTGGAAATAAAAATATTGCCATATCTTATTTTATTTAATATTGAACATCCCATGATCCTATTTTCTCTGTCATCATAGCAGGATAAAAGAATTCTTATTGTTAAACATTCTTTCCTGAGGAACCTATTAAAGTGCAAGTCTCTATTTCATCAAACAAGTTCTGCGTTCATCTCCCCAGAGTGGATCACAACTTTGTGTCACTTTCAGTTTCAGGGAACAGTATTTGCAGGGAAAATGTTCATAAAGGCTCTTTTTAGCATTCCCTGACTAATGGCAGCATTAGGACTGAGGGAAGATCAATGCAATTTGAGCACAATTTACTAATTGGGGATGACTAACAAGAATGAACAAAGGGAGATAGAGTACTATCTTGGAAGATTTAGGGTAGATTTAGGCCTTTGTTTAAATACTGGATAGGTTAGAGGAAGTTTGGAAAATTAGTCTGAGGAACCAAAGCAAACATTTAGCTGGAAAAAAAAAAAAAAAAATCTGTAGCTATTTACAGTGTTGTATGTGATAATATTTTCTGAAGAGATACACTCAAGGCAAGCTTCAAAAATCAGTCACCTTAGTACAGTTAGATGACAACAGAGCATGTTAACATACCTAACACTGCACTCTGTATCTCCATGTTTCAAACTAGGACTCTCAACATTATATTAAGAGGACTACTAATTCTTGAGAATTTGGTTGAAATTTATGGAGTTGGGGATCAGGATGAGAAGAGGACCAATATCCAAATTCTTTCAACTTAGACATCTCTAAAGCATTTGTATGGTTGTGCAGCATCCATACGTGATCAGACTGCAAAGTTTGGTGGACAGAGAAGGTTACACATGGAAAGCGATGGCGCTCCAGCAGTTACCTCCCATCAGTTTGGCCACACCTACTGAGCACAAATTTCAAGTCCATCCTAAATTGAAAGCATTGTTTTTAAGTTGGTGAATTTTACTTTGAAGTTGGGACAGGTCTATTGGATCTGTATTAGAGGTATCCAACAACATAAGCTCAAAAAAATACAGTTTAAACTGCCTGCAAAGTCTGCTAAAAATGCACTAGAGGCTAAACAATTCTGGAGAATGGATAAAACAGCATGCTAGGATTTAGTATTTTCCTTGGAAGGCATAAGAAAAAAAAAAAACCTAAACACGTTCATTGAACTTGCGCAACTACACATGGAGATTTAAAATAAGGCAGGCAACTTTTCTACATCAGTGCAACTTACTGAAGCCTCCTTAGTGGTCTGCACTGCAAAAACAAAGCAGTAAACCACAGTAAATACCTCTAACAAGATTTGCAGTGATGTGTGATTATCTATTCAAGTCTGTGTAACCTACTTTAGGCATACAGAGATTAACTCATTCACTTTACTTTGACCACTTAAGATACAGGCATAGAGTAAAAGGGAAGACACTCTACAGCCAATGGAGAGAGAAAATAAAACATTTATAGAGGGCGATTTGTCTGCGTTCTTTTAGGATGCAATAATTACTTTCTGGAGATGCCTGTCTCTCTTCATATACCAAAGAACTTACAGCTAGTTTAAGGAAGACACCCAGCTTGCAAGCCTATGAAGTCTACTTCATGTCGCTTCAGAATCTGTCTGTTGGTAGACTGTATTTCCCAGCTTCCTGGGATGCAGAAAATTCAGATAGTGAGTTTACTATCCTTAAAATGTTACAGCATTTAAAGTGGTGGACAGATTTAACTGTCTAAAAGTAAGAAATTATGCTTTTTCCGTTAAACTACTAGTAACCGAGTCTGCACTCTCTTATATGTCCTGCCTTCCCCTTCCAGCCAGCGCCCAGGCAAAATGTTTACTGCCAGGACAGCATAGACACCACTCAATTCTGGCAAAAGAAAAAAAAAAATAGGCTTTAATAATCTGACAAAAAGATATATTCCTGAAGGTCTCCAGTGTTTGCATATGCGTGTTTATTACTAGCAACTCCAACTGATCAATGTCTCATCTCTAGTTTAAGGAGGAAAGCTTCCTAATTTTTCCGCTTAGGGACAGAGAATTCTTCACTAGAATACACCTGCTACAGTTACGTAGTTGAAACTAGGATCCCCTATACACCCACCATTTACACTGTAAGTTTCAATTTTCACATCACCACCTCCCTTCTTAACAGCACCAGTTGACACTTCATTTTCACACCTGCAACCTACCTATGCTTCAGAATATTTGTGCCCATCAGCCACCTATAATCAAAGCAGTAAGAAGCACAAGTAACATATATTTGTGGATAATTAAACAACAGATGTCAAGATGGTAACACAAAAAATAATTTAAAAAAAAAGTTGTGAGGCCTTGGTTACAGGAACACTTGTAATCTAGTTCAGGAAATCTCTATTAACTCAGAAAATATAAAAACTTTTCATTAAAAGCTGAAAGAGATAATGGCCAGAACTACAAAGATTTACTGTTCAACCACGAAACCAGTATAGTTTTGGCTTAACATTTTCTTTTCATATTTCTGTTGTCTGATGAAAATAGTTATGGAGAGAACAAACGTTTCAACTAAACCTTTTAATGTTTAAAAAAAAAAACATGAAGGCAGCCACCACTTCAGAAGTCCTACCTCTTTTTCCAGTAGCACTGCTATATATCTTAAAATGTACTGATTATGTTAAATACACAAACCAAACTTCACCCACACAGGTCATCTTGACCATCTTGGTCAAAAAGTACTCTGCCTAGAAAACAGATAAAAATAGCCCGGAAGATATTCCCCAGGAGTGCATTTAATGCACTCCAACCACTGATGGATGTCCAGGGCTAGTTGAAAGTAAGTCCTCCAATATGTATATGGTCACGTCCCCAGTACTCACGGCCTCACTCCTCTTTGGGGAGAAGTAGATATGATTTGCTTCTACTGCTGTGCACTGCTTACCAACATAGACATACCCCTGATATTTGGATCAGGACCCCAAATGCAAGGCTGTTGCTTTTTTGGGGAACATATGTCTATTCACCATATAGTATGTTTAAACGATTAAAGGAAAACCCTTCACATTACTATAACTAGAACAGGAGAAATACAACGAGTTTAGTCCATGAAATTCTCATTTCATTCATTCTTCATCCATTTACAAGAACAAGGCTTTTCAGGAGAAACCCACTTACACAGCTTTAAAACCACACCAACTAAGATCACATGTATTATTTGCCACCTCTTATTTTGGGCTAATGCAACATTTTTAAAGGATCATGCAAACTTCACACATTACTTTTGTGCCTGATGAGTTTGAAACATGCTGCAAAAACATTGCAGTTTGCAGCACATATGCAATATCAAAATTGTGCATGCACAAACTGAACGCTGTGACTGAGAAACAGTGTTTGTATCACTGTAACCCACACTTAATCACAGTAATAAATACAGCTCTTCCTTGCTCACAAGGTGAAATAGTGTTCCTGAGATATCTGAACGTTTTTCTTCCAATCAGAATTTGTTAAATTTTCTTATTAGACAGATTTAAAAGATGTAGTAAGTTGGGCCAGACTATTGAATCATTAATTTCTAGAGGAAAAAAAAAAAAAAACAAACCAAACCCACCAAAAACCCCAACTTGATAAAAATATACAAAAGCAGAATCTAAAACAGAGGAAATTTTGACTAAACCCTCTCACAGAGAAAATTTTTTTTTTTCCTGAGGACATTGGTAATATGCAGCACAAATTCTCTGTGTTCAAAGCATACATGCTCAGACTGTATAAACACCAGAAATCAAAATACTTCAATTGTCAACGATTTTTTCCCTATAGGATGGTAAAGATGAGATGAATAGTCACTAATCTAAGAGTTTGAAACCAATAACACAAAGACTTTCATACAATATACTTTATTGCAAATCAAATGTTATTGCTTTTAGCAGAGTAACTATAGTGTGCTTTTTTCCCTCCCAAAATACATAGCATCTAAAATTTAACCTCCTTCAGAATATAACCAGCATGAAAGAATACTGACAAATCTTTGGTTTGGTTCTGAGCATATATCACAAGTTGAACGAAATAAGTCCTAGGGAACATTAAGTGATAATCAACCTTTCAAATGAAATTTTAAATCCTCATATATAATTCCATTTCTATGATCCAAGTCTCTGAAATCTTACAGGGCTTAAGGATGATTCTATCAGAACCCATTTAATTGCTAGAAGAGCCTATTGGGTTCATTTCCACTACACACTATGGCTCTGCCCACCAAAGGATCATAAGAGCATGACTGCCAATGCCAAAGGTAATAGTGCCAACAGGTCATCTATCCCGGTACTTGAGAAACACAACTTGACTTCTCCCACAAACGTAAACCCAAAATAACTGCATCAATGGCATCATACAGTCAGCATATGTGTGTTCCTAATGCTTACTGTACTAAGACATATTTACTGCAAAATCAAAGTTCCTTCATGGGGACTGTAAGTTATCATTTGTCATATGAACAAAGGCTGGGTTTTTTAAATGTAAAAAGCTCATCTGCTAGTGCAAGCTGAATAACTAGGGTCCTGATTTCTGTGTAGAAAGCCAAAAAAGTTCAAAAGCTGTGTTTGCTGGGGGGGTGGGGTGGGGGGAATGTTTATGGATTCTTCTGCTATTTGTTTATTCCTCAACTAAAATCCAGTTTGAAATGTGACAATTCATAAACATTTATTTGGATTTCCACAGAAATGTCCCCATGTGGTAGAATTATTTCTTTTAAGTGCACTGTTCTTTTCTGCAATATCTTCACAAATGAAATATGCAGAAGTTGTTACATTTTTTAAAACATGGTTCCAAAGAGAATAATCTTCATTGCACCATAAACTCTATCAGCTGGTCTGTAACCCCTTGAAATGGCTACTTACGTATTTGCCATCTTATAATGCTTCCATTTCATGCTTGTATCTTGAACTCAACAAGTAATTGCTGAAAAGAAATTTCAAGCATTTATTGTATCATGGCCCACAACAATATAATTCTTGTAGGGGTGGACAGGTGCTGCCTCAGGCAGCCTCTCGGGGCAGGCTGGGTGAGCATCCAGGTTTAGAAGCACTGGGGAGCAGGAGGGGGCTCTGCTTCTCACCTCTCAGATGTTCAGCTGGTGTCAGGAAGCCCAGCATCACAAATTACAGGGCATCTCTGCACTGCTTGAGGACACTGTTCTGGTGTTTCAGTGCTAAAGCAGTATTCAACCCTACATGTTGGCAATTTTGTAAGAAACACCATTTATTTGAGCTATCTATGGCCTGAGATGTTCCTGCTGGTGCCTTGATGTGTTTTTACTGTAGAGAGATTTCACTAAGCCAATTGCAGGCTGTAATACATTCATATACCAGACTGTACATCACAAGTAACAGCGAAGTTATAGATGTAATTTGGAGTGAATAGTTACCCAGTCCCGCTGTCTGGCAAGAGTTACCATAAAACATTCACCGAGCAATCTAAAATTGTTAATACATATTGATGGCTTACTCCAGACCTCTCAGCTTTCTGTGATCATGAAGCATGACCACATCATGCTTTTTAACCTCTGGAAGGGGCTGTATGCTCAATCACCAGGTCACGCTGGCGACCACAGGCATTGAGGTTACAGAACTGACATAGCTGAAAGGACAGGGTGAAAGTCTACAGCTGGGGAATGTCTCACACCAAATGGAAGGGAGTCGGCAGCCCACTATTTGTGGCCTGTTAGCCTTCCTAAACTTGTTTTCCCAGGGCATTCCTCCCCAGGTAGCATGCCTACCTCAAGCTTGGGACATGGCTCACTCTTTGCACTTTCTGCCACCTCTCCCAGTATAATGAGAGATTAGCAAGCCAGGATGCTTGCTGAACTGGATGAAGTCAAAGCTTCAGTTTTCTAGGCGTTCCACCTCAAAATGCGGACATTTGCTGACAGGACAGTTGCAGGTACAAGCTTTACATCAGTACCTGAGGCTAATATTGCATTTCTGATGAACTATTGATCAGCCATTCAGTGCTCTTTATCCAGGCTAACAGTATAATTTTCATCCAGCAGTAAATTTTTATCTGCATTGTGCAGGGCTCTAAACACTGCCTCTTCATAACTGAGCATTCACCCTGAAATTACTTCTCTTAACAATCTCTGAGTGCCTGTCAAGAGACTTATAAACCACAATAACTTCTCTCTATGCAAATTGGGCAAACACAAATTTCACCATTGCACATTTGAGTCCGTTACTTTTGCCCCAGTGACCTCAGAAAACAGAACAGCTCAAATGTTTTGGTTTTTTTTTTTTTCTTTTTGTAGGGTATAATGGAAACAAACAAAACTCTCTACTCTGCTCAATGGACGGACTTTTGAAGCCTCTGTCTTCCCACCATAGACCAACTCTCTCACTAACTTCATGCACTACTTCTTCCCTGGTTGCTCCTGCACATAGAGCTCAAAAAGGGGGAAACAACAAAAAACCAAACAAAAACCCCAAACCACCACAGCAAAAAGCAATAGCAATGCAAAGGCAGGAACGTGACCTGTGAGTATTTTCAGGAAGAAACACCCCTCAAAAGTTAATCATGCTTCCTCCATTGCTGTCTCATTGCTAATACTGCTGCCTTTCCAGTCTTGTCGTCCCCCAGGCTGTTCACGAACCATCCGTCTTACTCCCTGCTCTTTCCAAACAGGGCTTGGGAAGGACAATCCCACTCTGCTCAGACAGTGCTCACCTCCCTTACAAGCTGTCATGGCCCTCACCCACCCCTGGGAGACTATGATATTTTCTCCTCTTCTACTGCCTCCGTCTCATTGTCATTTCCTTCCCCCCCAAGCAACAAGGGAAGTCCCTTCCCTGCCTGCCATGCTACCTCACCAGTGTGGCTTTTCTATCATCTGGTTCCCTATTCCAGCTGCATCCCTCGTCCTAAATGTTAACTATACTCCACTGAAACCTTTTGCCTCTCTTCCAGTCCGATATAATTTTTAGCATCTTTCTATTTCTTAGAGTTGTTTTCTCGCATTTTCACTGCATCCTTTTGTCGCACTCTCCATTGCCAGTCAGCTTCTTTCCTCCCATGCTTTTGCCTTCAGGAACCTCCCCCCGCCACCTCCACCCCAGCTCTGATGTTCCTATCCCCCAGTCTCCTGTTCCCTCTCCACTCCTCTTGCTGTTGGCTGCCCTTTCACATCTCATTCTAGAAAAGTACCGTGGGAAGTTAGTTCACTCAGCTCCCACTGTTAGCCAAAAAAACCCCCTCAGAGCCAAGTTAGCACATCATCCGCAGGCGATATGTTAAGGAATGTAAATTCTTCTGCCTGGCAGAGAGCACCATCCTTCCTCTCACTTCATGCCGTGCTCAGCTGGATGCCAGTGCTTTAGAAGAGGAATGCAGCCCCATTAGAGGAAGTTCAGCAGTGTGGCCTGTAGCCATTTACACATACATCTAATATGAACAGAGATTTTCCCATAGACATGAATAGCTTGTATTGTCTATTAATGTAGATGTATGGGAGCCCCGAGCTGATGTTTTTCTTCTTGTTTGTTTTTATTAGCTGTAGAATTAATCCTCAGCAGGTTTAATATCTGCCACCATAAATCCTCCAAAGATTTCAGATGGGTAAAATGTAACCTACTTGGTGGTTTGTATGGCTTTGATTAGTAAAACACAAGCGGTTTTGATCAGCAGCACTGCATCCTAATCACACAATTGTCCTGCTGAGCAATTTCTTGTAGTTATTAGTAAGAAACATGGATGAGGTATGGGTGGAATAATGGGAAATGTAATAAGTAGTAACAGATATTACATATTTCTTCAGTTTGAATAAAGTGACATATCGTTGAGATTAGGATGTGCTTTCCCTCCTCAGATGATCACAAGCACTAACATTCACTCTGCAGCACCCTGCTTAAAAATACTGAGTCACCTAACTCACAGTATACATTGTTCTTCACAAAGGGTATAAACTTACTCCATTATTTCAACCATCAGAACAGACTGCAAGGAACTTGCATCTTCCATTCACATTTCATTAGACTACACAAATACAACTTGTTTTCTCTCAATGTTTTGCTGTGTAGCTTTTGCAGAAAGCATGTGACAGCTGAACAAAGAAGTCATCGTCATATCTTGAGTTAAGACAATGACAACAGAATTATAACAGGTTCCTTCATCTACCACTGCTTTTGCCGAGATGAAAGTCTCATTTTTTTCCAGCAGGGTCTCTTTCTACTTTGTTCTTAAGATAAATGCAAATGAACACATGCTAAACAAACATGACAACATGAAGAGCTACCTTAATTAAATAAAGGAAAAACCTCAAAGAAGGTGACCTTGAATATACGAGTTAAAAAAAAAAATCAATTTTGTGTATTAATTTCACAACGCATTTGAAGTGGATATGTTTTCTGGCCTGCATGCATTTCAAACAGTTGTTCAAATATTTCTGTTTTCAGACAAAAGTAATGTTATTAAACTTGCTCTGTTTCTTGGGATCTTTACGAATGTCACGAGATCCCCAATTTTGTTTGGTTTTAATTATGATCTTTACAACTTCGGAATGATGGCATGAATCCTAATCTTTGGCAATCTGAATGCAACAGAGGCATCATACAAATTACTCCCAAAGAGCCTTTTTCTGTAGCTCAATGTTATTTTATCAATAAAATGTCAGGAAACCTTTTAGCGACTACAGGTTGAATCCTCAAACTGCTCTAGCCCTGAATTCGCTTTGCTACTCAGCAAAGCTGCTCTCCAAAACCATACAAAGGAGCTCTAGGGAATGCTTTCTAGGAATCGCTGCTTTGCTCAAGTATTTCAAGTCACTTGACCTTCAGCATTAGAGCTGCACTTGGGTGAGCTAGAGCTTTTCCAGGAAATGCAATGCTTACTCAGCCATGCTGCTTGCAGCAAGTAAAATATTTATTTTCTTAATAGCTAACATTCTCAGTGGCAATAATTATGCTGCCAAGATTACATTCTGTTGTTAAATTGTGTATTGGCTTAATTAACAAGATATACTTTATTCCGAGTTCTTCTTCAAGTTGCACTTTAAGTAAAAGCCAGAATAAAATAACTCCCCTTGCCAAGGTAGTGGCAGTTTCATGAAGAAAGGGCTGTTTTGCTGTGCTATGGTGAATACAGTTTTACTCTATGGTCTCACTGGGAAGACGCACAGATTATGTACTACACAGTGCAGAAGGATAACAGAACTATAAAAATATCTTCTGTTAAATGTTCAGAAATCCTATTAACAGAAACCATGAATCACAGAAAAATAGGGCTAGAGGAATAAGTAACAAGACAAATATTTACACAGAGAATCTTTGCTTTTTCCTGTTATGACTGGTCACAATTTCCTCAGTAGCATTCCTTTCAAAGTGATTTATTGTGGAGCAACAACCGAAAGTGTTATTGATGCTTCTTTTTGAAGAACAGGTTGCAAATATTCAAATTTGTTTTCTTTTGGACTAGTTATATTCTGCTTCGCTGACCCTCCATCTGAACAAATATCAAATCAAAAATGTTTTTAAGGCAAAGTTCTTTATACTTTAGACAGTAAATAAAAAACCATTAACTTTTAATTTATATTGTTGAAGTGTATATTCTGAAAACAGCGATATGCGAGAAGAATAATCATGACAACAAACATATAGCAGAAAAATAAAATAGTTTAAAGGCCATCTAAAGAATAATCAAACCTCAAATCTATAACTCATATTAACGAAGACCATACAGAAAGAACTGATCCTCCAGCTGATTGATATCAGAAAAAAATACAGGAACTCACACACTGGGTCAATACTACACAGATATATTTTCTTATTTGCTGTATCTCCCCATTGCCTGTTTCCACCCCTTGTGGATATAAAATATTTTCCTATAGGTAGAGATAGGGAAAGTATACGGGACTGAAAAAAAATTCCGCTAATGCTTTTTAGGCAAACAGGCAACTTCGAACACCATGATAACATGGCATCACGGACTCATGGACCGGTTTTATCACTTACAGGAAAACCCCCAAAGCAAACTGAAGCCTATCCTGCCAGCTGAGTTCAGCCACAAATAAAACTTCTGATTTCAGACTCAGAGGGTTAAGTTTTAATGTCTACTAAGGACTGTTTCTCTCAGGAAGTCGTGTTACAGCCACATCTAATAGTTTTGTTCAAATTGTACTAATCAGAGAGAGAGAACCCCACTACTTCACATAGGTATTTTTCTTCCCATGCAGTATAGAGATAAAGTTTTAGGAGAATAAAAGTTTGCATGATAAAAATAATTTTCAGAAAAGTTAGTTTGATGGGCAGGAATGTTCTTGGCTAACTGTAAAAAAGACTCTCCCTGAATTGTATAGCAAAAAACCTATTATGGTTCAATAAAAATGTAGCAAATACAAAGAGACCTTAGTTAAAAGTCTGCCAATATCTTTCAAAATACATTAAACCATGTTGGTGAAGAATCAATAACTGTTATTTCTCTTGCTTTCAGTTTATGGATGTTTAAAGATTCTGTCACAATGATGACACCCTAAAGCAGCAACTTTTAATAAAGCAAGCATATTTCCCTAGCAGGGTTTGGACTACACTCTCATGGTACTTAAACATGTTAGGGACTGTTTGTTTATCATTTCTAAGAATTCTTTTGATATTGCGTAATTGCCACTTTATGATATTACCCCTGAAGTACCAGGAAACTCTGGAGGAGGAAGGGGGAAGGCTGATAACAAGAGGTGTTGATAACTGTTCTTTCTTACATCTTCCAGTGTCCAGTGCATTAGACCAGGTGTGACTGGAAATGCTGATGACTCAAAAAGGGGATATAAGCAAATCGTCCTCCTCAGCCATGGATGGATGAGCAGAAAGGCACAGATTTGCTCCCTCAGCTCACGAGAAGACCAAGGGGAATAGAGAGGATGGTGGATGTTCCTTGTTTCAAGGCAAACGGCTTCACTGAGTGCAACTCCCCTGCCACTTTAGCAGACTGAGAAATACAGCTGTTGCTTCTGCAATGACCATGTATCCATTTGTGTTTGGTGTTATGGAGCAAAACAACTGGCCAGAGCTCAGCAGCATGTGGATTGGTGTCCTGTAACCAAGTGATATCTTTGCTTATATGAAAGGCAAGGGAATTGGAAGAGACTGTAAACACTGGAGGGGGGGGGGGGGGGGGGGGGGGGGAAGTACCCAGTGTAGCTTTTATTCTAAACCTATTGAGTCCTGATCAAGGAAACATAAGTGCTTGCCAGCATTTGCTATCCCACTTAACATGGGAGACATCTGTTCTAGGTATGTGGCAATGGCAGGCAAAACATCAAGGTTTAACAATTTCAGCTCTCTCCATCCATCATTTCATTCATCTGTCATACTGAATTATTCATTATCATTCAACCTAGTTCACATACTGTAGCTCCACTTATGCAAAGAGTTTATCGTTTACCAAGTTTCAGCCCAAAAAACTTCAGCGGAGATGAAGAAAATAACATTTCCATACAGAAACAATAAGCCTTTATCTGTAATACCCATGGAGGAAAATTCACTTCGACAAGCTACTGCTTGAACTTTATGAGCATCTTAAAGCATCTTGTAATCAAGCCTACAGAGCACTCTCTGTCTATTAACATGCTTCTGAAGGATATTTTGTTGTTATTTTATTTCAAAGCCTTATTTCAGGACAGATTTGTCCTATCGTGTTGATAATGAAGACTATCAGGACATGCCCATTGAAATCCACTTGTAAGCAGCTTCAGAAAGTTGTTCAGCATTTCACAGCAGCATTTTTTTTTTTTTTAATTTCAGCACAAAGCAAAGGCTTGCTGCTTCTTCACCCCTGCACGCATTTCTATATCACAGTGATGTTAGTTATGAACCACAAACTACACTGCCATTTGAGAAATCTCTTCATGTCAAGTCACCACATGCAGCAAAGACTAGCATCAAATAGCACAGTTAAATAATAAATGTGTATAGCTTTTGGCTGGTTTTCCCTTATTTCTACTAGGTGCCACCCTGTACTTTCTTAACTCCCCTGTAATTATGCTGGCACTAAAAAGGGGGAAACCTGCTGTATCTTATCCTCCCATAAGATAGGTCATTTCCTCAAGGCAATAGACTCCCAAGCAACTGGGAGAGACTGATCTGAGCTTACAGTGACCATGAAAGATGGGCTTAGGAGTCCAGAACAAGAGAGCTGACTGACTCTGTGAGTAAGGACTCACATTGCAACCAGGGTTTTCTATTGCTACATCTTTAGAAAACAGTTGCTCTTTACACATCTGAGGAGAGATCCTGTCTGCACAACCATGCACACCAAGGAGCAGCAGACAAGCTTTAATTTTGCTTCCTGATGCCTCAGTCTGACATGCCTGAAAGGAAGAATTGCATTAGATTCATGTTCTTTGATTCAGACTCAATTTGATTTCCACCAGAATGCCAATAAAGTGCTACTTTCGAACATTTCATTAGAAGAGCTAACGTCAAAAGTTTATAGTCCTGCCTATGTAAAACACTTTGGAATGCCATTTATCTGAAAGACAATCTGTAGAGAGGGATAAGTTTTTTCTATTTCATGTTTTCCAGGAATGCAATATCATTCCAGAGGCAGGATTGCTTTGGAGGCTAATTATGCATTCCTGCTGCAGGTTTAATAACAGCAGCGTTTCAGAATATAACAGCAGAGACAAGCACAGCTAGGATGAAGGGTCTGCAGTGTTTTATGACAAAACATTATCTGCACAAGGTTACAGCATGGTCTGGGCAAAGCACTGTGATGCAAAAGAGGACAAGTCACAGCTGGGAGAAAAGTCATTTGATAGATATTAAAAAAGTAACCCTATTTATCTGAACATCTTTCAAAGAGAGTCTGGGCTACCAAAAGCAATGCTTTACATTTGTTTTGCTGCTTTACTTGAGAAACAGATCCTCTAATTCTGCATGGAATTTATGTACTTAAATGATCTGGTTCCTTGCTATATGATTAAATTGGATGTCCAGCCAGAATCACAATTTGTAGAAGAAACTCATTTGAGTACATTAAAAGAAACAGTCCAGGAGAAAGGACTCATTTTGTATTAAGGAACAGGGCGTGGACTTCTGATCTAGGCTGAACTGAAAGCCTGAACACTGATTACTTAGTCCCTACAAAGAGGGGAAAAATGTCTTCTAAACCCAGGGGAAGCTAAAAAATCCTTAGCTGGAGAGGGGGATGGAGGTGTACCTGGAACTGAGCAGTACTGCCATACAGCTCCTCTGCATTTCCCTCCACCTTGAAAAGCCCATTTCTGGAAAGAAGCTTGTGTCTTGGCTCCAGAGGATCCAAGAGGCTCTAGAGGTCAAAGCTGAAACTACACAGCTACTTTATTTTAAACACAAATATTCAGAAATGCAATAAACTGAAGCTTCTGAATACTTCAGCTGTTAAAGAATAATTGCTCCCTAGAAGCTTAAAATGTACCTTGTTCACACATTTCAGGAGTGAGAACAAGCAACTTGATGTTTCAGCAAGTTGACTGCAAAAGCTTTTGATTTTTGTTGTACTCCCCCCCCCCAAACCCCTTATCTTAAAATAGCTTCTAGAGTTTAAAAAGAAACCCACCTGTTTCCTCTCAAAACATTCACTTTATTCTACTACACAGAGAGAAGAGTTCAGAAAACTCCTGTGGGTCAAATGTCAGCTCTTCTCTTGCTTTAAGTTCTTCAAACAGTGATCAATATTTGCTGTAAAACCCAGTCCAGAGTAGGTGAGCTAAGGATGGAGTTTCATTAATTGAATCCCTCTGCATCCCTTCCTGCTTATTTGTTCAGATCAAATCTTTGAGGTTAGATGAGCCTTAAGTTTTGTGTGTGTTTGTTTTAAGGATCACATAACTTTGTGTTCTCCACAGAAATAAGAATGACATTCCTAATTAGCACAGCAAGTAATCACATTAAGTTAGAAGATGCCTCTTACTCATCTGTTTATAGTTGATCTTTGATGACCCAGCTTGAACAGTGGCATAGACTACCAGGAAACTCTTCAAGGTTCAGAGGGGGAAAAGCTTGGGACAGTGCACTTGATCAATGTCACTGCGAGTGTCAAGAGATGGTCATTATTGCCCCGCAGATTTATTGCTTAGGTCAAAGCAAATTACTTTTTCTCTTCTCAAGCTTTTTCCTGGCTACATTTTAATCTCTACCCTTCTCTCATTCTACTGCCCCCTCTGCTATTTTGCAGATTGATTGTGGGCTCACACGGGGGACAAGGGAGTCTCTTTGGTCAATGGAAAGCCTGAAATTTTGGCAAAACATCTATTAGATATCAGGATAAAGGTATCTTCCATTCTATGAAATTATTCCGCATTCTCCATGGGCACACAAACTCATACCGAAAAATAAAGGGAAGAGCCATTTGTTTTGCTCGCACCGGTTCAGTGGCACAGATGTGATTAGTTTCAGGTGATAAAGCCTGTCTCTGACACAGCAGCTCTTTTTTTTTTTTTTTTAATTTATATAAGCACAGTACCACATTGCCCAGAAAAAACATCCAGTAAAAATGCAAGACAGAGGGATTTTTGTAAGGCATTTGTACCAAAATACAACTAAAAAATACACGTCCAAGGCACATCTTCAAGTGCTTCACACAAAAAGATTGCACAGAGCTAACACATTAAATGCCAGTCATCTCTTCGCAAAAGCCTACTGCTACTACTGCACTGCAAAATCCAGGCTGAAGGAAAAAGTCTTTCTTGTTTTCAGGTTCAAAGAAACAACCCTCCCACCACCCCTCTTTACTGTTATAAATATACATGCAGATATTCATGGAATGAAGAAATTAATTCAATAGCAAAAGAGAGCGAGCCTTGCAAAACAAAGGTATGTTTTGTTAAACCTGAGGGAACAGAGTACATAACACACATGTTTGAGTGCAGTTTTCTTCTTATTCCTTTTGCGAATTTTCTACAATTATCCAAAGGAATAAAACCTATTACTTGTCATAGGGCAAGCTTTTTCCCCATGAACACCTGGGAGCACTCATACTGCAGACAGTCCTGCCTATAAGTCTCCAATTTAACCTGCAACACCACTGCTGCCAGGTTCCAGCTTCTCTTCTAGAGAAGAGATTATACAAAATCTCTATTGCATTTGGTGGGAGAGACAAAGACCTACTAGTTTTGATGTTTCACCTTTTTTTCTAAGTGTCAGTTTAAGGAATAGACTAAAGGATGGCAGAGAAGTGCTTAAAGGCATACAGCCTGTACTTTGAAACACAAACAATAACATCACCAGTCAGGCTTTCAAAAATCATGGGGACTAGAATAGTGTACCTGTATTTCCAACTTTGCCAATGATATGTTGTAAATATACCCTCAGAACTTTTTCACCTTGTAAGAAAGTCTTCGTGTCAGGCAGACAACAAAATGTAAAGAAATCTCATAAGAATATTCAATCCTGTAACTGCCACCATGAGAACAACAAAATTAACCCATATTCCAGAGAGTTTTTCTGCTAAGTTATGATGAACAACAAAATCTTCCAGGTGTTTTTCTTTTTCCAGAATTTTGATGTTTACCACTAGTTCCCATTAACAGTTTATGGGGATACTGCAAACACAGAAGAACTCTAAAAAACAACCTTTCAGAATGCAAATGCTCTATTAACTCACAATTTCCTCTGTAGGCTTATAAAATAGAAGTACATTTTATAAATACATTATTCACACTGAAAGGAGAAGGGATTTTGTCTTCATTACAAAGGCAAAGTATTCCTATCGCCCACCTACATCTTTCTTAGGGTGCTACCTCTCTAATCAGCATATCCAGAGGATGGTGCGGAGCACCGTACCTAATCTACGTGCTCCGAGTCCTCCTCCGCGTGCATGACTCTGCCTCACCTTTGCGTCCAGAGCAACCTATTCAGTGGGATACGGGAAGTGCCTCCAGTTGTACACTGTGGGTATCATGGCTTCCCAGTCCTAGACTAGCACAGAAACGGGATCAATAATACAAAGTGTGTGCAAACAAAGAGAAACAAAGTAATGGCAGAAGAGCGCCTAATTTCATATTTGACCAAGTATTGGACTGGTCTCGGGGATTCTGTACCTTTGCATTAAGAGCTAGTGGCCCAAGTTTGCTTTATTACATAGATAGGAGTTTTTAAAAACAAATAGCGGAACTAGATTTGATTCACCATCTAGTCCAAATTTATAATGTTTCAGTTTTTCAGTTGTGGTGCGCCAGATGTATAATTCACTGGTGATTTGCATTGACTCTTCAGTTAGACTGAATCAGTATACATACCGCTTACCTTTTGGGGAGATTTCGGCAGAGGTTTATAGCTCACTAAAGTAAAAGTTTAATGCAAAAGTGTAAGAAGTAATTTATTTAAAATGCGAACGAAGGGTAAACTGGCATGAAACAGAGATCTAAGCCTAGAAACTTTAATAGTGTCCTGCTGATGTTGAGGAATAAACATGTGTATAATATTATGCATTTATTCTATAGGCAGGTTAGCTGTGTTGCTAAATGCAAAATGCTAATTTTCAGGCATTTGTATGTTGACAATCACAAAACTACAAAAAAGCACAGTAGGAATTCTCTACTATTCTAATATATGGTAAAATATGATGGAATTATTTGAATTGCACAGGAGGCTGGGGAGCTATAAAATGGGCTTGCAACTAGATTGTATAATGAAGTCCATGGACGTTGGGTAGAAGTTCAGAAAACTATACTAACATTAAAAAAATTAATCAGGAAGGCAAGGCCTTAAATCTAGCAATATCTTTCAGATTTTAGAATACACATTGTTTAGCATAATAAGAGTCAACTTCTCCAAAGAGCTTCAACAGAAAGTAGAAAATAACGTCTTTGATAAGGGGAGAGTTTACTTCTTTTTTAGCCACGTAGAAAAATGACATATTAGAAATAAAGGCATTATGAAGTACAGTTCTCCTCCTTTTATGACTACACAGCATCAGAAAAACATACTTTTGGTCATTACAACATTTCTATTTTATTACAGTGCCTACAAAATGCCAAAGAACAAATTGATTTCTAATCATCAGAGTAGCAAGAATCTGAAACAGCTTCCTGAATTAGTGGGGATAGGAAACCCAACTGAGTTTTTAAAGCTGATCATAATATTTTTATGAACAGGGTGATGGGGAAACAACTGATCATGCAGAAGGTTGCTTTTGGTGCAAAGTGCCCAAGTTATATTCCCCCCTCTCTAAATCCAGTTTTCCAAAAGCTTATTATGCCTATCTTATTAGTTTATCCAAGCAGACAGAACAATGGAATACGAAAAGAAAAAAGGCAACTATCAGTGCACACACCTGCGCACCCACCAACCATCTGCATTTCTCAAATTGCAGTTTCATTGTCAGAAATACCTGGAAACAGGAACCAAACTGAAGCTCTACACAAACAATGCAATTGGAGCAGCTCAAGCAACAGTATTCCCACCACAAACTGGAAAGTCTTGGATTTTGACGTGCACAGCTGGGATTTTCTTTTGGTACATTATCAAGAGAAAGGCAAACTTTACAGGACTAGATTGAAAGCACCCATAGGGCTTGCTGCATACTTCAATTCCAGCCAGTTTAGGTATATAATTATTTCTCCAACTTATTATTTTCTAAGCTCATTCTATTGCAATACCATTCCCCCCTCAAAAAAAAAAAAAAAAAAGAAAGAAAAAAAAGAGAGAAGGACACAATCAGTGCCCTTTCCCTCCCTCACACTCACAGTTCTGCCCCCAGCCAGCAGAGCACTGCACCCTTCCGAGGGATGCAGTTGTGTGGACAACAAAACAAGGGCCTGTGGCCCCTGTAGAAGTTTTGGTGAAGTTATCCAGGTTCCCCTAATCACTCCTGATGCAGCACAGTCCCTCTCCACAATCCAATACTCACAAGCTAGCCCTGACTATTATGCTTCTCAGCCCATCCAGAATACTTCCAGGTGACTTCATTAAGCAGACATCATTAAATAGCACTTTAATTACCAGCCTGATTAAGACAACAGCATGCCTAGCTTTCAAGCCAGAGAATTGTAAATAAAAGCGAAGAAACACTTAGCATTGACAATACTTGCAGCCTCTTTTGTTGTCAGCCCATTAATCACCATCTCAGGTTAGGGAGTTTAAGAACAATTTGGCAAGACTATAACTTCAATAAAGCTTAAGAAAAAAATAACTGTTTCTTTTTTAAAATGTATAGATATGCCTTCAGCTATACTTCAGAAATGGTTTAGAATTCATTTCCAAGCCAGAAACCGTAACAATACATCTTATTATTAAATGTGAAACACAGGGATTCTGCTGCCAAGTAAATTTCCAGTAGTACAAAGTCCTCCAGGACTGTCTTCTGTTCCACCTCCGAGTTTTTTTCATCACACGCTGCCTAAGGCCCAATTCCTGCAGTAACTTTGCCCACCTCCAGAGCCTCTCTCCTCCGCCTCCTCCCTTCCGCTCCTATTGTTCGGTTATTTGTTAAATCATTTTTGTCAAGATAATTGGACTTTCCAGAGCTTGATGTGCCGATTTAAGGTGAAAGGGACATATTTACTTTCTCACACAGAGCCTGTGAATCAATTTCCCTCCTGGCAGCCTCCCTCTAATAAAAATATTTTTCTCTCTTTTTACTTAAAAGCTCATAAATACCTCTTTGGTAGAGAAAGTCTCTAACCTTTGTGCCTCTCTGCTGCACCTTTGTGAATGACAAAATGAACTCACCGAAGGTATAGACTTTGGAAAGATGAACTGTGTATTTAAACAAGTTTGCCTTCAGCACTCCCTTCTCTATTTTGCCTTCTGCAGAGCTTACCCATTGCTCTCGCGTCTGCACCCCTTCCTTGTGCCCAGAGCAGTTTTGAACAGAGGTGAGAACACCAGAAGCAAAAGTGCTTTCCTTCCTCCTAAACACAGAACACAGACAAATATCTGCTAGTGCCAGCGTGTATTATTTTCTGCTTCTTGTCTGTTGGAAAGTTTGTGATCAATGCTATCAGGACTGGGTTGATATCTGGAAAAGCAAAGCATTTCTGTTACTCCTGTTGCACTGCAGAATGTCCTGGTGAAAAGATAGCGAATGGATTAAACACACTTCCCCCTTTTTTTCCTCGGTGCCCTTTTTTTCATTTCAGAGTGATAATGATGGAAGTACAACATGCTTATCTTTTTCTAAGTTATCATAGAATCGTAGAATCATTTAGGTTGGAAAAGACCTTTAAGATCATCCAGTCCAACCATTAACCCACACTACCAAGTCTACTCTAAGCCAATCAAGGGTAGACTAGACTAAACCATGGCCCAAAGTGCCACATCTACCCGTTTTTTGAACACTTCCAGGGATGGGGACTCCACCACCTCTCTGGGCAGCCTGTTCCAATTCTTGACAACCCTTTCCGTAAAGAAATTTTTCCTAATTTCCAACCTAAACCTCCCCTGGCGCAATTATTACAACATTTCAAAAATGGTAAACTCATTTAACATTAATTTTGTACTGTGACCTAAAAAAAAAAGCTTTTTTCTGAGATGACTAAAGAAGTTTACCTTTATGTTTTTCATGAGGAGAAGGGAGGGCAAGAACATGTGCATAGCAGTGGGTTACAAGGAACTCGCATCTTGGAATCTGCTAAAATAAACCCCCATGTGGACACATACTTGCCTGGATATTTAGTCACCTAAATGCACCTCTGGCCCTACTTCACCCTTCCTCCTTAAAGCCCACATTTGCGCACAGAGACTCGTGCAAAGCCACCTTGCCTCACACTAAGTGTCGAGGCTACACTACAGGCTCCACTGTAAAAGCGTCACCTCCTTAGCTCACATGACATGGGTTCCAATTTTAGCTTTAGAAGACCCTTCATTTTTAAGAATTCCCTTGGAGGTTTCCAAAACTAAGCTGGAAAAAGCCCAGAGAAACTTGTTCGTACTTTGAAGTCGGTCCTTCCTTTTGAGCATGAGGCTGGACTGGAGACCTCCGGAGGAGCCTTCTGACCTGAATGCTTTTATGTTCAGTCTTTGCCGTAGATGTCCAAGGGAACTCTCCAACATAGAAGCAACAGACACCATCTGGCACTGACTGCATTTGCATCAATGCTTCAAGATAAATGCATGTTTGTTAAATAATTACAATTGGACCTGTGTGCTGGGAACGTGAATGCTACTGTGTGTTACGTGGGAATCGCTGGCTATGAATTTCCATTAGAAAGGGATGTTTCTCATTCTTGTAAAAGCTAAGTAATCTTCACTTTTACATGGAAATATGAGTAAATAATTCTGCAAGTAACTATATATCAAATCTATAATAAATTACTACTAGATTATTTTAACTGCACTTTCTTTACTGCACTGACAAACCAGGCAGATCAACCGCTAATAAAGCAAGTTTTTCTCTACCAGATATTTGATTTTGTACATGCACACAAACAGACATATATCTTTATTTCAGCTTGCAAATATCGAGCACTTCATTTTTCTATGTGAGTGTCTCAGCATGTTGCTAGAACAATAAATATCTTATTCAGAAGATTTGTCCATGCAGGGTTTTTTTTTCACAAACAACAGAGATGCATTCCCATATAAAAGAAAATTATATTCATTCAATTCCCCTAGCAAGTCATTTTTATAAGACAGTTTGTCTTCAGTGCTAAGGCTATGCCTGAAAGTCTCCACCCTCCCTTCACTGATTAAAATCTAGTGTTGCAATTAAGTTCAGTGTTCACTTCCAATAGGGTGTATAAAATGAAGAAAGGTTGTAGCTCCCTTAGGTTTTTTTTGTACAAGAGTGGAAGATCTACAGTAATGCTCTGCAGTGCCCCTTTCTGCAGCACTCTTGAGCAAAGGACTTCAGCTGCCATCAGGGTGGCTTACTGCTACCCATAAGCACCTCTAGCTTCAGTAATTGTTCAGCTATTAGACTTGTTTCACTTACTAGAGTTCATAGCTCAAAACTGAGATGAACTTTTCATGCCTGAAACTTCTCTAGAAATGAAGGGAGGATACAAAGCAGTTTCTTTCTTTGCATGCCACAGTCTTCCAGAAAATTTAATTTTTCTCTGCCAAAACATTTCTACTCTTTGATGATTCTCAGACAGAGATGTTTCGCCTTTGCTGAAATTATTATTTTTTGTATTCTTGATGGAAGGAAGACAATCTTTCATTCTTTTTCTATTTAAAGATCAATAGCTTGATGGTGGGTAGCTCTAAAGTGATACTTGTTGGAACAGTGCCACAAGTAGTTGAGGATTGTGACATAAAATCTCACAAAATAATTTGTTTAAACAAGCTAGAACAATTTGTACAATTAGCAAAGAGAAGAGAGAGGTTGCACAGTATCTCATTAGTTTTTCCCCAAACAAATCCAAAGTGAGGAACAAAAAGTACACTTGGTGACAGGGAGATGCCATTAAAATGAGGCTGAAAAAAGAGTTGAGGATCAGGCTTAAATTTAAGTTACTTATGGTATCATCTGCCGTACCCTTCTCATGCTATAAGGTAGTGCCAGCTAGTTCTACTGCAACACCAAGAAAGGTGGAGATGGTGAGGGTACAGCAATAGGAAGCATTTCTAAGGTTATGTGCCAAAAAAATCGAGAAGCCCCAAATTAACTGAGATTAAGCCATTAACCCTACTAAGATTCAGTTTTTATTTACACTACACAGAGGTCAAGGGTGTAATAACCATTTTATTAGTATGGATTTGCAGTCCTTATGTAAGTCTGTGTCATAACCTTAATGCTAAGTAGATGTATATTTTCAGAGTGTTAATTATTCACTCAGCAGAAGCAGAAACAAAGCCTGATTTGGAATGAGAAGCATCATTGCTGCCAGCGACATTTTCTGGTTTAATTACAAGTCCCTCCCTTGGCTTCTTCATGGAGTTCCTGCTATATTTTTCATATATTTAACTCCAAGCTCTTTAAAATGTTTGCTGTCATAGATACTTCGTGTTAAAAAAAATAATACGCTTCACAAGAGAAAATTCTAACCCTATACCTTCCTTATTTTTTTCTAAACAGAGTACATAGAAAACAGCTCATTGGCATTTTTACTTCTAAAGCAGCAATGCCATTCGGCCCCTGCTGGACTTCCTTTTCTCTAAGTGGAATTTTTAAAGCTTAAGAAGGGTAATTTAGAGCAGAAAAGGATCAACATATTAATCTACTAGTAATTTTTTCTATGTTCTGTCCTTTATTTTCCACATCTACTGTGTGTGTATCACATAGGATATGTAACTGTCAGATCTCCTGAGTTTGCAGGGAAACATTTTTTATCAATTATATCTTGGTTATATATATTGAAGCACATCAAAACACATACTAAACTGAAAGCACTGAAACACATTAGAAAATTTCCTCTAAGTTGTTGTGCTTTTTAAGAGAATATTTAATAAACCCAAACAAAGTCTCATGAAAGTGTCTTAGATATGAGGAAATGAAAGAACTGAAAGTAGTTTGATAAATGCTCCCAAATGTGCTCAAAAATATTTTATTTGCAAAATTTGTATGATTTTTTTCATTTGCTTCAGAAAACAAAAAAAAGAATAAATTCAGTTTATCCAGTGGAAAAAATACAAACTTTTTTTAAGGCTAACCAGTTTTTAAAAAACAAATAAAGGAAAAATGTGACATGTTAAAAGTCTAAACAGCAAGCAATACCATAGCGTGTCTCACTAAATCTATGTTATTATTATTCTTTAAATGAATTCACAAAATTAGGTGTGATTATGCACTACAGAATGAAATTTTGATTTACAGAGAAGAATCAGCTCAGTGCAGGGCTAGACCTTGAAAATAGGTTGGTACACAGACCCCTGCAGAAAGTTTGGAGCTTTACAGTAAATGTTTGCCAGAAGTCGTCTTTGGATAATATAATATATCCATTTTAATGTCTCCCTCTTCATAATAAACTGACTGTGAAACTGCAGCACAATAGCCATTGGCCAAGAGTACTGCTGTGAACCTGAAGTGATCAACATGTATCTTATGATTACGAATAAGAGCAAATTATAAAATTGACATCTAGATTTAAAGCCAGCAGTCCCACTTAAACAGCTTTTAGTATTATTCCAGGTCTGCACATTTGAAAATTATTATATAAATTATATACTAGTTGGAATATGAAAAATATTATTTATTGGCGCTTGCTATTAAGTGAAAAACTGTTTCAGTAACTAAATCCCTCAGGCTGAGTATTCATTGGATTGATACATCTCATTGCTCAGCCAACTTACGATACAAACTGAAGCTATTTTTCCTCTTTAAAGCAAAATGTTCATAAAATCAAAACTGCACTATTTCCTCCAATGCCTGAACTAAAGAAACACCTAATTCAAAAAATCCTATCTTTGGCATTCTGTCGTTGTACATTCTCCGATAGTATTTGAAGATCTTCAATAGATCTTCAATAGATAGAAACAAGTGTTCTTTTCCAGCTTTGTAATTATTTTTTTGGCCATTAGAGGCTTCTGACTTTTAGACAGCCGCTCAGTAATTAGCGACGGGCTTCCTGTCAGCTCCTGCGCCAAGGCAGCGGTGGGAGATGCACCCCCGCCTGCAGCACCCGTGCAGTAACCTCACCGGGCAGAAGCGTGGTGAGACGGGGGCCAGCCAGGCGTGATCTGATTTGGATGCACTGGGTTGGCAGCGGGAAGGCTCCTCAGACTCCCTGGACTTGTGAAATACGTTCATTGTCGTCAGAAGCAATGGTGGTTACTGACTTGTCTGATTTCACACAGAGCCTTGCATCATTAAGGAAAGCATTATAATTTGACTAAAGCCTTCAGCATGGGGATTCTGCCCACCACGTGGCATTTGTCAAATCAGTTATTAGCATCATATTATTTGGCATATCAATGTGGAGGTAAAATTTATTGCACTGGCCATGAATTTCAACATTTTGATAATATTCTTGAGTTCCTAATGTTTCCATATAGTTGAGGAAAGAGGCAATACCAGTGAGTTGAAAAGGAAATTACAGCTACTAACAATCTCATATTTTACCAGGATGACATCACATTTTTTGCACGGTGACATTTCCTCTTCTTCCTGCTAAGCAGCCTAAACATGAGCCATTCTTCCATTTTTTTGCTGTACCTCAGAGCTCAATACATAATATTTTCAAATGCCAGTTCTGGATAGGACATAAAAATGGTGAAACTACCAGCAGTTACAGGAATGGTGAAACTACCAGCACTGTGTGAGAGCAGCTTTCTCCTATACTTAATTAATATACATTGGCATTGAGGAAGAGCCAGAGCATGCAACAGAAAAATTGGGCTGAACTCTTTACTGGAGTAAATGCACCCAATGTTGTTAACAGATACCCTGATTTAAGCAGCCAGGGTATGACCCAGACCATGTATCACAGTAGCTCAAACATGCTTTTTCTAAAGGTCCAGCTTTGGAATAGTAATATGATATGCCAGGGACAGATTAGGGACACGTAAACCAAGTCACCAGCCTACTCTGATGGAGATCTCAACAAGGAGATCTGACCCACACACATGGGTACATGTCCTCAAGAGCTGCTCCATGGTCAGGTCTGTCCCACAGAGCAGCTTCTCCGCAGTTAATGCCAGAATAACAGAAAGTCTGACCACACAATACAACAAATGTACCAAGCATCAGTTTCAGAAAAACTGAATCCTGCATCAGTTTTGTGAAGTAACCAATCCCATTCCCATGTAATCTCCCTGCACTCCTGACTGATTAGGAACCATAAAAACTGAATGCACTTTTAACCTTGTTCTTGTATTTGCTGTAAGCAAAATCAAAATGGCTACAAAAAATACCTACCTTCAAAACCAGAAGGCTAGAATACATGTCTGGAGACATGGAGGGAAAAAATCCCAGCCTCTCACAAATATTTGCTAATAATGCCAATGGCTTTGTGCTCCCTTGGTGAACTTAAAAAGCACAAGTAAACTCAGATCATCATCAACCAAAGCTAGACTAAATCAATACTGGTAAACATTCTCAGAAGATTACTTTCCCATTCTCACTACCAGAAAAAAAAGCATGCATTTGACAAAAAGGCAGCAAATATCAAGCTGAAAGGAATTTTTATCCAACTATATTCACCCTTAAAACACTGAGGATAAAATGCTTGGTGTTTCGGGCACAGGAGGTGGAACCACAAGTGTCAGCTGGCTCCAACCTTGTTTCTTGCCTGGAGCAAGGTAACTGCTGCTCCAAGCATGGAGACTGAGGCATTGGGTGGAGGGAGCGACATGTTTTCTAGCCCCGTTCTGCATAGATTCGGCTGGCTTAATCCACCCAGCTCGTGAAAGCCAAGGTGTCTGGATGGAGTTTTTACTTCCATGACTGAGAAGGGGACAATGGACAAAACCAGCTGCTTGCAGGTGAATTTGTGTGGCAGTTGCCTGGCAACTCACAGCAGGAAAGAATTTAAATCCAGCATTAGCAGCTCATTTCAGAGGAGATGAAACTATGCCAGGAGTTTTTATCTGTGGGAACAATGGAAAAAAGCTTCTTTGTAAAAACAGTACGTGAAGAATATTTCTAAAGCATGCCTCTGTCCAAAGGGAGACATAATGGGACTTAACATATGCAACAGAATATGAAACTCAAACACTAATATGAACTCCCTGACATTTGAGTACAGGTTCAGAATTCCCCAAGTCAAGCAAATAAGGTATTGTTCAAATACCACATAAATTTTTTAATTAAAAAGACCAGTGCAACCAAAGGAGGAAAAAAGCTACTGATGAGACAAAGGTAGGTTGTAGCAGGGTACAAGCCTTCTGAGCGGATTCTCTTCCGCACTGACGTCACCCAGCAGCAGCAAAGTGCGCTCTTCTTTACACTCCAAAAGGCTGCAGATTAGCTCTAGATGGACTGAGCTAGAGACGGTAAATATTTTCAGCAATAATATTTTAAATAATTCAATTTCTGAGAAAAAAAACCCCAACATTAAAACCATTGGTGTTTTGTTTGGGGTTTTTTTTTGCCTCATTTGTATTTTCTACTGGCGAAAAAAAAAATACCAATGACACACAAAAAGGAATAGAATAAATGAGAGGTTTCATTTCAGGGCTATTTTAACCCAAGTCAGAATATTTCTTTTCACTGAATTGATCTGGACAGCTTTGTTTTCAGTCTGCTTTAATTGAAAATATGAAAATGTAATATTACATTTTTGTCATAAACAATTCCAAATTGCTGGTCCACAAAAGATTGGAAGGTTTCAGTTTTTCTTGTTCTGACTGTGTACAAAACAAATATTTCCATGATGTAAATGTCAAGTTTCATTTAAATCAAAATATATCCTGAACAGCTGCAAAACCATTACAAAAAATTTCAAAGTAGCCAACTCATGATTTCAGCTCATTTTTCCTACCTCACCACTGATTTTCTGTATAGCTTTTAGCATATTACCAAGGGGCTGAATTTTAAAATGCAAATTTAAGGTGGCTGTAATTAGGCATGCAAGATTTAAATTTTAACCAGAATGACTGGTTAGTCACCAACTCTCAAACTGGAATCTCTCCCCCCGCAAAGTTTCATAAATACTATAGGTCATTAAGAAGTGACAAACTCCAATGTCCTTCAGTTAGTGGCTGCTTTTGAGACTGTACTCGCTGAATGCTGTGCTTTAGTTTACCCGTTGGGATTCTCAGGTCTAATTAACTCTAAATTATCAGTGGATAAAAGATGTTGTATAAATGCAAAATAATTCATAAAAATAACTCCCAGTGACCCTTCTTTGAACTAAGGCGTGTCCTCCATGCACCTTTCAGAAATATGAGGCTGTGGGAAGCCTTATGCTAGAATGGTGTAACAGTTGACATTAATTTGTCTGGCACTAGGATGAAACACCATGTCATCTACCACATTCAAATGAGAATTTAAAAGATCTCATAGGGTCTATATAATATTCAGTAGTTTTCTGAAGAAGGGAAGGAAGCTAATGTCTGTCAAAGTGCAAATTACATACCTGGTTCTGGTTCTGCAGCAGTCAAGGAAGGTAACACACTAGGAACAACAGTCCCCAATATTTGCAGAATTCTAGGAAAAAAATGTTTTAAAATTAAGAGAGATCATGGTGTCACACATTTATTTTGCAAAATAAAGTGAAAAGACAGTATACAAGCCAAGAGAACAATGAACAAGTAGATGTATTTATATTTTAAAATGTGGCATGGAGTAGTAGCCTTTTTCTGAACTCTGCAAAAGCATGAGATTATAAATACTATACTCCAACAAGAATTTTCCAAGATATTTTTTTTAAATATGCCTTTGATATTCTTCTTTGCTACCATCTTCCAAATAAGCAGGGTTCCCCCACAGATTGCTAGTACGAGTTAATTAGGATTGAACTTCAATCAAGGGAGGACAAAAAAGGGGAAAAAGACAGGACTAGCCAGAAACATTCTGGTTATGACACTGATAGAAACCACTATGATCAGAAATTAGCCGATATAATTCAAATATGACTCTCCATAGAAGTGAATTACATCAAAATGCTAGGCTGAGCAAGTGAATGCTGTCAGACAAGGCTGGGATTGTAGGTGAGCGGTAGAAAGAGCATCACAACAATGCACATTTCTGCTAGTTAGTAACATGGTAACACTGCTCTTCAAGACAAATCCAAAGAGAGGAGACTTGCCACTCAGCAGCATTTTCCCTCCTGAGAATGTGATCATCTGTTTTGAGACAAAATGTGTCTTTTATGCTATGAAAATGCAAAATATGACTATACCACAGGGTTCATTCCAATGGGGAACAGACATGGAGTGTTATGCACATACCTGAAGTCAAGATAAATAGCGAAGATCAAAATGGGGAGAATAATCGCTTAAATTTAGCCTCTTTTGAGTGTATGAACATTCAGGAAGGACGTTGGAGATGTGTCAGTGTAAAGGATTACACTTCTAGCAAAACACCGTGACTGCAAAAGCAGCCAGGAAGCCTTCCTTCCACAACCTCAGCAAAAAACCACTCTGTAGACCATATCACACCTATATGGCTCTTCCTAACTAGTCTAGTTTGTAGTTAGAATGAGAACAGTTGTATTAGGGAACTCCTAAACCTTGCTAGTTCCTTGTTAACATAAACACTCCTGCATCATTGTTGCTGGGGTGGAACTGTCATGACAGAAACCTTTAACATCTGCCTTTAGCCATATTTGAAATCATTCCTTCACACAAAGAAGCATCAACCTTACTTCAGCCCCAATACAGCCTCTATTCCCAGCTGGGTTGAAAAGGGAAGAGTTCTATGCATCTTTCAAAAAACAAAAACACTGGCTGCCTATGAGCAAAGAAAAGCAAAACCTATCTGGTAGTTTTCAAACTACTAATAAACCCACTGCTGTGAATATTCACGTCTTAATCTGTCCCAAAATGCCACTTGTGCTTTACCTAAGATCTCCCCTGCCTGGGCTTTGCGATGTCCAAGACAGCTCTTTATTTTAAACAAGTTTAGTTCTGCATCCTTCACTTAAAATAAATAAATAAATAAATCATGAACTATGTGCCTTTAAAATGTTTATGCTTCTTTATGTTCATCTGTATAATGCTAGTAGTGATGCAGGACTCACGACGTGCTGGCAGTGTGCAAGCAGAACAGGACAGGCATGCTGCTACCGTGGCTCCGAGCAAAGACCTGTCCTGCAGCAAAGGCAGCACAACTACATGGTAAATGGCCTCCCACTGGTCTCCCCCAGATGTCTTTGTCTTCTTTTTTAAAATATTATGAAAATCTGGGGGTATTCCAGACAACAGAGTAGCCCACAGGCAGCCTCCCGGAAGCTGCTGTAGCTCCAAACATTGCTTTAAATCCGAAAGCTGCTGGCGGTGCTCCTGTCTATGACAAAAGCTGTTTTAACCTCTGGAGCATCACAGAATCTCCTCCAGATCCTTAACACCACACACTTCTAGGTATGTCTTTGGAACAACCTTATAGGATAACCACAATTAATCATATTCACATATATATGTAAAGCTTAAATTAAGAATAACTGTGCATGAAGAATGATGTCACTAGATTTGGGTTACTATGGAAAAGATACCAACAATGCTAACATGGCAGGGAGGTAATTTTTGTTTTGCCTATCCAAAAACATTCCAGAGCTTTGCATTTTCAGGAGGCTGGTCTCAGGGAAAATATCAAATTCATTTGTACCACAGCATTTGAAGAGACTGTGGATTTTAAATATACAGTCACGATTACTAGCATCTACTGGGCTAATTCATTTTGATGGCAACACTTGGCAAGGAGCTGTTTTCAAAAGAGCAAAAGAACAACAGTTTACAACTTCCTATTTTAAGATCAGTCTGTAAAAGGCTTGTAAAATACACCTGCCTCCATGGTCCTTGAAAATGTACTGAAGAAGAATCAAGACAGAATAAAAATCTAGGTTAATGCAGAGTGACGGATGCGCAGCCGTGACAACAGAGCATGGATGGGACTTGATATTTTCTCAGATGGGACATTGAACATCCCAGGGAAAATAAACAAACTACCAAAGTTCTTATTACGGACTTGTAAACGTACCAATAGCACAGGAAATTAAGCTACTGATAAGTAGCAGATCGATTCCTTGGAAGATAATTAAGAGAACTGGCCACCTTAATCTTGTGCTTTCACTGCTGGTTACCAAACTATTTGTTTGTAAATAGATACTTTGTTCTTTAATTAATTTGGGTGCTCAGGCACACTGCATAATTTTATTAGAGGAACCCATTGGCATTTATTTAGTAAATCCCCATTTTATGAGTTTTACACCTACATCTACATATCTACCCTAGCTAAAACTTTTGGCCAAACAGCAAACTTCTTGAGAAAAAAACATTTTAAGAAATACAAAAAGGAAGGAAGCTTTTTCATTCATGGCTACATTTAGATGCAAGAAGCTACATATTTCTAGGATTGTCATTATTTATAAGAACTATCTGCAAAAAGGACAGAAGTTAGAAGAAACAGTCAGAAGAAAGTCAACTTCCTCAGAATAGATCCCATTATTTGTCTGGTGTGTATCAACTCTTGTTAATCCTCAGCTGCTTTTCTCCAAGATAGAACCATTACTCATTTACATCACTAGCTCACTAGCATGTAAAAAAGTCTCTTTGGATTTTTTTTATTTTAAAAACAATCTCTATTCAGATGTGAAATTCAGGATCCCCTCTTATTTTTCAAAGGCACCTCTGTATCAGCTTTATGAGGACTTCAGAGAAAATTTACTACACTGCAGGGTGACTGAAATCTGCAAAAAAAAACTCTAAAAAGGAAAAGATTTACCATTCTATCAGATTGAGAAATCTTTTTTTTTTAAGAAGTTCTCACTACACAAAGATTTACAGTATAATCCAGTATTATTGGAAAGTAAAATCTGTAAGGTCAATAGCACAGTCTGAAAATCTGCTGTGAAATGTATTTACATAACGTGGAAAATAGCTGCACTCGAGTGAGATTAGAAGCATATATAAACACCTAAGTACATACTTAGATAGTCTCATGTATTATACAGTGTCTTTCTGCAGAAGTTTCAGGCACATTTGGCTTTTAATTTCTCAGTTTTTTCTCCACTGACGGCACAACAGCAGTGGTATGAAGTGAAGGAGATAGTCCCCTACCTTGCTGTATAATTTTACTTCTGCAGCATTTTGCTTACTTTATTTGTAAGATGTGACCACAGAGAAAGTAAGGACTATCCTGTCCCAAGCAAGCTTAAAGCCTAGTAGAAAGAGCATTGGAAACATAATTTTGTACTTTGTGTTCTGGAAGAAGTAGCAGTTATTCTTGTATCGCAAAAAGAATAATCTAGAGGATGCATCCAAGAGAGTGAGATGGCAGGTTGGTGATAAGAGACACTGCAGTGGTGGTGTGGCAGGAGACTGCTCTCCCATTGGAGCCCTAAACCTTAAAAGAGGTTTCCTTGCAGGCACCTCTCAGGGGGTTTGTAACTCGGATATCACAGCAATACTAAATCCCACAGTATAAACCAGAGGGTTAGACTAGAATTGCCTAACTGCAGCTTTCAAATTTCCAGTAAGCAGAAGAACAGAGGCAGTTTCCTTTCCCTGAATTTTCAAGTGAAATAGAAGCACTTGACATGCAGAGGGAGTATGTCAAGTCCACAGACAAGTCGTCCTGAAATTCCCAAGTATATTGCTGTTGTATAATAACCATCATGTTCTTACACAGCACTCTGCATTCCTTAAGAAGTGAATGGCACGGGTCAGGCACGCAGCTTTGCTTTATGGCAAAATGGGGTTCTGAGACAATGTATTCAGCACACAGCACAGCTTTTTAATGTGCAAAAAGGTGTATTTGCAGATTAATAACCTCCAGCACTTTCACTTTATATATTCAGGAGGCCACAGTTTAGCTCAGCCTTCTAATTAGAAGACATGAAATACCATCCTCCAACAGTTGCTTTATTATGTTCTAGAGGTAATTCATTTTTCTTTGGGGCAAACAGGAACGTGGCAATTTGGGGGAGTAAAAGACAAAAAGTCAGTAAAATAATAACCTCACAGACTGAAGAATCTGCCACAGAGAACAGCCCAGGACATCCGAGTTAAGTAAAGTGCAGTGACTGCTAACATGAGCTGGAGAAGCCTGAGTCAGTGCAGTCCAGCGTGATTCCTGATGGAGGGACTGCAGAAGGCAGAGGCATCTGCTGATCTGAAAATGGACCCAAGACCCCGGAGCTGCAGCTGCAGTCTTGGCTCTACTGCTGACGCCTCAGTCCCTTGAGATTCCCATTGCTGACTTATTCTCCCACCCCATAAGAATAATGGGTGCAAAACTGTTTTCTCTAATAAGAAGTGTCTCATTAAAGATTTGCTCTTTAAATGTGCAAAAGGCCAATACCTGCACTATGATCGACTTTGCTATTCCAGCCTGGCAATCCAAACAAATGAGATTAAAACGTTACACCTTATATAAGGAGTAGAGACAGGGGGTTAAACTGCTTATATCCTGGCAGATTTTGGAAAATCTTTAATGAGAATGTGAGAGAAAAGCCAAACAGGAAGAAGAGTAACTCATAGATGATGACACTTGGTGTTCCTAATAAACATCCCTGCTAAGAAACCCAGTCTATAGAGCAAAGCAGCACAGCAGCACAAATAAAATCATATTCTAGTTTCTCCATGCAAGTTTACTTTGAAACCTGAGGGAGTTCAAGGTAAACAGTATTCCAACAGAGACACTACACACAACATCTAACTGTTAATGAAGCTGAATAAAGAAAGTACATGTTTTAGCTGTCCCAACAAGGCCTGTTACTGACCATGGAGCACTGCAGAGTCCTTGAAAAGTCTCTTAACAACACATTCATGGTTTCTTTAAAAAGATTTTGTGAAGTTCTTGAAACATATTAGCAATCCACTGAGTCTTGTGCTAAATGGGTCACCATTTCATTAATCTCTTTCAAGAGGCTGACAAATGTACCCTGCAGGGACCTGAACCACACACTGTGACCCAAAGTTCCAGTTCAGCTATGAGTGAGTTTCAACTGCTACCCACAGTAGAAGAACTTTTTTCGTTCACAGTTTGAGTTATAAGGTTCCTTTACATAGTATGACACCAGAATTTGGATTCAAAAAAGTAATTTTTCAGCCTTGTGTTGTACCAGAAGTCACACTATTTTAGCAAGAAACCATAGCAGTGTTTGTGGAGTCTGCATGCAATTCTGGAATCAGCTGCAACATCCAACAACATCATAGTGAGAAATTAATGAGAATTCAGACCTACAAATGCTCTGCTCCTTCACTATCTTTCTTGTCTGCCACCCATCGTTCCTCTAGAAGACCAACTGCCTTTTTTCTACTCTGCAGCCTCCCACCTGCATCATAATACCTTCAAATTGGCAAGTCTGTTTGTACCTAAAATGATATGGTTCCTGGGAGAATCCTCACTGAATAGCTATTCAAAATTAATCCACTATTCTTTAAAAGATTCCTACTAATACTATTAAAACCTAAAAAAACAGTTTCTTATTCTAAGTTCATAAATACATTGGTCTTTTTCAAGAATGAGCATCCACTGAAAGCAGTGAGAATTGGTTGATGCCCTATGCACACAGAAGCCAGAACATACATTACACTCTAAAACAAATGCTTAAAAAAGTGATTTTAGATGTTGAAAACACTAATCCTCTGATTTTCAGACCATACTGATAGTAAATAAGTATTCTTATTTACTATCTATGTAGCTCTGATTTACTTCCTAAACCCCAAGGAAAAAAAAAAAAATCTAATGACATTAAACAAAATGAAGAAACAAACAATTCACTCATGCTAGGAACACGTTCATCAGCTCACATAGTATCCAGTATAGCATGCAACAATTTGGTAAAGACTGTATGTACTACAACAAGACTTATCATCACATAAAAATGATCTGTGAGAAAAATAATGTAGAAAAAAAAGATGTGCAAAATATCTATTCAGTTATTCTTTGTTCTTTTTATCTATACACACAATATCTCTAAGCAATGGTCCATCCAGGTCAATAAAACATACAAGTGCTTTCTTTGCAGAGTTTTTTTACCATTTCTTGGAAATGCCACTTTTTCCTGCTTTCATTTGGAATAATTTCCCCCATGCAGAGAAAAAGGTGTATATATCACCAAAGTGCCACTTAACCCTTTACAAAATGTGTTGCAGAAGTAGCATTAAAAGAGGTTGTGACCATTTAATAAAGCTTATAAGATGTAACAGATTTACATTTTACTTTTCGAGGATTCCCAACTGCAACAGAAGTTCAGTGTTATATATTAAAAAACCTACTATCTCAAAGGCTAAAGGCTGTTGGCCCTCCAACAGTTAGGCCTGAAAAGTTTCAAATTGGCCCTATTATATACATATATACCAGTTTGCCTGCTCCTATGTGTAAGGCAAGTAATTCTTCCAGGATTTGCATAATTTTTATGACCTTTATTTTTATGATTGAGAATTACTGTCATTCCAGCTGGAGACTAAGTGTAGCAGAAGTCAAAGGAAATGTGAGATGGGGACAAATGTCTCACTTCAGCAGCCTTAGGACAAAACTTCTGTCAAATATTTTTTGATGCTTGTGCTTCAATTTTCCTTCCCCTTTCTAATCTTTTGGTTATCGTAAAAGTGATGGCAAAAGCAAGACCACACATTAGATTGCCAAACTGAGAGAAAAATCTTACCCTTGGGAGCTTATTCAAGAACAAAAATGACTGCATTATTATATGAAACAGTTTTGATTATTTACTGTGTCATGGGGACACTAATGAGAATAAATTCCTATGGTAGTTAAATATGCAGTAGCTTGGCCTCCATCCAAATGGTGAAAAATCCAGGTCAGCACCTGCAAAATTATCAGCAAGTACAGTGAAAACAAAAATGCTTTTTTTTTTTCTGCAAAATTAGAAGTCTTCTCTTGAAGCCTATTGCAGTTAACATCACCTGTGCTCATATGTATTTAAACAGGAATATCCATAGATAGAGCTTCCATGGAACCCTGCATGGAAAAAGTATTAAGCGTTAATGTGTGCAAAGTTTATATATGGTGTTTTCATCAGTTATTGTAAAAAGACCAATGAGGTGATGTAGTAAAAAGGAAGCTGCTTTTTTTTTTTTTTTTTTAAATCCTCATTGTGTAAATGTGAAGGTGAAAAGATGCTTGCCTTAAGGGTCAGGAAAAGATATTACATCTGTGTTCACCTGTGCCCTAAAATTAGATTCATCCTAACTGTCTCACCACAGTGGGTTAACATCAAAGGGGCACAGTGCCTCACAGTTACTGGAAATTATGGGAATATTTTGAAGTAATGTTGTGGTGGGATACAATAGAGTTGACTTCTCAATGAAATAATCGAAAATAATGGAAGAGATGTAAAAAGAATGGATAGAGAGTGTGAGGAAAGGTGTTTAGTTTATAGTTAAACTTTCTGTCCAAATGTCATCCTTTTTACAACAAATTCTGTGGCAGGGCAGAACAGAACCTGGTTGCAATCAGGTACAATTCATATTGTCATTCAGAACTATAGCAAAGGTACAAAATCATGACTAGCTTCAATAGATTTGGCTAATTTAATTGAAATAAATGGCTTACCTTAAACGAGAAACTGAGGGAATTTACGAATTAAGGACCATGCTGAGCTTGAGCCTCAAGCTACTTTTAAGGATGAGAAGCTTCAGCTGAGTTGTGGGTAGGACAAACATATCCAGGATTCCCTGGCTGCTTTCTTTCTACCTGGAAAACCTATTCTGGAGACAATACTAGAGGTGGTCACATTTCATCCGAGTTATCAATCCTCCAGAAATCCTGGCTGTGTTTATTGCTCACGTACAGCAAATCCAGCCATTCAGGAGAAGCTGGGCTTACTGAAAAGGTGATGCATGTAGTCTCTGTACACACATAATTAAACAACACATTTGGACTTGCTGGACTTGATTGGATTTGGTTTTATTGCACAAGTACAAAGCATTGTCCAGCAAAGCATGAGGAGCATCAGACTTACCATATGGCACAGTTGCTATTAATAGATAAGTCCTGAGAGCAACAGATTGACCAAATGGGGCAGGTTACCCGCGCAACGTTTGCAGACATATTTCTGCACAGGAAATATCAGAGACACGGCATCCTAATCAGCATGTATGGAAGTGCAGGACCATACTCCGAGAACTGTATCCACATTATAACTATGGAAAATGCTGTAACAGTACATACATTTCAAAATAGTAATGTCTTGTGTAATCAATGTTTTATAGACACCCTGTGTATTAAAAAAAAAAAAAAAGAAGACAGACCATCAGGCAAGGTAAAGCTCTCATTTCTTTATTCCCAGTGGTTTTGTTCCAGCGCAGACAGAAATGTGTCTGGAATGCAGATGTGGCTGGTTCTGCTGGTGTGAGGGTGGTTTCTCTCTCATTATTACTTGGAAGAGAGGATGGTGTTTCTGTGTTCCTGACTCATATAAAGCAATATAAGAAAAATAATCTTTCAACTGAATGAAATAAATGCATTTAAACACAGTTAGGATTATATCCCACTAACTATGTGGTTATACTTGTGAATATAATTTTTCATCGCACTGTTGCACATCTGCTCTCTGGGAAGCTGCCTAAAAGGGAACCTTACAATTTTTCTTTCAACAAAAGAATGGGGAAATAGCAACTTAACCTGGACTCATTAAAAATCTCAGTGTAATAAAAGATATTTGCATGTATGTAAAAAAAAAAAAAAAAAGGTGTTGTTTATAGGTTACATCTGCTCAAAGCAGACAATAAAGTGATATGATTTGCCTATTTCTGCAGCTTTGGCAAATCATTGCCTGCAGGTGAATTTTCAAGTTCCTTCCCTCCCTTAGTGAATTCTTTAGGAAAACATATTTTCCCACAGGAGAGTGTGTGATCCTTTTTCATTTGAGGAAATGAAGTCAATTTAAACATAGCTATTTCTCATACTGAAACACCTACTATTACAGGGTATAAGAGTTTAGCAACACCTCCACCCCCCCATATTTGGGTATATAAATCTAAAGATATTAGAGAAGATCAATAAATTATATAATTTACAGAAGTTTTTACTTTGAAGAGAAAAGCTAAAAATAAGAGTCATCTGATGCTATCTAGGCTGTTTAATATATTCTATAAATCATTCTCTTTCAAATGCACTTGGACTATTAGAGTTTTCATTCATATATGAGGTTTTTCAGCTTTAGAGATCACAGTAGTTTTACTGACATATGATCACAAAGGACTTTACATTGCCAAGTGCAGACTTGAGCACTTGTGACTTAACCAGGATTTATGGAATTCTAGGAGGCAGTATTAAATAACCATAGGAAGTCAATCAACAGGATATTTAAGGCTAAAATCTCATCAAATGCAGCAAGGACAAGCTTTTGAGGAAAAGGAATTAGAGATGCACATTTAAGATACTACAGATACTCTAGAACATATTAACTACTCTGCCATTGCCCACTACCTCATGAGGCAACGTTTTCTTAATATTCACCTATCCTACTTCAAGAGTATACATCCTTGAGAGGGAACTTTATTAATACCTATGCAAATAAATAAGTGCATGTCACTGCATGAACTAGTGAATTGCCTGGTGGACAAATGGGCTGGGCCAAAACTAACTTACATGATTCTTTTCACTGGAAATTTGTATGAGTAGCTTTTTTATATTTAATGCATTGAGATAAATGAAGGAATTTTAGTTGTAAATACAGTTCTAATTTTTAAATTATGAAAATTGACAGGAAAATGAGAAATTATCCTTCTCTTAATTAGTTTAAGAGACACTGACTCATACTATTAAATGGCTGAGGCCAAAAATTGAATTCAGAGCTTCATATGCATAAGTTGCACATTTTTAATTAAATTTATATTCATTCGCCTATATATATATATCTCAAATCCCACATTGATAGTCACTGAAAATGCCATTAGCTGTTTGAATATACAGAGGTTAGACACCTAATCATCAGCTGCAAAGTCTGCAAACATCACAATATTGTAATATTTGCTGATTTTTTTTAATTGATGGTATACATATATGGCTTTCTCCTTTTCAGTTTTGAAGGTATAACTAATCCTCAGCTCTAGTGCACTAAAATTAACAACAGCAGACCACTTGTTTTATAGGGTTAGTAATACAGACTCCCTTTAGATATTCTCAAGTGCATCTTGATTCACTGACTGACAAAGGAAGAATCACTTTTAGTTTGTGTTCAGGCTCCTTTTATCATAAAGTAATTGCAAATAACAGAAGGAGAGATTCTACAAAGGTTATGTCATTCATTTACCCCAACCTGACACCTAATGAATAGATTTTTTGCGGACAATACCTACACCTGACTGGAATATATATGACTTCTCTATGCAAGCAATTTTGTATAGAATTGGATGGACAGGAGGGAGTCTAGGACTGGATTTTATATTGCTTCAAGTGGCTCGTGTAATCATTGCTGCACATGTGGTGGTGGTTGCTCAGGGGAGGATTTTGTCTTATTCATAGAGTAGAGCCTCATTTTTCATTGGCTGTCTGCACTAATTTAGTTTGGTATCCTTCCTAGGAGAGTCTGAATTGTGTTTGAAAGTAATACAGAAATGCATCCTTCCATTTTCCTCTGTATTAAAAAACATCTTTACTGTCTCTCTGCCATGAGAAGTACCGTAGTAACTCTGATGTTTCCTCATCCAGAATGACGTTGCAGACCACAGGCTTTACCAGAACATCAGACTTTCACTAACAGCAGAAACTATGTCAGCCTCTGAAACAAAAGCCCAGCCTCTGTTTGTAAAATAGTGAGTACTCATTAAAGCTAGTTTCTCAAATTACCTCTCTTTGAATCAGTGGTATAATCCTGTTATGCTTTCCAGCCTTTCCTTTTTGGCGAGGGCATAGGGCATCTCCTCCTTATTTCACACTTTCCTCTGTACATTGCTAGAAGACTTTTTGTTGTTTTTTTCTTTTTGGTCTTTTTTTGTGTTTGGGGTTTTCTGGGTTTTTTTGGTTTTTTGGTTGCCTATTAGTTCCTTAATAGTCTAAAGTGCATACCTTTGCACATCACCTTGGAATTATGCTATCTTCCAGTGAAGCTGAAAATTGCAAAAAAAAAGTCATCTCATTTGTCCCCTAGGAAGCACAGCAAATAGCCAGATCATCTGGTGAGGGAGCAAAAGGCAAAATATGTCCTGACCCACAACAGTTTGCCAGAATAAGTTTGTTCCATTACTGTTTGGTGCAATTAGCCTTGAAGAAGGCAAGCAATGAAAGCCTTGAGAACTGTGTGAGGCTGACTGTGAGTAGGTTAATTTACACAACATTCACTTTTATTACTTCTTGAACCAGACAACTTATTTGGCTTTGATTTTAACTTTATATTCTCTGTGTACTCTATGCATGAAATGACAAAGTGGGAGTTTCAAACTCTTGTTTCCCTGACCAGTAGTAAGAATTTATAAAGGTCAGGAAAAATGCCATGAAGCAGATGAACTGTAACTTGACATTTTTTTTCTAACACAAGCAAATCAAAAAAGTTAGGAAAACACTGGCATTTACTCCTCATAGCAATTATTTGCACAGTTATTTTTCTGTGCACAGAACCTTTTTTTCTGTTGTCAGTGTTTGCTATTCTCTGCCTCAAAGTGTGAAGACTACATCTAGAGTTTTCATACCTTAACCTTTCCCACTCATTATATTAAAATGGTATCATTGCATTTCTGCTCTATACAAGATTTACAGATTTTGATATAAATGACATTTCCATTACATTCCACCTGCCCATCATAAATCTGCAGTGGCTGCACAGCATTACTACAATTTAACTACACATCATCTAGTGTCTAGAGATATGATGTCTCGTTTGAAATTAGTCTTGTTACACCAAAGAGCAAGTATGGAAACATAAGCAGGAGATTTCAGATTAATCAGCATAAAAAGAACATCCCATTTTTTACAGCTGCGTGGCCACTGCCTTTTGCTCCTCATATGCTACAAAGACTTGCTAGTACAAAAATCTGGAAAGGCTCAGGTACGTGTCCAGCACATCCTGGCTGTTGCACAGGGAATTCACTCTCCTGTTTTATTGTCTCTTTCCTCTCTGAACTCATATGAGTACTGCATGTGGGGAAGAGGGTATATTACTGTTAATCACTTTCTGGTATAGAGTTCCTTTAACCAACCTAGAGATGCTGACTGCAAATACCTCTGGGCCATATCTGTCTCCAAAAGCTGCATATACATGTCTTTAGAACAGGGGCAGCTACTGAAATTTCCTTCCCTTGGTTTGGTGATGGAGGTCAAAATAAGACTTCATTTCCTCTCTAAAGGGAACCCACCATGCTTAATAAATACCCTCTTTATTATCTATAGAAATAATCTTCCTTTATTTCATGTAATCTCAAGACTATGGCGAGAATGAGCAGATACAGACAATTAACCACATGAAAACCAGCAAAAGAATGCAGAAAAAGGGGGAGGAGGAGGAGGAATGAAAGGAGGAAAGATGTTATTGTTAATATTATATATAGCTTTTCTTGCTTTGTATTCTGGTCTATGCTTAGATCAGCGAGTTGGAAGACTGCTGTGCTGTCTCCTTCCACTGCATAAATGTAGCTTCCATTAAAGCTAACTTCACACACACACGTACAAAGTAGTTGCAATCATGAGACACACAGGCTTGCCTGGTTGCATTATGGCTTATATTCTTTGTACATAAACTGCCGCAAGAGGAGAACGAGCATGATCATTTGAACAGGTCTCATGTTGCATCCGGTAGGATTCAGCAGTGCCCAAGTGTATTGCACATGAGGAAGTTCAGACAGATGCACCCAGAAAGACAACAGATTGTTGCACAAATATTAACAGCATGAACTTCTGGGGTTCCAGTTCTGCTATATTTTCAACACCCTGACATACTAGACAGCGGGAATAGTCAGCTGGCTTCTTACAGCTCACTAAATTTAAAAAAAAAAAAAAAAAGTAAACAAATTCTTTTCTCCATGACTAGAATCTCTCATACAGATTGGGCAGGGAAATCCCATTTTATGTATTACAAAGCAGCAGAAACATTTGAGTCCATTATTATAATTGAGTCCCCAAAATGGAACACACATTTGGGGAATGGACATTTTACTTTAGAAAAGTAAAGTTTAGTAATAAATAGAAAAATTGCTTAGCTAGGCTCTACATGTTACTACTGTCAACAGTGAATTATGCAGTTGTCTCTATGACTGGTCTTTTGACTCCCTTATTGATTTATTAGATTAGCTCTTGATCCTGTCATAGCCCAGCTTTGAAAGTACAGTAGCTTAAACTGGCACTGATTCAAAGAAATGCTTTGAGAAAATGAATAGGTACCAGAGATAATAAAATTAGATGTCAGTACATTAAACATTTTTTTCCCCATGACTGGTCATCACAAAATACCATAAAATCTGTCATAATAAAGGGCATACTGTTATAAATAGGCTGATGAGGCATGAAAGATCATATGTGATTTATTTTACCATTATTAAACTAAGTGGATGAATAGTTCATTCAAAGATGCAAAACTTTTTGTTATTATAGACTTCTGTTTTCCTTAATTTTTTTCCATAACTGAACAAAAGTCAGGATGAGATTTTATATGCAGAAGCAGATCATTTCAATCCCAGCTGAATAGAAAGTCATATTTCAGTAATTATAGGAATTTTGAAGGATAACCTAATAAATATCATGACCTAAAAAACTTTTTGCCATCTAATGAAGTGAGCTGGAAAGAGACTTTGGTGTTAACCATGTTCACGACTTCCTGTGATCCCTGGGAACACAGGATGGAGAATGACCATATGGTGGCATGCCCTTGGAGAAGGCATGTGACAAAAAAAGGCTGTAGCCTGTAGCCACACTTTAATAGCACTTGGCCCTCTCTTTTGTTTTTGACAGTCATCAGTTTAAGGAACACCCGAGTTGCAGTTTGTATCCAGGTCTTTGTTTTTAATTGCTACCAGTGAACAAGTTACTGAGCATCTGTACCATTCATTTTTCAACAAAGTAATAATCTTCAAGCCATGACCCACCATGGCAGTGAGCTCCACAGATATAATAATGTGCTGATTTAGGGTACTGGGACAGGGAGTGAACACACTTCTGATTCAGTTTAAATTTGCTATTTCTCTGTATGTAGGGAAAATACAAAGTGAAAAAAAAAAAAAAAACCCAACCAAACCCCACCACCGATTTTTATAATTCATATATTTAAGGATTTAAGGTATATGCGATCTCTCTCTCTTCCCTTGGGCAAAGCATCTGGCAAAATTATTGTTCATCCTCTTGGAGGATATAACTTAAAAAAAAAAAAAGAAACAGGTGAATTGTAACCCTTGGAAAGCTACACACTGCTTAATAGAGACATTAATTGTGTCCGGCTGCTTTGCAATGCCATCGTCTCCATCTGTCAACAACATGGTATCGATAGCACAAATATTCATTTCTCTCTGTGTGGGATACAGGAAAATTTGTGCTCATTTTGAGAAAGAAATAAACCAGTCATACGCCTAAAATTAAGTGAATTTGTTTTCTACTACAATGATTTAATGTGTGGTTTGATGCTAGAGACAAATAACAAGCTGCAGCTGTTGGATCACTGTTGAGGGCATTTGGACAGTTTAAAGATGCATTAAATCTTCTAAACACCTGTAACCAAACGAGTGATGTAAATTAGACTCAATTTCATTTCCTTATATGATAAAGTTAGGTATATTTTGAATTTTTTTTTTAATTAAGATACTAAACAGATTGTCAAAGATTTACTTAGTGATGCACTGGTTTATGTTATTTTTCTCAAAATTAGTTCACCACCTGTTTCATGGCTTTGCTATGAGTATGCCAGTGTCTGAAATTTCCTTAGCTGAAAAATAAGTCTGCCCATAAATAATATGCAGTATTTTAGAAATATTTATAATGTCAGAAAACTCCCTTTTTAAAAGTGCATTTTTATCAGCTTTTTACTTCAGAAATGTTAAGTGTTATATTCCAAAAGTAGTGAAGAATTCAGCCATGTTAATATTGAATATCAAACAAAAATCTTCCTAATAAAGAATTTATCTTGATATTACTAGTAGCAAACTAAACCAAGGCAGACAGTGCAAATTATTTTTGCTTCTTAATTAACAGAGGATTACATGCCATAGGGAGGAAACACAACAAGAGCTATTTTGGGATGATTATTCAGCAGAATAAGTTGCAAAAAAGTATAAAGCTACTTTCATGCATGTCATACTTTCCCCAACTGGAAAGGCAGAAACGTGAAAAAAAATTGGCTGTGTCCCTCACCCTTTTGGAAGCTTGGAAAGCTGTGTTAATGCACTCAGGGCTTGAGAAAGGGCAGTCATAGCTAATCCATATCAGTATTTCATATTTTACAGTTTTTATAAAAATAATTAATGAATCTGTGAAATGCTTAGATATCATTTAACTGACTCAAGCGTCACAAATTATCACCATGCAGCATGTCACAGGCAGGCAAAACATATGCAACAGAATGAGATTTTGAAAGAGCTGATGAATAATTTCCTTTGATGGAATTTCATTGACAAGCGAATAGATAATAGCTAGGAAAAACAACACGACAGAGGAAGTTTCACTCCTGATCTATGACGTTCTACATCTGATTGCTCAAAATATACTCCATAATCTTTCACACAGTCAACTTGCCAGATGGACAGCTGCTATTTGAGATTGCATTCCACTGTGTTAAATTATAATAAATAAATTCAGACGACTAAAGCAGAAACTTGAACTCACCACAATGGTGTCTACTACTGAATGGGCAGCAACATGTCAGGGTGCAACAGTGAATGTTAACAGAACACATCTGATGGCAGCATTTGAGAGAAAATACTGACTGGGACATCATGGACCTCTTTTGTCTTCTTTACACAGGTGCTTCGAGTTAAACAGCCTAGTGAGCAAAGCAATCAGTGCAGAGAGAAAAGTATACACCTGGCTTAGTCAATATAATATATAAAGGTTGTTAAGTTCCATCCTGATAGATTGCATTTGCCTTGCTGATGGATTAATACAACTACAGCAAGATATTTCTTCTCCCCTTCCTACACTTCTGCCTTCTCATCCTAATTCCTTCCAATTACTGCTGGTCCAAGCCTGTCTTCATTTGGCATTACTCTCACCCTGCTATTGCTATGGTTTCAGTGGACTAAACCACAATCCCACTAGACCCAAATCACGACTTGGAAGGGAAATGCTGCAGTGCCTTGCTAAACAGAACTCAAGTTTTGCTTTTACCAAGTACCCATTTTAGTGTGAACTCTTTTAATCTGAGACACACTTTTATTCTACATATTAAATCCACAACATAGAGTTGGGAGGGGGAAGGTTGTTCCTGTATGATTTGTGAAATGCTGAATTAAGAAGATATATTAAAGTTAGGGCTATGGTAATAATAAAGATTATGATTATTGAGGTAGCAGCTGCAAGAACAAGAAATGTGGGTAAAGTGAGGAAATTAAAAGGTTTAGTGCAGTTTTTCATATAATGTAGTATATTCAATTGCCATAAGATCTCAAAACCCCCACAGCTTTAAGCTAGACAATTGTATGTGGATTTTGTTATAAAAGAGACTGAAACAAAATGCTAATTTATCTAAGTAGATTTTTCATATTAAAAAAAAAAGCCCCTTTTCTAATTTGTTCTCATTCTCTTGAATTTAACATCTTGTAGTTTATACGCTTCCCTATGAACCATACCTTAGGGGTAGATAATTTGGAAAGAGTCTGTATCCCACTGAATTTTAGATTAGACTTAAACTAAAAATATTTTTCATGGAAAAAATAAAAATGTTCTTTTTAGCCAGATGAAAACATGTTGAGTTTTTTCAGCATGTTCTATGTCCCTTCAAACATTTCTTTTTCATTGAAATGTAATTCCAGTAAATGCAGTGGAAAGCTTGAAGTGAAAGTAATAGGAGCATCACCTTGAGAGGGGGGTAAAAACCCTACTTCCACGCTCCTGCACTAAGTGCTTCTCAGTGATGATCTTCAGAGTAAGGTTTGAGTGAAGGGGTTTACGAAATGCTGACTGCTTTTAATAACACAATGCAGAAACTTGTGACAAAAAATATACTAATAAAACCCTGATTTGTCTGAAAATACATGCACCTATATTTTACTAAGAGAAGACACCAGATATTATTTAAGGCTATGTCAATACACATTTTTTTTCGATACATTAAAATATTACTGAAAAGTAAGAGAAGCCTGGCAATGATGGGTTTATGCTTGATAGGGGCAAGAGTTAAAGCTTGAAGATATAACTTCTTTTTAAACTCAGGTTCACAGGATGAAACTAGAAGGCTATGATATATATGGATAAAATTACTGATTCTTTCTCTCCTCCAAAGATAAACACAGAAATAGCTTAAGCATTCTGTGAGTAACTCCCTCATAGATTATACTATTTACCACGTAGGAATGAATAGGAAATGTGTCTCATAAAAATTCAGGAAGTGCTTTCAGATACAGTCTTCAAATACGGAAAGTTAGCTGCCAAGAAAAAAATAATACTTTGTTCTTCATGTCCACCGTGGTTGGAACAAGAGGTACGAAGCTTATGTTACTGTAATGGAGTTTTTGATGAGAACTTAGGAAAACATTTTAAAAGATAATGAGATACTGTAGTTTGGGTAGGCTGGTCTGGGATCCTCCATTTTTGTGGACAGATGGCCTGTTGGGTACAATGCAGGAATAGCTGTTTCTTCTTTGAGTGTAAAGGCTGGTGGAACAGGTCATCTGTTAAGTCTGTTTCAGAGCTGGTTTTGTGCAGTTTTCCTACAATGTTCAGCTACCCATTCATTGAACAGTGCTCAAACAGAAAAAGAAATTGCTATCCCCTTACTAAGGATTATTATCAGTGAGGTTAGACAGAAAATTATGCAGTTGACATTGTTGTATAAAATCTCCATACCAATTTCCCTAACCCCCCAAATAAGCTGAAGCCAACATCCCGTAGTTAAGGGATACCAGGATCCCTCAACTCCAGCCATCACTCAGTCTACATCTTAAGTCTTGTCACTAGGGGGAAAAAAAAAAAATACTCATTTTCTTATTGATCCATGAAAAATTCCCAATAAACTTTCACCTGAAATGCCAATAGGTGCTTCCCACTTCTGGAAATGATGGCATCTGCTTATAATTTCCAGTGATTTGACTTTTTTGTTTGAGAACATTATTCTAATGGGTTTTTTTACAAGCATAAACTATATTGTAGTTTGTTTCAGCTGCTAACTAATGACGATACGTTAATTAGAGATTCCAGCAGTTGTGCTCCGAGATGTAACTTGCAATCCTGATCTAAACATGATTTCCACACTTTTTACTTTAAATGCTCGTTTCTTTATCATATGTAAAACATTTTATTATGGCTAATATAAACTTAAATTAATTCCAGAAAAATGAAAGTTATTTGTTTGAGGGAGCCAGGGAGTATTGTAACCTTGATGCAGCCAAGTGTGGAGGACAGAAAACCAATTAGCCCATGCACATAATCTTAGAAGCAAAGCTGTAGTATGGAAAAATGAATGGACTGTTCAGCTTGTTCTAGCCATTCTTGCAGATTTAAAGCTGAAAATTAAGGCTGAATATGCAACTTTTCCCTCTGAGTAAATTGCAAGATCGTTTGATTCCCCACTTGGTTTTGAGATGATGAATAAGTAGTGTTTTGGAGGCCCTATTAAGGCAGGGAAACAATAGGTTAGTCTCTAGACAGTTGAAGAAATACTCTTTTCTAAGCTTCAGTAAGGAATATGTCAGTTCTTACGAACACCTCTATACCATCCAGTAGGATTTTTCAGTTATCCTGACAATGAGTAGAACAGTGGTCTTCAGATTAATGAATGCCACTGAAATAGACGTGATATATAAAATTTTTTCCAGTACTATGCAAGACATTTTAACTCATTTAAACTGAAGTCTTACTTAAATCATTTAAATTCCATGTTTTCATACCTAAAAATAAGCAGCTCTGGGAATGCATTAATGTATGACATCCCAACCCAAGTGCAAACTGAAACACACAAATTATGTTTTTAAAAAAAAAAAAATCAATGCACCTCTCACCATTCAAATTTATAAGCATATAAAGATTTTTGAGAAACAAACACCAAAACATCACATCAAGAAATAAAAGTCCAACTAAAATAAACAGCCAATAAAAGTACTAATAAGCATCTTCCCCTATGCCTAATAAGCATCTGGCCTATATTTTTTACATTTAATTCTCCCTGTGTTTCACTTTACAGTCTATCAGTCCTTTGGGGATGCAACCTTGCTTTTCTACTGCTGCATCTCATCTCATTTTTGGGTTGGATTTTTTTTTTTTTTTTTGGTGATCCCTGCAAAGATAGTTCCTGCATTAACCTAATCCAGCATTTTGATACTGAATGTCTTTGTCTAGAAAAGAGCCTTTAAATTCTTAAAGAAGAAATGGTGCATATGTTAGGCTAAAAAAATCTTTAAATTCCCATGCATCCTAAGAAGAGGAGACCAGATGATCTGTGGCGTATGCACAAAGATTGCATACAGCCGAGGGAAAATGACTTCTCCAAGGTCCCTGCACAAGCCTAGAGTTTAGTCCTACTGTGCAGATGTATTCCTGCGTTTTCATTCACGTCAGGCTTCCCTCCCTCTCTTTTATTGGTACACACTACCATTCTGTTTATCATCAGACTTCTGAAGAAGCTTTCTCTTAAAACCTGGAAGCATAAATCCCAGCTGTTATCTTTTTTCTCTCCCTCTCCCCAGTCCATCCCCGTGTTTTATTATCACAGTTGGAGTAAGCGTATCTCAGCAATTACAACACTTCCACAGGCAGTTCTCAGACCACTTGAGCTGACACTTTGAAATATTAGCAGGGAAGTAATGCAGGTGCAGGCACTGGCAAGTGTCCAGCAGCAAGTTAACAACCAGTTCAGAATTTTAAAGGGGAGTTTGTATTATATGCTATTAAACAGTTGAAATTAGAGATGGAAATCCAATTCATTTTGTCTAGGAACCGCTTCACCTCCGAAGCACTGCAGTTCACTCAAGTGAGGATCAGCATATGCTGGGACTTCCAGATAACATTTTTAACATCTTGTTGCAGCAAGGGCTGATCATATGAGAGTTAAGGCTATAAAATATGAGCTATAGCTCTTTTCATAGAAATACTTGAATAGAGGAGAAACATTATAGTCTATATTGATTCTGAAGACACCAGGGATAGTGATGTAAGAAAAAAATGCTCCTTCCAATAAAGAACTATCTTACATAGGCAGTGCCTTCTGGCTACAGTGTTCCTGCAAGTTAAAGAAGAAAAATTACCATTGCAAGGGAACATGTAGATTTAATAAATTCCTCCCTCTCTTTTCTATTTCATTCAGTGTCTGCAGTGTATAGTGTATTACAGCAAAGATGGGCTGCAGCCGACAAACTGGAGCTTGAAACAATCACACTATACCAGGCAAAATTGGGGTCTTTGAGATTAGAAGTGTCCTGAGATTGTGTGTGTACGTGTGTGGGCGTGTATGACAGAGACAGAGACTAGAAGCGCAAAACCTACCTTGACACTGAGGACTGGAATCAAATCAAGTAATTCTGAATATGAGAAAAATACCGTGACCAATATTCCCAAGGGTAAAGTTTTCAAAAGCACATCAGTGACACCAGGACCTGCCTTATTTATCAAAGTAACATCACCTGTATGTTAGTGCATACACACAGATAAATCCATGACATGTCAATAGTAAACTAGATCAGAAAAATAGTTCTTGAATACTCTCTAAAAAGATACAATCAGGCATACATAGTTCTAAAAATACATCATTTTACATGTTTGCCTGCATACTGTCCACATTTTTTGCAAGAATTTGTGTACACAGTGCTTCCTGCCTGAAAACCGTCATATTATAAAGACATGGAGAACATTTCTCGTGAGGTTTAAGTTCAGTTACATCAGCTGACATAGTACATAATGTAGAGTAGTACCCCTGAAAACCTCCCAACTTCTGTCTTTTTTTTTACTTCAGCTATCTTCAAAATTTCCACAGCATCTAAAGGCATCCACAAAGCTGTATGGAATTAATACACACTGGTTTTCATCTAAAAGGCCAGTAAGAAAAGGGATGGTATTTCAGACTCTCCAAAAGAGAACACATCAGGAGATGCAGAACCTGAATATTTGTTAGAAGGCTACACTGGCAATTTATAACTTGTTATTGAAAGAAAAAAAAACCTGTTTTCTACAAATGGCAGCAGAATAAGAGCATACAGAGAACAAACCATATGCTGATATAAGCTTATATATAACACACACTTTAAAAAGAAAAAAAAAAAAAGATCTGAGTTCACAGCAAATTGGGAAAGTCATCTCTACCCACTATGAGAAATCTTAAACAGGGAGAGAACAGAACATTGCAATACTTTATAACTATTATTGCTTTGGACTAACAGTAATTCATACTTTATTTTCATACTTTGTTTTGATGTTGTTGTAACTACTGAAGAGAGAAAAAAAAAGAATCCACAGGTAAATAGGGAAGGAATAAAACATTATGTTTCCCATCTCCCATGTGCCAGACCAGATCCTAGGATATCAGAACCTACTAATATTTACCCTGCTTGTCTCATCATGTAAACTATTCATGAAACATAAAATATTTTCACAGCTAGCATAATAAAGAAGGTTGGGATGGGCTCTTCTTACTCCAAGACAACTTCACATTATGCTTCCTAACAAAGTCTCCTCTCAGTGAAGAGACACGGTCACTTTTGTATCTGCCAGTTTTCAGCAATGCTCGGCACTGGAGCTCTGTCAGGCTGATCAATGAGCCCATGAGCTCCAGCCTTGACCACTGATTCGATGTGAATGGCACAGCACCACGTGAACTGATGTGCTTGGCCACTGGGGGAGATCTGTGGTGTTTCAGTGCCCAGGTATCACACCTGGAAAATACAAATGGTTCCTAACTTGCTTCAAACCTGGTAGCACTAATGGGCACAGGGTCATAATTTGCTTTTAGAAACTTTAATCACCTTGCAAGCAGTAGTATTTTCTCTTCCTTTTAAAAGCTCTTTTTCCTTGTTCACAAAAGGTGAATTCTTCAAGTATTTTGTATTTAAAAAAAAAAAAAAAAAAAAAAGGAAGAAACCACCAGGCAACCTGAGCTAGCTAGCAAGATAAGCATACAAGAACAAGGTGGTCAAATTTCCTATTAGAAAGGGATTTAGTATCCTATATCTTCTTCTGTCCCAAGCCTTTTGCAAAAAAAATGGTGAAAAGGTACTGCAGAGCTATCACCTAACTGTCCCAGCAGGGCTAACAGTACTGCAGAGCAATGAGGTTTCTGCTTATCCTGAAGCTTCCAGTTTTTTCAGTGTACTCTCCTTCACTTGGTTTTCTGAAGAATTATCACCTCAGCTTTAAAAAGCTGCCCACATGGTTATATTCTTGCTGCTTAACACATATAAAGGCAGCAAGTGATTCCCACAGGCAGCCCCACTCTGATGGTTTATGTATATAAGTCAGGAGTGGACAAGGATATCACTAAAGTAATAACATTTTGCTTATGTTCTTTAGAAAAAGACTTCAGCCAAATGAGTTTTCTTTTTACAAAGGGAAAACCTGAGGAGTTTTCAGCCTTTCCCAAAACACTTTTCAAGGCATCTGAAAGGGATCTCTGGAATTATGATAATTCCATGAAAGTGTTTCCAGGAGTGGAAACATTTCTGGTGAGAGAATTTAAATATTTAAATATTAAAATACCGGGTAAAAGTAGTGAGTATTACCTTCAAGCAGCGATCATATTGTTCAAGTCTTGGCAAAAATTTTTCAGTCCAAACTAATTTAATTGCTGGACCCATCCAGTCCAACTACATGCACAGGAGGTGCCTACCTGCTTTGCTGGCTCATGAGTCTTCTGTGGTAGAACAGGGAAGCCCTTGCAGGAATTTACAATCCTCAGATTATCCCCTTCTGAATTTACTTTAGATCATTTTTGTAGCTGGGATGCAAGAATGGCACACAGACAAGCAGTGCCTTTCACACTGAATTAGCTTGCCAGATATTACTGAGAACTCCCTTCACCTCTCAAAGGTCTAAGCAATAATTTCAATCATCTTTTAAATTGCACAACCAATATTGGCTCAGGCATTCCTTGATAAATATATGCACCCATTTTTTCTTTTTTTAGAGCATTGCCAACTGATAGGTTATCATTTTAGGGTAGAAGTTACTGTGATGAATTTCCAGGTAGTGAAAACATATATTGCTTTATTAAAGGACATATTGTTACTGTTTTTAAACATCAAGGCCCAACTGGTTTTAGTGCTATTTCGATGTTCTTCTCTATTGTGGAAGCTCACAACCATGTTTAGTCTTACCTCATTCGCACTTTCTTCCTTTTTTACATTCTTTCTGTAGCATAATTGGACAGTATATGTAGCTCCCCCTTCACATCCCTGAGTATCTGAGCTCAGGATAACAAAGGCATCAAAACACTGTAAAAAAGGAACATCACATAACTGGAAGAAAAAGGGGTTGAATGTTTTCTGATGGAATACTTTCCAGAGCCTTTTTAAAAATTATTTCAAAATGGGTATTTTTGACTGACAGGGTTATCAAAATATTTAAAGATTAAGGTATATTATTATACAATAATAATATTTTTGCTTCATCTCTATGTATAACACAGAAGAAGTAGAGTCCCTTCAGTCAAAAGAAAAATTAATGCAAAGCAACTGCCTTCAATTTTTTTTTAAAACATTCTTGAGATTTCTGATTAAAAAATTCTGGTGTTGAATTTTCATCCTTTTGATTTTCTACCAAGTCGTGTTGGTTTCCGTGTAGAATGATAATTTTTGGTTCATGTACTGAGAACAGCAAAATGAAATGCAGTATTACCAGAGACTATGAATTACATTGATTGCTAAGAAGACCAGGATCTTTCTAAGGTACTTCACCCACATTTTTGACTGCTTATATGACATGACAGATAATCATTTAAAAGAAAGTCAATACAACTCAACATCATTAAGTGACCGAACAGAAATAACACTGTTTTAAAATTATGCTATGAAAAGAAGTTCAAGTAGGAAAATACTGACATATTTGTAGACATATCTACTAAAATGTGTAAGCTAGGGAAAACGAGGGTAGTTTAAGACATTCCACATACAGATATTTGTTCAGAATTTTTTCACTGAAAAGAAATATAGTTTAAATAAGAACTTTGATAGCTTTTGTGACTAAACATCTTAAAATGGAACAAAAAGGCAAGAGACTTTTGTAATATTGTCTTATTTCAGAGATTTAGAGAGTCCATTCTTTTGCCATTTTGAGATTGCTTTACTTTTTAGATAGAAAAATTTCAAAATAAGAAGAAAAATAATCTTTCCCCAAAAGTTTTGTCTTATGGATCATGAGATTTTGATTTTCCTCATAAAAGCAGCTAACTGTGATTGCTCTCTCCATAGCACTGAAAATCTGGTATTTGCCCACCTACATAGAAGTGCTCATTTGGCTTGATCAGTACTTAGAGTTCATTTTCTGCCCTTTGACAGAAATTGTGTATTTTAGTTATTTACTGTGGGTGGGCTCTATTTGATATCTAACCTCAGTGTTTCATATTGCTATGTTTGTTTCTCAGTAAGCAGAGACAAGAGTGCTTTTCTTGCTCTGATTCCAGGCAAAATATAAACTAAGATGTGTTAATAGTTACGTGAGGATAGTCCTGACAAGTACATCCCAGCTCATAGATGCCAGTAAGACATTCACATTACCTTTTACTGTATATTTGTTTTGAGGTTCAAATTATTTTAATCTATTGAGAAGTTACATTATCAAAATGAAAAATTAAAGATGTGCAGAGCTAATAAATGGAGATATTGAGGATACATTCTGTGCTTGGGTGATAAAATACCAAGTACTATTAAACTGATTTAATAATTTGAAACTTTCTAGAAGGGTGCAAAAAACTACAGTGAAGAAACTCACTCAAGGCACATAAAATAGCAATGTTGGATATTCAAGCTTAGTCATCTTAAAGGGAATTAATTAGGGAGCAATATCACCTAACCTACTGCTGAAATTGAGCACCAGACTGCAGCATCCAGATTCATGCATAATTTTTTTAATCAAATCTTGAACAACAGTTTCTTTATACATACTATCTCATAAGAAAATCTCCCCTGATTTTAGGAGAAGGAACTGACCTCACTTTACACAGTCCCTGAATGACCCAGCTAGAGGCATTAAGTAAATCATCCCAGCTGCGAATGCCACATCAGCATTCAGATATGCATTTTCTAGTTAGCCAGCAGAGGTATTTCGCAGAAAGCCTGACATTTATTGCAATGAGAGGGAAACACCATCGATTGTAACATGTCAACACAATCCAGGGAACTGTAAAAATATTTTGGTACAGAGAGAGAGACTAGAAAGTTTCCAGTTTAATTGCAAAGGGTTTGAGAAGATTTACTATCTGGGAAAAAATAAACAAGGCTCTATATTAAGTAAGAATATCTCGCTATGAGAATGATATCTCTAAATACAAGATTTCAAACACACTGGGAAATGGGCAACCTGACTGCATTTCAGTTTCTTAGAATAAAGAACTGTCCCTGACAGCAGCATATTTCACAACCTGAACATACATCCTGTGATACATACATGTATATGTATACACATATACAGTTATACCTACACTTTTCAAACCCACAGATGTTGATTTAACCCTGTGATACCAGTTAACAGGTCCTGCATAGCCTAGCTAGCATATACAGCTTTGGAAATTGAAAAGATGAATTCATTTTTATGAAATAAAATCTAAGGGAAACCCAAGGAAACCCCCTAAAACTAAACTAAATGCATAGAGGAGTTGTATCAAAATATATGGAACAATAGATGAAAACTTCATGTTTTATAAATTGACCTCATATTAGACATAAACATATTCAGGAAAAAATTGTGAAACATCTGAAATATTTCAAACCCACAAATAGCTCTGTGCTTCTTCTTGTCTTAAGGAATATACGCAAGTTTACTTTAAAAGTAAAAAGATTCCCACCCGTTTCAAATGTTTTTAAATTTTTTCCATGAATGTAGCCCCCCAAAAAATGGAGATTCAGTGGCCCAGGGTAACCACTGTTATTTTCAATTGCCCTTTCTTCATCAACGCAAGAACACTGGAACCTCCAAGCAGTCTCTTGGGACACATTAGAGAAATTCACTGCTACCTGGATGCAGTTTGTCAAGATCATATTAAAAAACTGTATTCATCTCATAATTAGATTTATCATTAAGCATACACAATTTTTAATGTAACCACTGGCCCATTACAAAAATATCCAGTCTCATAGCATCTATTCAACATGCCTCTTACACAGGTGGTAAGGGACCTCTAATTGGAGACATTCATTGACATTACAACCTCTTCATCAGTCTCAGGAGGGATTTGCTAAGCTCATGTTAACTAACTGAACACAATCCCTAATATTTAAACAAGTTAGCAGCAGTAAATCTTGTGTCACGCTGTTTCCCACTGCTAAGCTGAGCATAAAATTACTGAGCACCTGTCAACTTCTCCATTGCAGCCATAAACTTAATTTTCCTCAGTGCTGCTGAGCAAAAGCCACATTTAGTTTTATAAATCCACTTTCATACTACTGCTAAGAACACAGCTGTTTGATGTAGTAGTCTGAAATACAACTGAAATTTTTTATTGCTGTAATTTTCTCGATTTCATATTCATCTGATGGGCTGTATCTTTAAAAAGCCCCTACAGATCATTTTATGCATTCACATTGCTTTTTGGACCACTTGGACATAGCATAGATGTAGACACTATTACTTTTAAATTGTGCTTGGATATGCACAATTTGATTGCACAGTGGATGCATGCATACAAGCTGCCTGAGCTTTTTCAGAGGATACATGGAAATTTGGCAATAATCTCTCCTTAACAAAAAAAAAACCCCAACAACAACAACAAACCCCCAAAAATCTGTTTTCCTTCTATTTAAATATAAATAAAACATGAATTTAAAATAACTGCAATTACCTCTTTTCTTTACACAAGTTGAAATGTATCATTCATTTTATAAATGTTGTTTAATTCATAATTAAGTCACTGTTGGAAGTAACACTCCAGTGCCCTACAAGCAGGCAGCAGGAGAGGCTCAGGGGGTCCCTCTGCTGTGTGTCTCCCCCACAGTAAACCTGCATCTATCTGCTGACAGAATTTCATACAAAGTTGGCCTACAGCTACTACAGAGAATCAAGTTTGGTTCTTTCCCGGCCAGGGACACACCTGCAGCAGCAGCCCAGTGAAGCTGTCACACAGGCTCACTGGGACCAGTGAAACACTTCAGTGCTAAGCTTAGAGCTTGTAATTCATAAACATACATAATGATGACATTCCCCCTCCATCCTCCTTTCTGCAGACTGACTGCTGAAGAAGCAAAAGAAAAACCCACCATACTGTGTTGAGGTAAGCTTAGGTTGTTCTCCCTCAAAAATTAAATAGCCACTGTAAGACTCCAGGTGTCTAGTCTAAACAAATGAAATGGATAATGTTCTGTCTCTAAGGGTTTCTGAGCTATTTAGGAATGTGACCTTTGGGTTTCCTGAACCCATTACTTTTTCCTTAAACCACCTTCAACTCCCCCCCCCCCCCCCAAAAAAAAAAAAACCCCAAACAACCAAAACCAAAAATAACCCAAACCATTACATGTTCTCCCTTTTCATTGTTTCTTCTCTGGCTGTTAAACCTAAACCACTCCTGAGTTGAATTCCATCAAACTTGACAGGTTTTAATAAGGAAATAATACCTGCTGAAAAACAGACTAAATTTTGGATTAATAGCATGGTAGGATTCTGAGGCAAAACATTGAAAATATCAGCCTGTTGTACTGTGTCCTAGAGCAGGATGTCATAGGCAAAATTCTTATAATTTATCAAATTCCACCAAGCTTATCAGCCCTGGCAGGACAGAAGTAGCAAGTGCGTGCTCCAAAGCACAAACTAATATCTTTAAGAGATATATTCAGAACACAGAAATACCATCACGTCTGAGCATCCTTAGTAAACAATCTCAGTGTGGCTGATAGCACAGAAGAATGACTTTTCTTTCAGAGGCTTTGCACTATTGTTATTCCACCAAAGATTATTAAAAGTCCTTCAGACACTTTCTGAGTGTCAGGAAATATTTCTGCTTTTGCAAAACCAGACTTATGGGGGGAAAAAAGAAAAGAAAAGAAAAAACACCAGTGTCTCTCTCAGTTAAGTCAACTGAAAAACTTACTGGATCAAATTGTTGTGTCTTTTTACTAATATGGATCTGCAATAGAGCAACAAACTCCTTATCAAAACAATACCACTTTCATAGGATAAATTTTCAATCGTCTAACTTGCTTTTAACTTCTAATTTACAGAAGAATGATGCCTACGAATCAACTCTAAACGCAAACCATCAGGGTACTAGTTCTCAGTTGGATTGAAAGTTTTAGGAGTTACAACCCAGGACTGTTTGAGGTATCAGGGGTAACGTACTGACTACCTGAAACGTTCCTGTGCTCACAACTGGTTTAAATCACTGTTGTGTCTGATTGCATCTGACAAGCAAGGGTACGGGGGTTTCTTTGTGATGCTGTTTTTAATTGGTATGAGATACTTCACCTTCCATAGGCAGAAGGTTAACTCCTGTCCTGAATTGGAGTTAATTTGGGGTGTGAAGGGAATAAATAATAAGGAAAGATAATAATTGCTTTTTTTTTTACAAAATATGAAAAGAGCTTTTTAGACAGGAATCCCCATAGTATGTGAAAATAGTGATTTTAAAACAGAATCCTTCCTAATTCTTGGTACCACAGTGTTTTAAGAGATACCACTCTTTTCAAGGAGTTGGACAATGTCTTTGATAGTGTAATCAAATACTGGGTATGTGACTTTTTTCTGAACGTTAATTATCACTAAGCTATAGATTACACTAGGGTAAATTTTCATAGAAAAACACCACCTTTGTTTATTCAAATAAGCAAGTTTGCTTCACCAAATAAAATGAGCTTCAGCTTTTCATGTTGCAAGCCTTAAGCCTGTCCACCAAGACTAAAAAAAGGATTATACTGCAGTTATTGAACACTTCATCTGTCATATCACAGACTTGCTGATCTACAAATGTTGAACATGGAAGCTTACCAAAATGATAAGGACTGAGCAGCAGTCAGTCCTGCACTTAAGATCAAAAGAATAGAGAAGATATAGTTGTTTATTAGAAAATCTGTATCCCGAGTTATTTTTCTGGAGCTGTTGCCAGTATTCATTCTATGTTTTGCAATATGGCTTTGAAAGATAAAAGACAAAGCTAATGAGTCTCACTTTGTCCTAATCTATTCTCTGTAGTAATTTCAGTCACACAGTTTGTACTTTAATTCTACAGCCTGTTTTTTGCATTGTCAACCCTGTGTCACAAACATTACAAAAAAAAACTTCACTGTGGTTGAATAAAGGAGTGACTTGAAACCAAGTTGTTCCAAAATTTCAATAGAGGTATTTAAATGTTTAAGGGAGGGGAAAAAAGAAAAAAAAAACCCAAAAACAAAAAAGAAAAAAATTCTTTAAAAAGGAAAGATATTTCTTTGTAATACTGGTTTTTATATATCCACATGTTTAAAACATTTCAAAATAAAAAATGAAATATTGTTCTAAAATATGAAAATGGAAAATGAAGATGTGATCATACCTTCTCCCTATATCATTTTTCCATTTAAAAAATCGTAGTTTTGTGAAGTTTTCCCCTCCAGCATACCCCCCCCCCCCCCCCCCCCAAAAAAAAAAATCTTCAGACTGTAGGCTGGACGCTTCCACTACCTCGAGCTGCAAGTCTAACCTCTGGAAGATTGAATGAGTCTCTTCTTCTTCATTTGTAGCTTACTATACATGTTTCTTTCTGTTCTCCAAGGACACCACAATTGCAGTTCTTATCAGAAAGATAAATACTTTTGCAGCACATCTTTTTCCAAAGGTTTCTTTCCTTCACTGCTGTTCTCTGTCGATGTACTTAGAGTGAGGCTGAGATGACTTTGGCTTAAGTCTATGCCTCTTGTGATGTCTGATGTGGAGCTTGCAAGAAGAAAAGAGACAGTGTTTACCTATGATTACCAGGTACTTGTATTTGGAAAAATAATGTCCTTATTCCCCCACATTTAGAATAGAAAATAGCTATGCACATCTGTGGAGAGGTGGCAATGATTGGCAAATAATAACTTTTCATATGGTGGCCGCGCTTGCAGAATATTGTTCTTTTCTGTACCATTTACTCTTAGAACTGGCTGGGAAATGCAAGCAAAAAAACTAATTTTGCTCACAGAAAATGGAAGTTTCAGAGTACAGTAAGACCCCTCCATGAGTTAGCAACAATTGCACATTCCAGAAAATAATGCTTTTTGCATTTTTCTGTCCAAACTTCAAAGTGATTTACACATTTGTAACCCACCATCTGTTGAGTATTTGAAGATGTGGGGACCAAGCATTCAGAACTGCAGGAAATCCTCCTAACAGATGGGGACATTGTCTCTGTTAGCCAGACAGCATCTGTCCTGGCCACCCTATTCTGCCTTCCATGTCACCCACTTTATCCCCAGGAGGGTCTCAGCAAGTCAGCAGCAGTGACAGGCTTCACCGAGATGCTCTTCTGTAGGGAGAAGCCTTTTGTATAAGCAGAATATGGGAATTGGCTGTAATGGATAAAAACACTTCAAGAGGTAATGTGCACTGTTTGAAATGCCATCTCTTGGTCCATGAATGTATTAGAAACATGTTCATTACTAGCCCCAGTACCATCCAATCCTCCATTCCAATAAACTTCTGAAAAGTAGAGAGTTATCTCATTACTTTTCCCTTCCTCACAAACCTGCTATTCATGTCAGCTCACTCTCCTTCCATCCATTTCCTCTGAAAAATAAGAAACACTCAACATGATTCCCTTTGTGTACTTTTGCTACTGTTCTGAAGTAAAAAGACAGAGCAGAGGAGAGGATGCTGCCAGGCGTGCCAGTCCCAGTTCACCACAGTGCTGGGGAGCACAAACACAAATTCATAAAGCTTTTTTTGTATGATACCCCAAATTACCATGAGTTACTGAAATATCACCTGTACAATGACAGTATATTAACTACTGATGGCATGCCAGAAAGCCAGGTGACATCAGCTGATCCAATAGTCAGATCAAGTCTTGCTGTAAGTAGCCAGAAAGACCCAAGATTTCCAGTACATGAAAGCATCTTGCAATTACAAGTTTTCCATGATCAAGGTAGACTGTGCGCATTTGAGGAACAGATCCCCCGGGTGATGCTGGGGTGGGGCAGGGGGAGTGTTGAACACCATATTTTGTCTTTAAATCTCTCTCCAAACAAAGTACCAAACTTACATAGCTTTTACAGCAACCTCTAAAAATTTGAGCTAGATCCACTGGCTTCAGTGAAGCTTGAACAGCTTACAGGAGTAATATATTCAAACCAGACAGCATTACCCTGAAAGATTTCCTTTTGGCTAGGGGGATAAGACCAGGCCATTAAACTGCCTATCCAGCTCTGTTCCCAGTTTTTGTCTGATTACTTAATGAAAGTAAAATGTGCTGAACAGAGCCTTGCTAATGAGTTGCAGTCTAACTATTGCTTATAAATTAATCCAATAGATTTAAACGAACAGCAGTTTTTGGTTTTGTGAGTAATTCCCTTTGTGTTCAGTCCTGTGATTTAAGGGAAAAAGGGGGACTTAGCAGTCCTTTTTCCAAACTCCATTGACCATCTAGTAGTGCTCTCTTCTCCAAAACACAGCAAAGAAAAACAACCCAATGATTGCGCTTTGGTCTTTTCTGCACCTGCAACAGCAGAGCACTCTGCTCCAGGAAAAGACAGATCTTCTTTGCCCTTTCACATTTTCTTTTTTGCTTTTTCTAGTGTAAATATGGGAAAGAAGGAACAGTACTTCAATATTTGTAAAGAGAAGGAGGAGATGGATGGCTGTGAGGTGTAATGTGATCAGGCAGGCAACAAAAAAGTTTTTAGAACAGTAGAATTATTTGTCTTGGTTAAATTAGTAGCTGAACATACAGATGAAGTTGTATGTTTGTATTCACATATCAGCAGACTCTGCATACCAACACTTCTTGCATTAAAACTTCTACAAATTCAAAAAGATTTTTTATTCATACAGAGAGGCAGGAAAAGTCTATAAAAAAAACCTCCAAACCAACCTTATCCGAACATTGTGTCTTAAAGTAGCAACCATTCTATCTAAACACTACACACATTAAATATATTGTTTCTCAAATTCAGAATTCATTATATAGTAATCTCAAAATAAGACTATTTCCCATAGTGTAATTATTTAAAAGATTATTTTTTCTTTCTAGATTAGCAAGGCACTGGTCTCAAACAGATCCTATACAGGGCCCTCCCTTGCATGTGGCTTCCACCCACTAGTTATATCCTCCTCAGGATCATCTGCTGTCTTGGCACTGGATCGTATTTTTCTTTGGTTGCTTCAGCTCCATGAGGACCTGTGGGTCAGACTAACTACATCTGTCCACATCTCCTTATACACCTCTTTAGAGTACAGTCCTTGTCTACAGTGTGCCGTTCCTAAATCAGTCACAAAAATACACTCCTTTTCATTGCTGTTACTTACATTTGAGTCAAATAATACAAAATGCAGACATATAGGCAAGTACAGTTTCCAAGGAAAGGGGAACTAAGTCTTCATACCTCTGGTCATTCATCAACTCTGTCGTTTACATTGTGATTTGGATCAGGTAAGGCATCTCACCTACATCAATGTATATAACATGCCATTAGCTAACTTTGTCAAGAGCATTCTGAATTCTTGGAAGAAAAGATCCTAAAGAAATATTCTTACTGCACATGTAATCTATGACTCAGATATAGCTAGGAAGGGAAAAAGCATGTAAATAAAATTGCAAACTTTTTTTAGAGGTAGTCACAAAACTTAACTATTTGAACCCCTATTATGATCTATAATAAGAAAGCAAACATGTGACTGTATTCTGCTTGGTAGCAGAGAAGATGAAATGACCTTTAATCATTGCAGCTCAAAAAAAAAAAAAAAAGATCCAGGCAGTTCCACTGTATATCTACCCAGACTTTGAGAAGAAAAATAAAGAAAAATAAGAATCTCAGGAAATACAGGATGATTTGACAGAAACACTGTGTAAAAACACCTTGTTTTGTTTTAGTGTGAAGAAGGGTAGCTTTTATCTTTTTCTGAAATTCTGCAGGGATTTCAGTTGCTAAAATTGGCTAAAAGGCTCCTGTAGACTACTTTACTAAGTGAAAAACTTTCATTAAGCACATAGCAACTAAGGAAATTATTTTCCATATTTGAAATGCATTTTAATGTGCATAAAACTGTAATTTTCTTTAGGACTGAAAGATAGACAGATAAGGTCTTACAGCATCCTCAGAACAGAGTCCTTTTGATGCCAGCTAGAACTTCTGTTCTCATACCAGGCTTATACTGACTTTAAGTTTTTATTTAAATTTTATCTGGATGACTTTAGTCTCTCGATACTACAGAACTGTGATGCCAATCACCTTCAATCTTATACCCAGATACCTCCCAAAAATAAGACATAGTTGGAATCTAGTAAAAGGACTTGTACTCTGTGTTTGTGCAGCATTTAGTACAGATTTTTCTCTCTTTTATTAAGCAATGTAATAATAAGGAAAATAAAAATATACTACTAACAGATGAAGGCATAGAAGACATGATTATGTTAAATCACATAATCTATCAGTCTAAAAGCTAATATTTTTATTAAAATGAACATTTGCCAAACAATTAATTCTTCTATATTAAATTCTAATGACTACTGGTCTTAAACAGGACTCAATCCCAGACTCATGTGCAGAACACAAAATAGTTGAAATGAAGAAGAAACACATGACTGAGCACAATTTCTAGCAAGTCAAACTTGGTTATCAGCTTTTTTTGTTTTCATCTATGTCACCAAAATCAGAATTATCCCAAGTTTAGTATAGATTGGTCATGACAACAAAACTGAGACACTGCCTCACCTTGAGACATTGGCTTGAAAGACAGCCCAACAATTCAGCCCAACACTTTGTGGCTGCATAATTTTCAAAATAGCACAAAATATGGAAAAGAATGGAAAGACCCATCACTTTTGTACTAATTCTGCTCCCAGAGTTGATTCTAATTTATTTATTTTCCTTTTTTTTTACTACTTTTTTTTTTTTTTTAAAGCAGCTTTTTGAACTCAACCTATAAACCACAAAGGGATAATTGAAAAACTGGTAGCTTTATCTGTGTCACAAAGCATTTTACAGAGCTTTCACTAAAACTTGTACGTTACTGATGGGAGTAATACCCATGGAGTGTTACTTGACACTACCCTTTGGCCCTGTAACAATGACAAGAATTGGGCACAAAGAACAGTAACTGGTGTGCTGGAGACTCTCCTCTGCACCCTGCACAGGGACCACTATCCAAAGCCCTGTCTGTACATCCCATTGTTGAGAAATGTAAGTGAACACCTTCTGCAGCAGACTGTATTCTCTGGCTGACATTTCAGACTTCAAAGCTACAATAACATTTTCCACTTGGGCCTTCCAAGTTGCAGTAGTGACCACATTGAAGGTGGCATGATAAATAAACCACAGAACCACAGTATGCCATAGCCTCTCTTGCTCTGTCTCACAATGTAGAACGAGTGCTCTAATTGGGATTGAAAAAGTGCGGATCAGCATCTAGCTCATCACAAAAAAGCATTCACCTACTAAAAATGTATGTTGGTTATTCTAAAGCAGGCTACACTTATTTTCAATTTAATTTTCAATGGACGCTACTCCATAACATGTAGGGTTCATGCAGAAACCCTAAGTGGAAAGAGCAAGTTCAGATCCAGACATTAAAATCAAGCCACATGGAAGAAGAGATGAATCCTGCTTTTAGCTAACAGTTCTCACTAATATAGCAGGATTTTTAACCTGTTTGGCAAAGGACAAAAACTGAGAATGAGTGAGGGCATAAATCAGTTATCCAAGTTAGGCATCCATTAAAAATATACTCACATTTACTGCAATTTGTCTTTGGTGCAAACTAAGCTAAGCTCAGATTCACTATAAGAGCAATAAGAAGAAAGAGAAAAAGAAACCATTCATACATTTCGGCATTAAACTTCTAAAAATCAACTACATGCCATTGCTCAGCCTTGGGTTATATCTTTTCTTCCTGCATGCAGCGATATGAGTAAGAGTTGTGCGCTTCTCAGTGATTTGCTTCTCCACCTTTATGCTTTCATGGTCGCAGACTGCACTATTACTCTATTTAAATTCTCATCTATTCTCTGCCTGTAGCCAGAAGCACTCAATTAACTGATCTGCAATTCTGAACATGCACACAACACCCCTCATTTCTTTCTAAGCATATGCCCCTAGCAACTCAGTTATCGTATGTGTTTTTAGGGTTCATCTACATACAAAACCATCAGGGAATCATAGTAACAGCTACAATTTGATTTTCTCTTAAATACTGTTTGCTTTTTGCAAAACAGCCACCCAGAGAACTTTTTGTGGGAATAAATTAATCTTCAGCCTGATTATATTTAATTAAACTTTTAAGAAGCAAACCCACCATACAGAAGCGTTCCTTCTAGCCCTGTATACCACACAAAGCAATGTTATATGATTTAAAAATTGCATTTTTAATTATACCTCAAAAATTCTCACTGATCTAGCCTCTCAGAGCTGGAACTGATCTAGCCTAGCTTTATCTACCATCAGTTCAGTCATTGCAGTTGTAATTTTCTCAGTATGGCACCATTGCAAGAACTGAATTAGGAATATGATATTTAACAGCTGTATGAGCCTTCTCACTTAGGTATTTCCTTAAAGTAATACAACATGTTATGCATTTATAGGAGCTAGTCAGAGTACTCATTGAATAAACTATTCGAGCAATACTAATACTGAGGATATGGGTAGGATTTAGCTGTTTCTTGTGATACTTAATAAGTCCTAACTGTCATTGGAGGCTATTTGACAAAAAAAAAAAAAAAAATAAAGAGGAGAAAACCTGGGCATATTAATCAGAGGTGACTAGTGGACACACGATGAACAAAGCAAGCATGGCCTCTGCATGCAAGGGTGGTAACTACAACTGATACGAGAAAGTACAAACAACATTTTGTACAAGGTGGTGGTGCAAGATAATCTAAAGTTTTGATCAGCCATATCATAGAAGGATTCATTCACTCAGAGCCAGGGAAGACTGTCTAGAGAACCCCAAAGCCTGTTTTCTAAATTGGTTCAAAACCAGTTTTGCTTTTTTGTTCTAGCAGAAGAAAAAATGAACTGGATAGCACTGTCTCTATTTAGCTACAACAGACTAAAATGAGTGAAGTTGATCAGCTATTTAAACCTACATCATAATGCTGCCACAAAAGTGCATAACATTGTTATTAATAAGTTTAGGCTGAAAACTAAAAGAAGATTCTTAGATCAAGTCTTCCAAAAAAGTGGTGGTGGTGGGCAGAGGGGATCAAAATGCAGCTGGCAACCAGGTAACTAGTGGTGCTGATAGTGGGACTGATACTGGTTTTTACCTTCATTAGGGGCCTGGGTGACGGGATTGGACACCCTCAGTGGCTAAATGAGTGTACCAGCGGGGTGGGTGCAAGGGACGTCAGGGCTGCCGTTCAGAGGGTGCCTCAGGAGCACACAGCTGGAGAGGGGAAGCTGCATGAGCTGGGTTTGTTCAGCCTTAGGAAAAAGAAGCTTAATGACAACAGAGGAGGATTGAACCAATGCCTTCTACCACCTAATTCATGGTTAGGAGAAGACAGAGCCAGACAAGAAGGGAAAAGAAAAACAACAACAAAAGCACAAGTTGTGCCAAGAAAAAATCCAGTTATAAGTAAGGAAAAAATTCTTCACAGAAAGAATGGTCAAACACTGCGACTAGTAGCCATGTTTCATAATATCTCCACATTTGGAAATACTCAGCTTAATTATAGTTCACAACTGAATTGCACCTATCAGCTGAGCAAATTACATTTGCTGTAACCCTCAGAACTGGTACAATCTAAAAAGGTGGTTTTAAAACATAAATTGTACAAAAAGTGTCTACTATTCTTCAGGGAGCTAAAATGGCATCTTCATTTAGATGCCAAAGTAAAATTTAGCATTTGTAATGAGCCATTTCCATTTAACTGTCACAATCACTTTTCAAATTCACAATGCAAAAATACAAAATGACCGTACCAGATGTATGGGTCTGACCTGACTGCATTTAATACCCAGTACTGAGACAGTTGAAGTGGTAGAAAGCAATGCTAAGATTTTATTCATTATACCTTCTACTTGGGATCACATGTCTTGCAAAGTAGAATGTTACTGCTGTAATAAGCAAAATTAAAAAAAAAAAAAAAATCAGGTGATACTTAAAGTATCCAAGAATTCAACAGATAATTTATTAGCTGATTAAATTAAAGTTTCTTTATCATGGACTCATAACATCTGACATTAATTCATCCCACAGAAGATAATTTGAATTTCTGTGTTTTATTCCTTCCTTAATACTAGTGTGTCTATTACTTTCCAAACTGTGAATAGTTCTACCATGTCTCAAACTCATGCTAACTGCTTCTGCCATAGCTGTAGTACTTCCAGAGTGACAAAAAGTACTTGAGCTGAACTTTACCGAAAGGTACATTGAGGAGCAATTGCACTGTTGTACCAGTCCACTGGACATAGAAATCCTGAGAAAAACTGACCTGGGGGTGTTGGTCTCTTCTCCCAAGTAGTTACTGATAGGACAAGAGGAAATGGCCTCAAGTTGCATCAGGGGAGGTTTAGATTGGATATTAGTAAAAATTTCTTCATGGAAAGAGTGGCCAGACATTGGAACAGGCTGCCCAGAGAGGTGGTAGAGTCACCATCCTTGGAGGTGTTCAAAAAATGTGGTGTGGCACTTTGGGACACGGTTTAGTAGGCATGGTGGTATTGGGTTAACGGTAGGACTGATGATCTTAGAGGTCCTTTCCAACCTTAATGATTCCTAGTTTTACTTTCATGAAAAAATAATCCAGCCACCAAGCCAGGAAACATGTAATTAATTATTACTCTGCCCTTAATTGGTTTAGTGGTGTTAGGTTAGTAGTGTTAGGTTAATGGTTGGACTGGATGATCTTAAAGGTCTTTTCCAACCTAAACGATTCTATGAATCTAGGATGAGGTTGCTTCTACAAATTGAGTCTTTAATGGAAGCACAATTGTTGCAGTTTAACCCCAGCTGGTAACCAAGCACCACACAGCCACTTGCTCACCCTCCCTGCCCTCGCCCAGTGGGATGGGGGAGAGAATCAGAAGAGCAAAAGTAAGAAAACTCATGGGTTGAGGTAAGAACAGTTTAATGATGGAAATAAAATAAAATTATAATAACAACACTAATAATAAATCGTAATGAAAAGGAAAACAACAAGAGACAGGAAAAAAAACCAGGAAAAAAACCCAGGAAAAAAACAAGTGATGCAACCACTCACCACCTGCTGACCGATGCCCAGCCAGTCCCCAAGCAGTGATCGCTGCCCCCAGCCAGGTCCCCCCAGTTTCTACACTGAGCATGACGTCATATGGTATGGAATAGCCCTTTGGGCAGTTTGGATCAACTATTCTGGCTGTGCCCCCTCCCAGCTTCTTGTGCACCTGGCAGAACACGGGAAGTTGAAACGTCCTTGGCTAGCATAAGCAGTACTTAGCTACAACTAAACCATCAATGTGTTGTCAACATCATTCTCATACTAAACCCAAAACACAGCACTATGCCAGCTACTAGGAAGAAAATTAACTCTATCCCAGCTGAAACCAGGACAATGACTTTACAGATAACTTTTTAGATTGTAGGAGCTCAGAGAGTGTCTTTAATTTAGGAAGAGCACTGAGTTTACTAAAACCTACACAAGCAAACCCAGAAAAGTATACCATAACTATATACCAGCAGTACAAATCCATTATAGTTGGAAGGTATGGCAGAAGGATGGGTGGGGAGATCCAAGCTAACCAACATAAGAATGACACCACAGCTGAGTGCAGCTGTGGTCCAGCACCAGATGTTAAGCCTTCCCACAACCCCCCCCAAAAACTACTGAGGCTGCTAATCTCTCTCAACTCCCAACTAATAAGCTTGTAAATTAGTTTAAAACTAGTTATCTATATTTACTTGATCTGGTTTATGCATAATAAGGTCTCACTAAGTTCTTCAAACACAAGGATCCATTACAAAAATGTTAGACTCCATTGGCAGTCTCAAAACAAGAAAGATGTGATGTGGAAACAACTAGATGGGATGATCCTCAGACAAAGAAAGTATTAAACTAACAGCAAACTAGTGGGCTCATTGGATAGAAATTAACGCACCTAGTAGCAAAACAGAAGGATGAAAAGTCACGGAATACTAAGCCACAACAGTTCAATACAGCATCATGTGCACCTTCACTATACAGTATGGACAAGATAGCTTCTTGAAAGAAAAGCATGCTTAAGAGCACATGGACACTAATGCAAAAGTCCATTCTAATTTATACCTAGATATCTACGCAGGACAAGTTCTGCCACTGGCTAAAATCCATCTGGAGAGCAGTACAACTGCTTGTCCTGTCTCAAACCTGCAGCGTTTGGCTCCACAGCACAAGGTAGTCATCAGTGCCACAAAGCATTAAGGTGTAAAATAAACTGTATGTTAATCTCGCGCTATTTTCTCTTTGACTTATTTTTCAGCTCTGTTAAAGCTCCCAGGGTGTTAAAGCTCTGTTAAAGATCTCAGAGTAACATTTGGGGGATGTGTCAAGTTAGTTCACTTCATCTTTACCATAGGCACTCCAAAGCACATTTCTCCAAGCAGACCCAGTCAAAATAATTCACCCTTTTAAAAAAAGCATTTTTAATCAGTATGAGATCAAACATACAAGTATGGTAAAGGAAAGTTAACCGCATGTGATATCAAAGTTTGTCTGCCAGTTCTGTACTCAGGGAAAAAAAACGCTCACAGTGATTGCACTTTTTTTTTTGAGGTAGGTATTACAATTGGTTTTAAAATGTATTATGGCACATAGAGCTGATTCTATCCCAAACAGGTATTACTACATTTTGCAAGGGAGTCTGTTGTGGTTTAATGCTAGCCAGCAACTCAGCACCACCCAGCTGCTCCCTCACTCCACCCACGGTGGGAATGAGGAGAGAATCAGAAGAGTAAAAATGAGAAAACTCATAGGTTGAGATAAAGACAGTTTAATAGGTAAAGCAAAAGCTGCACGTGCAAGCAAAGCAAAACAAGGAATTCATTCACTGCTTCCCATGGGCAGGCAGGTGCTCAGCCATCCCCAGGAAAGCAGGGCTCCATCACGCGTAACGGTGACTCAGGAAGACAAATGCCATCGCTCCCAACATCCCCCCCTTCCCCCTTCTTCCCCCACCTTCCCATGCCGAGCGTGACGCCATACGGTGTGGAACGTCCCTTGGGTCAGCTGGGGTCAGCTGTCGCGGCTGTGTCCCCTCCCAGCTCCTTGTGCCCCCCAGCCTGCTCGCTGGTGGGGTGGGTGAGCAGCAGCAAAGGCCTTGGCTCTGGGTGAGCCCTGCTCGGCAGTGAGGAAAACATCCCTGTGTCACCAACACTGCTTCCAGCACAAATCCAGAACATAGCCCCACATGAGCTGCTATGAAGAAAATTATCCCAGCCAAAACCAGCACAGAGTCCCAAAACAGGAGAAAATTAAGGGCTGTCCTAAACAGGGAATTGCACATTTCTGTAATCAGATTGTGTGACTGAAAAATGTGTGTTCTCCCCCAGCTGTTGCTAATCTGGAAAAGAGGGCAGGTGGGAATAAAACCTGCTTTCCCCCTCAACCACAAAGTAAACTTCTGTCTGCAAAGGACAGATCTAGAGAATGTACTGTCTGCAATCCTGATCATTTTAAGGAAAAAAGTAAAACTTCTACTGAGTTCAGCAGAACCAGAATATCACAATACTTTGAAAAATGAACAGCCTTGTGCTATAATTACTCTGCACTCTACAGTGCTTAAATTTCTCAGTGATTACTGATGGTACATTTCTAAATGTCCTCTTAGCTCTTTCCACAAGAACAATAGACAAAATAAGTAGACAAAATAAAGCCTTGTTCTGATTTTTCAGGAAGCTTGTACTCAGTAAGTAAAGACAACCCTACTGCAAAATATATCACAGTTCGGGTAACCTCCTTATAGGACAAGCGTTAGTTGCTACTACCTAACTCCAAAGGGAAGCAATTTATTTATATTAGCCTGGGACTGTGCCACAAAATCCATTAACAACCCAAGGAGTGGGAGCCAAAATTTAGGCCTCTCCCATCACCACTAAATGCCCAAATCACAGGCTACACAGTCAAGCTCTCACTGGTTTTTCAAGGCTTTTATGACTGCTTTGCTGTGGTGAGGCAGCACCTCAACAGGCAGGACTGGGTGCCCTGCTGCGCTGGGTCCACCCTCTCAGGCTGTGGGTAAATGTGGGCTTAACTTTGACATTGAGTGAGACAGTCAGTCTTGAATTAAAGGTCCATAAGTGTCCTTCGTGATACATACGTTCAGATTCTATAACTGTCTGCCTCATTTAGAGTTCATTCAGGCACAGGACAGACTGACCAGGCTTCCCAGGTAAATATCCAGATGCACAAGAACTGTAAGAATCATTGGCTCACTTAGAGAGCCACTCAAAAACTTTTTAATTAAGACTGCAATCTTCTGTGCAGCACAAGGCTAGTCCTAAGATTTATAATCTCTTGTCATGTTGCTCAAAGTCACCATCTCATTTTTATCTGTATCGCTGTTATCTATCTTTGCCTACAAATGGAAGGTTAAAGTTTGAGGCATATTTCTGGGCACTTGTCAAAATTCATTTTATGGAAAAATGAAGCATTTGCAGGGTTTCTTCTCTAGTAACACCACTGCACTGAACAGAACTGAGTAAATTATGTGGTGATTTCCTGTTCACATTCTCAGGAGCCAACACCACAAAATCAATAAGAGACAAGTGTAAAAATCAAAACTTCCAGTCAACATTCCACCTCCACATCCCAAAACATGCAGGATCTTCAAGTCCCAGAGAATGGGGGAGAGCAATCATTCTTCAAAATGTTTTAATTGTGAAAACTTCATTCAGCATCCTCTGAATACCATATTCTGAACCTCTGAATACATCCTCAGATGCAGGCACATAGACCTAACAACAATGCAGTGTATGCTCCATGGCTGGATGCTCAGGAAGTTCCAAATTAAACCTTGAATTTATCTGGGAAGGAATTAAGACATAAAGGCTGAAGTAACACAGAACCCAAGTCTGCACCCAGCTGTTGTATGTATGTGCAACACAATTACTATGATTCTGTGCATCAAACACACACAGCTAACTGATTTGCAAAGTGAAGTACCTCCAAGTAAGAAAGTGCCTTAAATGTTCTCTATTGTCAAATGAATTTTGATTTTGCCATGGTAGGAACAATTCCCCACACTGCAGCATTTATTCAGTGCAAGTTTTCTGTGATACTGCATACTAACAAAAATTCTCAGGCAATAATTTCCTGGTGAGGGTTTGGGGTTTGGTTTTTTTTTTTTTAGTTCATTTACCCCATGGCCAATAGGCTCTTCAACTGTTCAAAAGTTTTAGTACTGTCAACAAGCCTTTATTTTTCTCTCCAAAACTTCTCCCCAAAGGGTTTAGTTTGGGGGTTTGGGTGATTGTTTTGTTGCTCTTTAAAAAACAGCACAGCTAATAATTCTTCCTAGTAGAACACTGGCATTTTAGATAACGTATCTCATAGCAAACCAGTAACATCAATGCCTAAAACTCAGTAAAGCAACTACCTATTCCAAAGCCCTAAATCCTGAAATTCCACAGAAGGTTAAATGTTTTCCAGTTACAGCCATCCATATATTATTGTTACAAACCACTTCAGATATTGACTCAGAAGCTCTGACTGGTGCTGGGAGCATGGTCATTTCTCTTTTGTAACACCAGGAAAAACAGATTTTTGAGTGACAACCCCATTTTGAAAGTCCATATGTGTTAAACTCCAATTCATACTCTATCAATGAATTTTCTTCTTCACCACTTTTGATGTATGCCAAAACCCTGGTGCCTTGGCTTAGGAACCAATACTGGTTTTTTTTGTATTTCAGTCTATCGGTAATGCATCTGACATCATTTCTCTGTCATATATTTACATGCATTACTGATCTTGTATGAAAATCACTTCTTAAAAAAAAATTCTGCACACAGAATGCTCACAAAAGCTGAAAATCAAGAGAAATTTTTTAATCACCTCCAACTTTACAGTTCAATTAAATCTATCTCTGAACAATGTAATTAGCTGCATATTCAATGTTGCTCCCCCCTCTAGGGATTCTCACTAGTCTATGCTAGAAGTTTCCAAAGTAAAATTTCCAAAGTCTTACTATTTAGCCTTTCTGCAGCTACACACTCCAACACCAGATGAACCCATACCTGGGGCTTAGCACAGCCCAGTTGCCAAAGCTGAGGGTCTTCCTCCCCAAAGCCTCAGAAATAGCTATAACTGGTGGGGGGGGGGGGAGGGGGGGAAATGCTTTGACTACTTCAGGAGGAGAGTTTCAAAATCCTCTCCAACCACTCTTGGAGAAGCTATGAAGCTGGTAGAGCAGCAGTACCAGACTGACTTGTTTTAAAACAGCTTGTGGGTGCTGGAACATGCTGGCTCTACCCAGCTCCTACCTCCCTTACCAGGCAGGAGGGATGCTGTCCTGACAGAGAGCAGATCCTACCACCTGCAGCATGTGGTGAGCTCATGGTTCAACTGCCATGCAATGGAACTGCAGTGTTTCTGCTATTTTTGCTACATCTGTTATGCTAGGAAAAGCAATATTTCACTCAAATAATATACTGGACAACAAGAAAAAAAGTCAATAGAGAGGAACTTTGTGAAATCCAGACACACACAATAGGAACTGGGAATGCTCATCACACTGTAGTATAAACTGCTTTGTCTTTTATTATATAAAATGAGCCCAATAAACATTACACTCATCTGGGTTTGAATGAGGTGCAGTGGGATATCTAGACCAGATAGCTGATAGTTTCAAATACTCTTCCAAAACCATATTTCATCTTTCCTTTGAGGCCAAGGCTTCACATCAAGTTACACAGCGTCCATCCTGCTTTTTCTCTGAGCAAACGCTCTCACCACAGTCCTTGCCTCTGGTTATCAGCCCTCTTCCATGTCCTGACTTCAGTAAAATATTCTCTCTTAAATACAACCATTCCACTACTTATTCAGCTCAAAGATGTTGTGTCCCCTCCCTGCCCCTTTCAGTGTACACACCATTTGTTTGAAAGCTGGAGGGCAAGGAAAAACTAGATGGCTTAAGAAACAAAGGTGATATTTTTTATACTGCCAAACAAATTGATCCTCTAGGAAGGTCAGGATTGCAGTGTAGTAAGTTGCCATGGGAAGAATTAGATACACTCAGCACATAACAAAATAGAAGATTTAATAAGTGTATATCACTATATCCTGCTTCTGCCATGCTTCAGTGAAAAGACGTTGTCTACTTGAAATGCGTGAAGTCAAGATTTCCATAAAGAAAATAAGTATTATGAAAAACTTGATACTGCACTTGCATAATTTGCAAAGTAGCTATAAGAATTGTATTCATTCAAACACAGCTAATTCTGAAAAAGGAGTGTCTCCTTTTTATGCAGAGATACAGTATGAAGAGTGTACATGAATGCTACAGTATATTCTCCAAGACTGCCTGTGCTCTGAAACGATCCTGTAGCAATACCACTGAGGAACAACAGCTGCATTTTCACCCTTAAGGTGGGTGGATTTTAGTGCACAATAGGAACATCTCAAAGTGAGTGTATATCTATATGTTCCATCTGGTAAATGCAGCAGAAACGAGATACTGTAAAATGAAAAGTCTTTCGACTATGCCCTGCCCCAGGATGAGCAAGAAAATAAGAGCAAGCTGTACTTCAAACCTATTCTTTTCCCCACTTTTGTCTTGTCTTGACTTCTAATATATTGTAACATTGTCAGCTTTTTAACGACAAGAGCTCCAACTCGCCTGAACTTTTCTTCCCCCAGAAGGAATAGCCCATGCCCATGTTCTAATCTCTTTTAAAGACTTTGTCAAATGAACATTTTCTCTGTAAAAAAAGCATCAGCAACTAAGTGGAAAAGGAGGAAGTGTTAAAATAAAAGCTTTATTTTATAATAATGACTTTTAAGTTCAGTATTGGCATGGGTTTATTGGTCCAAGGATTTAGTAGAAGGCCTGAACTTGAACTGTTAAACACTGTATCAATTCTATATTTCCCACTCCTTGAATGCAAAAAATTATATCAAAATACCACTTAAAATGAACCAGAAATGATCCTCACTTTTAGAGACTATGATTACAGCAAGCAAGAAGCAAGAAATAAATCATGCAACAATTTTAAAGGTGTTAATTTTTGGTTACCCCAATATCATTGCAAATAAAGCTCTACATCCAGCTAGCATACCTGTTTCCACACTTCTGTTCATTGTAAATTGCCATGTTTCTGTCATATTTATTTCCCTTTGTTCTGTGTGTGTTATCTTTCATACACAAGATACAAACACTTGATCAATTTTTAAAAAGCCTCCAAAATTCTAACTGGATGTGACTCGTGGAAATACTGTCTTATCAATTTTCAAGCCCTGCTGAGCATTCACTCTCTAAAACTGATAATTTTAGCATTTAGAAATGTATTTATCCATTCTATACCTCTTATCA